>NC_080065.1:148752955-149952955 GCF_949987535.1 Balaenoptera acutorostrata
AGACTTTTTCTTGCCTCTTTGTTTCGCAGCGGGCAAGGAGAGGGGATTCAGAGCGCCGCCTAAACGAACTCCAGAGAAGGGCGCGAGCCGCGGCGATCAGCGTGGACCCCAGAGACGGGCGTGAGACGCTGGGGCTGCTGCTGCCGCCTCCAAAAAGCCGGTGTGCGAGCACAGGTCACTCTCCACACCGCCCCTCCCGGTAGCCTGTGCAGCCCGCCACTGCCAGGGTCCCGGGATCCGGGGACAACATCCCCGGGAGAACGCACTGCACGCCTCGGGCTGGTGCAACGTCACGCCGGCCTCGGCCGCCGCAGGCTCGCCCCGCCTCCTCCGTACCGCTCCCTCCCCGCGGCCTGGGTGAGCCAGAGCCCCCGAAGCAGCTGCTCCTTTAACCCCGTCCTGTCTGGGCGGGGAACAGACGCACTCAGGCGACCTACACGCAGAGGCAGGTACAAATCCAAAGTTGAACCCCAGGAGTTGTGCGAACAGGGAAGAGAAGGGGAAATCTCTCCCAGCAGCCTCAGAAGCAGCGGATTAAAGCTCCACAAACAACGTGATGTGCCTGCATCTGCTGAACACCTGAATAGACAACGAATCATCCCAAATTCAGGAGGGGGACTCTGGGAGCAGGAGATATTAATCTTTCCCCTTTTCCTTTTTTTTGTGAGTGTATATGTATATGCTTCTGGGTGAGATTTTGTCTGTATAGCTTTGCTTTACAATAGCTTTATTTTACTTCACTATATTATAGCCTCTTTCTTTCTTTCTTTCTTTCTATTTTTTCTCCCTTTTACTCTGAGCCGTGTGGACGAAAGGCTCTTGGTGCTCCAGCCAGGCATCAGGGCCGTGCCTCTGAGGTGGGAGAGCCAACGTCAGAACACTGGTCCACAAGAGACCTCCCAGCTCCACGTAATACCAAACAGCAAAAACCTCCCAGAGATCTCCATCCCAACATCAAGACCCAGCTTCACTCAACGACCAGCAAGCTACAGTGCTGGACACCCTATGCCAAACAACTAGCTAGACAGGAACACAACCCCATCCATTAGCAGAGAGGCTGCCTAAAATCATAATAAGGCCACAGACACCCCAAAATACACCAGCAGACGTGGACGTGCCCACCAGAAAGACAAGATCTAGCCTCATCCACCAGAACTCAGGCACTAGTTCCCTCCGCCAGGAAGCCTACACAACCCACTGAACCAACCTTAGCCACTGGGGACAGATACCAAAAACAACGGGAACTACGAACCTGCAGCCTGTGAAAAGGAGACCCCAAACACAGTAAGATAGGCAAAATGAGACGACAGAAAAACACACAGCAGATGAAGGAGCAGGCCCAAAACACACTGGACTTAACAAATGAAGAGGAAATAGGTAGTCTACCTGAAAAAGAATTCAGAATAATGATAGTAAGGATGATCCAAAATCTTGGAAATAGAATAGACAAAATGCAAGAAACATTTAACAAGGATGTAGAAGAACTAAAGAGGAACCAAGCAATGATGAAGAACACAATAAATGAAATTAAAAATACTCTAGATGGGATCAATAGTAGAACAACTGAGGCAGAAGAAAGGATAAGTGACCTGGAAGATAAAATGGTGGAAATAACTACTACAGAGCAGGATAAAGAAAAAAGAATGAAAAGAACTGAGGACAGTCTCAGGGACCTCTGGGACAACATTAAATGCACCAACATTCGAATTATAGGGGTACCAGAAGAAGAAGAGGAAAAGAAAGGGACTGAGAAAATTTTTGAAGAGATTATAGTTGAAAACTTCCCTAATATGGGAAAGGAAATAGTTAATCAAGTCCTGGAAGCACAGAGAGTCCCATACAGGATAAACCCAAGGAGGAACATGCCAAGACACATATTAATCAAACTGTCAAAAATTAAATATAAGGAAAACATATTAAAGGCAGCAAGGGAAAAAAAAACAAATAACACACAAGGGAATCCCCATAAGGTTAACATCTGATCTATCAGCAGAAACTCTGCAAGCCAGAAGGGAGTGGCAGGATATACTTAAAGTGATGAAGGAGAAAAACCTACAACCAAGATTACTCTACCCAGCAAGGATCTCATTCAGATTTGATGGAGAAATTAAAACCTTTACAGACAAGCAAAAGCTGAGAGAGTTCAGCACCACCAAACCAGCTTTACAACAAATGCTAAAGGAACTTCTCTAGGCAAGAAACACAAGAGAAGGAAAACACCTACAATAACAAACCCAATACATTTAAGAAAATGGGAATAGGAACATACATATCGATAATTACCTTGAATGTAAATGGATTAAATGCTCCCACCAAAAGACACAGGCTGGCTGAATGGATACAAAAACAAGACCCATATATATGCTGTCTACAAGAGACCCACTTCAGATCTAGAGACACATACAGACTGAAAATGAGGGGATGGAAAAAGATATTCCATGCAAATGGAAATCAAAAGAAAGCTGGAGTAGCAATTCTCATATCAGACAAAATAGACTTTAAAATAAACACTATTACAAGAGACAAAGAAGGACACTATATAATGATCAAGGGATCGATCCAAGAGGAAGGTATAACAATTGTAAATATTTATGCGCCCAACATAGGAGCACCTCAATACATAAGGCAAATACTAACAGCCATAAAAGGGGAAATTGACAGCAACACAATCATAGTAGGGGACTTTAACACCCCACTTTCACCAATGGACAGATCATCCAAAATGAAAATAAATAAGGAAACACAAGCTTTAAATGATACATTAAACAATATGGACTTAATTGATATTTATAGGACATTCCGCCCAAAAACAACAGAATACACATTTTTCTCAAGTGCTCATGGAACATTCTCCAGGATAGATCATATCTTGGGTCACAAATCAAGCCTTGGTAAATTTAAGAAAATTGAAATCGTATCAAGTATCTTTTCCGACCACAACGCTATGAGACTAGATATCAATTACAGGAAAAGATCTGTAAAAAATACAAACACATGGAGGCTACACAATACATTACTTAATAACGAAGTGATTACTGAAGAAATCAAAGGGGAAATCAAAAAATACCTAGAAACAAATGACAACGGAGACACGACGACCCAAAACCTATGGGACGCAGCAAAAGCAGTGCTAAGAGGGAAGTTTATAGCAATACAAGCCTACCTCAAGAAACAGGAAACATCTCGAATAAACAACCTAACCTTGCACCTAAAGCAATTAGAGAAAGAAGAACAAAAAAACCCCAAAGCCAGCAGAAGGAAAGAAATTATAAAGATCAGGTCAGAAATAAATGAAAAAGAAATGAAGGAAACAATAGCAAAAATCAATGAAACTAAAAGCTGGTTCTTTGAGAAGATAAACAAAATTGATAAACCATTAGCCAGACTCATCAAGAGAAAAAGGGAGAAGACTCAGATCAATAGAATTAGAAATGAAAAAGGAGAAGTAACCACTGACACTGCAGAAATACAAAAGATCATGAGAGATTACTACAAGCAACTCTATGCCAATAAAATGGACAACCTGGAAGAAATGGACAGATTCTTAGAAATGCACAAACTGCCGAGACTGAACCAGGAAGAAATAGAAAATATGAACAGACCAATCACAAGCACTGAAATTGAAACTGTGATTAAAAACCTTCCAACAAACAAAAGCCCAGGACCAGATGGCTTCACAGGTGAATTCTATCAAACATTTAGAGAAGAGCTAACACCTATCCTTCTCAAACTCTTCCAAAATATTGCAGAGGGAGGAACACTCCCAAACTCATTCTACGAGGCCACCATCACCCTGATACCAAAACCAGACAAAGATGTCACAAAGAAAGAAAACTACAGGCCAATATCACTGATGAACAGAGATGCAAAAATCCTCAACAAAATACTAGCAAACAGAATCCAACAGCACATTAAAAGGATCATACACCATGATCAAGTGGGGTTTATCCCAGGAATGCAAGGATTCTTCAATATACGCAAATCAATCAATGTGATACACCATATTAACAAATTGAAGGAGAAAAACCATATGATCATCTCAATAGATGCAGAGAAAGCTTTCGACAAAATTCAACACCCATTTATGATAAAAGGCCTGCAGAAAGTAGGCATAGAGGGAACTTTCCTCAACATAATAAAGGCCATATATGACAAACCCACAGCCAACATTGTCCTCAATGGTGAAAAACTGAAACCATTTCCACTAAGATCAGGAACAAGACAAGGTTGCCCACTCTCACCACTATTATTCAACATAGTTTTGGAAGTGTTAGCCACAGCAATCAGAAAAGAAAAAGAAATAAAAGGAATCCAAATCGGAAAAGAAGAAGTAAGGCTGTCACTATTTGCAGATGACATGATACTATACATAGAGAATCCTAAAGATGCTACCAGAAAACTCCTAGAGCTAATCAATGAATTTGGTAAAGTAGCAGGATACAAAATTAATGCACAGAAATCTCTTGCATTTCTATACACTAATGATGAAAAATCTGAAAGTGAAATTAAGAAAACACTCCCATTTACCATTGCAACAAAAAGAATAAAATATCTAGGAATAAACCTACCTAAGGAGACAAAAGACCTGTATGCAGAAAATTATAAGACACTGATGAAAGAAATTAAAGATGATACAAATAGATGGAGAGATATACCATGTTCCTGGATTGGAAGAATCAACATTGTGAAAATGACTCTACTACCCAAAGCAATCTACAGATTCAATGCAATGCCTATCAAACTACCACTGGCATTTTTCACAGAACTAGAACAAAAAATTTCACAATTTGTATGGAAACACAAAAGACCCCGAATAGCCAAAGCAATCTTGAGAACGAAAAATGGAGCTGGGGGAATCAGGCTCCCTGACTTCAGACTATATTACAAAGCTTCAGTAATCAAGACAGTTTGGTACTGGCACAAAAACAGAAATATAGATCAATGGAACAGGATAGAAAGCCCAGAGATAAACCCACACACATATGGTCAACTTATCTTTGATAAAGGAGGCAAGCATATACAGTGGAGAAAAGACAGCCTCTTCAATAAGTGGTGCTGGGAAAATTGGACAGGAACATGTGAAAGTATGAAATTAGAACACTCCCTGACACCGTGCACAAAAATAAACTCAAAATGGATTAAAGACCTAAGTGTAAGGGCAGACACTATCAAACTCTTAGAGGAAAACATAGGCAGAACACTCTATGACATACATCACAGCAAGATTCTTTTTGACCCAGCTCCCAGAGAAATGGAAATAAGAACACAAATAAACAAATGGGACCTAATGAAACTTAAAAGCTTTTGCACAGCAAAGGAAACCATAAACAAGACCAAAAGACAACCCTCAGAATGGGAGAAAATATTTGCAAATGAAGCAACTGACAAAGGATTAATCTCCAAGATTTACAAGCAGCTCATGCAGCTCAATAACAAAAAAACGAACAACCCAATCCAAAAATGGGCAGAAGATCTAAATAGACATTTCTCCAAAGAAGATATTCAGATGGCCTACAGACACATGAAAGAATGCTCAACATCATTAATCATTAGAGAAATGCAAATCAAAACTACAATGAGATATCATCTCACACCGGTCAGAATGGCCATCATCAAAAAATCTAGAAACAATAAATGCTGGAGAGGGTGTGGAGGAAAGGGAACACTCTTGCACTGTTGGTGGGAATGTAAATTGATACAGCCACTATGGAGAACAGTATGGAGGTTCCTTAAAAAACTACAAATAGAACTACCATACGACCCAGCAATCCCACTACTGGGCATATACCCTGAGAAAACCATAGGTCAAAAAGAGTCATGTACCAAAATGTTCATTGCAGCTCTATTTACAATAGCCAGGACATGGAAGCAACCTAAATGTCCATCGACAGATGAATGGATAAAGCAGATGTGGCACATATATACAATGGAATATTACTCAGCCATAAAAAGAAATGAAATGGAGGTATTTGTAATGAGGTGGATGGAGTTAGAGTCTGTCATACAGAGTGAAGTAAGTCAGAAAGAGAAAAACAAATACAGTATGCTAACACATATATACGGAATCTAAGGGGAAAAAAAAAAAAAAAAAGGCCATGAAGAACCTAGTGGCAAGACGGGAATAAAGACACAGACCTACTAGAGAATGGACTTGAGGATATGGGGAGGGGGTGGGGTGAGATGTGACAGGGTAAGAGAGTGTCATGGACATATATACACTACCAAATGTAAAATAGATAACTAGTGGGAAGCAGCCGCATAGCACAGGGAGATCAGCTCGGTGCTTTGTGACCACCTAGAGGGGTGGGATGGGGAGGGTGGGAGGGAGGGAGATGCAAGAGGGAAGAGAAATGGGAACATATTGTATATGTATGACTGATTCACTTTGTTATAAAGCAGAAGCTAACACACTATTGTAAGGCAATTATACTTCAATAAAGATGTTTGAAAAAAAAAAAAAAAAAGAGGGTACACAGAACAGGAGAGTGATTACACGGGCTCAGAGATCCTGGGGAGTGAGCAGTCTGAACCACATATTGGACACCCCAGCCCAGGGTCCGACACTAGGACGATGAGTCTCCTTTGCTGGTTTCAAAACCAGTGGGACTTACAGAAGAGCTGTAAGAAAGCTAGACTGCACTCGTGAAGAGCTCACCATGCTTACTTACTCTCAGGAACAAGGCAGAGGAAGCAGACTGAAAGTGCCTGAGGCTCTGGCCAGTTTCTCAGGACCAGCTCAGCATGCACTCTGGCTCATGCCAAGTGCCCACTCTGACACCTCTAGCTCTGGGGCAGTTCCCTGCTAGAGCAAAGACTGAGTGAGCATTTGGGGTGAACGAAGCCAGCTCGGACCTGGCACTGATCTGAAAAAGGCAAGGGTGGCCATTATTGCTGCTTGCAGAGGTGGTGGACTGGGACTTGTCTGGAGCTCTGGCTGGTACGCCAGGGCCACCCCAGCGAGCACCCCAGCCTGCACCAGGCACCAACTGCAGCCCCTCTCACGCCAGCACTGCTCCCTTCTGAGGCAAAGGTGCCATTGCTGGCAGTGGTGAGAGTGCACACTTACAAGAAATGGAACCGGCTAGTCTCTGACCCTCAGGGCCTCAGCTTCAGCACCTTGGGATCTGACCCTGCCCCCAACAGGGCAGTGACGGCCACTGAGAATAGAAGCCCCAGGTCACACCTGGCTCTGGCTCTAGCCCCTCCATCTCCAGCCCCACCTCCTATCAAGGTGATAGCTGCCAGCATACCCTGGGGGAAGATGTGACCCTTGCTCATTTCAGATCCAGCTCTCCCATCAAAGCCACTGAGCACACATAAAGTGCATAGGGACTCTTGCACACAAAGACACCCCTTCAAGACTGGGATAGATAACTGTTTCACCTAATTTCATAGAGATAGAGAAAGTTAAACAAAATGAAATGACAGAGGGATTTGTTTCCAATGAAAGAATAAGGGGGAAAAAAAAAAACCCTGAAAAAACATCTCATGAAAAAGAGATAAATAATTTACCAGATAAAGAGTGCAAAGCATTAGTATTAAGAATGCTAACTGAACTTGGGAAAAGCATAGACGAACACAGTGAGAATTTTAACAAGGAGCTAGAAAATATAAAGAAGAACCAGTAGAAGTTGAAACAAATGAAATTTTGCTATTTGCAACAACATGGATGGACCTGACAGATTAGAGTAGACAAAACAATGCCAGAAAAGGAGAGACAAAGCATAAATTTCTGTTTGAGCAACAGCATCCTTTAGAAAAAGGAAAAAGCTTCTCCAAGAATTCATAATCTGTTCAATTACAATACAAATTTCTCATTTATTTGCTATTTCTAACATTAACCATTATAAGTCTCAGACACTAAGACACATCTGCAGGTATTTTTAAAGAATTTAATAGTTCTCTCTGAAAATATTAAAAGCAGACACAGGTAAGCAAACATCAGGAATACTACTGACATCAAAAGAATACAAGAAAAAAACACATAAAATGATATCTTCAAGGAAAATAGATATATATACAGAAATATGTGGAAGACGAACATTATCAAATTTTAGTAATTCATTTAGATATTTATAGAACACTACACTCAACAATGTCAGAATACACTTTCTTACCAAAAACATTACAGAATCCAGAAACAGTCCCACACTTATGTGGAAAACAGACTTTTATCAAAGGTACAAAGGCAATTTAATGGAGAAAGAATACCATTTCAACAAATGGAGCTGGAGCAACTGGATATCTTTAGATTTAAAAACAGACTCAAAACAGACATACACCTAAATCTAAAACCTAAATAAAACTGTAAAACTTCTTGATCAAACCTAGGATAAAATCTGTGTGACCTTAGGTTAGGCATAAAGAGAAAAATAACTTCTCAGTAAAGAAGAACATCAATATGATTAATGGCAGACTTCTAATTTGATATAACAAAGGCCTGAAAGCAGTGGGATGACTGAAAAAAAAAAAAGTGTACCAAGAAGAATTCTGTATCTAGCAATATTACCCTTCGGAATTGAAGGTGAAACAGACATTCATAGATAACCGAAGACTAATAGAATCAATTGCTAACAGACTTGGTTTATAAGAAATAATAAAGGAAGTCTTTGAAAGGGATATTCTAGATAATATCGTGTAGTAACTATTGTTTCCGATTTTTATTCCCCCCTCCCCCTGAAGGTTATTGCTCTTTTTTGTTTGTTTGTTTAGTAATGTGGCTGGACTATATTAATAAAATCTTTCTTTCTCACAATGTGTGTTAGCTGAGGTCTTGGCTTAGTTTAGTTTTATTATTGTTGTTGTTGTTATTATTATTTTAAACATGGCTAGCTAGGAGTAGCCTGTGTTTCTGCATTGCAGGGCCAGGACTAAGGTGCGGTCAGTAAGGACCCCTGAGAGGGAAATTTAAGGAAGTATTTGTTCTCAGTATTGTGCAATACAGGATTGATCGATGGGTCTGTGTGTAGTTTTAGTAGCACACTCATAAGTTATGCACTTTTCAATCTCTCTCTATTTTCTTTTTGCTAGAACCTCTCATGTGTCCTTTGCATGTGTGTGCAGCCTCCTTTTGTTGGCAATATTTTGATATCTTGAACTATATCCCGTGTTTGATACAAATGGGCACAGCCTCTGTTCATATCCAGGCATACTTAGAGAGTATATAAAGGCTGTCTATGGCTATCTCACCTTCCAGATTTTCCTGTTAAATCCCTGCTTAGTCTTTGGCTCTGCCACTTACCGCAACTGGGACTGCAATCTCAGTCTAGGATATCTTCAGGCCTTTGCTTTTCTCTGTTGGGTGCAGGGTTTTTGCCTTCTACTCTAAATTAATTGATCTTTCTCCAGCATCAATGCTGCTGACTTTCCCAGATTGTCCCTTTCTGATAGAATCACCCTGCCTACTAAGCTGGAGGGCAGGTATCAATAGATGGGAGCATCTCCAGGCAAGAATGCTACAGACACCCACTATTCTTATCTGAAAGTCAGTAGTTCCTCATGAAAAAAAAAAAATGCATTTCCATTTGCTGTATGCATTTGGCTGAGTCCCAGAGAACCAAAATGGTTGTTTTTGGCAGTTTTGTCCAACTATATATTTACTTTTGAGGAAGAGGATTTGCCAACCTCATTTTGACATGCCGTAAGTAGCCTATGTTCATTTGACCATCTGGGACGTATTTTCTTCACCTATGAATTAGGTCTAATGCTGCTTAATGTGCCAATCTCACATGACTTTTGTGGCAGTCAAATGATACATTTATAACAGCTAGCATTACGGACATATATACACTACCAAATGTAAAACAGATAGCTAGTGGGAAGCAGCCGCATAGCACAGGGAGATCAGCTCGGTGCTTTGTGACCACCTAGAGGGGTGGGATAGGGAGGGTGGGAGGGAGGCGCAAGAGGGAGAGGACATGGGGATATATGTATATGTATAGCTGATTCACTTTGTTATAAATCAGAAACTAACAGACCATTGTAAAGCAATTATACTCCAATAAAGATGTTAAAAAAAAATAACAGCTAGCATTCACTGATAGCCTTTTTAACACCAAAAACTATTTTGAGAATTTTAAATATATTACTTTATTTAATTCTCAAAAAAACTGATTGGCTATGCATCCTAATTATTAATTTTAGAGATTAGAAAACTGAAGGAATTAAGAGGTTAAGCTGTCTATGGACACAGAGCTAGTGAGAAAAAAATAAGGATCCAGAGCCTAAACTTTTAATACCCCTATTTTGTCACCCACATCGTAAAGTGTGAGAATAAGATATTTATGCTGTCCTCCATATTCTATCTCATCCTCCAGATATTTACAGGAGTTTTCAGTCACTGGTTTATCTACTGACTCTTTGTTTTCTTGATCAGCTCTGTGTCTCAGAATGGATAACCTGTAGGTATGAATAGAACCAGAATTTTCAGAGTAGAGGGCAACAAGCCAAAGAGATTTTGATTAGGAAACTGAAGAGCTATGGCAAAGAAAACATAGCTCAGAACAGCACATGGCCTATCTAGTTGTCATTTTGACAAAGCGATTTTTTTCCCTTTAGGGATAGTCAGAGTTTATGAGTCATCTCCAGTCAGCTGTCTGATAGAGTCTTTGGTGTGCTGAGAAGCAAATCATATTTTCTTTTCCATGCCACTGGATCTTCAGAATTGAGGATATATCACACAGTGTTTTATTTTCTTATTGTTATTTACTTTTTACTGAGGTCTTAAGAGTTGTACAGAAAAGATATCTCTGGGAGGAATGCAAGTAACAGCCACCACATAAAGTCTGGGTGATGACATGAAAACATTTCTCCCTAGAGGTCGATACAACACATGAAAACAATCCTCCCACTTCATCAGTTTATGTCAAGGCTTACAGCCAAGTGGCCACACGGAGCCCACACAGTTGAAGCCTCCTCTGACATACACAAACACACTCTGGATCCTTTGCAATAACAGCTGTCTACCCTACATTATTCTGTCTCCATTATGTCAATATTAAATAAGCATTATGTCCAGCATAAAGAACAATGACTGCCCTTTATTTCAAAGGCCATTGATTCTCTATTTGTTTTTGAAGTAAATGTCAGTTAGGAGGAAAAAAATGAACCAGTATTAAAACCGGATGTGACTGGGTTGCAAAGCACTTACTTCTTGCCTAAAGTACTTGGGCTTGATAACAGCAGTGCCCTAAAGGTGCACTCCCACAGAGAGGCAGCATGGGTTCAAATTCAGCTCTACCACTTATACCTCTGCAATATTGGTCTAATATTTGGATTTTTAGATTTGGATTGGGTTTTTTCAGATTTACTTTGGATTTTTTTTATTGGTGATCTATAATTAAAATATTTTGTACTAGAAGATCGTCATTGTAGGAATCAGACTATGAGGGTACGAAGAGAAAACTCCATGAATGGGGAGGATAAATCAGCTGAATGGGAACTGTTGCATGTTGCAGAAAAGAGTATGAGTCTTAGTTGTACAGAAGCAAATTCAAATTCTGATTCTGCTAATTTATACCTCTGGGGACATAGGCAGGATACTTAATTTAAACTCTGTTTTCTCATTGGTTAACTGAAGATAATAGAAATGCCTACCATCTACTGAGTATCCATGATGTACAAAGCACTATATTAAACATACATCATTTAATTTTTCAGGAAAACACAACGAAGCAAGTTCTATTAATATGCCCATTTTATAGAGGAGGAAATTAAGCCTTTCAAGGTTTGGGTGACTTACCCAAAGTCACAAAATTGGTAGGTGGGAGAGCCATTTTTATATCCAACTGTCTGGTTCTAAAGGCTGTACATTTAACAACTAAATTAAAATGTCTCCTTACCTCTTTAAAGTGATTATGTATGTGTGTGTCTGTTATTATTATACATGGGTATATATGTTATTTGTAATGATATATCTGTCATTATATGGATATTTATCTTATATATAAATTACATGTTATACATTTAATGTATTTCATAAGCATTAATATTAATAAATGGCTATTTTTGCTGATGAACTCTTTTAAAAAGACATCATCAAAGATTTTAACAAATGTAATTAATATTTATTACTTCAGGTATTGAACTATGGTTTTTTCCTTAATTTAACTCATTTAATTTCAATGAAAAACATGCTGAAGCAAATATAATTATCTATTAATTAAACAGATTAATTAAAAAAAAAGAGAGAGCTCAGGCAATTGAGTGACTTCCTCTGGATTACATAGCTACTAAGTAGGAAAGCTGGAATTTAAACTTGATTTTCTAGCGCCAATGTACACATCTTCTCACTATATCACACAGTGGATTAAACTATGCTCCATGGTTTATAAATATATTTTTGACAAACGTTTTGTTATCAACCTATTAGCTTTTTCTTCACCTTTTAAAAAAATAACTTTTTCCATTATTTTTTGAACATACACCAGGAGTTATGATTAACACATGCCAGGGAAGGTAGAAGAATGTCTTAGTTATCAGCAAACATTTTTCCATAAATCCATGAACATTTTTAATTAGGGATATGACATACTTGATAGACAACCTAGTTTTCAAGTGTCTATTACTGAAGACATCCTGTAATCATGATTTTCTCACCTTATTATTGCATAAAAGGACATGTGTATAATACTGATGAAGCTGCCAACATCTCTGACAGCTAATGCAATATCAAAGTAACTTGGTGTGATCCTAGGTAGATGAAGGGGAGAGAATCCAGAAATACTGTATGTCACAATACATTCTGAGCTACTGAGCTCATCTGAGAGTCATCACTGTTTTGATTTGTGAAGGTAAATTGACCCAGACAAGGAATCAGAAATACATGCAGATATTTGCATCACATCATACATAACCCTGGGTTTTTCTGCATTGGTAAATATGCCAGCAAAATCATGACTTTTGAAGTAGTTTACACATCAGAAAGACCTGGGTTCAAATCTGATACCTGGCCCTGTTTAGCTGAAAAACCATGGGTGAGCTAGTTAACCAATCTGAGTCTCATTTATAAGAGGGAAAGCTGAAATACTGTGAGATTCACATGAGACAAAGCGTAGCACAGTGTCTGTCAGCTTACTATTACTGCTTTTGTTATCTGTCTGCGGCAGATTTTCCCGAATTTCTCTCAGTTTGCTAAACGCAACAAGGTATTCATTGTTGATATTACAAGTCTTCCTGACAATAGTGGGCAACCTTAGTTAGATAAAGGACTATAAAATTTTTAAACTGTCTTTTTTCAAGCACTTCTATTTTCATGCCTACGCTTTTAATGTTAATTGTTTTTGTCTTCATTTGTGGCAGATCTTTATGGTGTACATGGGGTGTAGAAGTTGTGGAAAAGAATATAAAAATGGTTAAGAACTACTTTCGGAAATTTGTAATTTACAGAATGGATAGACATGAAAAGGACTCCAAAGGGAGTGCACTATGGTAAGTTCTAAGTAACGGATGAGTAACAGAAGAGTCATAACATTCTGAGAGGAAAAAAATATGTCTCTTGGAAGGATCAGGTAACATTGAGAGCAGAAAGTAGGCTTTGAAAGGCTGAATAGGAAGCAACAGAAGGCTATTAAAATGTAGGAAATTACCAAGTAGAACATAAGCCAAGTTCTTGGGAAGTGATAGATTATAGGCAACAAATGAGAACCAAGACTAGATAGTAAATGCTGAAGAACTGAGGGCAGTGGAGAATGAAAAAAGGGTCAATTTGTGCCATGTCCAGGAGCACCTGAATCAAATAGGTCATTTCTAATGACCAATAGGGTAAAGAAGTCATAAAATCACTTCAGGAAAACAACTACAGAATCTTATATTACTTCCATGTGACATGTCACCTTTGCTTGTTGGCATTTGAAATCTCCAGTAACCATTTGGGAATCTCTTAATTTGTCATCTTTCATGTGTTTTACACTAACAGTAAAGTGATGTTCAGTAAGAGGCATTTATTTAGTTTTAAAAGATTTTTGCCACACAAAAGTTCATGCGCTGAAATCTGAAGGCAACAGATTTATCAGACGTGATTCTGCATTGTCTCTACAGGGTTCCTGGGATTATTGGTTCTGGGTGAGTTTACCTGATAATTTCTCCACTTGCAATGCTTTAATGTGAATAGTGCTGAAATCTGACTTGTTACCCTCATGATACATAAGATTGGAGGCCCTGTTTCTAAATTTGGCCTTCTGTACCTCATCCCCAGTCCAGTGAGAGGAGATTTTCTAAACTATCTCATAGAATGGACAGTACTTCAATTTTCAACTTAGGCAGGGATCTCAGAAATTGCTCCCCACAATGCACAAGGCTGAGGCCACTTTCTTATTTTCATTTGCCTGTTGAAGCCTCAACTCTTGTAGTCTAATCATTTTTCTGCTACTCTGGTGGGCTATATAATGTCAATTGCTGCTCATGATTCTGGCTTTGAATTCTTTCTTCTTTCTGGTATATAAAATTTCTCTTCTTTGCTTATTTTTTAAAATGCCTTTATTGGGATGTATTTCACATATCCACACAATTCACCCATTCAAAAGATATAACCCAAAACCAAATCCAAAAATACATTAAAAGGATCATACACCATGATCAAGTGGGATTTATCCCAGAGATGCAAGGATTTATCAATATCCACAAATCAATCAGTGTGATACACATTTATTAATAAAATGAAGAATAAAAAACATATGATCATCTCAATAGATGCAGAAAAAGCTTTTGACAAAATTCAACACCCATTTATGATAAAAACTCTCCAGAAAGTGGGCATAGAGGGAACCTACCTCAACATAATAAAGGCCATATATGACAAACACACAGCTAACATCATTCTCAACAGTGAAAAGCTGAAAGCATTTCCTCTAAGATCAGGAACAAGACAAGGATGTCCAATCTAGCCACTTTTATTCAACATAGTTTTGGAAGCCCTAGCCATGGCAATCAGAGAAGAAAAAGAAATAAAAAGAATACATCTTGGAAAAGAAGTAAAACTGTCACTGTTTGCAGATGACATGATACTATACATAGAAAATCCTAAAGACACTACCAGAAAACAACTAGAGCTCATCAATAAATTCAGTAGAGTTGCAAGACACAACATTAATACACAGAAATCTCTTGCATTTCTATGCATTAACAATGAAAGATCAGAAAGAGAAATTAAGCAAACAATCCCATTTACCATCACATCAAAAAGAATAAAATACCTAGGAATAAACCTACCTAAGGAGACAAAAAACCTGTATGCAGAAAACTATAAAACACATGGAAACAATCCATGAAAGAAGTCAAAGATGACACAAGCAGATAGAAAGATATACCATACTCTTGGACTGGGGGAAGAATCAATATTGTCAAAATGACTATACTACCCAAGGCAATCTACAGATTCAATGCAATCCCTATCAAATACCAATGGCATTTTTCACAGAACTAGAACAAAAAATTTTCTAATTTGTACGGAAACACAAAAGACCCTGAATAGCCAAAGCAATCCTGAGAAAGAAAAATGGAGCTGGAGGAATCAGACTCCCTGGCTTAAGACTATAGTACAAAGCTACAGTAATCAAGACAATATGGTACTGGCACAAAAACAGAAATATAGATCAATGGAACAGGATAGAAAGCCCAGAGATAAACCCACACACATATGGTCACCTTATCTTTGATAAAGGAGGGAAGAGTATACAATGGAGAAAAGACAGCCTCTTCAATAAGTGGTGCTGGGAAAACTGGACAGCTACATGTAAAAGAATGAAATTAGAACACTTCCTAACACCACACACAAAAATAAACTCAAAATGGATTAAAGACCTAAATGTAAGGCCAGGTACTGTAAAACTCTTAGAGGAAAACACAGGCAGAACATGCTTTGACATAAATCACAGCAATACCTTTTTGGATTCACCTCCTAGAGTAATAAAAATAAAAACAAAAATAAACAAGTGAGACCTAATTAAACTTAAAAGCTTTTGCACAGCAAAGGAAAACCATAAACAAAACAAAAAGACAACCCATAGAATGGGAGAAAATATTTGCAAATAAAGCGACTGACAAGGGATTAACCTCCAAAATATACAAACAGCTCATGCAGCTCTATATCAAAAAAAAAAAAAAAAAAAAACAACCCAATCAAAAGATCTGAATAGACATTTCTCCAAAGAAGACATACAGATGGCCAAGAAGCACATGAAAAGATGCTCAACATCACTAATTATTAGAGAAATGCAAATCAAAACTACAATGAGGTATCATCTCACACAGCTCAGAATAGCCATCATCAGAAAGTCTACAAACAATAAATAACATAGAGGGTGTGGGGAAAAAAGGGAATCCTCCTACCCTGTTGGTGGGAATGTAAATTGGTACAACGATCCTGGAGAACAGTATGTAGGTTCCTTTGAAAATTAGAAATAGAACTACTATGTAATCCAGCAATGCCATTCCTGGGCATATATCCAGAGAAAACCATAATTCGAAAAGACACATGAACCCCAGTGTTCATCGCAGCACTATTTACAATAGTTGAGACATGGAGACAACCTAAATATCCATTGACAGAGGAATGGATAAACAAGATGTGGTACATATATACAATGGAATATTACTCAGCCATAAAAAAGAAGGAAATAATGCCATTTGTAGCATCATGGATGGACCTAGAGATTATCATAATAAGTGAAGTAAGTCAGATAGAGGAAGACAAATATCATATGATATCACTTATATATGGAATCTAAAAAAAAAAAACGATACAAACGAACTTATTTACAAAACACAAACAGACTCACAGACTTCGAAAAGAAACTTACGGTTACCAAAGAAGAAATGTGGGTGGGAGGGATAAATTAGGAGTTGGGGATTAATATATACACACTATTTTATGTAAAATAATCAACAAGGGCCTATTGTACAGCACAGGGAACTCTACTCAATATTCTGTAACAATCTATATGGGAAAAGAATCTGAAAAAGAATGGATATATGTATGTATAACTGAATCACTTAGCTGTACACCTGAAACTAACACATTATAACTCACCTATACTCCAATATAAAATAAAAATTAAATTTAAAAAATAATAAAAATAATAAAATATACAACCCAATGACTCTTCCAGTCCAATGCACAGTTTTGTGATTTTATCACAACCAATTTTAGAATCTTTTTATTACCCCAAAAAGAAACCCTTTACACCTTACCATTTACCCCTTAATCTTTTCATCTCCTCCACCCATAGGGAACCACTAATTACCTTTGTCTCTATATATTTGTCTATTCTGGACATTTCATATAAATGAAAGCACACAGTATGTGGTCCTTTGTGACTGATTTAATTCACTTAGGATGTTTTCAAGGTTAATCCATGTTGTAGCATGCATCAGTATTTCATTTCTCTTTATCCCTTAATAATATTCCATTGTATGGATATACCACATTTTCTTTTTCTATTCATCTGTTGATGGACCTTCAGGCTGTGTCCACTTTTTGTCTATTATGAATAATGATGCTATTAAAACTCATATACAAGTTTTTGAGTGAACATATGCTTTTAATTATCTTGGGTATATACCTAGGAGTAGAACTGCTGGGTCAAATAGTAACTCTATGGTTAACATTTTGCAGCACTGCCAGACTCTTTTCCAATGTGACTGTATCCTTCTACATTCCTACCAGTAGTATGTGATGGTTCCAATTTCTTCACATCCTCAACAACACTTGTTATTACCTATCTTTTTTATTATAGCCATGTTAGCGGTTAAAGTGATAATTCATTGTGATTTTGACTTCCATTTCCCTGATGGCTAATGATGTTGAGCAACTTTTCATGTGCTCATTGGCCATTAGTATATATTCTCTGGGAAAATATCTATTGAGAAATCAACATTTAATGAAGCATCTCTCAAACGATAATTTTTATAGAAACCTGAGAGTACCCAAATTCTGAATAAATTTGGGAAATATTAGGTTTTTCATTGCATCATCAATATCTTATCATCATTATGATATATGTAACCTGAAGAGGGCATATGTCCCCAGTATCACTCCCTACCAGACTGTAAAATCCAACAAGAAAAATACAGTCTGTTTTTATCATAATTGAGATGTTAGTAACTAATAAAGTACCTTTAATATGGTGGATATTCAAAAGTATTTGATGGATAAATGGAGACATCTCTGTAAAAACACACACACACACACACACACACACACACACACACACAAAACACTGCCCTATTCCATTTGCCTGGGGGTTATTTGTTCTTTTTTATTCTCCCCAGACTAGTTTTATTCTGAAATTATTAAAAGTAATAGTACAATATGAACCACTTGCAACTTAGCTAAAAACCATCATTATTAGCCAAAATATACTTGATTGAAAAGAAATACCATACATATCAGGCAAAGAAGATGACTCAGCTGATATATTTCAGGCCATTTTAAGTATACCCTACTTTCTTTTCACTATTACACATTCACCAATGGTCTAGCATGCAAAGCTCTAGATTAGCACCAGCAAATAGCCATCAGAGGCCCGTGCTCTGCTGGTGAGGTAATATTTAATTATACATTTGCTGAACTTTGGTCACTAAGTGGTCTGTTTAAAGAATCTGCAGAACTGGCAGATAAGACACTAAAAGTCCTCCTGGAAACTTGCTCTTTGGGTTTGGTATTTTGTATCTTTCTAGGGATTTATCCATTTCATCTAGGTTATATAATTTGTTGGCCCACATTTCTTCATGATATTCTGTTATAACTATTTTTACTTCTGTGAAGTTGGTAGTAATGTCTCCCACTTTCACTTCTGATTTTAGCAATTTGAGTCTTTTTTCCTTTCTCAGTTTAGGTAAAAGTCTGTCAATTTTGTTGATCTTTTCCAAGAACCAACTTCTTATTTTGTTGAATTTTCTCTATATTTTTATCTTCATTAATTTTCATTCCAATCCTTATTATTTCATTTCTTCTACTTGCTTTGGGTTTAGTTTTCCCTTCTTTTTTCAGTATCCTAAGGTTGAAAATACAGTTTTTATTTGAGATTTTTCTTCTTTTTTTAAGGTTAAGCATTTACTGCCATGTTTTCCTCTAAGCACTGCTTTGGCTGCAATCCGTACATTTTGGTGTATTGTGTATTTATTTTCATTAGTGACAAGGTATTTTCTAATTTCCCTTGTGATTTCTTCTTTGACCCACTGGTTATATAATTTCCATGTTTGTGAGCTTTCCAGGTTTCCTTTGTTACTGATTTCTATTGTCATTCCACTGTGGCCCAGAAAACATTTTTATGATTTCAATCTTTTTAAATGTATTAAGACTTGTTTGTAGCCTACCAAATGACCTATCCCAGAGAATGGACCATGTGGACTTGAGAAGAATATGTATTCTGTTATTTGGTGGAATTATATGTTAGGTCTAGTTTGTGTATAATGTGGTTCAAGTCCTTTATTTTCCTCATTGGTTTTCTGTCTAGATATACTATGCCTTACTGAAAGGGGGACATTTAAATCTCTGACCATTACTGTTAAACTGTCCATTTCTCTCCTCAATTCTCCTCATGTATTTTGAGACTCTATCATCTATTGCATAAATGGTGATAATTATTACAGCCTACTGACAGATTGACCCGTTTTTCATTACACAACATTGTCTTTTATATCTGGTAACCTTTTTTTTTTAATAACTTTTCAAGTCAAGTTTGTCCGATGTTAGTATAGGCACTCCAGTATTCTTAGGGTTTCAGTTTGCATATCCTTTTCCATCCTTTACATTCAACCTATTTATATTTTTTAGTCTAAAGTGTGGCTCTAGATAGCCCACAGTTGAATGTGTTTTTCTTTTTCTTTTTAATCCAGTCTGTTAATATCTTCTTCTTATATTAGTTAATCCATTCACATTTAATGCTATTTATATACTTGAATTTTTATTACCTTTTTACTTATTTTCATATGTTATACTGCTTTTTTCTTCCTCTATTACTTTCTTTTGCATTAAGTGAATATTTTTGAGTGTAATATTTTAATTCCTTTAAAGATTTTTTCACTATGTTTTTAAAGTTATTTTCTAGTAGTTCCTTATCTTATAAGACTTATCAGAATCTACTTCAGATGTATACTAACTTAATTCTAGTGAAATATAGAAGCATTACTCCCATATTGCTCTACTTTCTCTTCCCTCTTTCTGTGCTATTATACAATACATAGTATGTCTAATTATATTACAAACCCAAAATATATTGTTATACTTATTATTTTATGCCTGTTAAAGAAGATGAGGGGGCTTCCCTGGTGGCGCAGTGGTTGAGAATCTGCCTGCTAATGCAGGGGACACGGGTTCGAGCCCTGGTCTGGGAAGATCCCACATGCCGTGGAACACTGGGCCCGTGAGCCACAACTGCTGAGCCTGCGCATCTGGAGCCTGTGCCCCGCAACGGGAGGGGCCGCGATAGTGAGAGGCCCGCGCACCGCGATGAAGAGTGGCCCCCGCACCACAATGAAGAGTGGCCCCCACTTGCCGCAACTAGAAAAAGCCCTCGCACGAAACGAAGACTCAACATAGCTAAAAATTAAAAAAAAAAAAAAAAAAAAAGATGAGGAAAGAAAGATGAGTTAGTATATATCTTTTGAGTTTGTTATATATAACTTATTTATTATTTTAAGACTGTATATATTAAGATCAATTTTAGGCTTACACCAAATTGAGAGGGAAGCAGAGATTTCCCATATACTCCCTGCCACCACACAATGGTGGCCTCTCTCATGAGAGAGAGGCTTCCTAGGCAGCAGGCTCTCCACCCGTGCTTGCAACTCATACTTGAGTCAGGAGAAACTCATGGGCCCTTCATGCCCGTATCTCAAGCAAAATCTTAGTGGAAGAGCATACAAAATGTCCTAATATGACAGCTGCTGATCTCATAATTTCCCTAACATTTGAAATCCCTTCCTTTATCCAGAATGAATTTCAACGGCAGTGTTCTTATTATGAAAATTAAAAAAGAGATAATTATGTAAAAAGGATACAACATGGAAATACACAAAATCTCCATTTATGAAGTTTTGAAAACTAGCAAAACAGACATAACAAACAAATATAAACTCCCTTCCACAGGCAGCATTCAGGTCATCTAAGAACACCTATACCTCTTGTTTAAGCTGCTGTTTTTCAAATACAGCCAGGCTCTCTTCAGAAGCAGCTGCATAGTAAAAATAATTCCTTCATTCTTCAAACCTAAGATTCCAAACATTCATAGTGACTCATGTACATATTTAAGAACTTCTCTTTAGTATCAATATATTAAATACACTCAATAAAGCATTCACTTATTTTTAGGTATTCTGTGTAGTATATTTAAAGGCACCATTTGATATCATTTTCTGTTACAAGCTTTCACTTCCATTGATGAAGAAATGATTTCAAAGCTTTTGACAAAATTCAACACCCATTTATGATAAAAACCCTCCAGAAAGTAGGCACAGAGGGAACTTTCCTCAACATAATAAAGGCCATATATGACAAACCCACAGCTTAAATCGTTCTCAATGGTGAAAAACTGAAACCATTTCCTCTAAGATCAGGAACAAGACAAGGTTGTCCACTCTCACCACTATTATTCAACTTAGTTTTGCACGTTTTAGCCATGGCAATCAGAGAAGGAAAGGAAAGAAAAGGAATCCAAATCGGAAAAGAAGAAGTAAAGCTGTCACTATCTGCAGATGACATGATACTATACATAGAGAATCCTAAAGATGCTACCAGAAAACTACTAGAGCTAATCAACGAATATGATAAAGTAGCAGGATACAAAATTAATGCACAGAAATCTCTTGCACTCCTATACACTAATGATGAAAAATCTGAAAGAGAAATTAAGGAAACACTCCCATTTACCACTGCAACCTACCTAAGGAGAAAAAAGACCTGTATGCAGAAAACTATAAGACACTGATGAAAGAAATTAAAGATGATACAAACAGATGGAGATATATACCATGTTCTTGGACAGGGAGAATCAACATTGTGAAAATGACTATACTACCCAAAGCAATCTACAGATTCAATGCAATGCCTATCAAACTAGAACAAAATATTTCACCATTTGTATGGAAACACAAAAGACTCTGAATGGCCAAAGCAATCTTGAGAAAGAAAAACGGAACTTGAGGAATCTGGCTCCCTGACTTCAGACTATACTACAAACTACAGTAATCAACACAATATGGTACTAGCACAAAAACAGAAATATAGATCAATGGAATGGGATAGAAAGCCCAGAGATAAACCCACGCACATATGGTCACCTTATTTTTGATAAAGGAGGCAAGAATATACAATGGAGAAAAGACAGCCTCTTCAATAAGTGGTGCTGGGAAAACTGGACAGCTACATGAAAAAGAATGAAATAAGAACACTCCCTAACATCATACACAAAAATAAGCTCAAAATGGATTAAAGACCTAAATATAAGGCCAGACACTATCAAACTCTTAGATGAAAACATAGGCAGAACACTCTATGTCATAAATCACAGCAAGATCCTTTTTGATCCACCTGCTAGAGAAATGGAAATTTAAAAAAATAAACAAATGGGACTTAATGAAACCTCAAAGCTTTTGCACAGCAAAGGAATCCATAAAAAAGATGCAAAGAAAACCCTCAGAATGGGAGAAAATATTTGCAAATGATGCAACTGACAAAGGATTAATCTCCAAAATTTACAAGCAGCTCATGCAGCTCAATATCAAAAAAACAAACAACCCAATCCAAGAATGGGCAGAAGACCTAAACAGACATTTCTCCAAAGAAGATATACAGATTGCCAACAAACACATGAAAGGATGCTCAACATCACTAATCATTAGAGAAATGCAAATCAAAACTACAGTGAGGTATCACCTCACACCGGTCAGAATGGCCATCATAAAAAAATCTACAAACAATAAATGCTGGAGAGGGTGTGGAGAAAAGGGAACCCTCTTGCACTGTTGCTGGGAATATAAATTGATATACTAAATGTAAATTGATACAGCCACTATGGAGAACAGTATGGAGGTTCCTTAAAAAACTAAAAGCAGAACTACCATACGACCCAGCAATCTCACTACTGGGCATATACCCTGAGAAAACCATAATTCAAAAACAAGCATGTACCACAATGTTCACTCCAGCTCTATTTACAATAGCCAGGACATGGCAGCAATCTAAGTGTCCATCGACAGATGAATGGATAAAGAAGATGTGGCACATATATACAATGGAATATTACTCAGCCATAAAAAGAAACGAAATTGAGTTATTTGTAGTGAGGTGGATGGATCTAGAGTCTGTCATACAGAGTGAAGTAAGTCAGAAAGAGAAAAACGAATACCGTATGCTAACAGATATACGGAATCTAAAAAAAAAAAAAAAAGGTTCTGAAGAACCTAGGGGCAGGACAGGAATAACGACATAGATATAGAGAATAGACCTGAGGACACGGGGAGGGGGAAGGGTAAGCTGGGACGAAGTGAGAGAGTGGCATGGACATATATACACTACCAAATGTAAAATAGATAGCTAGTGGGAAGCAGCCACGTAGCACAGGGAGATCAGCTCGGTGCTTTGTGACCACCTAGAGGGGTGTGATACGGAGGGTGGGAGAGAGACGCAAGTGGGAGGGGATAAGGGGATATATGTATATGTACAGCTGATTCACTTTGTTATACAGCAGAAACTAACACACCATTGTAAAGCAATTATACTCCAATAAAGATGTTAAAAAAAACAACAACTCATGATTGTTTTCCAGAACAACTGTGGCATAAACTACTACCAATACTGTTTCAAGGTATCTGTTTCATCAGCATTATCTTCTGTCATTAAAAACGTGTCAAAAATTTATCCTTGTGAATTTGACAATACAATAGTATCTCAATAAAAAAATGCATATGAGCTTACAAGGTGATTGTGTGAATACACTCCAGAGATCTTCAGCTTTTAATGTAGAAACAGAAGACAAAAGAAGGCATTATATGTTAAATACTGAAATATGTTGTATTAATTACTAAATATTATTAGAGTTCAAGAAAGTATGAGCAACTGTTATTGAAGAAAGCTTCTAAAAAAAATTGATCTGTGTCTTGTAAGGTATTCTAGGGTAGAGAAACCACAAAAAGACCACTGAAATTTATAAAATTTGTACAAAATGAAAGAATGACTCACAATGGTGGGACAAACAACACCTGAGCCCACATACTCCACCTGTTCCCTCCTGTTTTTACAGGTGAGCTGTCCATATTCTTATGAAAAGCTGATCCTTCCATTTACGCACTAGATACCATATTCTTTTGCCTCTTCAAGAACACAGATCTTGAAGTTTCCTCTCATCATCTTGACACTATTTCTTCTCTCTCTTCCAGATGGTTTCTCTTGGTTTATACATACATTGCAATTTCTGCCATCATATAAACAAGCCCTCTCTTGACCTCACTTCCCCTTTCAAGTAACACCAATATTCCATTCACATTTACATCAAAACTCTCTGAAAGTCCTATGTACTCCTTTTATCCAATGTCTCTCCACCAAATCAGTCTACTGTCTCCAATCCTCCATTATAACTGCTGTTGTCAAAGCAACCAATGATCTTCATATTATCAAAGAGAATATTTAAGCCTCAGATGTCATCATTGTTGAATTTTCTGTACATTTAACATTTCATCCATCCTTATTAAATAACTCTCTTTGCTTGGCTTTCAGAACACTACATACTGCTGCTTTTCCCCCTACCTTACTGTCACTATTCTATCTTCTTTGCTCATCTCACCTCATATTCTCAACCACTAAGCAAAGCTCAGTTCTAAATCTTCTTTTCTAATCTTATCAATGCCCATTATCTTGTTGATTTCATCTAAGCTCACTGTATTAAATCCAATCTATAAGATATCTCCTCACAAAGTGACTATTATAATCCAAACTCCTTCTATGAACTTCATTTTTAAATGTTTAAGTATTTATCTGACGTCTCCACTTACATGTCCAATAATAGATATTTCAGAATTACATTCCAAACTAATTTCTTAATATCACCCTACCACCCCACCAAAATATGCTCCTTTCATAATCTTACCCATCTTAGTTAATGGCAATGCCATCCCTTCAGTTTCTAAGGCCAAAACCTTTGGATTTATTCCTGATTTTAAATCAACCAGCAAATCCTATTGTCTCTACTTTCCAATATATTCAGAAAACTCATCACTGACAGTTCCACTCTGGTCCAAATCAACAGTATCTCTTGCCCGAATCACTGCAACAGCTATCTAATTGTTTTCCCATCTTCAGCTACTGTACAGTCCCTTAATGGTGGAGAATCCATAATTTACACAGCAGTCTGAAGATCATTTAAAATGTACCTTGGAAAATATTCCTAAACCCCACGTAACTACTATTTCACTCAGAGGAAAACCCAAAATCCATGCAGTGCCTTCCACAACCCTACATGATCTAGCCCCTCATAACCTTTCTGACTTTATCTCTTCCCCTTTTCTCCCTCTATCACTCTACACTAGCAGCACTGACAACTGTGCTGTGTCTTGATACCTAAGGGTTTTATGTTCACTCTTTCTCTGCCTGGAATATTCTTCTCCAAGATATTTAACATCCATGTATCAATTCTACTCTTCATCTCATTCAGGCCTTAGATCCAATATCACCCTTTCATTGATCCCTTTCCTGCCTATCCTTTCCTGCCCCTTTTTCCAAGGTTACATTCCTTTATAACACCGATCACTAGCTATGTCTGTCTATCTATTTATCTACCTACCTATTTATGGGATTTCTTTTTGTCTGTTTTGTTTGTCTACTGAATCCCTGGTACATAGAAAAGAGTCTGGCACCTGATAGACACTCAGTGAATATTTGTTTAATGACTCAATGAATAAATGAATGGACCAGTTTTAGTAAGGTTAAAATGCTATGGACTATTAAAATGATAGTGAGATATTATAATAATCTTATAAAAATTACTTAGTGTAAACTATCGATGTCAGAGTGGAAAACAGGGATTTCAAGTCACTACACAGCTTGTGGCATATGCAAAACAGAACTGTGCCGCTGCCCAGTTGGGAAACAACATGCTCATATCACTTTGGCCATCTTTTCTTTTCACTACCGTCTCTCACAGTACCAGCAGTGAGCCAAACAGCTTTACACAGTGCCTGGACACAGCATTAAATAATACTGAATCCCATCATGAGAAATTCAAGTCCTTTTTATTGTCATTCTTCCTTTTACAAATCTTGCTTTTTAACTAAGAGTGACAGCTTCTCACTCAGAATTTTCAGGAAGCAACCATATTTACAGATAGGATTGAATAATATTTTGGCTTTATTATACCTGCTGAATACACATTTTCTATTCAGAGCAAACAGTACTGGCTTTCCACTCCTATTCTTGGCATAAAGTCCTCCTCTAAGATATTTATTTAATAAACCAAAAATTTATTTAAGGAGAAATACTGAATAACTGACAAGCTTTTGACATGTAAATATGGCAAAAAAATAATTAAAATGATACAAGTGTATATTTAAAAACTTCAACTGGATAGGCAAATGACTAAGTTTGAGGAAATGGTGATGTTTTATCCATCCCACATTGGAATATTTACAGAATGATATTGTTTGGGCCTAGCATAAAACTTAAGAAAACAGGATAGATCGACATAAAATAAAACCTCTTTAACCCCTCCATCAATCCCTTGAGGCAGAGCAAGTGGTCTTTAGAATTAGTTAATATGTATCTAATTAATGAGGCTTGATACTTCAACATCTGCATTTTGCTCTTCATTTATTTTCCTTCTCCAACAAAAAACCTCTTAACAGTCAAATTATATATAATAGGGCCAATTAGTAAAGAAAGAACCTGACCATCTTTAGAGAAGATCTGAGAAGGCATAGTTGGTTTAAGATTAAACCTAATTATCTTACTTCATTTGTTCTCATTTCTTTTTCTCTGCAAGTTTAAATAAAGTACCCATAAATTTCAGATTAAGACAAAGGAAAAAGCCAAGGTAAAGTTATGACAAAGGTAATAGCACTATGTTTTGCAGGCCATTTACTTCATGCCAGTCCTGTCCTTATTTGGGGTAGTCAGGGAGCTTGAACAAAATTTCCAGATGTCTCCTCTACCCAGCTCCCCTTGGAGATGGATGGTTATTATTGTCTCCCATTTTTCAATACTGACATGCTTCCTATCATCCTTTTCTGATACCACTTCTCCTTTCTGAAATTGCCACCTCCATTGTTCTCTACCAATTTGTGCTTCAAAGCCCAAATAAAGTCCAGCTCCTCATGAAGCCTTCTTAGATTATTCTAGTCACCCTCAGTCTCTCTAACTGAGCTCTCTTTAATATTATTTTCAATCGCAAAATTAGAATTTGGTTATTAACAGGCTATTTTCTATTGCACAAAATTAGCAATTTATTACATATAGTCTTGTTCTCAACAATCATTTCATATATCTAACATGAACATGTGCCTTTTAATTACCATAGGTTGTATTATGTTACTTTTGATCCCTACAGAACTTAGTGTGTGTGTGTGTACATATATATACATATATATTGGGTTGGCCAAAAGGTTCGTTTGGGTTTTTCTCTAAGATGTTATATGTACATATACGTACATATATACACATATAGATACACATATATACAATATATACATATATATAACCCATAAATTTCATGACTTTGTAAGCCATGTGGAACAGAAATGTCAATAACTTACACATCCTAATTATATAAGAGAATGCCTCAGGTGTTTTGAAATTCCTGTTCTTGTTGATGAAATGCTTACATGTAATAAACATCCAGCTGTGACAGCTAAAATTAACAAACCTTTCTGTAACATTAAGTAGAATGCTCTATAAGCCCACACTGGAATAAAATGCAGTATTTGCCAATTTTAGAACCTCTAGGAAAATAGGGCACTTCTTAGCACAATTGACAGAAGCATCAGTGAGCCAAACATCAGAGGCTTCGTCTTCCCAAATTTTTAAGTATTATATAATTATTATCATAATAATGAAAGTTACCATTTATTGATGTTTACTAGTTTCCAGACACTTAAGATTTCTAAATGTGTAAAAATCACATCACCCTCCTGACAACTTTATCACATACTTATAGTTGTTACCCTGATTTTACAAAGGAGGAAACTGAGGCTCAAATAGCACATAAAAGACCCAGAAATAGAACTCAGTCTGGTTCATTCCGAAGTTCATGCATTAAAGCTTTTAAGACCTTAGTCAATTAACACAACCATAACAAGGCAATCTCAGTGAATGAATATAATTCAGAATCCCCTATCACGTTCAAATCAGTCAGTTTCCACCCCACCTTAAGCAAGACTACCCCTATACATAGCCTCTATCACCAGGAAGCTACCAGTACCAGAGACAGCCTCCTTCTCCTTGTCCTGCTCTCTATTTCTTTTTTTTTTTTTTTATTTATTTTCTTTTCTTTTTTTTTTTTTTAAAGAGTGAAATAGAGAGAAAGTCTTTTTTTAAAATTTATTTATTTATGGCTGTGTTGGGTCTTCGTTTCTGTGCGAGGGCTTTCTCTAGTTGTGGCAAGTGGGGGCCACTCTTCATCGCGGTGTGCGGGCCTCTCACTGTCGCGGCCTCTCTTGTTGCGTAGCACAGGCTCCTGACGCACAGGCTCAGTAATTGTGGCTCACGGGCCTAGTTGCTCCACGGCATGTGGGATCTTCCCAGACCAGGGCTCGAACCCGTAGTCTCCTGCATTGGCAGGCAGATTCTCAACCACTGCGCCACCAGGGAAGCCCCCTGCTCTCTATTTCTAATACACTTGTTCTGCCTTGGAAGATCCTATTTCAGTCCTCTTGTCTAGTGCTTGATCTGCTACAGCAGGACTTGATCCCACCTTCATCCTTCTTTGCTAGATTTCAGCTATATCCTAGTACCATTCCTTATGAATATATCTCAGAAACATTCCCTAGTAAGTATAGATCAACCTCTCTGCATATACACTGGTCATCATAATCCTTCAACCCAGTATAACATATAGATTGTCATTTTTCCATGGGGAGACATCTACTCATTACCAACCCAACAGGCATTCACTAAATTTCTTCTATATATAAATCATAGTCCCGACAACTCTGAAAGCCACAGAACTTCATGACAGAGCTCCTATCATTATGGAATCTACACCATGTATTTGAATTTATGAAGGAATATTAGTTTCCTATTGTTGCTGTAACGAATTATCACAAATTTAGTGGCTTAAAACATTAGTTGATTATTTTACAATTCTGTAGAAGTCCAACAGTAAACTCAAGATGTAGTTAGGGTTGCATTCCTTTCTAGGGGAGAATCCATTTTCTTGCCTATTCCAGCTTCTAGACACTGCCCACATTCCTTGCTTCATGATCTCTTCTTCCATCTTCAAAGTCATCAGCTTTGCATCTCTCTATGGCTTTCTTCTATAGTCACATCTCTCTATGCCTGTCTTCTTCTGTATCTTTCCTCCAGTTAACTACCTTTGTGATTATATTGGGGTCCCCTGGATAACCCAAGATATTATCCCTATTTTAAGGTCAACTGATTGGCAAACTTAATTCTATCTGCAACCTCAATTCCATTTCGCCAGCTAACCTAGCATATGTATAGGTTCCAGGAATTAGGGCAAAGAAAAAGGGATCCATGAAAAGAAAAGCACAGAAAAAAGGGAAAACACAGATTATGGCCAGAGAACACTCTTGGATAGAAATCCCACCTCCTGTTTCATCAAGACATCTTACAGATGTTACATGTTACTGACAAGATTCCAAGAACATACGAGTACTTTTTTGTATGGTGGCCTCCATTTATTTTTGAAACTAAGTTATAAAATATTAATAAATAAATAACTATGACACAGAGGGGAAGGGAAAGGGAAGGAGAGTGAGAGAAATGCAAGAGACAGGTCTCGAATGCTATTGAAGTTAGGAGATTTACTCCAGCCTAAAATCTCAGCCCTGATCTTTCACTTGAGGTTTCAGCACATCAGTTCAACTCTTAGAAGGTGGGTTGTCTTCAACCAATACTCAAGGTTTGTGTGTGTGTGTGTGTGTGTGTGTGTGAGAGAGAGAGAGAGAGAGAGATGGGGGTGGGAGGGTGGTGATGCCTAGTGAGATGCCAGCTTCAGCCTTCTTGATGCCTAGGCACAGAACACTTGTTTTAGGCCCAGCTAAGGGCCTTTGGCTGGAGTCAAGATGTAGAGTGTTAGGTTCTAAGATGAAAAGTATGGAGTTATACTTGTGATGGGCCATACATTTGCAGAGTACTCTTGGTGAGAGGTTATATAATCACTTTCAGATAGTGTTAAGCATCTAAAAGAACTCATCCCACTGTTCACCGTGGAGAGAAAGAACTCTTCAGTATTACTTATGTTTGATTTTCTTTCTTTTTTCTCTTTAAAATAAAATCACCTAAATTTTCATCAAACCTGAAGACCCAAGCAAGCTTTATCTCTTCAAGAATACTTTTCCAAACTGTATTTTCAGTCATATCACCTATATCTTACTGTTTAGCATTTGATCACACAACATTATCTATTACTCTGTAATTGTTTTGCAAACTTGACATCTTCCCAATTCTATTACATGCTTTTTAAGACCAGTTTTTTAAAAAGTTCTCAAGTTTCTAGCCATACAGATCAGTACATAATGAATATAAGTGAATACAACTGAAAGGTCCTGGTCAAAAACACTTCCCTTGAGTCAATTTCTATTTCAAATGCAATCATCATTCAAATGTGTTTGAACTTTTTTTGGGGGGGAGGGGGTTATCATTGCAACTACTGCAGATATTTATGATCATATATTTTATGTTCATGTATGTTTAAGTTTCATATAATAGTAGCAAGAAATAATAAAAAGAATAACACTACCATTCATTGCATAATTACTATTTGCCAGAAACCATTAATTCCAAGTATCTTATAGGCACTATCTCATTGCATCTTCATCAAAACCCTACATCACAGATCACTGTGAAAATTAAATGAAGGATTTTAAATAGAGTCCTAAACACAGAATCTTACCAATGATCAGTGAAAGGGAGCAGAATATACAACCCAAAACATGACTGCAGGAGTTCAGGACATACTACCCCAAAATATGCCACTTTGGTATGTTGATTATTTTGAACTGCAAGCACTAGCAATGCAGCAGCAAATGCAGGGGGAGGCTTTCTCTGAACTGCCCTTATCTGCCTAAAGACATATCCTCCAAAAGAAACTCAGCTGTCACAGATCCCCTCCCCTAGAGTTTCATCAGCCAAGAAAGATAGACTCTTATCACAGGAGACGAGACTAGACATTGACACCACAGCCAGACAAACTTTGTCTCAAACTGTCATACCTCCCATCTATTCTTCTAAGACCCCATTCAACCCTTCCTAAAAATCATTCACTCTCCTCTAAGAAGCCTATATTTCCCCTCCCTTTTCCCTATTAAAGTGGTATTTAATCATGAATTCTAAGCCACTTCAGGGAGTTACTAATTTTTCCCTGGGTATCTCCCATATGTACATGAGATATACATGTTAATAAACTTCTGTTTGTTTTTCTCTTGTTAGTAAGTCTTTTATTACAGGGGTCTCAGCTAAAAATTCAAAAGAGCAGACAAAAATTTATTTTTCCTCCCTTACAATCAGCTGTCAAAAACTGTTAGCTACTATTTAATTTTCATATTATATCTTTCACCAAAACAACTGGAATTCAATAATTTCAGTGACCCATTTCTTGGTATTTAATAAAAATTAATAACCCCTCAACAACTAAGAAGACATTAACAACAGCATAATAAATTATTCTGACCTAGTATGGCTCATTTTCTTGCCCCTGGATTCTTCCCAGTATGCATAAGCATTTGCAATATTTCCCAATGATAGCAGACAGCTTGCTTAATTTTGTTCCTATGGCATCAAAACTATTCCATAAATAAAGTTTTTAAATGAAAGGCCTTGGGTGACTGAATTATAATGACCAAACATTTCAAAGCATCCACCAAAACAATCTGAGCCCTCAGAAGAGCTGAACACATTAATGAAATGGCCTCCCTGTGGAGAGAAATACAAAAAGAACCACATTTTGTTTGTGTTTGAAAATAAAGCATCTTATTTTCAGGGGTCCAGAACATTAGAGAAGGATGACACTCTTTGGTTTGGAGGATAGAACGATTAGGTGGTAGGAAGCACACCTGCATACCACAGGTGAGTGCATATCAGAAAGACCTACTGTAGAGTTCTAGAAGGGTGAGACATACATGCAAAACCTGAGGCAAACAACAAATGAGTTTGAGTATCTTTGAAAAAACGTTGCATACTATAGCAAAACTTGAAAGAAAGTAGGTGTTTAAGTTTTGGAATTAAGTACAGTAATCGCCATTATAATTCATCTACCATCAAAGCAAGCTTGTGGAATACAGCTTGGGGTGCTGTTCTTCAAAGGGCTTCTCTGTTTCTCAGGATTTAGCATTGCCCTTCAGGCAAAACCACCATAAAAGTCCCACCTGCTATTTCAGTGTAAACTTAAAACACTAATGGTGCTGAAGAGCAATATTGCCTTTGGAAAGCCATCTATCATCTGCAACCATACTTTATTTTCCAGGGAACTGAGATACTTCAATACTGAAATGGAAATCAGTGGAGGAGGAAGGGCAGGTTTTCTACTACTTTCCAACCCATATTTTTCATGAAAGTAGAACTACAAAATCCTTTTCCAGCCCAGACTCTGTTAAGACCCCCTGGGGACATTTCATGTCTTGAATATCTCTACCTTGTTCCATTTTGTTTTTCACAGCTCTTCTTCACCAGCTCTGCAGTCTGATAGCAAAATTTTAGAATCTCACTTTGATATACCTCATATCAGGACAAGTAACAATTTCAAATAGTAGGAAAATCACCTGGGTAATAAAATACCCAATTTTATATATTTAAATACAATGATATTAGTCTTCAAATGATCAGGGAAGAAATAATTTACTTATTAGATTGTTTTCACATCCGTTTTACTTAATTCTTTCACACTATTCACTAAATTCATAGGTGTGCCAATAAGGAAAAAATATTGGGAAACCATTCCTTAAATCAAAAGACATAAAACTGACTAACCAGTCCAACTTGGGTGAAAAATGTTACCCTTCTGTCGTATATTGATTTAATATTTTACTCAACTGTCTACATGTAACATAGTAACAATAATAATAAGAACATCATCATTAAAAATTTACAATGGCATTGTAATGGATAAGCCCTGATCAGCCATTACTTTATTTAATCCTCATAGCAAACTCCATGTGGTACGTACCATGTGTTATTTCACAAACGAGAAAAACGAAGCACAGTGTGGTTTAAGGCCCTTACCTAAAATCACACAACAAGTATACAGTAGTCAGGATTTGAACCTAGGGAGTGAGTGTGACAACCAATGACACACTCTAAAATTTCTCATTCATTTCGAAGAGAATTGTCTACTCCATTTCTTTTCCCATATGGGAAAATGGAATGGGGAGTAGGAATTTGATATTTAATGAAAACTAGTGTGCACCAAGCACTGAGACACTGTATTGTTTCATCCTGGTACCTTTGTAATTGTTTTTGTACAGCACAAAAACAATGAGGTGCTTCTAAAATGTTGGTGGTGTTTCAGTGCTTTACAATATTAACTCATTTAATCTGCATAATGACTCAATTAAGTAGATACTGTTTTATATACCAGCTGAAGCATCTTTAGCACAAAAAAATTAAGTAATTTAACCAAGATTATGCAGCTAGTAAATGGTAAGATATATTCATACATAGTTCCCCATAGCCATAGCCGATGTGAATCTTATTATATCAGTTCAATGAAGTGGATGTTTCCTACATTCAGAGGAGACTCTTTTATTAATACCTATGCCTTAACCAAGAAAAGCTGGTATATGACTTAGAAACAAGGCATTTCTATTTTCTATCCTCTGGGACTCCCATTAAATAAGTTTTTCCACAAGGTTCACCGGACTAATTCCAGTTTCTCACATAATTGCTAAGTTATTCCTCTTAGTTCCTTCTAAAACAGTGGCTCTCAAAGACGTCTAAACAAAGGAAAGCCAGTTAAGCAGTTGTATATAAATGGGCAATAGTGGAAACAGTCCTCTCGCTGAAAGGTTTAATACCAGCTTCTCCAACAGACTGAGAAATGCTTTTGACAAGCTGCAAAATGCAAAATCATACTCTTCAAAGCTCACTATTTGTATGAACTGCATGACTTAGTATGACAGGAGTAGTTCTTGTTTTTGATATTCTGAAACTGGATATTACAACTAATATTGTTAACAACAAATTTATTCCTTAAAATATTGTATTTTCTTACGTTTCAAAAACTAATATTTCTCTGAATTATATTTTTATAATAAAAAATTGTGGTTACCTCTGGAAATTATCTTAGTAGTTGCCAAAGGTGCAAATAGTCAAATAAGCAAGTCAATAGAGGTAATCTAAGTAGCAGAGGTGCTACAGAGAGGTGAAATATTAAGTGGAGAGAAATTCCTAGTGAAACAAGAACCATAAGGGTAGTCTAATTGGTTTAATTGGGTCAATAGCCATAGTTAAATAAACCTGTGGCTACTGACCACATTGAGACAAAGAGATCCATTTCTACAAAGTACCTTTAGGAGTCTTTTCTTCTTTTTCTTTTTCCAAATGTTGACAAGAGAGATGAATGAGCAACCAGTCCTGCCAATTGAAAGAGTCATCTTTTCAGTTTATCTCCAGAAGATTAAATGTAGTTCAAGAAAATTAATCACTTTATACAATCTAAAAATCTACATATTGCTGAAAACGTGTGATCAGAGTATTTTCATGATAAATTTGGAAAAGACCAAACTGAAGTCCTTTACTGCAAATTATTATAATACTTTGACCTGTTTAAAACAAGCACTTAACCTGATACCTGTGCCACTATAATCAACTTCATGTCCACATCATTTCCTGAGAGAAACAAATATCTCATCAATAAGAATTGGACTGAGATTTTAAGCACCACGAGCCAGTATGGTATTTCCTTACTCACAGCTGTGTTTCTAACACTCTTAAAAGCAGTTATACCTTATGCCTTTTAAATTAACTTATCCCTTCCATGCAACAAACAGCTTGCTAAAAAAGTCTAGATGCCAGAAGTTACTCACCAGTTCACCGTTTAAGGTCACCATTCCTTTTTCTATAATTGCAGAGTTCAGTACCGCAGTCCAGATACCTGCTACATGTTTCTAAAACTCACAAGTACATTCTTTTGAACTCTAGCCCCTGTACTCTATGAAACTGCGTACTTGTCCTCAGGCTGAGTGAACTTGCAATCATAAGAAACACTTGTTGGAGGAGGCTATCAAGAGGCTGTGACCACTGGTTGACCCTCAAGCTAGATCCAGGCAATTGGAGGCTCCCTCGTCCTTGGAATGTATATTCTGACCATCATTCCCACACAAGGAGCCGTTTCAAGGACGTAGCCTTGAGAGAGTAACCTGCTGTTGAGACCATCTGGAAGGTAAGGCGACTTAACTCCACTGAGGCCTCTATAAACTTTTAAGACTCTGCCAGGCGGGTGCGGAGATGTCCTCGTTTTGCGGCCTCCCAAGACAAGCGTCATATGTAAGCTCCCTGGCTTAATAAACCTGCTCTAACCGCAGAACCAGCCCCCCACTGGCCCTGTCCCGGTTCTAACAAGATACTGAGCTGTTTTTCAGCGGTAACAGAACAAAAGCGAAACTCACACAGCCGAAGCATGCGCACAGGAGAAAATTTTGACCTCAACACCCGGAACCAAACTTCCCCCTCCCACGGAACCAAGAACCAGGGCATGACCGGAAGCTGAACGCCGGAACCCGAACGCCGGGACCCTTTCAAAAAGGACGGGTCCATTGTCCAGGAGGTTGTGCTGCTGAAGCCGTTTTCCCACACTTTTCCATAAATGGCCATGTTCCAGAGCCTTCCAGTCAGAACCTGCACCGCCAGGACTCCAGCATACCAGCTGTCCTCCCCTGATTTATAAAAGCTGGACAGGTATGACCCTTGCTTCCTGTCGCCTTGCCAGCCGACCTTGCAATAAAGCTTTTTCTTCTCACAAAAGCCTGTGCCATAGTATTGGCGTCTATGTGCATCAGGCAGCTGGCTTACGTGGCCACCTATCAATGTGGAGTGGTCGCCCTCTTTCTTCACTATCTCCTTGCCCTCGCATATGGGGGGCCCATTTGTGAACCAACAGCACTCCCACTACCTGTCCTGTCTCTTCAGGACTCATCCTGACAAGGCTAGTTTATCCAAGTTTCGTATCCGTCAGACAGAACAGGATCAATAGCTGACTCTCAGGAAAAGAATCAGGTAGAGTTGTGGGTTATGGACGTCTGCAAAAAAGAAACTTGCAGAAGAAAGGAAAAAGAGTAACTTATTTTCTTACTTAAGCTATGACGTGAAAAGAGAACAGGAAAATCACCTGTCCTGCATGAAGATCACAGCTCTACTGCTACAGTTCTCACCCTGCACAGTATTCTGTTGTACTAATGATGCCCCTAACTCTCATCCCACCTCTCTATCGAGCAAGCTACTGTGCCTGAAAGTGCTTCCCATCTGTGATGGACATTCTTCTGCAAAGATTACATTATATTTTGAGTTTGGAAAAATCCACTTAAAATATGTAATCCTTATGCAAGTGCAATCTGTCCACTGTACATCAAGCCTCTGCTTTCACACCAAAACCCTGATTGTTTTCTTTTGCCTCTGATTTTCAATCAGTAATTTTCCTCCTCTGATTCCAAGAGGAAGACCAAAATTCAAAAATTAAGTGTACATAGCACCTCCATAGTTGTATGTGCATTATGTATAATAAGATTATGGGCTTCTCCCCTTCAGAATATTAACTTCCAGAGGTCAGATAATGTGTGTTAATATTCTGCAGGAAAATCCCAATTTTCACCCTGGTATGCATACATTCACCCTAAAGAGTTTCCCATTTAAAATGTCTTGCCAGAATCATGTACCAGTACGTGTAGACTCATACCTCCCTATCCCTAAAGAGGAATAAAATAACTCAGTGTTTAGCAACCAGCTAAAAGCATACTGTGGCATGTTTCCAATGGAGTATCTCTCTGGAAAACAATTCCTGTGGATTGTAAATAATGGTGTTGACCAATCACCACTAAAAAAAAGGTAACACAGTAATTGATATTTCTCCTAGAGTGACCAAGGGAATGGCTTGACTATATTTGTGAGAATTAAAAACAAATTGCAAGCTCCTAGTCTGTCCTCTGTCCTTATAAAGCACCAACAACGTTTTGTTGTCTCTCAGTACCCCATTTGGTGCATCTCAACCTGTTTTTTTTTTATGTCTTAGTTTATTAAAATAAATGTTGTACATTCTCGTTGTGGTCAAAAATAAACGACGGCTCATATTGTGCGTAGGTTCTTGCTCATGACAGTCCAGACTGCTAACAGATTGCTAATATGTTAACAGCTCTATTATAAGACTCTTAAGAATGCGATTTTTTTGTGCCATTTCTGAAGTCAAATTCTCCATGTTAAAGAAGTACTGCACAGGAACACTGGGATAGATGCCCAGACTCTTTCTGCATGCAGATATCTACAGTGTAATAGATCCAGATGGCTGAGAATTTTAAGGTAACATTCTTCAAGGTGTGCTGCTTATGCAGGTGTGCCCACTCTGGAAACCAGAATATTGATCTGAAATACTCAGATAGGATCTCTGCCTCCTGGTCCAGATCTGCATATAATAAAATTTAAAGGTACCCTAAATGTAGAAGTTTCTGGAAATGATGGAAGTTAAAAAAAATTTTAAGAATGGCTGGACTCAAACAGTGAACTTAGATAATTTTTCAGTTTCTCCTTCCAAAGATACTGGTGAAAATCTTTAAACAGATGTGATTCAGTGTCTCTAGTTCTTGTGTGATCCAGATTTTTTAAAATATATATTATTTACATGGGTTAATATCCTTTTATGAATTTTATGCCGTTTGTCCCATAGAGTCTTGGTATTGATATTGTCAAGGGAGAGTCTGACTTTAGATAGGAGCACGGACGGTGGCTAAGAGCATGAATACATGTCTGATACATGGAATGTGCTCCATAAAGGCATCCCAGGGAAGTTGCTCAAGATAATTGGTTCTAACTTTTTCAAAATCATCTGTTCTGTTTCACCAAGTTGCTCATTAGTGCTAGGAGAATATTCTGTAGAAGACTGTCATGGTCCCTCAATCTTCAGTTTATAGTGTCAGTGAGGTTCAGCCACTGATTTAGATTGACTCAGGTAACACACAAACAAATCACACTGAGTGCTTACCTGCCAGTCACTATGGCAAAAACATACTTTATAGGCACAAAATTCCTACAAGAAGAATATAAATATTACAAATCTTACTCTGTGTATTCAACACACTCTTTTCATAATAATAATAATAATAATAATGATAATAATAAATGAGATTTATTTGTTCATGAAACTGAAATTGTAAGGAGGGGATTTGGCTTCCGGCACAGCAAGATTCAGATGCCCAAACAATACTGCATGAATTCTCTTTACTCTCCAGTTGTTTTGTTTTCCATTCTGCTGACTTTATTTGGAAGCACATTCTTTAAAAAAACATTTAATCACCCCTCTGGATTTGCCATCCTAGTAGATTTTCTAGTAATTCCAACTAAGATCCTGGGCTGTTGCTTGCTCATTGATACTCTGTGATTGTGCCTAAATCATCTGCCTACCTCTGAAGCCACACCGCCGGTTCAGCATCCTCTGAAACATGAGCATTGAATCTAAGGGAGGTTAGTTCACAGAAGAAACTCAGGAAGCTGTCATTGGAAGAGAGCTAAATGGAGTTGTGCTGACTAAAACAATAGATACCCACTGTACTCTCACCTTACAGAGAATTACATTGAAGCTTTGGTAATGTACTAAGTAAGTAAAACCAAAACTCCCACTCAGGCCTACTGACCTCAAAGTCACTCTTGACAACTGCCCCTTATTGTCAATCAGTACCAATTAAACTAGCTCTGATATCAAACTTAGGGAGGATTGTTTATTCATTGTTTAATTATTCTAGATCCATTCTCTAGAACTGAAACGAAAGTAATTTAACAAGTGAAAGTACATGTTTTCTTCAAATTTTTATCTGTAAAAATAGTATGTTTTTGGGCTTCCCTGGTGGCGCAGTGGTTGGGGGTCTGCCTGACGGTGCGGGGGACGCGGGTTCGGGCCCTGGTCTGGGAGGATCCCACATGCCGCGGAGCGGCTGGGCCGGTGAGCCACAGTTGCTGAGCCTGCGCGTCTGGAGCCTGTGCTCCGCAACAAGAGAGGCCGCGATAGTGAGAGGCCCGCGCACCGCGATGAAGAGTGGCCCCCGCTTCCCGCAGCTGGAGAGGGCCCTCGCACAGAATCGAGGACGCGACACAGCCATAAATTAATTAATCAATTAATTTAAAAAATATATATGTTTTTCTTAAAATTCAGATTTATATATGAATATCAAGAACTTCAGAGGTATATCCCACTAAGATCCTGCCCTGCTATAAGGGCAATTTATAAAGGGCTTCAATGTCTCAGAAAAGATGAGCTATTAGTCAAACACATTATGATTTTTTTGTTGTAGCTTGGATTTTTTAAATTATTATTTTAAATATAAGTAATTAACGCCAAATTGATTTTCTATAAGCATAGCTCTGAAATATGACAAAGCAAAGAGCTTAGGCAGACAAAGTAGAGGGTGATTCAAAGACCTTCCTTTCAGTATTCTTTTTAAAATCTCTGTCATTCCTCATTTTTTTCTTTACCCTTGACAGTCATTTTTAAAAAGGCTTTCTGAGATCAGAGAACAGATCAAGTTTCACAGAACTGGATATGTGTCTGCTCACATAGGAATGCAGCCTTCAATCCAAGTTCTATGTCTTGTGCTCTAAGTCAGCTAACTAGCCTCTCACTATGACTTCTAATTAAAAATTCTCATTATACCACAGCATGCTTGGCAGAGCTCATACTGCTTTACATAAAACGTCTTCAAAAGTGAGGAAGAAAATATACATTGCCTCACACGGGAGTTGTGTTGATTATGACATTATCATTTTCAAGATGAGAAAACATAGAAAGGTTAAGTGACTGTGGAAGGTTACACATTTCCTCTGTGTAAAGGAGGATGACAGTTTTGTTTGCAAAATTTGAAGAACTGGAAACAGCATTATCTAAGCAGTCACAGATTAACAGTCACTGCACCTTTTGGCTGTAGCACACTATTAGGAATGCATATACCCTCACAGATCATGTGTCATTGTTTTGCTCCTGTGTAATTAATTAATTGTCACAATGATGCTTAAGGTGCTAGATTTTTTTCAATTTTCACTTAGTTTTACATAAAAATTTACCAATTTATTTAAAGATGGTTCTTCTAAACCTCATGAAATGTTGGCATTTTTATTGTACAGGATAACTGAAACTCTATAACCTCTACCTTTAAATAATTTAACATGAGAAAGCAGCTGCTCTAAAGGGTAGTTCTAAGAACTGAGGCTCTCCTTTCTGAAAAAGAACAGCATCCGTGAAAGCTTTTAGAGCACTAGTTTCTGACTTGTTAAAGATACCTAAGAAAAGACCAAATCATCTTTTGAACCAAGCATAACCCTCCCACAAAACTTTCCTGTAATAAAAATATTTTAATGCTCTGAAGGGGAAAAAAGAAAAAACAGAACATGGAGAGAAGATACAGATATTTAGCTGATTCAACTAAAATCTGGTTTCTTTTAAATTACCTTAAGTTTTTTCACTGATTTTTCCCATGGCACAATCAGAATGTCATCAACACCAAGCCTACTATGTGAATCAACAGATGGGTTAATGTGAAGAGTGAACTTTTATGACTAGAAGCCCAGCTGACACTAATTCCTTGATATAGCCTTCCAACTGCAGGGGCTCTGTAATCACATCAACCATTTTTCTTAACTTTGACAAATTTTGAACCTCTGTTTTCTGTTTTATAGTATTCCAAAAATACTAAGAAGCCATTTCAACTTAGTACATGGAGGTCAGCTCAGTTCTTAAAGGAATTGTCTTTAGGGATGAGTTGATCAAAAACCCTTATTCATGGAACGTAAAAAGACTTCACCTGAGATTGTAATTATAAAATAATTATTTTTTATTCAGAAAATATGTATTGCTTGTATATGAATTAAAAGTCATTGTGCTAATAGAAAATAAATTAGAGTCCCTGCCTTCATGTTGTTTTCAAGCTAGCGGCACTGGTTAAACATGTATAAAATTAATTTTAATGCAACTAGGATGTAATCCTGTCATAAGAGAGAGACTATCTTTATTGAATTTTAGAATAGGAGTGGTCACTTTCATGTATGATTGTATGGAAAGGACAAAAAGGGATGACTCTGGAGCAGGAAACATTTGAAGATCTTCAGAGATGGTTACAATTTTTAATGCTGAAATGAGAAGCAAGAGGCATAGAGAGAATAAGACACAGAAGTAGAAAGCCACATAGATTGTTCTGCCATATATTGAAACCAAACACATAATGGCTTGAACAAATGTTGGAATTCATAAAGCCAGACTAAACTGTTACAAGAAAAGTTTTCCTCTTTGATGAGTATGGTAGAGATAGTGATATGGAAGCCTGAGAGTATCTTTTGGTATGTTGGAAATATTTTACTTTTTGATCTGTAGGGTACATTACAAAAGTATGTTCACACTGTGATAATTCTTAAGTTATACAGTTATGATTTATACACTTTTATGTATATACATTAAACTTGTACTAAGAGTGTGTTAAAAATAAAATAAATAATATAAAATTTGACTGTGTGGGTGTGGCCTTGATTTTCTTATGAAAGCATGTTAAATAGTCCAGTAACTATGATAACGTCTTAACTATATCTTCATTTAATAATTTCTCTTGTCTTTGAATAATTCAAAACACTTTGTAATCTGTGAACAGGGAGTTGAAAGCCTCAAAAAGGATGTATCCCAAGCATTTGAAACAAGGGTAGGAAATATCACTTGCAGAAACTGAATAAAAATCCACATAGCATAGGTTAGATTACTCATTATGGAAGCTATTTACAACAAATAAATAATTTGTATCTAAGTTATCTATAAGACTTCAGCGGTTCTTAAATATATACTGTCATTTTAAAATATGTAAAATGGAAGAAATATTTAGAAAATTGTAATATTTCAGGTGGGATGAGTTATTACAGTCATTTTTTTTAATGGCTAAGTGAAACAAAAGATAAGATATTAAGTAGAAATTTCCAGTCAATAAAAAGCGTGATTTGATTTTAATAACTAATATTCATTAGCTAGACAGACATTAACTCCCTGTATTGGAAAAGAAAATATCAAATACTTGTGCCTTATGACGTTGTCTCTTTGTTCTTCCATTAACTTCCTTTACTCATCAAAAAATCTACAAACAATAAACGCTGGAGAGGGTGTGGAGAAAAGGGAACCCTCTTGCACTGTTGGTTGGAATATAAATTGATACAGCCACTATGGAGAACAGTATGGAGGTTCCTTAAAAAACTGAAAATAGAACTACCATATGACCCAGCAATCCCACTACTGGGCTTATACCCTGAGAAAACCATAATTCAAAAAGAGTCATGTACCAAAATGTTCACTGCAGCTCTATTTACAATAGCCAGGACATGGAAGCAACCTAAGTGTCCATCAACAGATGAATGGATAAAGAAGATGTGGCACATATATACAGTGGAATATTACTCAGCCATAAAAAGGAACGAAACTGAGTTATTTGTAGTGAGGTGGATGGACCTAGAGACTGTCATACAGAGTGAAGTAAGTCAGAAAGAGAAAAACAAATACTGTATGCTAATATATATATATATGGAATCTAAAAAAAGAAAAAAAAAAAAGGTCAGAAGAACCTAGGGGCAAGACGGGAATAAAGATGCAGACCTACTAGAGAATGGACTTGAGGATACGGGGAGGGGGAAGGGTAAGCTGCGACAAAGTGAGAGAGTGGCATGGACATATATACACTACCAAACGTAAAACAGATAGCTAGTGGGAAGCAGCCGCATAGCACAGGGAGATCAGCTCGGTGCTCTGTGACCACCTAGAGGGGTGGGATAGGGAGGGTGGGAGGGAGGGAGATGCAAGAGGGAAGAGATATGGGGACATATGTATAACTGATTCACTTTGTTATAAAGCAGAAACTAACACACCATTGTAAAGCAATTATACTCTAATAAAGATGTTAAAAACAAAAAACAAAAAACTGTTTTGTTACTTCATTCTTGAATGGTCCTACCTATATAGAGTGATGTCCTTTGTTAATAATTAATTTGTTCCACATATCAGTAACCTGCCAAATATAAAATTAAGCAGCTATCATTCTGGATCATTAGTATTCTCTGAGCTAGTATTGATATGATTAGAGTAGGCTATGGATAAAATTAGATATTTTAAGCACCTCCAAAAACACCTGGGACATTGCAGGTGCTCATTAAATGTTTGTTATTACACTAGAAACTAGAACTGACCACTACCCAATAGAAACTTACTGTTGATTAGTATCTTATTAGTGTGTCATAGGAGGGGGCTTCTTAGTGTCTTTGAAATACACTGAATAAATCTGCCACGCAAAGCAAAAGCTAATGCTTGTTAAAAATTATCATACTCTGGCTTCTTTCATTCAGCATAATTATTTTGAGAATCATCTGTTGTTGTTGCATGTATCAATGGTTAATTCTTTTTTAGTGTTGAGCAATATTTCCCTAGAAATACTCTAGAAAAGAACAATTTTGAGCTTTCTCCTGTTAGGAGAAGAAAATTATCATGAATCACTGGAACTTCCATCTTTTTTAACAGTTAAATGAACCTTCTTGACCAAAATAGGCTGATATTACATACAACAACACAGATGGCTCTCAAAATAATTATGCTGAATGAAAGAAATCAGATTTTAAAAAGTAATACTGTACAATGATCTATTTTATATAAAACTCTAGAAAATGAAAACTAATCTATAGGTTAAAAAAAAGCTGAGGTCAGGCACTGGAAAGGGTAGGAGTGAAGGATTACAGAAGGGCATGAGAAAACTCTGGGGTAATGGATATGTTTACTACTTTATGGTGATGATTAATGGGTGTGTACATGTGTCAGCTGTACATTTTAAATATGGAGTTTACTGTATGTAAATTATACCTCAATAAAACTGTTTTTAAAAGATAAATAATAATAACAACAACAATTATTTTTCCCTCCATATTTTACAAATGTTTATTAAGTGGGTTTCCTGTGCTGGGTTTGAGCAGCTCAGTAGAGATTAGGTCAAATATAATTCTTGCCCCATGGAGTTTAGTTTAGAAAGGGAAACAGACATGCTTTAAATGTAAGTGTAATATGCATTACAAAGTGTATTGTGAAACTGCACAATAAAGAATTGAACCTAGTCTGGGGTTTAATCTGAGTGTTCCAAGACTTAAAAGATGAGAATCATATGGCCAGGCCAACAGTAGAAGAATGATCTTTTCTAGGCAAAGAGAATACAATATGCAACCCTTACAAGGTAGTAAGAAGTTTCTCATGTGGCATAAAAGGTCCATGTAACTCAAGGAGCCACCAGAGAAGACTGAGAAGGTATAGCAGGGAAAAAAGAGTGGGTTATTGATTAGTAAAGCTCCTAAATATATGCACTATCAGAGAAATACTAAAAATTATTCATCACTTATCTGAAATTCAAATGTAACTGAGAATCCTTTATTTTTTATTTGCTAAATCTGGCAACCTGTGTTATCAGGGATGTCAAGAGTAGAAAATATTTCAAGGAAAACACAACAATTACAAATCCTGTTTATGGAGCATTGTGCCAAGTGCTTTACATGAATTATTTAATTTTATTTCCCCATCTCTGCCAATTCCAGTGGTCACAGCTGGACCTACTGATGGCCTAATTTGAATTTCCTGGTAACCTCAATTTGTTGTAGGCACTAGAATAGACACAGAAAGTTTTAATATTTTTCTGTCTCAAAAACCCATCCATATTGGCCTAGCATCTTTGTATGATCCCTACTTTGCTGACAGCAGAATTATTCGAGAACCATAATGTTTTTCTAGGACTAAGCCGCGGCCCTAAAGTTTTGTCTAATTAGAATTATGCAAGTGCTAGTTCTTCCCTGAGTAACAGGGTCTCATTCTTCACATTCTCTTAACCCCCGGAATTCTAAATCACAATTGGCTATCACCATCTTAATCCTAATCATTATAATATTTAACAGTTGCTGAGTTCTTATTATATGTCAGGCGCTCTGCTGAGAGCCCTATATGAATTATCTCATTGCATTTCACAACAGTTCGATAATGTTAATTTCTTATTCTTCATACTCATGAAGAAACTGACACCTGCAGTTAAGCCACTTGCCAGGATAAGAGAACTGAGGCTCTCAGAAGTTGCTTGTCCAAGTTCAAAGTGAAATCCCTTGACCAAGACCACTCAGCTATGGATTCAAGATTCAATTTACATGACTGTCAACTAAGCCCAGTCTCTCTTTTTTTTTTTTAATTTTTTTATTCTTTTAAGCCCAGTCTCTTAATAAATAACCCTATATTCTCCCCCATCAACTGACACATATCCTTGTCATTTTCAAAGCCTGACTTCGGCCTGTTGTCTTGGCCATTTGCCCAAATGTCCCTCTAAGAAACAAGGACTTGGATCTTTTGACAGTGTCAGAGTTCCCCTTTTCATCAACCTATTTTAGCATGTCTTGTATGCAAAGCAACTCTCATTACCTCAAATGTGCCAACTCTACTGTACCTCTAAAAAAATCCACATAACATTTGGGTTTAGGATTCTCCTTTATATCTCAAACTATGTGTGGAATTAAGGGAAATGAGATGAATTGTGTATCTGGATTAGATTGTGAATATATAGAAATATTGGTTTGTTTCATTTAAGTTGTGAATGTAATACAGAAGCTTTTTTAAAAAATCTCTTTAAACATGTCTATTGGGGCTTCCCTGGTGGCGCAGTGGTTGAGAGTCTGCCTGCCAATGCAGGGGACACGGGCTCGAGCCCTGGTCTGGGAAGATCCCACATGCCGCGGAGCAACTAGGCCCGTGAGCCACAACTACTGAGCCTGCGCGTCTGGAGCCTGTGCTCTGCAACAAGAGAGGCCGCGATAGTGAGAGGCCCGTGCACCGCGATGAAGAGTGGCCCCCACCTGCCGCAACTAGAGAAAGCTCTCCCATAGAAACGAAGACCCAACACAGCCATAAATAAATAAATAAATAAATAATTTTAAAAATGGAGCATTTATTAAAAAAAAAAAGTCTATTAACTCTCAGTATAGGCCCTGCTTCATTAAGCCTCCTTATTGCGACTACATTAGTACCTCCATTTCTGTTCCAGTTAGTTTATCAGATCGATAAAGTACAAAAAAAAATTGCTGATGAAACCATTTGAAATGGCAGATCAAATAACCTGGAAGATTTAAGGGAGATTATGTAGGCTCTAGGCAATCATTTGAGGGAGTTAAATCTCCAATGGCTTTAGAAAGATGCAAAAGTTGCTAGACATTCTGGAATATAAGTTGAAAGACATAAGAATGTTTAGAAAATAACCATAAAAGATAATGCTAAAAATAAAATACCTACTGTGGGACAGCATGGTGACTGAAATAAATTTTTTCCCAGCAAGTAATTTTTTAAAAGTTTACTACACATTATTTTGGGACAGAAATGACATTCCAATATAGGATATACATTTGTTCTGAGGTAACATAAGTTCTAGATAGAAAAAAAAATACTAGGAAGCTGATAAATGGGAGTATTTTCCTGTTATAACTAAAAAAATGGTAAGTCAAATATAATGAAGAACTCTCAACTCGGTTCATTACAACTAAAGCTACCTGTGGTGTGCTGTTGAAATTAATCTGAGGAGCCCCAGATTAACATGATCTCATGTTTTAGATTCAGGCCAAGTAAAGCTTCCGCCATTAAACTGTATATTATTCAGGATGCTTTCATTGCAACAATAAACTGTATATTAAACTGTATATTATTCAGGATGCTTTCATTGCAACAAAAGACATCCAATTCAAGCTTACTTTATATAAAGCTTACTTTATGTAGCTCCTGTAACTGAAAGGCATATAGCTTGGGATATGACTGCCCAAAGGTTCAAACAATGTCTTTATGTGCTGGCAGTTTTCTCTTCATCTTTAAGATCTGTATTTCTCCCTATTGGATTTACTATGTTTGGCCTTCTCCAAGCCTCCCTTTATAGTTTCTACCTCCCATCCCATTTGAAAGAGAGATACTCTCTTCCCAAGAGTTTGGGCAAAGGTTCTAGAATTAAGGTTGCTTACCCTGATTGGGTAAATAAATCAATCCCTGAACCAGTCACTTTGGTGAAGGAGATTATAACTAGTAGATTGTTAAGCATGCTTAGATCCAGAGGTGGACTGAGTTCTTACTCAAACCAGTGGGGCTAAAGGGAAGGCTGAATGTCTTGGAAACTGGATTAAGACACTGTCGCTGGGCGAAGCAGGAAGGGGTGCTGGAGAGACCAAAGCCACAAATGTTCCCTTTACCTTTGTTCCATTTTCTCTCTCTAAATAATAAAAAAATTGTTAAAACTTTCTTTTTTCCTCTGTATTTACACTTCACTGTAGCTCACACAGCTAAGAGTAGTTCCTTGAATGGATTACAATGTTTTAATTCTCTGAGTCTTTGTACATGCCAGTTCTTACTTTGTGGAATTCCTATCTCTCCCTTATTCACTCTTTCTCACTCTTATCGCATGACCAACTCCATTAATTCTCCATTTAAATGTCAGTTCCTCAAGGAAGTCTTGGAGTAAAGGTTCAGAGACTTTGATGTACCCGATGCCCTGTTAGATTAAAACCAAACGAAAGCCTTTGCCTCATGGCACATGAGAAAGCATTTGCATCACTGGAGACCAGAAGCCCAGATCTCATGAATGTGCTATACTGCAGCATAACCAATATTGAATGAGAATAGAAATGTACTGAAAATGGGAGATGGGCAGAGAGGAATACAATCTGACAAGACTGAGTTATTATGGCCAGAGGGCAAAAAACAGAAAAGTTTGTTGGAGAGTGAAAAGTTAGAAAGGCAGTAACTCCACATTGGGTCTTTGTGTATTTTACAGTGTTCTATGGCTGCAGTGAGCCAAGTATAAGCTGACATTTGAAAATTCAAAAAACCCAACAGCAACAAAACCATGAAATCAGAAGTTACTGTATAACTTAAAAACAACAACAAAATAAAATTCAAACATTCTGATGACTATTTCTAAAATACCTTCTATTCTCTTTTAAGAAAAAAATTTGAAAGACAGAGAAAGAAATAAAAAAAGGAAAAAAAAAAGATATTTCAGGCTCTTTTCCTAGGAGTTTCCAAACCATCACTTTTGGTCATGTTCTGAAATTTTTTATACCTTTTTAAATTGAGGAATAATTGACATATAACATTATGTTTGAGGTATAGAACAGAATGATTTGATATTTGTATATGTTACAAAATGATCACAATAAGTCTAGTTAACATCTATCAACATGCATTGTTACAAAAAAATTTAGTCTTCATTTTTTTTGTAACTATGCACGGTGTTCTGAAATTTTTATATTAGCATAATGTTCAGTGAAGGTAATGCTTCAAAAATTCTTTTTTAGTTTTTTGTTTGTTTTGGGGTTTTTGGGGGGGGTTTTTTTAGAGGAAAACTCTTTGAGTAAAATAAAGGGAATCTTGCTTTTGCTACCTGGTATGCTCTTCTCTCTGTCTTTGCTCAGCTAACTTCTACTCCACTTAAGGTGTCATCTCAAATATGATTTTCTCCAAGAGAGGGTTTCCCCGAGCAATTTATCAAGACTTTGGTCTATCTGCAATGCTGTCTTATTAAATTTTCCTCACTTATCACGTATTTTTACTTGGGGATTATTTGTTTTATGTCTGTCTCCCCTCACAGGCTGTGAGTTCATGACTGGCAGTGTTCATGCCTGTCTTGTTCCCCCATAGTATATTCAGAGTGTAGCCTAGTTCCATAGAAGTCACTCAGTAAATATCTGTGGAATGGATAAATGCAACACATCCTCAAGACTCAGCATAAGTACTTGGAACTCCAGGTAGCTATCTTTGATGACATCTGCCTGTAGATGTCCTTGTTCTTATTTCCAGAGCAGTCTGCATATATACCACTATCATAGCATATATAACATTGTACTATGAATCCATCATTATTATTCTCTCTCACCTTCTAGAGGGTACTTAACACAGTTCCTGGAACACAAAGAATACTAGATTGAATGTTGTTGAAAGAATGATTGTATAAATGAACAACATAATGAATATGCCATACATCCACCAGACTCCCAGGCACCACACTCAGCATTACAGCCTGGCTGAGGATCCAAGGAACTGCTATGTTGAACACCTCTGAAATGCACTCGTCACTTGAAAAGGCTATTACCCAGACAGAAAAGATGCAATTATAACAGCCTCATCCTTTAATAATAGTTTTAAAGGTAAGCTTTTAGTGTCCTCACTCCCTTATATGGTAAGAAAGTATCTTTAGCCACTTGATTCTAAAGTTCTTCAATGTGACAATATCATTAACTACACTTTTCATCATGTGAATGAAGGCAAACAGTTGACACATTCCTCATGGGGCAATGTGATTTCAGTATGATTCAGCTGCTTTTCACCTACATTAAGTGAGAGTGATTCACAACACCTGAGGAGTGGCATGACCCCTCCTGAAAAGAAATGTTAATGGAATATCCAAATCAAGACCTCCAGGTCCCTTTCAAATGAAAGGGATGAGGCTATCTATTCAAGACTACCACTCCCTTTTTATTTGGGATTTAGAGGAGATTCCTATGCCTTTGAATAAAAGAACTTTCATCACTAATAAAATGCACTTTTACTAGCATCTAAGATATTACACATGGATTGTGTGTGCACATAATTGGGTAATATGTCAACCTCACATACAGATATATGGCTTACATAAACAATATATACACAAATAGCGTATACGTATATAATACCCTATCTATTAATTTAACAGATATGTACTGAACCCCTATTATGTACCAACCATTATTCTAGGCCCTAGGAGTGCAGTGGTGAATGTAGCATAGAGAGTTCTTATCCTTATGGAATTAACATTCTATTAACAGAAGATAAAATAAACAAATAAATTTTTAAAATTGATGTTTTATAAGGGATTGAATAAGACAATATGGTAACTAAGGAGGGGAGCCACTTTAGATATTTCATTTGTATACATATGAGTAATATACAAAATTTACTAAATATCTCAGTAAAACTTTAGCATATTTTTTAAAAAACTAGAGTTTAATAACTTAATTTTTAAGGAGTCTAAAAATAATTAAGGGTAGTTCCATGTTTAGGCATTTAAGAAGTCAAATATATTAATTAACTCTGGTAGAGTTAAAAATAAATCAGATGATTGCAAATATTCAGATATTTCCAAAACTGTAGAATACTAAAGATGAGGCTGATATTAATGTGTTTTTAGAAAGTCATTCCCAAGTATGGCTCTGATAAGAATTATCCGAGGTGCTTCTGTAAAATATAGATTCTGGTTGCCCATCTTAAGATCTACATAATCACATTTTTGTGGATGGGACCTGTCACTATAAGTGTTTAAATGCTCCCAAGGTGATTATGATAACTGGCCAGGTTTAAGATCTGTTCATCTAAGGTGTTCAGTGTATGCATATTCAGAAAATATTCAAAACAGTGCTTTCCAGATTCAGGGAAATAAACTTGCCCGTTTGGTAAAAATGCAACCTACAGTTCCCAGCCCAGATATTCTGACTCACTAGACTTAGAGAGCTGTTTATCCAGCTTTTATAAAACTCCCTAGAGAATTCTGATATGCAAATAAGTTTTTGGAAATCATTGTTTTGAATAAAATATATCAGACAGGAAAAACTGCCTACAGGTATAAGCATGGTAATTCTTTGCACAAACCTGGGGAAGCCTACCAGTAAAATTTCAAATAACTTCTTCCTATGAAGAAATGCTACACAGACTATGTCACCAACTAATGTGGCTTCATAAGAAAATGCTGTTTTGGAAGAAAAAGGAATAGATGTGTATGCTATCTGAGAGAAAAGTATATTTGGCAGGTTTTCATGAGTATCTACTGGTTATTGCATTTAGATGAAAACAAAGCTTTTTATTTACACATGAAAGAGGAGATTTAAGGACTTTTCTGACACTGTTCCTTATGATAATTACTGGGCATGAAGACCAGAGTCATAAATATGTCATTCATACAGACATGAAACTTAGTCTGTTTTGTGTTACATTTTTCATGTTTGCTTTCCTATTACTTAGATAAAATATTTCTGCTCTCCACCCCTTTTCTAGCTTCATCTAGCTTAATTTTCTAATGAATTTTTGCTCCCCTCAATTAATCGCTCACACCTATTAGAACAAGACATTCCCATCCTGAGCTGAGAATTATGGGAGAAGGAAAGGGTTTGAAGAGGCATCAATGTTGGACCAGGTGTAAGAAATAATGAAGGGAAAAGGTGTAGATGGTCAGAGAGATGGGGCTTCCTCACAGCACTCAAATGGGAGCTGTCTGGGTGGGAATGTATATCACAGTGGCTTACTGTGAATATAAGAGATTTGTCACACCTTGGGTATCAGGCTTTGGAATAGGCAGGTGAGTGAAAGAGGCTCTATGAAAAGGAAGAGAAGAAATAGAGAGAGTGTATTACAGCCTATATTCACTGAAAAGTAAACACATTATAAACCTACAGTAATTTAAACTGTATAGCACTGAATAAGAATTGACCTACAACTTAATGAAAAGAATTAGAACTTCTAGAAAAAGAAGCAACAACATGTGAAAATAAAGGAGTCATTTCAATTCAACTTAATATAGATTGTTATAAGAATCAGAAATTGAGTAAAACATAGCAAAATTCAATATGTTGCTATTGTTAAAAATAATATCAAACATAATAAAAATGTGTGTGGGTCCTTATCCCATTCTTTCATCTTGGTTTTGGTACTATACATCTTGAACTCACCAAATAGTTCACATCTTTGACGGCATCCCCCTGCAATTACTGTTTATTCTTCAGGCTTCCTTCTTTCTTCAAAGCTCCATTCTGGGAAGCCAAGTCTCTAGTCTGAGAAGTTCATGGGTTTCCTAGATATAGAACCAAAGAAAAGAAAAAGAGATAGGAATTAATGTACCCTTTCCCATTACACAGTCACTTTCAGAAAAAAAAAGTGTTTGCATTGACCTCAGGTTGACAATTATTAATATAAAATATCTCAGATTGTAGGTACATCCTACATTTGGTTTAAAAAAAGTTTTTAAAAATTATTAAGAACATGAAATAAATTACAAAAAAGCCATTCCATAGATATTACCTAATAATATATAGTATGCTGGTTGATTTCTCTCAACCACACCATCTTTAGGTTTGCATTTACACTGGGCACCAATAGAACTTGATGTTGTTTAACTTAAAATAGTAGAAATTCCTTCACATATTCAAGAATGCTGAGAATCATTTCATTTCTCGGACATAATTTTGCAAAATGGCAAGAGCATGATGTTTCTAAGGAAGATGCCTTTATGTGGCTCTGAAGCAATCACTATTTCTAGTTTTGTACTGAAATGTATCCAAAAATATAATTTTATTATAGGCCTCTGACAAATAGAAAATAACCCACTGCAAAAAAATGAACCAAAAAATCCTGTTTTCTTATGTTCCTACAGCATCATATCAGTGTGTAAAGCCTGACACATTTAGATATAATGTTTTCATCTGAGCACTTATTCCAGGCACCTATAAACATGTGTAAACAGATTAAAGGACAACAATTATCCTAAGTTGCCTATTTTTTTGGCAGATGCAAATATAACAAGACTTTCTTATAATTTATGTTACTACTTGATTTTAAAAATACACACTTTATGATTTGTTGCAGGACACTGCTGTGAATAATCAACAGCTAATTAAAAAATTATTCAACCAGCACATTTTTTAAAAAGGTAATTATTAAATGAATCTATAACTGATTTTTCCCAAGTGGCTTAATGACAATGGAGAACATATTAATTAAATAGTTACTTTGAAAAGCATCCTTTCTGTGGCCTCGTTTCTCCAGTTCTAACAAAGATGTTTCTAGTGATAGTACTCTTCACAAATGAACATTGGACACATCATTCAAATATAATTTCAAACTATTGTCCTGTTCTATTTAATCCTCTCATTTTTCCAACTATAAAGGCTGAATATACTATCTACATAGTCTTTCTCTCTGATAGATCCAACAAGTAAAGCAATATTTCTGAAAACTTTCTTACACATGAAAAGGATCAAGCCTTCCATTAATTTTTTGAAAATACTTTTCAACTTCTACATGGAAAATCTTGACAATTTTCAAAAAAATATTCTCGGGCTTCCCTGGTGGCGCAGTGGTTAGGAATCCGCCTGCCAATGCAGGGGACACGGGTTCGAGCCCTGGTCCAGGAAGATCCCACATGCCGCGGAGCAACTAAGCCTGTGAGCCGCAACTACTGAGCCTGCGCATCTGGAGCCTGTGCTCCACAACAAGAGAGGCCGCGACAGTGAGAGGCCCGCGCACCGCGATGAAGAGTGGCCCCCGCTCGCCACAACTACAGAAAGCCCTCGCACAGAAACGAAGACCCAGCACAGCCATAAATAGATGGATGAATTAAAAAAAAAAAAAATTTCTATTTGATTTTTTTTCTCACTCCTCCAAAGCTCCTAAAAGTCTAAGAATGGAAAATGGAAATCTACTGCATTAACTTGTATACATATCAGCTGTTACTATCTATATTGGGGAATATTCTTTCGTCTCTTTTATCAGGTTTCAAATGGATTAAAAGTTAACTGAAAAAGTATTCAAAAGAAAGACAGTGGCACAAGGTCAAATAAGTTTTTAAAGATACAAAGTTTCATATTTTTTATATTGGAACAGATGCCCAATGCAAGAAAATTTTCTAGTGACTAAAGAATGCAGGGAAAATTTCACCTATCTATAACCTGACTATAATGTGGAAAAATTAAATGAACCTTTTGCAGATCCACTTTATTGAGTAGGTTAAGAAGTATTTGTGATTACAGCCTTCAAGGTCCCCTAGTATTATACATGAGCTTGATCTATTTTTTAAAGTGCCCTTCACAACATTCTTTATTTATAGACTAGGACCTGCTCTACTCTTGCTTGTGTTTTTCTTTCTGCCTATTTTGCCTGCTCCTCATCTCCACGTTCTAAAATACTCCATATCCACTGATATCATCTCAAAAACTTTCCTCTCTCAGGTCACCTTCCCCAGCTGCCTGACTGGGTATTATAGTTTCTTGCTGATACTTAGAGCTTAATCTACATGTATTATGATTATGCATATGTTTGTTCTACGTATTCATCAATAGTTTAAGATTTTGAAACCAAAGATACATCCGAGTCATCCTTAGCTCCCATAGTACAATTATATGCACAAAATAAACATGTTGCCTTGAATGAATTTGAATTTGGCTCCTTAATCTGTGGAAAGAGCATGAAGTTTTGGTTAAATGTATTCTGACCCCCAACAGCTAGAGCCAATCCTAATATGTGTGTACCTGTAGTCTTAAAGTAAGTTCCAACTTGAAAAAAATATGTTCTCAGTTATTATTATAATTCAATCCAATGTTGAAGTGTTTCAAACTACTGTCAAAATCTCACTATGGGGTTTCAGTTGAGTGACTAAGAAGAAAAGACAGAGGAAAGAAAACAAAACATATCTAAAGTTCATGAAAATGTTTTGAGGTCATCTTAAAAGTTATAATGTACTATAGAAAGAGTCTATGAACATGTAAGTAATGACTATACCAATAGCTCCTTTTCTGAGAGAAAAATAACAATGAGGATAATTATTTCTTTAGTACTTGCTTTATAACAAACATGTGCTAAGTACATTAGATTTATAACTTAATTTGTTATATAGTGGTCCTAGATTACTACATAGCACTAATTTGTAATAATCCTATGCATTATTGTGAGCATGCCCAATTTATAGATGAGAAACTGAGTGTGAAAGAAAAATTGCATACTCACTGAGTACATTTCTCCACAATTCCCAATGTTCCTGTAGGAAACAGGGGAATGTAAGTAGTTCTGGACCATGGACTATGTTTGGAATTGATTGGTGCTAATCCAAATATTTAGAATGGGTGTGAGTTTGCTTACCTCTTTCTTCCCCTGGAAGCTATCGCTTGAGATGATGATGTCACAAGATTGAATCATACTGGGCTGCTGAGTTATATGTGGCATTAAGCTACCCTGGAGTCACTGATCTGCAGCAGATTAAATGAGCAAGAAATAAATCTTTGTTGTGTTAAACCACTAAATTTGGGGGCCTTATTTGTTACCACAACATAACCTAGCCAACCCTAATTAATACTCTGAGACTCCAAAATGTATTGTAAGTTGTAATTTTGGGAAAAAAGTTGAGTAATTTTGAGTTAAATTCAGAGCTTATAATCTTGCACAGTATGCTTCTTGCAAAAAAGCAGTTCCAAGTGGTTTCTCCTGAACAGGATCACTCCTGTCATGTGTGCAGCATCAACAAAACATCCCCGGCTTTCTTTGGTGGGAACAGTGACTAATGCCCAAGCCAAAGTCATTCTGTGAAAACCTGGATATGAGGAAAGTTGATGCTCTCTGAGATGGCACATTACCCTAATAAGAGTGACACTCCAGGAAGTATAAATTCCAGGTGCCCAGGAAGAAGCAGGTTACTGGAGCTCAGACTGAATTCTTTGAATAATGCTGAGCTCAGCTTCCACCTCTCCATGAGACCATCTAAACTACATATGAAGTGTGAGATCCAGAAGAAATGTTAAGGTACTAAGGCTGTTTCCCATGCTACTTTCCTTTCTCTGTGTCTGTATTATAAATCCACAGCAACAAAGACAATCTGGGGTTGACTCTTTGTGGAAACCATAAAGAGTCTAAGTAATGAAGATACTACTCCTTTTCTAAACAGCATGTTTTCAAAGGCTGGAATGATACTCACATGTTCATTAGCCTAGATGTCCTACAAATTATAGCCTAAGCACAGTGCACTTTTAAAGTGGTGTTTCACAATTACATTTCCAAAGACAGATATCAATTTACAGTTAGTTAGAAAAAGATGTCTCAGAACAAATGATAATCTGGGGATTCAGAAATGTTACAAATTGTGTTGCTTTTCTAACTTCCAAGTTTGCTTGTGTGTGTGCCTGTGTGTGTCTCTATCAGAAACTAAAAGGAATGTTGCTGTCTCTTTTCACAAGAAAGCCCAGTTTATCTTTAAAAAGACAGCTTTGCAACTAAAATGACCTAGAAGGACATGTGCTTCTTAGCATACTAATTGCTTTTGCCTTGAGGTGGGAGAAATACCTTGTAGCTGGCTTTGCATTTCCTAAGCTACATATGTAGACACCCCCTATCCAGGAGGAAAATTTCACTTAATGTGCTTTGTGACTTTCAGAAATGATTACACACTGGACCAGCAGGTACCACTACACTTTCAGCATGTAGCTTTGCAAATGTGGTAATTCTTTTTATAGATATGTGACTGCTCAGTTGAAAAATACTGGGAGAAGGGAGGAAAATTCAAGGTTTATGGGCCATGGCAAGCTAGAAAAGTGATTAAAAATTTTTTTTAACTTTTAATTAATAGTGCTTGGTTTCTTCAAACATTCAGATATAAATTATAGATGCCAAGTCCTTATTAAAATGATGAGTTTACTGGCATTAGAATATAAAGTTATACACAATAGGAAAACAATTAAAAACCCGACAGCTTATATTTTCTTTGTTTATAAAAAGGAAAGCACCAGAGGGCAGAGTGGAAGCAAGAAGAACTACAATACTGCAGCTGGTGCAACAAAAACCACATTCACAGAAAGACAGATAAGATGAAAAGGCAGAGGGCTATGTACCAGATGAAGAAACAACATAAAACCACAGAAAAACAACTAAATGAAGTGGAGATAGGCAACGTTCCAGAAAAAGAATTCAGAATAATGATAGTGAAGATGATCCAGAACCTTGGAAAAAGAATGGAGGCAAAGATCGAAAAGATGCAAGAAATGTTTAACAAAGACTTAGAAGAATTAAAGAACAAACAAACAGAGATGAACAATACAATAACTGAAATGAAAACTACACTAGAAGGAATCAATAGCAGAATAACTGAGGCAGAAGAACGGATAAGTGACCTGGAAGACATAATGGTGGAATTCACTGCTGCGGAACAGACTAAAGAAAAAAGAATGAAAAGAAATGAAGACAGCCTAAGAGACCTCTGGGACAACATTAAACGCTACAACATTCACATTATGGGGGTCCCAGAAGGAGAAGAGAGAGAGAAAGGACCAGAGAAAATATTTGAAGAGATTATAGTCGAAAACTTCCCTAACATGGAAAGGAAATAGCCACCCAAGTCCAGGAAGCGCAGAGAGTCCTAGGCAGGCTAAACCCAAGGAGAAACACACCGAAACACATAGTAATCAAACTGGCAAAACTTAAAGAAAAAGAAAAATTATTGAAAGCAGCAAGGGAAAAATGACCAATAACATAAAAGGGAACTCCGATAAGGTTAACAGCTGATTTCTCAGCAGAAACTCTACAAGCCAGAAGGGAGTGGCATGATATACTTAAAGTCATGAAAGGGAAGAGCCTACAACCAAGATTACTCTACCCAGCAAGGATCTCATTCAGATTCGATGGAGAAATCAAAAGCTTTACAGACAAACAAAAGCTAAGAGAATTCAGCACCACCAAACCAGCTCTACAACAAATGCTAAAGGAACTTCTCTAAGTGGGAAACACAAGAGAAGAAAAGGACCTATAAAAACTAACACAAAATAATTAAGAAAATGGTCATAGGAACATACATATCGATAATTACCTTAAACGTGAATGGATTAAATGCTCCAAACAAAAGACACAGGCTTGCTGAATGGACACAAAAACAAGACCCATCTATATGCTGTCTACAAGAGACCCACTTCAGACCTAGGGACACATACAGACTGAAAGTGAGGGGATGGAAAAAGATATTCCATGCAAATGGAAATCAAAAGAAAGCTGGAGTAGCAATACTCATATCAGATAAAATAGACTTTAAAATAAAGAATGTTACAAGAGACAAGGAAGGACACTACACAATGATCAAGGGATCAATCCAAGAAGAAGATATAACAATTATAAATATATATGCAACCAACATAGGAGCACCTCAATATATAAGGCAACTGCTAACAGCTATAAAAGGGGAAATCAACAGTAACACAATAACAGTGGGGGACTTTAACACCTCACTTACACCAATGGACAGAGCATCCAAAATGAAAATAAATAAGGAAACAGAAGCTTTAAATGACACAATAGACCAGATAGATTTAATTGATATTTATAGGACATTCCATCCAAAAACAGCAGATTACACTTTCTTCTCAAGTGTGCATGGAACATTCTCCAGGATAGATCACATCTTGGGTCACAAATCGAGCCACAGTAAAGTTAAGATAATTGAAATCATATCAAGCATCTTTTCTGACCACAATGCTATGAGATTAGAAATCAATCACAGGGAAAAAAATGTAAAAACCACAAACACATGGAGGCTAAACAACACGTTACTAAATAACCAAGAGATCACTGAAGAAATCAAAGAGGAAATCAAAAAAATACCTAGAGACAAATGACAATGAAAACACGACAATCCATAACCTATGGGATGCAGCAAAAGCAGTTCTAAGAGGGAAGTTTATAGCTATACAAGCCTACCTTAAGAAACAAGAAAAATCTCAAGCAAACAATCTAACCTTACACGTAAAGGAACTAGAGAAAGAAGAACAAACAAAACCCAAAGTTAACAGAAGGAAAGAAATCATAAAGATCAGAGCAGAAATAAATGAAATAGAAACAAGTAAAACAATAGCAAAGATCAATAAACTAAAAGCTGGTTCTTTGAGAAGATAAACAATATTGATAAACCATTAGCCAGACTCATCAAGAAAAGAGGGAGTGGACTCAAATCAATAAAATTAGAAATGAAAAAGGAGAAGTTACAACAGACACCGCAGAAATACAAAGCCTCCTAAGAGACTACTACAAGCAACTCTATGCCAATAAAATGGACAACCTGGAAGAAATGGACAAATTCTTAGAAAGCTATAACCTTCCAAGACTGAACCAGGAAGAAATAGAAAATATGAACAGAGTAATGAAATTGAAACTGTGTAATGAAACTGAAATGTAAAGAAATTGAAACTGTGATTAAAAATCTTCCAACAAACAAAAGTCCAGGACCACATGGCTTCACAGGTGAATTCTATCAAACATTTAGAGAAGAGCTACCACCCATTATTCTCAAACTCTTCCAAAAAATTGCAGAGGAAGAAACACTCCCAAACTCATTTTATAAGACCATCATCACCCTGATACTAAAACCAGACAAAGACACTACAAAAAAAGAAAATTACAGACCAATGTCACTGATGAATATAGATGCAAAAATCCTCAACAAAATACTAGAAAGATAATCCAACAACACATTAAAACGATCATACACCATGATCAAGTGGGATTTAGCCCAGGGATGCAAGGATTCTTCAATATACGTAAATCAATCAATGGGATAAACCATATTAACAAACTGAAGAAGAAAAACCATATGATCATCTCAATAGATGCAGAAACAGCTTTTGACAAAATTCAACACCCATTTATGATAAAAACTCTCCAGAAAGTGGACATAGAGCGAACCTACCTCAACATAATAAAGGTCATATACGACAAACCCACAGCAAACATCATTCTCAATGGTGAAAAACTGAAAGCATTTCCGCTAAGATCAGGAAAAAGACAAGGATGTCCACTCTCACCACTATTATTCAACATAGCTTTGGAAGTCCTAGCCATGGCAATCAGAGAAGACAAAGAAATAAAAGGAATACAAATTGGAAAAGAAGAAGTAAAATGGTCACTGTTTGCAGATGACATGATACTATACATAGAGAATCCTAAAGATACCACCAGAAAACTACTAGAGCTAATCAAGGAATTTGGTAAAGGTGCAGGATACAAAATTAATGCACAGAAATCTCTTGAATTCCTATACACTAATGATGAAAAATCTGAAAGAGAAATGAAGGAAACACTCCCATTTACCATTATAACAAAAGAATAAAATATCTAGGAATATACCTACCCAGGGAGACAAAAGACCTGTATGCAGAAAACTATAAGACACTGATGAAAGAAATTAAAGATGATACCAACAGATGTAGAGATATACCATGTTCTTGGATTGGAAGAATCAATATTGTGAAAATGACTGTACTACCCACAGCAATCTACAGATTCAATGCAATCCCTATCAAATTACCAATGGCATTTTTTACAGAACTAGAACAAAAAAATCTTAAAATTTGTATGGAGACACAAAAGACCCCAAATAGTCAAAGCAGTCTTGAGGGAAAAAAACGGAGCAGCAGGAATCAGACTACCTGACTTCAGAGTATACTACAAAGCTACAGTAATCAAGACAATATGGTACTGGCACAAAAACAGAAACATAGATCAATGGAACAGGATAGAAAGCCCAGAGATAAACCCATGCACCTATGGTCAACTAATCTATGACAAAGGAGGCAAGGATATACAATGGAAAAAAGACAGTCTCTTCAATAAGTGGTGTTGGGAAAACTGGACAGCTATATGTAAAAGAGTGAAATTAGAACACTCCCTAACACCATACACAAAAATAAATTCAAAATGGATTAGAGACCTAAATGTAAGACTGGACACTATAAAACTCTTAGAGGAAAACATAGGAAGATCACTCTTTGACATAAATCACAGCAAGATCTTTTCTGATCCACCTCTTAGAGTAATGGAAATAATAAGAAAAATAAACAAATGGGACCTAATGAAACTTAAAAGCTTTTGCACAGCAAAGGAAACCATAAACAAGATGAAAAGACAACCCTCAGAATGGGAGAAATTATTTGCAAACGAATCAACAGACAAAGGATTAATCTCCAAAATATATAAACAGCTCATGCAGCTTAATATTAAAGAAACAAACAACCCAATCCAAAAATGGGCAGAAGACCTAAATAGACATTTCTCCAAAGAAGACATACAGATGGCCAAGAAGCACATGAAAAGCTGCTCAACATCACTAATTATTAGAGAAATACAAATCAAAACTACAATGAGGTATCACCTCACACCATTAGAATGGGCATCATCAGAAAATCTACAAACAACAAATGCTGGAGAGGGTGTGGAGAAAAGGGAACCCTCTTGCACTCCAATGTTCATTGCAGCACTATTTACAATAGCCAGGTCATGGAAGCAACCTAAATGCCCATCGACAGACAAATGGATAAAGAAGATGTGGTACATATATACAATGGAATATTACTCAGCCAGAAAAAGGGACGAAATTGGGTCATTTGTAGAGACGTGGATGGATCTAGAGACTGTCATACAGAGTGAAGTAAGTCAGAAAGAGAAAAACAAATATCGTGTATTAGCGCATATATGTGGAACCTAGAAAAATGGTACAGATGAACCAGTTTGCAGGGCAGAAATTGAGACACAGACGTAGAGAACAAACGTATGGACACCAAGGGGGGAAAGCGGCGGGGGATGCAGGTGGTGGTGTGATGAATTGGGCGATTGGGATTGACATGTATACACTGATGTGTATAAAATTGATGACTAATAAGAACCTGCTGTACTAAAAAAAAAAAAAAAAAGTAAGCACCAGCTTTAGGAGATTTTAAAATTCCCCCGTATAGGACATTATAATCAAGAACAGAGCTGGTACCACCATCTTCAAGTAACTAATTTACCAATTTTGCCTGCTCAGAATCCATTCCCACTGCTACTGGTAATAGAATGTATTTTATTTGAGAATCATCTCCCCTGCCCTCAGTTCATGTAACTTAATTTATCTGACAGTACCTCTTGTTCAAGGAGATAGTATGTGACCAAGGCTTGTAAATCAGAGCATAAATGATCCCCTAGTATAAATGGTTAGTTCAGGTATAGAAATAATCCAACTCAGACTAATGAAGTTCAATTCCACGACATTTGTTGCCATAAAGAAGAGAGACTCTAAATTAGACCTAGAGCTTGGAGAGTGATTTGCCTGAGTGTGAAGCCAACACAAAAGGAAGGTAAAAGACAGAGAGAGAAATGGCTCTTGATATCACTTGAGCCCCTCGATCCAGCTACTACTGTACTACCTGGAGTTTTTCAGTGACTAGAGGCAATAAAGCCTCTTATTTTGCTTAATTGAGTTTGGTTTCAGTTTTAGTCACTTTTACTTGTGTTCCAATTTATGCAATTAAGAAAATCTGGCAAGTAAAACTATACTTGATGACCATGCTTTTTTGGATCTGAAATTCACATACTACATGTCAATCAACATCTGGAAAAGGCCCATTGCTATTGATAAGACTGATTTCCTTTTGGCTTGCCGTAAACGGTCCATCTCCTGTTTCTCTTTCATTCATTCATTGAGGAAATATGTGAAGTCCACTATGTGCTAGGTTCTTACACTATCATGGGTAATACAAGTCTGTGAACAACACCATAAAGTCCTGACCCTCACACAGTTTTATGTCTAGTGAGGGAGGCACACCATGCTTCATGATAAATAAGACTAGACAGCAAAGGCTGGTGTGGGTGTATAGGAGCACATAGGAGAGCACATGACTCAAATTCAGGGGCTCAGCAAAGGTTCCAAGACGAGATACCACATAAGACCAAAGGATGTGTACAAGTTGTCACCAACTGTATGCACGAGACAATCTTACTGAAAGAGAAAACACGAAAGGAGCAGCAGGTTTGAAGGGCTGGGGAAGCAGGGAAGTAAAATTTTAGAGAAAGATATCCGACCGTAAATACTAGGGATTTGGCTCTAGAGTCCTAGAGATGAAGATTTGTGAATCATCTGCATAATCTTGGAGTTTGAGGCCATGAGAAGTAAGGGAGTTTCCTAGAAAGTGTAGAGACTGGAGAAAAGCAGGCTTCATGCAGACTCCAGGGAAAGACTAACATGGTCAAAGGGCCCTGAAAAGGAAACAAAGAACTACCCACAGCAGGAGACAGAAGAACGGCAAGTCTAGTGTCACAGGAGCCAAGAGGACGTTGTTTCAAGGAGGAAGTAGTTGTTCTCAACAGTGTCAAACAGTGTAGAGAAGTCAAATAAGGCCTGAAAAGTGGTCACTGCATTTAACATTTGGAGAATGGTTCATATCTTGGTTTTTGAGATCATTTTCAATGGAGTGGTAAGTACAGAAGACAAATTACCATGTGTTAAATGTTTGGTGAATAAGAGGTATTAGATTGGGAAAATTACATATGAATATGAATATATATTTGTTTAAGTTGATAGATATTTGAGGATTTTTAAATTTTTCTTTTAGGAAGAAGTCGGCAGAAGGAGAGGTTTCAGATCTAGGAGAGAAACAAAATTGCTAATAGATAATTAGGCACAAAGGACACGAGATGTAGATATACAGAAACTAGCTTACCTTTCTCTTTGTATTGAAAAATACAAAGCATGGCATTGCCACGAGCAATATTAAATCTTCACATACCTAAATATTATAGCTCAGCTCAGGTAATCATCCCTTCCTTGCCTTCTTTGTCTTCAAAATTCCTGAAGGATTATGGAATCGGATGTTGGCACATTATGCATTGGATGGTTTTACCTCTTCTCTTAAAAGAATAGAAAATAAAGAGAATCTAGGTAAGTAGACATGCCGCTTTCTCATCATACTTTCAGAATTTATACACAGACACATCTTTTTATAGAAAAATAAGTGGGCAAGAGTTCCAAATTGCATGATTTTTTTGACTTTATAAATTACTATGAAAAAACATACACACACCACACAAAAACCTTATCTCTTTCTTTCTGTTTTTATCTACTCTGTCTTTCCAACTACCATCCATCTTTCTTTACCCACTTATTTTCTGTTTCTGATGAGAAAATTCAACTCTGTAATTCCTCCATATTTTATATGTGTATCTTGTGTTTCTTCACTAAATCTCTATTCAGTATATTAAAAATAAAAATGTGGAAATATTTCTTCAGTGGACAATCAGGAATGAAACCTTCAACAGATCCTTAAAAATATATCTCATGAAGTTACTCTATTAACAATATAAATAGGCAGATGTCCTCTGTAAATACAAGTATTTGACTGATTTTAGAAATATACTTTACTCTCTAGGAAAAAACATTTGGATTCTGAATTAAAGCATTCAAGCACAGATAGATTAAATTCAGCAGATAATTAATTAGCTCTTTATACAACTATCTCATATTCCAATCCACAAAAAAATTATACAGTATACAACGTACATTTAATTTGTGAAAAGCTCATTAATTCCATTGCTGTTTTAACCAATGCTCAAAAAGAATATTGAAGATATTGCTACTATATGGCTTAAAGCCATAAGTATCTTCCACATTCAATCCAAAGGACATTTCATGACAGATGGAATAAAAATGACATGGACTTACTGCAATACGAAAATGACCTTATAGTTTGGTAAATTTATAAGCTATTCCCACTTAAAGAACTTTTTAAAAGTATCACAGACATTTTCAATTTCTTGATATATCTTTCTTTGGGCAGATGGAAGAAAGCCAAATAGTCACTAACAATCCATCAACCATATACTGGAATTTATGCTTTAACAAACTGACTAAATAATGGCTCACATTTAGGAAAATGGACTTTTTAAATGGCCTAATTATAGTCCTCATCTATATTTTAAAGATATTTCTTCTGAAGGCTTTAAACACTGTATAATTAGATAGGTAATGCAGTATATCACGCTTTCGCTCTAGGGCAAACAAAACAAACATACCAACTAGTCTAGGAACAAGAACTCCCAAGAAGGGTGAGAGAGAAAGAGACTGGGACACTTCCTAGAAACAGAATGAATCTGGCATATTCCAGCCTCAGGCAGCCAAGGAAGCCACAAAGAAAATCAGAAAACTTAGGACAGAATTACAGATACAGAAATCGTTGTATAATGACAACAATTCCGCCTACTTCGAGGGCAATGTAAATTAAACCTCACTGGCTTCACAGGCAAAAGTAAAATGCATTGCAAAACTAGCCAACATTCTTTTCATGCTAATTCATGTTACTGGATTCTAGGAGGCACTATATACATGAAACTACCTGTCCACAGAAATAGAGAAATGAGACTCAGTATGGCAGGAAATGTGTTCCTTGAAAGGAAATTAGAACATATGGTAGTAGCCAACTCTACTAATTTGGAAAATGAAAGTTTCTTTTGATTTTGAGTTAATCTAACCCTCCACGTTCACAATCAAAGAAATATAGTGACTTAAGTCTTATTTTATCCCTCATGGCACATTAAGGCAGAGAAAACAAAGCACAATCCCATATTTTTAAAATAAGTTCTACATAAACTACATAAATTATTGTAATGATCTTCCACTTTGCTTTTGAATGTGGAGACTTGGCCTTCCTGTAGCAAATTTTGGTTTGGTTTTACTCTAAGCAGCTGCCTCTTTTTAAATGACTCACCGAGCTTATCATATATCAGACAGTTGTTCAAAAACAGACTTGGCCTAGATTATCAAGAGTACAATTCAGTAGCCCATGTAGTAATTTTCCAGGAACTTAATGTTAACATCAACTGAAGTCAAAAATCATCAGCATCAGGTCAGCCAGATTCACAGATGAGCAAAACAAAAAGATTATGTTTTTCACAAATAAAAGGTCACCTTTCAGAATGAAAATGCTTTGTGTGATCATGCAAAAGTAACCCATGTATTCATTTGTTTATCATTTTTTTTGCTTGTTGAGGCAAAGGGATTAAGAAACCAGCGATATTTTTCTTCATCATGGTTTATATTTATGTACTGTATCTACATTTGGAAAGGGTTGTTGGGTAACTTTGAGAAGAAGGCAACTCTGGCGAAGTAAAGTAAACTTACATAGGGAATTATAAAAAAGGAAAAAAATATGAAGCACCAGACTTCATAAAGGGCAGGCACAAGAGAAGCTTGAGGAACTAGGGAGCAGAAACAATTGGATAATCACTTTAGGCCATCCTTCCATGAACTGCTCAGGATTCAATTTCTCAGGAGAAAAACCTGAGTTTGGGTTTCATGTCCATCTCTTGGTCGGTTGAGCATAGGTTTAAAAGTCCCCCAGAGATTATACGTAATGAAGATATGCAGCAAGGGAGAGAATTTATAATTGGATATCTGGCCTGTAACTTACAGATATCCTTGGATAAATTTATTCTGTACTAAAATCATCCATAGTTTCTTTTCCTTGCAAATAGGAAGACAGAATAATCAGCTTTCACACCAGTAAGCCTATATTGTACTTGCCTATAATATATCAGATAATACATAATATAAATTGGGAATTGAAAATTAAATCAAATTAGGTTGTTAAACTCAAGGCACTACTAATAAAAATAGGAAAGGCAACTAAGTTTACAGTACAATAACAGCTATGCTAGATGCATATGGTTAATGGAATTTTTGATGAAGCAATTTGTGATATTCTACAGGAAAGAGAAAACAGATCTCTAGGCAGAGAAATGTTACGTGGCCCACCATGCATGCCAGTGTGACAGTTCACCATTGGAAAGCAATGGTAAGTGTTTGTGAGTTGACCATAAACTCAAATTTAAGGTTGGCTACCTTCTTTTGTCATAATATTCCTGATGCACTAACTCCTCCCATTTGTCAGATTATTCCTCTACCCACTGCAGAAGAGATCATTTTACTGCTAAAACACGGAGAAAACAACAATGACGACGACAACAACAACAAAACAACTCTCTTGAACTTTAGAGGACATTGAAGAACTCCCTGTGGTATCACAGTATGTGTGTGTGTGTGTGTTTGTGTGTGGTGTGTGTAGGGATATCTTTTCCCGTATGTAAATACACCCTCGGAGATTTCTCTAAAATAATCTAGCTATACAATGCCTCTAAATGTTTGAAAAACAAAGTAGTTACAAACACATGAAATATTTGAAAATGTACTTCTGGACTACACCCTATGAGCAAATACTTAGATCCTTAAAGATGTTATATTTTAATATTTTTAGTGCAATAAAGGAACTCACAGTCTATTAAACTTCAAAACTTGCTTCTAATCCAGGGCATCTCCTGTGACTTTTTAAATAAATTTTAATGCATTATTTGTGATTAAGAGTAATAAAGTAGCAGAGTTTATTTAAAACACAATAAAAGGCTTATTAAACATTGGTAAATTGCTTGGGATTCTTCAGGGAGACCTCTTTTCCTTCTCCTGAAATAGTGCTCTCCTTCTCTGCAGAGTTTCATGAACTTTATACACCTTGAGTGGGATTAGAATTCCTGCTGCTACAGTAGAAAGCTACTTTCAAAGTGTTTTTTTCATAAATGGCTAGTATCCCAATAGAATAAATTGAAAAGGTCATTGAGAAACCTTTGGAATCCCAGCAGAACAGGCAGGAGTGAGGCAACTGAATCCTAAGAAGAATTCGACCATGTTGGTCCACACTGTTTTTCATCCATTCTATCATGAAAATTAACACGGCAACAATATTTTCTTTTTCTCGGAGGCTCTTGCAACTCCTCTCCTCTGAAAACCACACATATTTTCCTCCTGATGAAGCCAGTTTGCTAATCAGCCAAGGTGCACTAAAAAGTCAAGTGCAATCAGGTATTAAGAGACAAGTGATTAGGGAAAGTATTTAAGAATCATAAGCAGAAGTCATATTAAATGTAAATGCTTCTGTTTCTAAACTTAGAAAGTTTTGCTTTGTGACATTTAATTTCTGTTCTCACCTATATTACCCATCTGCTTTTCTACTTAACATTCTACATTCACTCCCAATGTCAGCCTCTCCTATTGGTTTACGTCACTGTGAAGCTAGTTCCTCTCCAGCAAAGTAGGTCTTAAAGCAGTTCTAGTGAAACCTTGTGGGGTCTAAATAGATGAATTATTTAGCCACTAGTCAATACGCTTTAAGTTCAGTTTCTTGATTATAAAATGGAAATATCACTTTTTAAAACATGAATCTTTAATATAGTCAAATCAAGGTACGTTTCATGGGAACCAACTTACGTTCCAATAACTTTTCAAGCTAACACATGGTAATAATGATTGAGACAGACATACTTAAAGACTATTCTGACATTGACCCGTGGGAACTAAATGTGGACCATGTTCACAGGCTTAAAGATTCTTCCATACAAATAGCATGTGTTTAAGATAGGCATTCATCATAGAGACTTCTTTCTACCTTGTCTCTGACAATGTAAAGTGTAGAGAAATATAATTCATCAACACTAGGAAAGGTTTAAGGATTGCAAGCTAAATGAAAACTGTTTTCCCCTAAAACAGTGTTTCTCAATAGTAAATGTTTAAACGTAAGTGACTGCTTTCAGAAATGTCCTCCTGGTACTTCTTGTGGGTATTTCTACATTCAGGTCAAAGGATTTGCATGCACCTGATTAACAACTGAGGAAACTTAATTTTCCCTTTAACCTATTTGGGTGCTTTTGTGGTGTTTTTGTCTTTTTCAGTTCTTTCAGTGCCTGTTATCATCTTAATAGCATAGTAAACATCTTTTCAGGAATTTTCAGCTGAAGGCTTTCAATTTAGTTACCTTTGGTTTAATTAATTTATGGCCAACATTTGTCACATTCTAAATAATATTTGGCTTAGTTTAGTCATACATATTAAAGACTGTTTGGCAAGGGCCTACAAGTGGTATGGGAATCAGGGAAAGGCTGCCTCTTTGGTATTTCATCTGGTATTGATTAGTGCTGCCAACCTTTGGGGAGAAATGGTCACAATGAAGCCCTGTCAAAATTTATTAGTACTGTCTTTGTTCCTTCAAACACTTGAACAGTTGTGATAATATTTAAGGAAAATAAAGTTGAATTTCAGGTCTTGCCATTGCCATTAAAAACAAATTAGACAGAAAGCTTGGTTTTACCTGGGTACAAACTTACTTGAATATTCAGTACCTGAGGCATCTGACCACTGTCACTGTGCCAGACCAAAGAGCACCTACATCTTAGTGGTCACTAAACTTGCACTGCTTACATAGTATAGTTGCATCTTTGCATACGGATGATTTTTTAAAATCCTTTTACATATTTAGTGGTTATGATGCAATGTGTCATAAGTTAATTTAAATTAGTTTAAATCAAATATGCAATGTTTACTTGAATTTTATTTCTATTAAAAGCAGATTTTGACTGTTTGTAGGATTTTCAGATTTTCAGTCATGTAAGATTTCCCTTCAGTCATCTTTAAAGCAGATGCATAGTGTTAGGATCTGCATATCTGGGGCACTGAAAAGACAAATGACTTACAAATATGTTTTGCTTACATTTTGTTCTAGGACTAGCACTGCTATCAGTGGAAAGTATTTTTAACTAGTCTGTTATTGAGAAATTAACCATATTTTTGCATTTCAGCCAAAATAAAGACCATATCTAATATTCTGTAAGATACAGCTAATTTGTAAATCTGAAATTCATGTGTTTCATATGATCTGAACTGTATTTTCCAACTTAAATTAAAAATGCAATATAGATTCAGAAAGGTCCATATTTTTCTAATGACTTCACTTTATATTATTTTGTTGAGTTGCATAAAGAAGCAAGGAATTGTATTTGTATTAAAAGCTTCAGCAAGCTGTTAGTTGAATTTAATTTGTACATGATTGCAGATTAGTCTATTCCCATTTAAAGAAAAGATGGACACTATTTTAAAGTGATCTTTAATATGCTTTTATATAAACAAATTTGAAATACAGTTTACTTTGGTTGTTTTTACATATCAAGTCCCATAAGTCTTGTATTTGTTTCTCATAAGTATAACCCTGGACCATGACTTAATGTTATCTTTGCTTTGTCTTTTGGGTGGCCTAACCTACATTAACATGAAGGCTGAACATTTTTAAACTTTTTTTCCCAAAAATCATAATAATGATTACTTTATTAATAAAGTCCTGTATTTGGAAAAAAAAATGAGGAGCCTTTTTAAGAGTACTCATGTCTAGACCCCAACACAAACAAACAAACAAAAAGTTAAGGTTTTCTGGAGATGAGCCCCAGACCCTGGTATTATCTCAAAGCCCCCCAGGTGCTACCAATGTGCTGCTAGGATTGAGATTCACTACCCTAGAAAGTACACATGTGCACACACACACATATCCAAAGTAGTAATTTCAAGTTTACAGTGAAGGGGATTTAAATATTTTTCCCTGAGTTTCTAAGAATAATAGATATAGATGTACCAAACAGTTTTAGTAGCAAACTTTCTCATCAACTGTTTGTTGAATAAGAAATGCTTACTAATTTTCCAAGATGCATTAAGTGGCTAATATACAAAGATGAAAAAGTCCATATCTTCACAGAGGATAGAGTAAGCATAAGCATTCCTCAGTTTAGGACCGCTGGGGGAAAACCTGGTAGGTCCTCAAGAACCAAGAAATTTGTGTAGCAGAAACACATTCTTTAATATTATAGTCGCTTTTATCTTTTCTTAATACTTTCAGATATTTTCCAAATATTTCTCAAAATGCTACTTGAAAACAAAGCATTATATTCTTGAAGGACATCTGAAATATGTTAAATAGTAAATGTATCCTATCACTGAAAGAAATTAGAATATTAACTTTTACTTGTTATTCTTGTTGGGTTTTTTCCCAACTACCATGAATTTGTTATCAAACCAAGGTGCTTTCTGGATGTAATTTTTCTATGAGCCGAGTGAATTATTCATTTAGAAAACCTTTTTTTAGTTCTCTCTCTGTCTCTCTTTCCTTTATCATGATTCTCCTTCGTATAACATTGTCACTTGTATCTGCTGTCTTCCTGTTCATTATTCCCAAAATTCTCTTCCAGGATCTGAAGCCCTATCCCATTGGTCTGTGTTTGGATCTTTGTGTTTCTTGGTGTGGGTCAGGAAAGCAGGAGTGATTCAGATGATTCACGGCACATCTGCCAAAAATCAATGTCTAATGTCATTAGACTACTAATGAAGACAGTGGGGCCTGAGTGGCCCAGATTAGCCTAATTCACAATAAAGGAACTCACAGGTATGAATGTGAAGATAAGGATGCAACCAATTAATTGTCATACTTTATTTTTCCTATATTATCTTAACGTCCCCACATCCCATTAGCTCTTGAACATCCTACTCAATTTCTACTGGCTCCAAACCCCCTTTTCTACTCACGGGATACAGAATTCCTTTAAAAATCTGTCCAAAGTAATTTTTGAAGTTTCCATGCACTTATATTCACTTAAAAATAATTTCTGGATTTTGATGCTGTTGATGCACCTCATTTATGCTTCGATTCCTGTATTCCACAACAATTCAACAATCTCTAATTAAACAGAGATGCTCTCCATGAGTTACCCACAGTGAAGCGCTCAGGGCACCAACATGTCCCTAAATGATTAAGATCTTTTAATGAACAAACTCTACTTCCCCCACAAGATGAAAAAACATTTAGCATTTTTCTTGATCAGAGCAGTATTAGTCACCATAACATGTCCAAAAATCTGCTTGCTTCTGAAGACAATGTTCTGCTGTGAAATCTAGTTAAATCAGACCACATTTTCTCTTATGTCTCCTCTGCCATATGAATCCCACTGTCTCCCTTCTTCCCAGTCCACAGTACAATAGTTAAACTAGGGTTCTGCTTGAACCCTAGTCATTGACACAGTTTGAGTGATTATCCTTATGTAAGTCAGTGGATGTAAATGACTATGAGAGAGTTGCTAGGGGTGGCCTAGTTCCACCTTTGAGTTACATAAATCTGAATTATGGTACCAGTAATGCTGCTACATGTGATTTTCTTCCATGCACAATAGGAACTCCTTGAGAAGAAGGATTGTATCCCCAAAGCTTGACTCCTTACTACAGTTCAATAAAGATGTATGGGACAGTTGTACAAATGAAATATTGTGGGATTATTTAGAGGTAGGAAAAGGGTAGGTATATCTGAAACATACCTGTCTGTATTCCACAGCATTCTTTTTCATTGAGAACCTGGTTTTTCCCCTAGCCTAAAAAAATGCCAAAGATATAAAAAATCCATAAAGTCCTCTTTATCTTCTCCTACCTCAGCCAACAGAGAGGCCATTGCTGCTCTTGTTCCCTTGGAAGAGCATTTCCCTTGGAACAGCTTAACAGTGCACTTACCCAGCAATCAAGGTTAAATCTATCTCAAGGAGCAGTAATTCTGCACAAGTAGGGCCACACTGAGGGATGCCTTACTATGCAACAGTTATCTGGGCCAAAAGAACATGGGAGATGTTGATGTGATTATTTTGTTCAATCTGATTTCTAGATGCTAAACCTGATAACCTGATATATAGCCTCTCTTCTGAGTAAAAGTATGATTGTTGAAAGCGTAGCCAAGCGCCATTCCATTAGATTTACGATTACATCTTTTTTAGGAAGGAGGGGGAAATGATATTTTCTGATATTATAGCAAAGACAAAATTAGTTTTTTGCTCCTTAATATGCTTTGTAGCTCCAGGTTTCCACTTCACACTCAGCCAGTCACTGATCTTTTAAAATGCAGGGCCTAGCACAGTGCCCTGCACATTTATGTTTTCTTTTATTCAAATAAATATTTATTGAGCTTCTACTAAGTGATCAATAAATATTTATGAGAGTCTTATAACTCAAGTCAGAAAGAAGATAAATAAGACTGTAGAAGAATAAATGGGAGGAGAACATTACTCACTACATGATGAACGTTTTCAGGGCAAGGACTGTTTTTAAGTACCTAGCAAGGTGGCTGTACTCAATAAATAGTTGCAGAAGTGAATTGTGAAGCAACCAGGAAAAGGACCTAAACTAAGAAATTAGGAGAGCAAACTCAATTTTATTTGAAAATGAGTTGAAAGGGTAGCTAAGGAATTTAAAGAAGGACATGGAAGACCCAATTTGTATCACTTGCTTACTCTTCTTGGAATTCTGCAGGAACGTGAGGAACTATGTCCCTTCTCTTGCCTGTCTTACAGTCTAGTCATAGAAGCTACACATAAAGAAGGATTTGCTTTTGTTAAACAGTGAGCACATTTGCATAGGGCACTATTAGAGAATTTAAGACTCAGTGTCAAATTTAAAAATGCCGACATCGTTAAATACATAGGACTGTAATATTACTGTTGGTTTCATAAAGATGGTAAGACTTGGGCTATTCTTGCTTAATACATTACCTAGGTATTTCTCCTAAATATAGGTTCCTGATAAACTTCCATCTCTAAGAATAAAAATAAACATTCCCCATGAAAAACATAAACCCTGTGTGTATGTGTGTGTGTTTCAGAAGCACCAAATATATTTTATGTGTTGATCACAATTTATTTGCCAACCTGTGACAGGTTTTACACGACATGCAATGCTTGTCAGAAACCGCTGATTTAAATACTTTGACACAAGTTGACTTGTAAAATAGTAACTTATAAAACAAGCTCTAAAATGTTACTCACATTTATTTCACCTATGATTATCTTGTGACCACAACTATATTGTAAAATACCTGAATATTGATAATACTATTAGATATCTTTTTTGCTTCCACAACAGTTTCTAGTATGATGCTCAGGAATTTACTAATTTACATAAAGACATTAATTGTTGGACAATCTGAAGCTATCTCATATGATTTCTAGGTAAGAAGATATTAAGAAACCTATCTAGAAAAGTCTAAGAGTGGAAAAGGAAGTATTTAGTTTTCCGTAATTAAAACCTTAAACAATATTTTTTCATGAGTTGACTCTAACTCTGAAAAGATTCTAAAAATGTAAACCTTCTGCTGGCCTGGAAAAGATGAAAAAAATATGGAAATAGGTATTACCATTCAGTATTCAGATGCTTGAAATGTATTAGATTGTTTCAAACTCTGCTCTTAGCAATTAGGCCTTTGAGCTTGCAAATACTTAGAAAATTTAGGCAACTGTAGGTATGAATGTTTTTAAAGCTTTAAATGTAATTGAAGCAATACTGAATCGATCTGCTTCACAACCTTGGGTGAAAATAATTTTAAATAAAAGAGCTAGGATTAAGCACTGAGAAAGGTAGATGAGTCACACGGGAGTTAGTCAAGTCAGTACAGAAGGCAAAATCAATTATGTATAAATTGCCCTGAAATTACCTGGAAAATACAGTACACAAAATTCTGTGTACCCTATTTAATCCAGAAAATTGTTTGCACACTAAAATTTGAGAAACATTGAACTAAGGAAAGAACAAAAGAAATTCTATATACCTCTCTGCTTTAAATGCAATGATGAAATCTGTAGAGGTAAGCTGGGGTGAGTGGGGATTGCAAAGTGTTTGTCCTTACACATCAATTTAACCAGTTTTAACATTAAGCCCTTATCTCAAGTTATTTTAAGACATTTATTAGCTGGTGTGAGAGGTTAGATTCTAAAGTTAGCACATCATGTAAATGTACCCTAGTCTATGACTCCACTAATCTTAAAAGGACCTCCTGTCCCCAAACTCTCCCTACTGCCACTTCAGCGTACCTGATTATCTCACAGGTCTTACCAAGGTAGAAAATGGTTTGAAGACCAGTGAAAAGGCAAATGCTTTATGGAAAAGGTAACTGCATCATCTTTGGCTAGGCGCTGAATTTCTCTGGATAGTTTAATTCATACTGTCCATGTCTCTATGTAGAGTTAGTTCCATTAAGGATATTGTTATCTACTCACGCTGTCCAACATGACAGCCAGTAGCTACATGTGGCTATTTACATTAAAATTAATTACAGATAAATAAAATTTAAAATTCAGTTCCTCAGTCATATTAGCCACATTTCAAGTGCTCAATAAGCACATGTGTGTAGTGGTCACCATTTTGGACAACACAGATACAGCACATTTCCAACATCACTGAAACTTCTACTGGGCAGCACTGGTATAACCATGTATCTAATTGCCTCATGATATTATTTCTGTGGAAAACTCCACAAGTAGTTGGGGTAAATATTGTACTACAACCAACAGACTAGTAGTTTAATTACCTATAACAGATTCATTTACCTATAATTTACTTGGAGCTATTTGTCTCCATGCACATGATCCCTGTTTACAATGAATGAATAATCTCATTTTGCTGATGAAAGAAATGTTTTATTTGTAGTCCACAAATAGAGAAATATTGTGCTCTGACATTATGGAAATAGCAAGGTACAACCCAGCATATTAGGCTTTATAAAACATTTATTTCTCTCCTCTATATACTCTTTTGGCGGCAGGGTATACTTTCTATGTGATGCGTTGCTCTAAAATTGACCAGAGTATCTGAGCCAAAAATAAAATTAAGTATGGTGTCTGCTATTGATGGAAATTACACTACCCTTTATCCTTCACCCTTGGTGGTTGTTCATTTCTGGGAAAGTGAATTTGGGTACAAATGTCAAAAACATGCTAATCTCTACTGCAGGGAATTCATTTTCAAACACAAAGCTTTCTTGTTTATTTTCAAATTGAATGCTTGGGTTCAAGGAGGGAGGACTACCACAAGTAGAGCAGTTTATTGTCTTTTTCCCATCCAATAACATTTCCACTTTGTAGAAGTGGCTTTGTAGCTCCCGCAGTTGGCTGGTTGCCCACTTGTATCCAAAGCAGAAAAATAAATACATAAAAGCAGAAAAATAAATACTAATAAATGGACTTAAGACAACTTTTCATACTGGGTTCATTAACTTTTATTCCAACTCTGGTTCATTCATTCAACAATTATTACTGGGCACATACTGCATGCCAGACACTATTGTATGCACAAGGCAGAAGCAGCCCCTGCCTCTCATGGGGCTTTAAGTTTATAGAGCTTGAGTAAGTGGAAGGTAAGGAAGATAAGATAAAAATGTAAATAAATGCATAAATAAGATAATTTCAATTAGTTACAAATTCTATGACGAAATTAAAACAGGCTAATGGGAGAAAAGTGACTAACACAAGGGGCTACTTTAGGTAGGGTGCTCAAAAAGTCCTCTGTAGGGGGTGATGACTGAGATGACAACTAAATGATGAGTAGGCATTAGCTGTGCAAAGACACAGAAGTAGAGGATTTCAAGAAGACAAAACAGTGTGTAAAATCCCTGAAGCAGAAATAGCCTCAGTGTGCTTAAGAAATAATATATTTTTGTAAAGGTTAGGATTGCTAGAGTGCAGGAGAGAGGACAATAGTAGGGAATGAGTTTAGGCGTAGGTAGAAGGAAGATACTAGAGTCTCACAGGCATGGTACTAAGGTAGGAATTTATTCTAATTGCAGTACAGAGCCATTTGAAGCACTTTAAGAAGGGAAGGGATACCTTCTGATTTCTGTTTTTAAAAGATCATGAAAACAAATTTGTGGTACTAACAGAAAATGGTAACATGACTAGAATGGTGACAGAGGAGATGGGGAAATATTGATCCAGGATATATTTTGGATGTAAAGTAGACATAACTTGTTAATGGCTATGGGCAATGAGAGAAGAAGGGTGGTTAAGGATGAACCCCATTTTTGGCCTGAGCAAGTGAATGGATGGTGGTTTCATTTAACGCAAGTGGGGTTGTCATAAACTACTATGCTACACAACTAATCTTACATGGAAGACGACTAGCAATGTCCACTTGGCTCAGCACACCATAGAGGGAGATATTTCTTGGTCACCAGTTTGGCCATGACCAAAAGCATTCTGGGACCAGAGAGGAGATTTCTTATCAGGATTGATGTAGTTGCTAAAATGCGACATAAAACCACTGTATAATATGTAATTTTATCTCAGCCCATCGTGATAACCTTAACATGTACATAAACTTATATGTATACTCTTAAGATAGCAGAATACTCAGATTGGAAAGAAATGGTAAATATAACCCATTTCCATATCTCACAGACCTGAGTTCAAATTCTTGCTTTGACACTCTGTAATCTTAGACAAGTCACTTAACCTCTTTAAGTCTCATCTGAAAACAGGGGAGATAACGTTGCCTTTACAGGATTTATGTGCAATTACATGAAACACTCTGTGTAAAACACTTCACATACTGCCTGTGATATGAGAGATGTTTGATAAAGAAGAGAGCCCCTTTTTCATTTCTTCTTACTCCTCCACTTCCAGGAATTGCCAGGTTGTCCCTTAGCCTCACCTAGCTCATCAATTTAGCAACCTTAGCATAAAATATTGTCTCTCTCCTGGTAGTTCCAGCAAAAGTTCCAGATTTGTCTTATTTGCATGTATGCACACCAGAATTCCTCAAACCATGTCTAGTGAACATGAGAGAATGGTGGTTCCACAAAGGGAAATCAAAATGAGGTTACCAGAAGAGAGAGTAATGAATGCTGACCAGAAGAAAAACATCCACTGCGATGTATATACATCTATTTCTTGAAAAATGCTTAGAAATATCAATAATTATTGCCCCAATTTTATTTTATTTTATTTTAAAAGTGCAAATCTTTCAAGCCCCCTCTCACCGCTGAACTGCTCAGAGGAGTCAAAATTATACTGTAGGACTGGTTCTAGACAACAGTAGGCACAAAATTTGCTTTTTCATAAATGTTATCAGCTTGAGTCTTGACTTTGTACTTCAACAGCAAGAATGGAAACACTTGGTATTCAACTCTTCCTTGTAGTTTAACAAAGCTCAGACTCTGGCAGTATTTGTTTTTGTTTTCGGTTTTTGACTCTAGTGTGGATTTCTTATGACCATTAAAAAAGTCTAGAGTATATGAAGTGGTCTGAGATATTGTATTGTGGATTTTTTGTTTTAAATTTGAATGAAGTAATACAAAAATCTTGAAATACTTTCTAAATTGAGCTCATAATTTTTGAGGACTTTACCGAGCCTTCCTGTTGGCTCTACATGTGTATTGGTTTCCTAGGGCTACCATAACAAATTACTGCAAACTAAATGGCCTAAAACAGCAGAAATTTATTCTTTCACAGTTCAGGAGTGAAGAAGTCTGAAATCAAGACACCAGCAGGGTTAGTTCCTTCTGGAGCCTTTGAAAATCTGTTTTATTCCTCTCTTCTAGCTCTGGTGGTTGCCAGTAATCCTTAGCATTGCTTGGCATGTAGCTGCATTACTCTGATCCCTGCCTCTCTAATGGCCCTCTTCCCTGTGTGTTTCTCTATGTGTCCTCTCTTCTCTTTGTAAGTACACCAATCATTGAAATTAGAACTTCTTCTAGGACCCAATATGATCTCATTTTAACTAATTACAAATAAGGCCACATTACGAGATTCCTGATATACATAAATTTGGGGGGAACATTATTCAACCTGCTACATTGTGTATTGGATTCTTCTTCATAGTTCAACAAAATTCACACTCTTGTCATTTCTCTGGAGTGGATTTCCTCTTACCACTGAAAAAGTCTGGGGTATATGAAGTATACTGTGTTTTTGTGGGGGCACAGGGCCCTGCTTCTACAGCATCTTTGCACAAATCTACCTCATCAAGTACCACTACAAAAAAAAGAAATCTTTTCTATTCCTTGTTTTTCTTTGAGAATGCAGGCTTTTTGAGGAGGGGAAGCATGAGTTGGCACTCCTGAAATCGCAAGGTTTCAGCAACTATCCAGAACATAAAAGGCAAAACGGTGACATTATTCATTTATTCATTCATTTAGTCATCAAATACTTATTGAGTGTCTTCCATGTGCCGGCACAACCAATATAGCAGGTGGGAGAAGATATTTTGGATCACATACCTATTTGAATATTAATTCAACAATTTCCTAAAGTGTATACATATGCACACACAGGTTAGCACACAATTCCACAGAGTTCATAGAACCCAGAGATTCATGCACTCTTGGTTAAAATTCCCTAGCTACTTATCTTGCTTCCATTTTCTCATTCCCAAAGTGGCTACAAGGCTATTCATAATAATACCTGTCTTATGCATTTGGCAGTAGATAATAGAAATCTCAACTAATATGTATTAACCCAATATAGTTTTGTCTTTCTCACTTAAAACTAATTGTAGATGTTGGAAATTGCTGGGTTTTCTTCAGTTCCTCAATGACTTCACCTGAGACCCAACCGCTTTCAACTAACTTCTCTCCCTTTCTTAGTAAGGGTATTGACTTTGGACTGTATGTCTTCATTCAAAGACAGAAAACAGTGGTTAACTAGCAAAGTAAGGACCTTATCTTCTCTCACCTCACATTAGAGAGCAAAGATCTTTCCCATTAACATGCCAGCAGACTTCCTGTTCTGTTTATTCAGCCAGAAGAGAGTAACATGGAAACCCTTCAGTGCAAGCAATGCTGAGAAATTAGTATCTATCCATGACTAGATTAGATCAATAATAAGTTATTTCGGGCTTCCCTGGTGGCGCAGTGGTTGAGAATCTGCCTGCTAATGCAGGGGACACGGGTTCGAGCCCTGGTCTGGGAAGATCCCACATGCCGCGGAGCAACTGGGCCCATGAGCCACAACTACTGAGCCTGCGCGTTTGGAGCCTGTGCTCCGCAATAAAAGAGGCCACGATAGTGAGAGGCCTGCGCACCGCGATGAAGAGTGGCCCCCACTCGCCACAACTAGAGAAAGCCCTTGCACAGAAACGAAGGCCCAACACAGCCAAAAATAAATAAATAAATAAATAAATAATTCTTTAAAAAAAATAATAATAATAAGTTATTTCCTGGGGCTGGGTACATTGCCTTGCAGAACATAATTAAAATTCTTTTAGCAAAGAAGACAGGTGGGATGTCTGTTGAGTAGATGAATAAGAGTATCTGCCACACATGTGTACATCTTCAAAGCTTAGAAAGTACTTTCCAAAATGTAGTCTCATCTAACCATCATACTTGTGGCTCAAGAATCATTTCCCATCTGCATGACGAAACCAAGGAAGAGCAGAGTAAACTGACTTGCCTAAAGTTGCACAAGTTAAGTTGCTGAGCTGAGATATAATCTAATCTTCCAAGCTATTTGAATCTGGGCACATTTTTAAAGGATGTTCTTTCAGATGTCATTAAGCATTCAAAACAGGTAATGATCCTTTAAAAGAACACTGTTAGAGAAGGCTTAAGGATGAATTCAACTGAATTCATTTGAATTTCCAGTTCACATTGCCCGTGAAAGGTTGATTCCCTCAATATAATAATAATAATAAAAAAGAGAGAGGTCAATTTAAAGGTATACTAAGTGAGCTTAGAACTAGGTAGAATAAAGCATGAGAATCCCATGCCATTTTCTATTTTAAAGGAGAGATGTCTGAGAGGGGTCTGTATCTAAATTCAGAGTTTGCTGTTCTCTCCTTCTTTCTTTCTTTCAGTAAACCTCAAAACAAACCAGTGAGGACAAACAGCTAACATGACTTGGAACATCATGGAAGAAAAATACTCATCCCACTAAGCGAGCTATATGTTATATATTACTAAGTGAAAAAGATCGTTTTCCATGTGGTTTTATTTTCTATTAACAGCTAAGAACATCTCATTTTAGTGACATGCACATTACATTTACATTAATTTTATTTTTAAATTTGGATACAAACAAGTTAATTTATACACTTTTTTAATAAAATAAATAATTATAGAATAAATGTAAGGAATATAATTATTGTGCATTACACGTTACGAGGATATTTTCAAAAATAAGCATCTGAATAATATATGGAGAAACAGTTACATGCTGGGTTTTAAATTTAATAAGATATTTTAAACAATCATTAAAAAAGTAAATAAAAGCAGTGGAGAAGCTTGCAAGGTAGTAACTCCAGATGTTTAAGATTTTCAAAATGTTATTCATATCTGCTCTATGCACTCTTCAGTTCTCTTTCCCAGGAGCTGGAGTTGGAAGGAAAGCCTAAAAAGCTATCCAATTACAGAAAGATTTCTGTATGTCTTACCACCTGATTTAGGAACTCATTCAACATATTATGCGTTAGAATCAGAGATAATTCTCACTATGTTCTTGTAATAATCATTGTTGTTTTAATTGTCAATGAGCAAGTGAAGCTTATTCAGGGTGTTTCTCAACTGAAAAGAAGAAAATAACACAGGTCCAGTCTCCCGGACAAAGAGTTTTACTTGGAAATTGAAGGCGTTTTAACTATTATTTCCTCCTTCAGTTTCTCCAGGTCCAGGTTCTAGATCCAGCCTTCTCCTTTTATACCTTGCCAACCATTGTTTTAGCTTCCTCCTGGCAAATGTGGAACATGACCAAAATATCATGGAGGAGAATCCATGAGATCATTAGCCCATGATCCCATTTTATTATGGCAGGTTACGGTGTCTAAAAGCAAACATTTTTTGAGTGCTTACTCTGCGTCAGTCACCATGATAGGCATTGGATTTTCAGCAGTTAAAACAGACATAACTGCCTATGGAAAACAGTATTACTTCTCTTAACATTGGGATGTTTCTATCACTGATCCAACTTCTCCTAGAGACCCTGGTTTCTTATTCCACTCTCCACCATGTTGAAACCTTTAGTTCTAGACTGCTGTGTAATGATTAATACTGTAACTTCTATTTTAGTTTACATAGTTAAAGAAACATTTTGATAATACTAGTATGTTTCCAAATTGAGTATGTTCCCTACCTTGGGATGTTTTGAGTGTGTACTGGAGAAGGGTATCTGGAATCCTCCCATGACCTCAAGAGCTCCAGATGATGACTCATCTCTCCTGTTTGCAGCTGGTCCAAAATAACTGTGAAAAGAACAGTTTTAAGACACTTAATAGGCTACTTTTCCTCTAAGAATTTTGCATTCTGTTCTGAAAGGTGAAATTTAGTTCACTTCTATAATAGTTACAACCAAATGGCCAAATTGCCTACCTTTTTGCATTCTGATATGTAATTATCTATATTCAACTAAAATAAATAAACAAAACTCTATGCAGTAGCAAAAGCACTAGCCTGAAATGCTCAAACCCAGAAGAAGTGACATTATACATGTTTTAATTTACTTACTTTGGAATTTTTCCAGAATTGCTTATGAACTAAAAGAACTATGGCATTTAAAATAACCCTAGAAGGCTATGTTCTATCATCAAGATAAAGACACCAAAACTTATCAACATCAAAAGCTTTCCTTATACCCCTTTTCTCTTAAATTCTGGCTATATTCATTTGTTGATGTAATGTTGCAGCTATGTCAAATTGCTTTAGTGTTGCCCTTAGGGAGCACAAATGAGCTGCATTGTTAAATGTATTCATTTCATACCCAACGATTATACCCACACATACTTTCTATGCTAACTACACTTATTTTTTATTCTCTCTTGTTAGGAAGTTTAAAAACAGATTTTTCTGCCTTTTTCAAATTTAAGGAATTTAATTCAAATCTTCTCAAGTGGCCTATTTTTATTCATCTGTTATGTAGATTTATTTAATCATTAAAGTATCTCTTTTGTAAATAACACTAAAGAAGTTCAGCCTTTAAATAAAAATTTAAAAGCACAATTCTTATCCTGAAAATAAGGAAACATTAAAAGTTCATGGGGAAATATTTTACACCTGAATTTTATAGGCACTTATCTTCCAGAAGATACTGATGAAAGTCTTTTGATGATGTAAAACAACAGTAATAGGTAATTGTATTTATTATAGCCATTTGCTTTGTTTATCGTCTGAAGTTAACTTTGTTCTGTCTAATGCTATTTTAATTAAATTTACACTGCAAGGAGGTCAATGCTGTTAGATGCTGGGTCAGTATAGTTATGAGGCAGTTTATATTTATAATGACTCTCTTGCTCCTTTCTAGCAACATTTAATGAACTATAAATTAAAACAGCTGAACTGCCTCTTGAAAATAGGACTAAGAATTATTTTCAAAAAATGAACATTCAAAGTAGGTTAACATCCATGAGTGGAACTGTGAGCCGGTTTATTTCACACATTTATAGTGTATGTGTGTGTGTGTGTGTGTGTGTGTGTGTGTGTGTGTGTGTATTCATGCAACCAAGCTAACTTGAGTGAGATGAGGTCACTTAGCAGAAAAAAAAAATAAAACATTTATATGAAACCCCCAAGGCGTATGCTTTCTCACATCAAGAGAAAATATCATCAAAAGTGATAAGACACTTGGTGATAATAATGAGTTAAAAAAGGAAAACCTCGACACATGCATGCACACACACCAACTTATTAATGTTCACAATAATGAGCTAAGCTGAAGCTCTTGCACAGGTATCAACACATGATAATTGCAGCATTGCTGAAACCACAGAAGTCGTGTTCCACTGGGCACTGCCCACATAAGGGTACCCAGAAGGTAAAGGCGGAATGAAGTGCTGAGGTGGTAAAGCCACTTACGCAAATGGCCTTTATGGAAACACACAAACAAACAAAAAAACAGCTAGTAGTCTTGATTAATTGAGAAGTGAAATAGATTGGGGAATTCAGTAATAAAATGCTTCCAAACGTAAATGAGAATAAAACTTATTTTGGAGGATGAAAAAAAAAAAATACAGTCAAAGAAAACTGTTAGGAGGGAGCAAGATAGGGAGGGTGTTTGGAGCAGGACAGAGGAGAGGAACTCTGATTGTGGTGCTTCGAATTGAAAGTGTGTATATCACAGGGCTCTGAGACCAAGACAAAAGGGCTTAAAGATAGTTCCCACAAAATTTCATGTGCTTTAGAACAATAGCTAAGACAGTAAGTTCTGAGTCATAATTTATAATTACATCATATGTCTAGGTTTTCTACAGTTTGGAATAGGAGATTCTGAATAGCGAATTCATTAATTTTTAATGGACAAAGATATGTGAATATTACATAAAATCTAATGAAAAGGTCATCTTGTAGTGGTTCCTTTGTAAAAAATAAAGTTGAGAAATTAAAATGTGTACAAAAAAAAAAAAGGAAAATCTCAATAGCCTCCAAAGTTGTAGCTTCAGAATCTCAAAATCATTATGTCACTGTATTGGCAAGGATCTTTGTGACCCCTCTCATAGGTCCAGAGATAGTGTCTACAGATAAAACTTCAAGGTCCCACCAACTAGAAGGTTCCAAAGACTCAACCATCATACTTTAACCATACAAACTGATGTCTGACAGACATATTGAAATATTCAATCAATCACATTATGACCTCATATTCCTTGATTTTTCAGAAAAACAAATTGTGTCTGAGGCAAGTAAAAGGATAGTTCTGCCATTTGGGGCAGAGCCTGACTATCTACACTTCTTGGTCACTTGTATCAATAATATGGGATATGCTCTAAGATTCTCAAATTGCAAAAAAATAGATACCTTTAGGTTTTATTTATCAAAGTTAAAACCAATCTCTTTCTGAGGTATGGGAAACAATAAAAGATAATCTCTTCCTGCACAAACCCCTTTTAATAAATGTAAAACTGACTTTTAGATCGATTGACTCATCCTTTTGCATCACAGGTTTCTATTTGAATAAATGCAACGAGGATATCTAATGAATAAGCAAACCATCATCTTAAAGATATCATAATGTCTAAAATTTTAGGAAACCAGGTTCTAGAAATTTGTTTGCTTAGTAAGTACTTTCTGCAGGCCTACATTGTATCAGGTACGAAGAAGAGCTGCAGGGAATATAGTAGTAATAATCCAATGCATTTGAAACAAATATCTTGCTTTCATGGAACTATATAAATCTAGTGGGGAAGATAAGAGATTCATAACAACTACGATATGAAGATATAAATGTTCAGAACTAAGAGAAAGTGGTCCAGTACAATACAAATTTAGGTCATGAAGAAGGCATTTCTATTAGCTTTAAAATGCCCACACACTCCCCAGGCATCCATCACAAATATTTTGCACATATATATTTTGGTATATAAGTCAAATATTTTCTAACTTGTGATGTGCAAATTTTTAAAAATGTTAACATTTTGACAAACGATGAAGGGAAGGAAAAGTAAACCAGTTAAGTTGTCTGTCCTTTACAGGCCCCAACCCAGAGAAAAACATTAATACTCTACAAATGTTAGTTACTGTTTATTATTATTATTATTATTACTATTTCTAACATTATTAAGAACCATTCCCTAAACCTGTGCCAAGGTATATTGATAACTCTATATTCTGAATATAGGTCAACATTCCCTGAATTGCACTTCTCAGAATATTAATTCTGTGAAACTTTTGTGTTAGTGTCATATTTAAAAAGAGAAGTTTCTTTCAGTGTCAAACATGTTTGGAAAATGCTGGGTTAGTCCTTCAGGGAGAATGTGCAGGACTTTTCTGAGTCTTTAATATGATTCTCCTAGAGGACACAGCAGTTGCACAACTTCTTTGAGCAGAGAAATCTTTTCTCTCAGTTCACTGAAAAATCATCTTTCTAATGTGTGCAATTTGAACTCTAAGGGACTTCTGTTAAGTCCAAGACTGGCTAGAATTCACTCCACTGCCACTCCTGGCCAAGACTATTTTAAGTTGATAACTAATTTCTCCCTTCCCCCTTCCCGCTTCCCTTCTTTCTTTCTTATATTGCTCTGTTTATAAAACACATGGGAAAGGCAGATGGAACAGCATCAGGTTGTTTGAGGCTAGGGTAGTTGGAGTTTTTCCAGAAGATCCAATACTTTGAGAACTAATATCATTTTTCTTAGGACAGACATGGTCTGAGATGGTGAACCATGTTCTGAAGAGGGGAGAAGAGGACTAAAAGAAGATATGAATTGTGGATTGTGTCTAGATCGAACATGATCCTCTTTAGTTTGTTTTTCTCTCTGGAATAAGCAATTAAACCAGTGCACTCTATAATATAAAGAAAATACGTGATCAAGGTAGTAGCGCATACTTGTTCTTGAAGTAGTGAGAGAGGCATTACAAATAGTCTGGAAGCATAATTTATTGATATACATTTCATTATGTATCAGACTAAGAATTCTCCACACCAGGACACTCATGATACTTTCTCTGAAACTTCTATTTCCATTTCTATCATCCCACCTCATACCAATTGTTCTTATGCTGATGTGATGCGACTCAACAATATTTTGGTTTGAGTAGCTATCAGGGCTGGGATTAGGATGAGGAGAATGAGATCCCCTCCTTAGGGACAGATTTCAAGGAGATGCCAAAAAATAGAACACTAATCAAAATAAGTAATATTTTAGTGAATGTTTTAAACTAAAATTAACGTAAGAAAATCCATGATGAACAAAACATCAAAATTCTAAATAAAGACAGGATCATAATACTGAATTTTTTTGTAACGTAGGCTCTGCATGGCTCCACATGGCACCAGTAGATGCCTCTTTAATCAGAATTTCCCTGGGTTTGCACTCTGTCACTCTCGCACCTGAGGATACTTAGTTTGCAGTAGCTGATTCTTACATAACCCATATAAATAAGCACATTTGAACACAAATGGTTTAATTCAGTCACTTAAGGTGTTATCTTTGTCAACAACCATTCAGTACTTAGTAGCTAGATTAAGCAGATTGTTCTTCTTTTTCTTTAAACTTGTTTGTGAACAGACATATTCTATGTGACAAGATCAATGGACAACATAAATATTGCTTATTAGAGCTCTGATGGAAACTTCAAAGCCTAGAAAATTTAACACAAGGTCAAAGAAAGACTTCCAGATTCTGAACACCTCCACGCTGTCTTTTCCTCTCTCTCAGAAAAAAAAAAAAAAAAAAAAAGAAAGAAAGAAAGAAAGAAAAGAAAAACATTATTTTGGGCAAATAGAAAGTAAAAATCATGACACTAACTTTTCTTCTTTTATAAATATGTTAGAACTATTTTGATCATTTTTCTAGAGGTTAGAATGAGGGATTTGGTTAGTCTTGTCTAAAATAAATTTATGAGCCATTATTCTACTGCCCTCTATTGTTAAAAAGTGAATAATAAGGTCCTTGAACAGGGTGAAATAGAGTGAAATGTCTTTTACAAAGCAGTCATATATATCTGTCTCCAATATATTTATTGATCACCTAGAGCATTCTCTGGAAGGTAAAACATTTGTAGTTTTTCTTTGGAAATCCAAAATCCATTAGCAAAAGTTTTTATTTTGGCATGTATACTTCAGGACACAATATGATATATTATTAAGATTTATTAAAATTAACTTATTTATTTCAATAAAATAATACACACACATTTAAATATAACTGTGCAACATAGAAATGTTCAAGGAAGAGAACAAAAGACCCCCAAATCCTATACTCATAGATAAACACTAGTGACATCTGATGCTATACTTCTAGACTTTACTGTACACAATTTTATTGAATACTTACCAAAAAATCACAACTATTCCTAAGTAAACTTTTGTTTTTACTCAATGTAAAAGGCATTTTATCTTCTTCTTGATTGGTTCTTTCAAATACCTTAAGAGTTCAATTGCTCAAGCACATCGCCCATGAAGATTTATGCCAGGAACAATAAGGACTATTATAAAAACTACCCAATAGCCTTGAGGAACATATGACAAGCACACATGAAACAACCAACTACAGAACATGAATGGCAGCATAATATTATAAAAATAAGTCACAACTAGAGAAATGAAATGCAGAGCAGCAAAGGTAGTGGAGCTCACATCTGCTACAAAGATGGTTAAGGAAGGTTTGTTCATTCTGGAGAAAGCAAGAATGAAGAGGGGGCAGAATGACATTACTGCAGATGTCAAATGAAGGCTGAGTAAAGGTAACGGTGGGTTGTACCACAATGAGAATAAGCATGATTCTTACTGAGGATAGTGAAGCACATAATACAAAAAAAATGAAAAATAGAACAAAACACTGACCAGGCTCACCCTAGACTGTGAGCTCCTTAAGTGCAGTAACTATTTCATAGAGTCTGTGGCATTTTCAGATCAAGATGCAGTAGACAGTAAGCAATAAGAAATGTTAAAGAGAAAGAGGAATGATATAAAGGAAAGGAGAAAGATGGGATAAAGGTAGTACAGGAGGGAGGAGGGACAGTGACAGGGAAAGAGAAGAAATAAATAATAAAGAACAAAGAAGAAGAGTGGAGGGAAGGAAGGGAGAAAGGATGCAAGGAGGAGAGAGAATCATAGGGAATATTGAGAAGTACAATATTCATATATTCAGATATGTGTGTTGCTTTATTGGATAAAGAGCACAGCTAATAAAAATGCCATAAATGAAAAAAAAAAAAACTTTAAATTCATTCATTAACGTACCTAGGCAGACACTGAATTTTGAGGAGTTGAATGATAGTATGAAAATAATTTGGCCTTGGGTGGTATGTGCAGCTGTACAATAAATAAATGTTGGCATTACCTGATCATGCAGAATAGTATTTGTAATAATACATTATTGCTAATAATAATCTTCCTATAATTGTAATATACAGGATAACATTTCCAACACTCCCTAGCCTGCTTAATCTGCCTGCTATTCATTCATCCATTTATTCATAGAAGAAATATCTATCGTATATCTTATGTGTGAGGGGCACTGTTCCAGATCTAACAAGAAAGTGAAGACCATTTCTTTATATATGTACATGTTCTGCACCTTATCCAAAAAGGATTTAAGGCAAGAAAATGTGATTAATATATGCTTGCTTCTCTTAAGAATGTTATAATCTCAATAGCAATTATATGCATGCATGACAAAACAAAGCAAAATAATCATTCTATGACAGCTCAAAGGAGTCTAAGATGAATTCCAAATTGCTGAATTGGGGAAGTTTTAAAGAAAGATATGGTGGGGCTTCCCTGGTGGCGCAGTGGTTGAGAGTCTGCCTGCTAATGCAGGGGACATGGGTTCAAGCCCTGGTCTGGGAGGATCCCACATGATGCGGAGCAACTAGGCCCGTGAGCCACAACTACTGAGCCTGCGCGTCTGGAGCCTGTGCTCTGCAACGGGAGAGGCCACGATAGTGAGAGGCACGTGCACCGCGATGAAGAGTGGCCCCCGCTTGCCGCAACTGGAGAAAGCCCTCACACAGAAATGAAGACCCAACACAGCCAAAAATAATAAAATAAATAAATAATTAATTAATTTTAAAAAAAAGAAAGATATGGTGTAAGAGTAGAGACATGAAGGAATCACAGAATTCTAACAGGCAGAGGAGACAAACACATACTGGGCATTGGCCATAGAAAGTGAACTAGATGATCAGAACTATGATGGTTTCAAGGAACAACAAAACATAGCATGTGGCTACGTTCCAGGTGGACAGTGGGTAAGTAGATAGCAGTGGTGATACACTTGCAGTGCTGGAAGATATTACAAAAATTAGGGAGATTTAAATTATTGACAATTAAGAATATCATATGACATTTGGATTTCCTTTTCTTTGAAAATAAGACTTCTATTCAAGACGGTGGAGGAGGAAAATTTAAAAAATTTTTATAAAGCAATGAATGCTAACAAGAGTACAAAAATGAATTACAGAAATAACAGATGGGAGTCAGAGAGACCACAGAGAAGGCTATGTAACATTGCAAAGTACCCACGATCAAGCCTTTAATTTAGGTTTTTGTGATGGAAAAAAATGTATAATTTAAAGAATCAAATAAATTTAGTGACCAGTTTTATGAGGGAGAGTATAAGGAGGTGGTTAAAAAGATAGTATTTCTAGCTTTAACAATCAATGATTTCAGAAGAATCTTAGAGTTCAGAAAAGCTACTAATTAAATTGTTTTGGATATGATTTTTTTGGACTAGTGGGATATTTAAAAGAAGATATTACACAAAGAACTGTAAATAGAGATAAAAAGACATTAGGACTGCAGGTACAGATTTAGAAGTCATCTTCATTAAGGAGTTTTTAGGTCAAGCAACTGGACTGAAAGAGATTTCCATGGGAGAGGATGCTGAGTTAGAAGAAATTAAGATGAAGATACAACTTGGAGAATACCTATACTTTAAAAGCAAAGAGAGGAAACAGAGGCATGAAGAAGATAAAAAAAAGGTATGGTCAGACATGCAGGAGGTATAATTTGATTTACTGCTGATTTATACTGCAGGTTAGTAAAAGAGACATTTTATTATATTAGACATATGTGTTATATTTTCTATTAAGAATAAATATGACCCTGAGTAGCTAGCTTGATTTTATCTATAGGTATTATTATATTCTCTGTTCAAGGGAGAACTCAGAGGCAGAATTGTGGCGTAATTCTTCTAAATGTGTGAGTGTTCCTGGTATCATTTCATTTATTAAATTATCTTGCGATAAAATTGACTTTTTGGTATGTATTTCTATGTATTTTAAAGTAAATATCTGTGTAAACATCACCATAATCAATATACAGAACAATTTCACGATCCAGAAAACTTTCTCATGCTACCTCACTTTGCAATCATACTCTACCTCCACCCTGGCCTCTAGCAGCCACTAATCTATTCTCCATCACTACAGATTTGCTTTCTTCCAGAAAGTTGTCTAAATGAAACCATCCATTACAGAACCTTTGAGGACTGGCTTCTTTCACTCAGCATAATGCCTTTGAGATACACGCATGATTTTGTATGCATCAGTAGTCCATCCTCTTTATTTCTGAATAGTATTCCACTGTGTGGATATACCACAGTTTATCTATTCACTCATTCAAGGACGTTTGGATTTTTCCATTTTCTGGCAATCACAAATAGAGCTGCTATAAACGTTCATGTACAGGGTTTTGTGTGATTATAACCTCATTTGTCTAGGGTAAACACCGAGAAACGAATCACTGGGTCATAAGTAAAGTGTATGTTCAACTATGTAAAAAACTGCCAAACTGTTTTTTGGTGACATTTTGTATTCCCACCAGCATGTGAAAGTGCCAGTTGCTCTATATTCTCACAGATATTGGATATTGGCTATGTTAGACATTTTAATGAGTATGAAATGGTATTGCATCGTGGTTTTAATTTTTACTTCCCTAATGGCTAATGGTGTTGAATATCTTTTCATTTGCTTATTTGCCATATATGTATATTCTTTGGTGAAGTCGTGTGTGAGGTTAAAGGGCATTTATTTTACACAGTATTTTAATACCTGGCCCTATGTTATTTCCATATCTTATTTTGCCTCAATTTTTAGCCTGGTTTTAAGTGTATTCATTCTTTATTATATGCCTTCTAATAAGCCACTAAATATTCACGAAATAAGTTTGGGGAGTTGGACGAGAGAGAAAAATTATAGTTACATGTAAATAGTTAAATATGCAAGAAATGGGATTAAAAACTGGGAAAAATTAATTAAATTCTCTCAAGAGCATTTTTAGTTTACCAAATCAGATTTGTAATTATATAGTCATATGAAGAGAGCTTGGGTGAGAGCTAGTCAGGAACGGAAAGGGTCCTATTTTTTTCCTCATTACATTTTTAAAGAAAGAATTATTTTGATGGGTATCAAAGACAAAATGGAATCTGGAATACGTTAATCAATGAAATTCACATTTGCACAAAAGTGTTATAAATTCAAACGGAATGCTTGGTTTTCCTTTCTAGGAGAGCTGAAAGCCTTAGGGTAAGAGGTGCCTTGTAAATAAACATTATTATTCCCCCAGGCTCTGAAGAGAGGTTATGGGACATCAGCCAGAGTTTAATTAAAGAGTCTCAGCACTGCCGAAACGGTCTCTAGCATCTTTCTTGGGCTGCTTGAAGAACTGTCTAGCAAATGAATTGCTGAAAACCAATGTGGCATTTATGCTGTAATTAGCACAAATCAACCTGTAATACTACAGCAGACCTTATGACTTCCACTTCACATTTTGTTTCGTATCATTGGCTAATGCAGAGCAATGAAAATTTTCTGAAAAGATGATGGATACTAAATCCCAAAGGCATATCTCTTTTATTTCCTCCAACTGACATCATGTATCTTAAATCCTAAAAATCAGGCATTACTATCTATAAAGACATTACTTTCAATAGAGCTAATCAGATAACAGCTTTGGAAATTATATAAGAATAAATGCTATCACTTAGAGAAACAAAATAAAATACAGGTCAGAGAACTGTATTGGAATCATAAAATAGTTCTTATTCAAATTTTGAAAAGTTTCCAACTCTTTCATGTGCAATTTAAGCAGTAATTTTTATCACAGCTTCATCAGATTTTCCTCAGAGAAGCTTTCAAGAAAAAAAAAAATTGCAATGGAAATTTAAAACATAATGGTAAGAATTTGCCTTTACAAATAAAAAAAATATGTTTATTGTGCCTGCTTTTTGTGGAAAAAATAATGCATTTCGTTGAAGTTATTTAAATAATCTTTACACAGAGAAATGTTTCTGGCAGCTTTAAATCAAACTTTAATTTGGCATCTATTAAAATATACATTTTAAAATTGCTTGGTGATATTAACTTTTTTACATTGACTAAATGCTTAATTTCCCTTTAAAATACCTTTTTATTAATCACTATTTAAATGAAAGTGCAAGTTCACATTAATATCTTGCCTGTGGCCAAAATTCCAATTCTCATTACCCATGTTACTATTTGCTGGAGATAATTAGAGGAGGAATGAGATATCATACAGTCCTTCTTAAAATTCACAATGCGCCTTACAATAATGACTTCAATGTTTTTCCATGCACTAGAAAGCTTAGGCAGCAATTATTCAGTCTCCTCCATTTTCCCGTGATGCTGCATCATTGCAAAGAGGAAAGAAAAGAGAACACAATTTGAGCAAGAAGGTAAGGCTTTGCGTGCAAAAAAAAAAAAAAAAAAAAACAGGAAAGGGAATTCTGTTGGGTTTAGAGCTACTGTGAAGGAAACCAAACCAGGTGAGTCAGAGTAAATATCTCAAGGGCCAGCCTTGATGCTTGCAAAATGTCAGGAGAAGGCAATGAGCAAGGGACATGACATGAGACTTAAAAGGAGCCTGGCATGATGGTAATCCATAAGGAGATCTGATGCAGGGACAGTGCTTTTTCCCTTTCCTCAAGGTGATGAAGGAAGGTAGGAAGGAGGGAGGGAGGGAGGGAGGAAGGAAGGAAGGAAGGAAGGAAGAAAGGAAGCAAGGTTCATCTGCTGCTCCCCATTGCACCCCATTGCACCCCATCTCTCCCCATCACCACCTGAACTAACCATGCCCCCCCCCACACACAGCCCCCGCCCCCGTCCGTGGAAAAATTGTCTTCCATGAAACCGGTCCCTGGTGCCAAAAAGGCTGGGGACCACTGCTCTAAACCACTTAAAACTCTCTTATATTGTCCGAGTTGAGCATCCCATATGCTTAGAACTATTAGATGATACCTTATATTCAGATGTTGGAAAAAAACAATGTTTCTCACTAAATTTCAACGAATAGGCTTACTATCCATCGTACCATATATGGGCAGGATTACACAGAGGTTGAGAAAGGAGTCCTGAGTTCACACCTGGTCTGCCACATATTAGCTGGGTACCCTTGGATAAATAACTAATTTAAGCCACAGTCTCCTAAGGATAACTGAAGATAATAAATGTGTATAATTGATAGCATTATTGGGAAGTTTAAATGAATAATAACAGGTGAGCTTTAGTATGGTGACTAGTCTATGGTGAACACCCAACAAATATCACCGTAATAATAATTCTTATTATTATCTGCTAACAGTAGGATAACAGGCAGGAGGCACCAAACTTTTTAATGTACGCTACTCTTCATCTGAAAATTAAGCTATAAAATGACAAGTAAGGACATGTTTTCATTGCAAATTTTAAATACGATTTCCATCAGAAAGGTCACTGTATGCAAATGGGTTATTTGTATGACTATTTAAAAAATGCATGCTGCATTTTTGGAGTGAATTTGGGATCCAGTCAGTTTCAGTGATACTTGGAGTTATGTGATTGTCTCAGCATAGGACACTGTTTCCTTATTTTGGTTTCTGCTGCCTGCCTTCACAGTGCCTCTCTGCCACTGTCATCAGAATGACACACTGATTGGGTTGATCATCTTGATGATGTGGCTCAGGATTTGTCAGCTGTATATTTAAAAATTATTTCTCGTACTTGGGACCTTCTCAGCAAACCAGAAGAAGAGATTCATTTTAATGTATCTCACAAATCTCCAAAGAATGGATTATTCTGTCATAAATAGGACTATGTATAAGATGCACATTAAATAAAAAAATTAAATTTCCTTACTAGGTATGATTCAAATTATAACCATTCAGATGGGTCTTTATTAACCCAAACAACACATCCTGAGCATCTCTCTGCTATGTTCTTAGCTCTAGTCTTAGGAATAAATAACATATTTGGGGAATTTTTAATATATGGGACATATTATATCATAACATTAACAAAAATGGCAATATAAAGAATGACTTGGGCTTCCCTGGTGGCGCAGTGGTTGAGAATCTGCCTGCCAATGCAGGGGACACGGGTTCGTGCCCCGGTCTGGGAAGATCCCACATGCCGCGGAGCAACTGGGCCCGTGAGCCACAATTACTGAGCCTGCGCGTCTGGAGCCTGTGCTCCGCAACAAGAGAGGCCGCGACAGTGAGAGGCCCGCGCACCGCAATGAAGAGTGGCCCCCACTCGCCGCAACTGGAGAAAGCCCTCGCACAGAAACGAAGACTCAACACAGTCATAAATAAATAAATAAAAGAACGTGAATTTCTTAAAAAAAAAAAAAAAAAAGAATGACTTGCACCATTTTACTCAGTGATGTAATAGCTAACATTAAGTCAATACAGGGCACTTGGGTTCTGTTCTAAGCTATGTTATATGTATTAACTCACTTAATCCTCTCAGAAAGCCTATGAAGTAGGTAGTCTCATTATCCCTATGTTATAGATGAAACAGATACAAAGAAGTAAAAAAGGGACTTCCCTGGTGGTCCAGTGGTTAAGAATCTGTCTTGCAACTCAAGGGATGCCGATTCGATCCCTGGTCAGGGAACTAAGATTCCACATGCCACGGGGCAACTAAGCCCGCGCACCGCAACTACTGAGCCCACTCACTCTGGAGCCCATGTGCCACAACTAGAGAGAAGCCTGCGCGCCACAATGAAAGATCCCGTGTGACACAACTAAGACCTGACGCAGCCAAAAAATAAATAAATAATTTTTTTTTTTTCAAGTCACATAGCTAGTAAGTGGTGGCACAAGGTTTAAACTCAGACATTCCGGTTTCAGTGTCTACACTCCTGATTACCTCATAATTTTCAATAATGGCAGTAACAACACTTTTCAAGTTTTCCTATGTAAACTAGATGTATATTTAATATCAACTTTTACAAACAACCCTGTTATTTTTGTCGTATTAATTGCATACGTCATGTACGTTATAATGGATGGAAGAGCAGGAAACAATAGAAGACGTTTCTGAAATTTATTCTCATGTCCTATCTACTCCAGTACTGAGTCTAGCCTGCTTTCATTGTGATGAATCTTTCTTCTATCCAGACTATTTAGTTTTCAGGACTCATGTCTCTCAAAGCAAATTTCTTCTAGATTCATGCACCTCAAAGTAACCCTACTTAATTCTATACCCAAGACAAGAGCCTTCTCTGAAGTCCACTTAGATATCTTCCAAAACTGAAACACATTCATATTTCTTCATATGGGAGTTTCTGTGCTTTCTCCCTGACCATCTGACTGACTAATACCAACCTGACTAATGATCATTCATTTTAATACCCACCACTAGTAGAACTATGGGCTCTGGAACTAAATCACCAGTGTCATCATACCCAGGTCAGCTCCTGTTTTTTGTTTTTGTTCTTTTAATTTTTAGTCACAGGTAAACTGAAATATACCGTATCATCAATTATCAGTAATATTCCATGAAAGTGCCAATGCAAATGGTATAATTCTTGGGGATGATCAGAGGCTCCATTGCCCCTTTTTTCCTCCACGAACTCTCCCGTGCTCAAGGAGATCTGTTACCTGATTCCTCTGCCAAAGTCCCCTGACCATTTCCAGGATTCATGTCTATGTCCATAAAATAATCCTCTCTAATACAAAATGTGAAAATAACTAAAGTAATGATTGAATAATCAAGAAAACAAGAGGAAAATTAAAATTGCAGCTGAAAAAGAAGAGGAAACAAACTGACTGTGTTCAGTATTTTCTATGTGCCAACTATTAGGAAAAGTACTTTTTGTGTATTATTTCATTTAATCCTCACAAAATCCCTATGCCATGAATCCGTTAGTGTGCTTATTCTACAGAGAAGAAATCTGAAGTTCAGCGTATTTAAGTTGCTTGCCTAATGTGATACATTTTGTAAGTATCAAGACTGAGATATAAACACAAGTCTGTCTGATTTGAGAATAAATTATTTTAATTCTGCAGCTAGTAAATAATAGAACTGAATGCCTATAAAAAAAGCAGTTCACAAGACTCAGATAGAAATTTGGATTGGTTTTTAAAATTATGCCCTATATTAAAATTAAAGTTAAAGTAATATCAGTACTATGTTCTATGTTGCAACAAAGTAAATGGAAAATTATACTCAAGATCAGAAATTCAAATTACACCATGCAGAGTGATGTCTGGTTGAACGCAAATGAGCCTCACTTTGCAAAATGCCTATTGAAGAACTCAGTGTCAGCAAAAGTAAGATGCTTACATTGATAAGAAAAGATCTTAACATTTGTTTTGGATAAAAATAAGTTATCAACAGGAGATGACGTCAGTGCTATGAGGTGAGCTATTTTCTACTACTAGGGTGAGAAGTCAAAGTTACTTAAAAAGTTTGCTGAGCAAGCATGCAAAGTTCATCACATTTTTCACATTCTGTGTGATGGTGGTTGGTGACTAAAACCCATACTTGGAAAAAGTATTTTATTAGCAATGATTTTAAAATTCTAGTATTTATTAACTCAACTGTAGGTAAGTACCACAGGCTATGTCTACATGACAGAGCAAAATATTACACACACACATACACTTATATATAAGTTCGAAATCTCAGATTTATCTCTTTCTGACTATCCACATGACCTCAGACAATTTATTTAGTTTTTCTAAACTTTGGTTTCTCACATTTCAAATGGGAATAATATAAGAACCTATGTCATTGGGTGGTGAACCTATGTCATTGGGTGGTTGATACTATTCAATAAGATACATATGCAAAGTACTTAGCACATTTTTCAGTAAACACCAGCTATTAGCATTATCAACACTATTTCCCCATTTCCATTCAAAAGAGTTTCATGCTTTTTAGCAGACAACTTGAAAGGTGATTTGACTGTGTTTTTGATGAAGTTGACTCACCTGGCTGAATCTGTCAAAATAATTTGTGGCTGTAGATTTAGCCTAAGTTGCACGTACCCTAATATTTGGTCTCAGGCCAGGTAATTAGATTTTCTGACAGCTGTCCCACTGGGCTATTTAAGATTAATGGCTTAATAGCTTTATTCCCACCTTAACGCCCTTCTTCAGGAGAACTAACTAGTGCAGGAAACTCCAATGCCACTGTGTTAAATAAAAGTGATCTTTGTAAATCTTTCTAAGTAAAAGGCCTAGTATAAGAAGCACTTTTTATTGCTACTCTACCCTTTGCTTCCAGTTTCTATTAGGGTTTTAGTTTTAATATATCTCTTGGTAACAAATGTTCTCAGAGTTTCAGGCCACCAGCACAGAACATTAATATCCCTTTACAACTGGATTTCCAACTATTTTCTTACTTTCAAACCCTTGTTCATCTGTCTTGAGATATAATTATTAAGAACAGTCAAGGCATAATCACAACGATGCTACTTAAGTGATTTTTCTCTGCAGGAAAGCTACTGCAGTTTTTGAGCAAAAAGGAAAAAAAAAAATCCAGGAGACATTTCATGCAGTATACTTTCTGATTCTCTCAGTGAAGCATATGTGAGCACTTCTAGTCATAACTTATTTTTGTACAAAGAGTTGTTCCTGCTTAAGAACAGAATTGCCCTAGGGAACTTCTTGAGATTTCCCGGTATAGAAAAATAGTCAGTCATATTCAGATTCAATTTACTTCTGTCTCAAGACAGAAACACAACTAGGGCCACTCATAAAGTCAGAGGTCACTCTCTTCAAAGTCTGCAGATTCAGACAGGTAACAGCAACTTCTAACCTATAGTTGATGCCTGCCATGTAGGAATAGGGTCTGGTACTGCAGTATTTTGACATTTTTTTTCCACAGGAGGAAGGAAATGTAGACTGTGAATTTCTTGACTTTTAAATGCCAGTAATGAATTCACATATTTAAAATATATTTTGTGTGTCACACTAAACTTTCAGGCCAGACCTAGCTAATGAGCTGCTAGATGAAGCCTTCTGCTTTAGGACCTGAATGACGGCCCAAATTCATTTATTCAGAGATCCTAATCTGAGCGTAAAATAGTGCTAGAGATAGTGAGATACTGCATCATTTCACAGCTACCGAAGGCAGTATCTGTGCATCTGATCACAGCTGTGGTCTTTATTAACCATTGGCTTAATGGAGTCCATTGTAGGGAGGCCATTGTGGACCAGAGGAACTGAGCTATTTCTCCCTATTGGGTGAAAAGTACACTCTTTGCTAATGCCATGACAATGAGCCAAAGAGCCATCATCTTTTAAGATCTTCTCTGGGTCTCTCTCCTTTAATTGCTGACAATAGAATGATAATAATCTTCCTTGACTGGGTTCTAAATATTTCTTCGTATGACTCCATTTCATGTTATTCCAGACCCGCAAGTATCAGAAAGAACTGTCAGTGATAACATGTCTGAACCTTTATCATAGTTCTATATTATCATATTAGGGTTTTTTCTTATCCTTTGAATCAACTACCAGCTCCTGATGATCTTCCTGCAAACTATTAACCAAGAACAATGAACAATGGTTATCCCATCGCTTTTTGAAATGATAACTTTTTTCAAAGTAACTATTTTACAAGCAACTCAGTGTGTAAGAAGAAAGAACTACTCTTGATGCAGAGAAAACTCGCTAACTCTCAACCCTTCTGTTTCTTTCTTTTCTGTCTCTCTGTCTCTGTCTCTGTCTCTCTTTCTCTCTCCTTCCTAGCACATCTTTGGATATTCATGGAGTCCTAGAGTACAACAAAGAACAACTTGAACCTTGAACATCTCTATAGAGAACACAATGATATCACTTGCTTGAATCTATGACTAAACTCAGAATGTACAAATGTGTATATGAGTGTGTGTGTGTGTATCTTAAATCGACTACTATTTTTGTGTAACATTTTAGTTGAATTGACAAGCTACTCTTCCTATTGCTCCTTTCTTCTTAATACATCTTCCTTTAAGATCTACTTTTTACTTCTCTTCTTGTTTAGAAATAGAAATGTTCTTCTCTTACAATTATCTCTTAGAACTTGATTCATCAACTATTCCCACCTCTGTCTCTTTCACTCTTCACTTTATCATTAAAAAAAAAAAAACAATCAGTCTTGAATTTCTACATAAAGAAGTTCTTAAATTTGATGTTACTTATTACCACTGCTTACCATGTTAACCAATTTCAGCAACATTTTTCTAGCTTTATTGAGATATGCTGACAAATAACAATGTGTGAGTTTAAGGTGTACAAACATAGTGATTTTAAATATGTATATATTGTAAAATGGTTACCACAATAAGGTTAGTTAACACATACATCACTTCACATAGTTAAAATTTGGGGGGGGGGGGCGTTACGGTCAGAACTTTTTAAATATACTCTCTTAGTAACTTTCAAATATACAACCCAGTACTGTTAACTACAGTCACCATGCTGTACATTACATCCCCAGAACTTACTCATCTTATAACCAGAAGTTTGTACTCTTTGTCCACCTTCCTCTATTTTCCCCTCCCATTCACCCCCCAGAGAAAGGGACAGAGAGTTTATTTAAACCTATTTCAATATGTTTAGACAAATAAATATATGTTATAACATTGATACATTTACAATGCCAACTAAAAAGTTTCCATTTCACATTGTCTGGAATTGTATTAAGTGTTTTTGTCAAGTCATAGTTTTATTCATTCTGTAAAAAGCCATGATATTAAAAGGGAAATGATATCAAGCTAGAAGAATAGGAAATGTAATGTGAAGTCTCTGGGCTTGACGGAGGTAGATAATACAGTACACTGAGGCTCTTTGTTGTTGATTGGGCAATATTTATCTAAATAGGAATGTGTTTTAGAAGCAAATGGAAAGTACTTGGGGATAGGCAGAAGAAAGAGAATGTAAAATTCATGAAATCTGGGGGCTGTGTGCATGCTACCAAGATCTTGAGGAAAAATACAATTGGGAGAATCCTTCAGAATATTAGAATGCAATGCATTATTTGAAACACAAGAATAAGGAAAGCTGAAGACACAGAGGTTAACCATGGGGTTAAGTTTTCAGTTAAGGCTGATATGCATATGTACACTCACAATTTCCTTACAATATCCCACTCACCACCCTCATAGAGTCATGGCAATAAGTAGTTACAAAGCCAAATGTAATCTAGTCAGAATCACTTGGGGGAGTGTGTGGAAGAATTTGGAACAATTAGTTCCTCAAAGTGAGACTATGAGAGAAAGAAGACTAAAAAAATAAATTAATTAAAATAAAATAAAATAAAAACATTTAAAGTGAGCACCTGGGGTAGTATCAAATTATCTTTTCCAGTATACCTGGCCAAATCAGTGGTTAAAATCATGCAGCTGCATTTCATCATTGCCTCATTCTTTTACCTGTCATCATCTTAGGAATACACTTGAGAAGGGATGTATTCATCTGGATGAAAATCACACTGACGCTAATTTTATCATCACAAAAGATGATATTAGCTCCTTCACAATATGTTTACCTATTATTTAATTTTCTTGTCTCATTATATAGGCTAGCATTTTTAAAACAATATTCCATAATATATTAATAGTAGGGATCTTTATTTAGTTCTTATATTTGTAGGAATATCTCTAGTGTTTGTTATATTTAATGTTTTCATTTGATTTAATAGAGAAAACTACTTATTAACCTTAAAAATCCTTCTAGAGGGAGTTTAATATGTTTATGTGTGTTTTCAGGAATGGGTATTTAATTTTCTCTAATGATGTTTAGTAACACCAAAATAATTTTGTTCTGTTTATTGATGTGATTCAACACACAGATGTTAAACCAACCTTACATTCCTGAGGTAAAACCAACTAAGTCACAAAGAATTGTGTCTTATACTGTTAAATTCCCTCTGAGAATAACTTATCCAGTATATTTATATCCATATTCAAAAGTGAGCTTATTCTACAATTTTATGTTTCAGTGTTGCCTTGCTTATTTCCTATTATATTTCCCTTTTTTACTACACTCCTCTCTATTTCTAGAAGATCATGTCCTTTTTTTGGGAAACCAAGTTTGACAGAGTGTTTTAGAACCAGAGGGGAAAAAAAAGACAGCAAAAATGACAGTCAAAAAATGGAATGTTAAAGACAGAATATGTGCTGTCACTGAGAGAAAATGTTCATGTAAAGACACAGGGGAAATCTTTCATTATACCTCCAGAGTAATAATTATCCATTAGGCAGCATGGTCTGACAATATGTCTATTTTTATATCTAAGTATTTTCACTTATGAAATGAATGAGTGAACTAAAATTAATAATTAAGAGCAAGTGAACATTAAATTTAAATTCTACTTTATCTTTAAACTTATTGCCTGTCATTTTAGTACATAGATCCAAATATTTGAGTGACCTATTTTATGAGACTTTAAAGGAAAAAAATCCCTTATGTGAATTTTTTACATATTTTTTATATGCATTTAATATATTTAGCAGTCTAGACATGTTCACCCTAAAATCAATAGAGAGAAACTTGAAAAATAGCTGATTTCTAAAAATTTAGGGCTTATTCAATTATGCTTTTCTGAAGAAAGGGAAAGTTATGGAAGAAATTAAAGTTTTCTTTAAAGACCATGAATCTATTGAAAAATGTCAAAACTTCTTATAAAGATTAATTGTTTAAGCTTCACTGCACCTCAATAAGGTGGAAATCTTTTTTTTGTTTAACTGCAGTTTGTCACTTTATAGACAAACATAGTTGGAGATTATATAGTAATTTACAATGCCAAAATTTTTTAATGTAACCCAATTACTTTTATATGAATCAAAAATAATGCATATAAAGCAACAACACCTATTTAGCAAGAACACAAATAAACCAAAAGAAACTCATTAAACATGTTAGAATGAATGTCTATCATGAAAGAGAAAGGGAGGTAGAAAGTAAGGATAGAAGACAGGAAAAAAGGAATTTTGTAAAAGCTTTTTATTATTAAGCTATTTTAAGTACGTAAACCAGATTTTTTGAGTGTCACCTTGAAGCTTTTAAAGCTTAATTAGATGTTGACTAAAACAGTTTTCTGGTTGTACTAGAGTGATACAACCTCTAAAATCAGCTGGTTAGAAAGCCAGGGAAAGATTAACATGCTTGAATAAGATGCCCCCTTATTTTTGTGTGATTAGGGATATTAGATAGTTCTGATTCAGAAATATACATGGTATGGAAAAAACTCCTCAACCTCCTGTATCCACATTCTTTTCTCCAAGACAAACAAGAAGATAGTGAGAGTTCACTTTCTACCTAAAAAAAAGTCTCTACATAGAGTTTACCAAGTGCCAAAGACTGTGGGTCTTATTGGGCCACTTTAAATTAAAAATAGAATTACTATACAGTCCAGCAACCCCCTTCTGGGTATATTTCCAAAAGAACTGAAATCAGAATCTCAAAGATATATGTGCACTCCTATACTTATTGCAGCTTATTCATAATAGCCAAAATGTGGAAACAACAGAAATACCCATCAACAAATGAATGGACAAAGAAAATGTGGTATATACATACAATGGAATATTATTCAGCCCTAAGAAAGAAGATAATCCTGCCATTTGCAGCAACATAGATGAGCCTGGAGGACATTATGTTAAGTGAAAAAAGCGAGTCACGGAAGGACAAATAGTGCATGATTCCACTAATATGCGGTATTTAAAAGAGCCAAACTCATAGAAACAGTGAGTGAAATGGTGGTTGCCTATGCCTGGGAGCAGGGAAATGGGGAGTTGCTATCCATTGGGTTTAAAGTTTCAGTTACACAAGATGAACAAGTTCTAGAGATCTGCTGTACAGCATTGTGCGTGTAGTTAACAATACGGTATTGTGCACTTAAAATTTTATTAACAGGGTAGATCTTGTATTACGTGCCCTTACCACACACAAAAATGTTTTTTTAAACAAATTTAAGATGGGAAATTTAATCTCTGGTCTCTCTTTGTGGGGAGAGTAGGAGCTAAAACACTGTCAACTTCACATTCACATATGGCCGCGTTTGGTAGGTATTGAGCAGAAGCTCCTCCCCACCTCTTGGGCTCCCTTCCTGTCATTAAGACAATACAGCAGTTAAGTTGCCACAATCCCTTTCTCTCTTTATGCTTCCTAACACTGAGATGGAGGGTCTGTTCATAGTCGTCGTTGTGCTTGCACTGCTGTTCTCCTAGAATCAGAAAGAATGAGATGTATTATTTGTTCCCATGTCTGTCAAAAGTGGCAAAACTAATGATAAACTGAAAGGCCTGCCTATTCCAGTATAAGTGGAAGAAAACAATTTTCTGTATAGAAGTGAAGATTCCATTCAACCAGCTGCAATCAAGTTATCAACCTGGTTCATGAATGCATTCAAGTTTGGGATCCCTGCTCTATGAAACTGAGGTACAGCAGATAACTATAGTAACTACTAAAAGAATCAAGACTTCCTATTTTTCATGATGAAATAGAGGGTTGAGGACTATTGAAGGTTCCTAAACTATAATATTACCCAATTTCCTTAGTTTTTTTGTAAATTGACTGAATTACCCAACTAGGCATAAAACTTTAGGGAAGAAATAGTAGCAACCCTTATAGGCTATTGCCCCACACCCCAAATTCAGAAACTCTTCTGACTGCCTTATCTCCATGGCAACAAAATATCTGGTATATTTAGTAATTTTCATAAAACTTCAATCAAGCCTAAGAGTGTTTACTGTGTAAATCACACATTCTTTTGTGTTGTTATTGTTGAAAGTTTCCATGGATTAACTGGGAACATTACATAGAGAAGAGGATCTCAAACTTTAGTATGCATCAAAATCACCTGGAAGACTTACTAAAACACAAATTTCTCAACCCCATTCCCAAATTTTCTGATTTAGTCAATCTGGGATGGGGTCTGAGAATTTTTATTTCTTCCAAGTTCTCAGGTGATGCCACTGGTCCATGGTTCACATATGAAGAATCACTGAAGCCATAATGCACTTGTGAAGTAATACATTACATTTTTAATCAGAGATTATAAATAAAATTTGTCATGGTAAATATTTATAACTTCAAATAACATTTTTATATGAAAGCTAATAGCTTGACCTATGTATTAGCACTTCCTAATGGATAAAACCTCTAAGGATTCTTTCAATACTTTTATTTGGATAAGCAGCCTCTGGTTAGCATAAAAATGGACTTCCATAGCAAGTATCATTTTTGTGTGTGAATCTTTAGGAAAAATACAGAGAAAAATGCTAATATATTAACACCTTGCAAAAAGGAAAGCTATCTAGCTCAGAATTTTACAGTTTATTGATTTTTAAAATAGATCTATACTCAGGATTGTAAAAAGCCTAAAAGAGATTATTTTTTTTTAAAGATTGCAAAGGTAAGTTGTCTTATTGAAAATAAACCTTCAAAAAACTTATACACACACATATTTTCTAATATCCATCACTGTTCACATTCAAAATTATATATTTCACTCAAGTCTATGTAGTACAATATAACATTTTGTGTCTTAGGTAAATTATATTCTTGAAGAATTTATATATATATAATGCATTTGAAAATATTCATTCACATTAGCTTGTCCATAAGCTGAATTTATATTTTCTATCAGTTAAAAAAAATTAAAACTTGTTAACTACATTGAATGCAGCATCTAAGCTCATTTCCACAACAGTTTTTCATATTGAAGATGTCATTAATATCTAGCTATTTAAACACCCCTTACATCTTTTACAAAAATTATAACTATCAATAATTCTAAAAAATAAAACTAAGAGAACTGCCCCTCTTAGAATATTTCATTAAAATACCTTATTTTTATAAATTTTAATGCTTAATGGGCTCAATTATTACTATCCACTTATACATTCTTATTAGTCACTCACATATGAAAATAAAGACCACGCAACAAGAACAGAGACTATTCAGAGCTTGCAATAGCAAGGAAGTCAATCACCATCACCTGTATTTAAGAGACTCAAAGGCAGGGAGGGAAATGAGAGCTTTACAATGAAAAAAGAAGGGCTTCAGGTATATTCAGACTGGAAGTTGTTGGCATAGAGAAGTTGAAGGTAGGCTAACTGAAAGCCAAGCACCTTATGTGAGTGGTTTGGGAAGCTTGTTTGGCTTTTTCTGGCTGGTCCTGAGTTGGAAGCAAGGGCAAAATATAGGGAAGTTGCAGTTATTGACTAAGTCCTAACCATTCTGGGCTGACTGCTACAGAAGTTGTGGTTTGGCTTCCCAGGCCAGTTGCTGCAGAATTTGTGGGTCAGAAACCTGTTGTCATATATGGTCTGGCCATTGTTCATTTGCATATTCAGTAACTCATCCATATAATATTCAAACAACAGGACTCCTACATCTTCATGTGAACCTGCCATTAGACGAACTCCTTAGCGTGAACCCAGAGCTAATAAAAGTATCTGTTGATATTTCACAATATAAATTCTAATTAAACAAATAAGGTAAAGAGATGTCCAAATAATTATTTTTAATCCAGCATCATATGGTCCTTGTTGTATACACACAACAATGATCTGGAAAAAAAAAATACTTTTTCACTTAACAAAGATTCATTGAACACTGCAGTGGTTTAGTTGTCACATCCCAGGAAACCTAAAGCACTTCTGTAACATTTTCTTCACCTTCTAGTAGCAACAGGTATCGAGCTTTCCCCTTGGGGTCCCCTGAAGTTCTCTCGATTGGTGGCTGCTTCAGCTGCCATATCCTAGACCTAGAGGTGGGGTAACTGATCACCCTGCCTCACATTGCTGCATTCAAATCACCATTCCTTCCTGCTCCCTAGTGAACCCCCAGATCTTACTGTCACACCGCACCATGTTTCCCAACCTGTGGTACCATCTGCAGACCGATCTCATTCCTTCAAGATTTTAGCACCCTGCTCAAATACTTTCTTCCATCTTCTATTCCTATCATTTTTATTTGTGATTTCACAACCCAAAGAAACAATTCAACCAATACCTTAATTTGCTCACTTCAAATGACAATAAGTGATTCCCATGAGTAGCTAGGGGTGCAAACCAGTGTCATAAACCAGTAGTTCTCTGTATCAACAGCACCTGGGAACCTTTTTTTTAAATTTCAGTGTTCTGGTTCCACAGCCCAGACCAATTAATGTCATAATTTCAGGGAATGGGCCCAGGCAACAGTTCTCCTTAGAATAAAGAAAGGAAGGCGGGCAGGCAAGGAAAGAATACATAAATGGATGGATAAATAAATAAGTAAACACACAAATTTCCTGAGGGATTTTACAATACGTTAGAGTTGAAAAAGCTGTACTTTAGACCATCTTCATTACCAATAGTTCCCTTGCCTCTGAAATCTTTTTTTTATTAACCGTAACTCTGAAATCTCATTTCCCTCAAATAGGCTGAAATCACCAGTTCCTCAACCACACAGAGACATCTGATCTGCTGTCCCTTCTCCCTTATATTCGCATTTCCCTCCGTAATCAATTTAGATACCAAATTTACCATGTTAATCACTCTCTTACAAAATGCTCAAATCACTTGTCCCACTCTTTCCTTGCTGTAATAATGAACTGGTCTTTCTCCATTTATTTGAACCATGCTTCTTGCTCACTATAGAACATTTTTCTTCCAGTTTTCTGCTCTATCTTATTCATCACTAATATCTTTTTCACTGGATCATTTCTACCATCAAAAAAATTTGTTATGATAATTCCGCATTTAACAATAAGCTCTTACTCTGCATTCCTTTTTAGTTAGCACCCATTTATCTTCTTTTTACAGCATAACTCTTTGAAATGCTGTCTCTATTTATTATCTTTTCACATTCTTTCAATATACTCCAATCATCCAATCCATTCTTGTGAAGGTCAGTAATGACCTCTACATGAAGAAATACAATGGCCAATTTTTAGTTCTTTTATTATTCTATTAACTAGCATTTAATGTAGATGATCACTCCTTTCTTCTAGAAATACTGTCATTTTATTTATATGATACCCTGTTTTTTCCTTTCCTCCTACCTCATCCTACTTCCTAGCTCACTGTCTTCTTTGCTGAATTTTTATTTTCTTCCCCAACTCTAAATAATAGAGTGCACAAGGGTCTGTCCTTGGATATCTTATTTTACCTAGGTACACTCAATCTCTCGGTGACCTCACTGTTTATATGCCATCTTTATATTGATGACTCACAATTTAATTTCTTCGGGCTTGGCTTTCTTCTGAACTTAAGACTCCTATATCCATCTGCCTCCTTAATTTATCCTTGTGAATACATAACAGGAGCCTCAAACTGAACATGTCCCAAAACAAACACTTGATGTTTCTCCCCTGCTTTTTCCTCAATCTTCCCAACCTCAATAAATGACAATAACTTTCTTCCAATTCTCAGGATAAAAATCTGGCATTCACTTTTGATCTCTCTTTCTCTTATACCCCAATCCAAAAGCAAATCTTGCCGTCGCTCCCTTCAGAATCCATCCTGCCCCAACCTCCCCTACAGATTCTACTGCTCGAACCTGTGGGACAATTACCTCTCACCCAGGCCACGGCGTCAACCTTCTAACTAGTTCCCCTGTTCGACACCTCCACTCCTAGCATCATTCTCCTCTCCACATGTTAGCCATAGGGATAACTGTACAATGCGTGTCAAATCAGCCATCACTGTCTCATGCTAAAGAGAAGTAAAAGCCTCTCTTTACAAATACAATTTATAAGTTTTACCTGGTCCCCAAATGTCCTATCTCCTATGATTTTCTTTTGGAATCACTTTTCTCCAGGCTTAATAAACGTTTTTTTTTCTGTTATTTGCACATGCCCAAAACAATACTACTTCAGATATTTTGTACATGCTCTACCTTCTGCCTGGAAGGCTCTTCTCCCAGACGTCTCAATGACGTACCCCCTCACTTAATTCATCTCTGTTGCAATATCATCTCCCCAAAGAAACTTTATCTGACCACCATATCAAAAAGAGCACCTTCCATCACTCTCTATCCACTTCCTACATTTTTAAATTTTATTTTATATTTTTCCTTATTCTTTTATTTATCTACTCATTGTTGTGTATTATTTGTCTTCCCTCATGAAAATATTAAGTTTAAAAAGCAAGGACTTTGTCTATTTTTTCATTGTAGTATTCTGGAGTCTAAACCATGCCTGACACATAGTAAATGTTTAAATATACTCAAATAAATGTTTGAGTGAACATTTACTATAAGCCAGGCTTTTTTTTTTTTTTTCCTGGTCCAGCCCTCATGCAGAAAATAAACTAATAGAAAATAAATAACCAAGACAAAAATCCAGATAATTACATATGATAATAAGTGCTGTGAGGGAAATATATACAATGATGTGTTTTACAGCAATCCAGACTACCTTAAGTTGGCCTGGGAAGACATTTCTGAGGAAGTGCTATTTAACTTGATGCCTATAGGCTAAGCAGAAACTAACCACTGAAAAAGCTAGAGGCAAAATACTCCAGTAGAGGAAACTGCAAATATTAAGGCGTCTTATTAAAGGAAATATCCAAATGCTATGTAACTGAAAGGAATAAAAATACCAAAAAGGAGCTCTGTGAATGAATACACAAGTAAAGCAATGAGTCTAACAGCAAGTAAAGAAATGTTACTTAAGAGGATTTGTATAATAACCTAGGTCTACAGTAAGATTTAATTTTCTGATGACTCTCTGCATTACCAATGCCCTATGGCCTAAATATAATCCTGACCAATGTCTCAACAATAGCTATTTTCCCTGCATCACATGGGCTAAGCTATTCCACACTCATTCTAACCAGCACCACACGTCATTCTTCAAGAATATAAAATATACAGCTTGATTAGACTATCCTGACATCTGTTTAAACAACATGATGTGATTTTTTAAAAACTGATTACATCTACAGCAAAGACAGAAAATTAGATTCTAGTTCCAGCTCTGGCAACAGCTTAGAAGGTAGCATTACATTAGAGACTTCAGTTTCTACATCTCAGGGGATTTTTATCTGCATAATAATGAGGTTTGACTCCATCATTGGTTGTCAAATTGTGTGCAAAGGAACTGACACAGTGGTCCCCTCAGGGAAGGGCTAACTAGAGCAAGTGGACCTCTGGACATTAAGATCTAGTGTGATGAGAGCATCCTTGAGTTGATTTTAGGAAATACTGGGGTTCCCTGTAAGATTAAATTTTAAAATGTATGTTTCTGTATACATTGATAGGTATGTGATAAAAAAATATAGTTAAAATTTTAATAGTAGAATCTACATGCTGTGAATATGGTGTTCACTATGAAGTTATTTCAATTTTTCTCTATATTTGAACATTTTCTTAATAAAATATTGTCAAAAATGGGTTCCGGGGTTCCCTGGTGGCACAGTGGTTGAGAATCTGCCTGCCAATGCAGGGCACACGGGTTCGAGCCCTGGTCTGGGAGGATCCCACATGCCGCAGAGCAGCTGGGCCCATGAGCCACGACTACTGAGCCTGCGCATCTGGAGCCTGTGCTCCACAACAAGAGAGACCGCGATAGTGAGAGGCCCGCGCACCGCGATGAAGAGTGGCCCCCGCTTGCCACAACTAGAGAAAGCCCTCGCACAGAAACGAAGACCCAACACAGCCAACAATAAATAAATAAATAAATAAAAATAAAGGAATTCCTTTAAAAAAAAAAGTGAGTTCCACTATAAAAAAATAAAGTTATAGAATCTTTTGGACTACTTAATTAAAGCTTTATTAGCTCTTATATCCTATGGATCAATGAAGTTGTAATCTAGCCTTTGGATTTAAGGAACAGTTTTTAACATACTACTAATACACCAATGCTTCTATTGTTGAGAAATCATTAAATCAACATAATCCTCTAGAAGGCTGTATGCAGCTTAGTGGCAGAGCTGCTCTTATTTCTTTCCAGGTTCCCAGATACTAGAACAGGGACAAGCTCATCAGAGGCTCATAAATATTTGTGTGTGATTTTTAATGAAAAAATAAAGTGATGGCATAATAGCTCAGTAGTCATTTTGATAAATAATTTCATTTTATTTTATTAAGTGACAAGGCCTTCAAAATCAGTTTGTATATCTGAGTTTACAAAGTGGCTTTTGTAGAGGTGCAATATTCCTTCATTTTCTTTCTTTGGCATATGTTAAAAAATAATACAAGGCAAACAGAACAAAGAAGTCTGAGTTCAGCAAAGTACTTACCAAAAAAGGCCCTGTGGGCTTTTTCAGCCACCATTTCAGTAAGTGACAGAAAGTAACTAGCATCATATTGTTCCAAACACTCTGCAATAATGAGCAAATCCCTCTCTCCCCTACCCCCAGTGAAGGGACAGTCTTTTCTTCTTTCCTTTTTCAAAACATTTTAGGATTCCACTCAATCTCACAATGTCAGTCCTTTGAAGATGGAGTTGAGGTTGTCTAGTTTTGAACCTTTATTGCAAACAACTAATTTCCTTGTGTTCACTTGGCACAGAGATTGGGATATTAACTCTTTCATGGGTATCTCCTAGGCACATTTTAGAGAAATCATTTACTGTAATAATTATCAAAACAGAACAAGCAATAAATGAAAACCTGATGTTCTAATAGTCATAACGGAGAAAACAAGTAATAAAATATACAAAGGATTTTCACGCCTGGCTCACAGGTTGTGACACTAAGCACTCAGATATTTCAATTAATGTTGCCTACATTTCATAATGATGGCAGCAGGAGGTTACAAGCAGTTTCATTTGTGATGTGCTGACACATTAGCAAGTAAGTACTTCTCCCCAAATGTCTTCCACTAAGTGAGCAAACATGAATACAGAATTTTACGTGTGATCAAATGGAATTTTTCTCCCATACTTTAATGAATTTTAAATGGTATGTGTTCATTTTACTTGTTAATTACAGTCATGTGCACACTGAAGCTGATGAAAATCTAATTCACTCGAATTAGGACTGAATGGTGTATTTCCAAATGTCTTCATTAATGAGAAGGTAGTCCACTGACAGAGCAAATAAAACAGTTTCAAACAGCCAGCTGGAAAGGTTATGCCCTGAATCACTATGGTTTAGAAGTCATTACTTAGTGGTTCCAATAAGAAAATAAAGAATGACAAACTGAATACTTATTTTGTACCAGGAACTATAATGAATGTTTCAGTTGCTTAATTTCATATAATCCTGACAATTTTTGGAAGAAGACCGTTTGATTTTAACTTCAAAGATGAGGAAACTGAGGACTGGTGAGGCAAACTGTTCAAGGTCACACAGCTGGTAAGTAATGAAGCTGTGACTCAACCCAATTCTATTTGATTCTAAGGCACAAATGCTAAACCATCAATTTTGATGGCCCCTGTTCAATTATGCCTCAGTGTGGCCCAGCACCCTGACTGGATTGTAGGAAACTAATTTTCACCCAGAGCTCTTTTGTTTGCATAACACTTCTAGTCTGTGAATATAGAATATGAAGGTGTCAACTCTTACAGACATGTCCTTTCTGAATTCTTTTCTCAGCACAGTGAAAGTGAAAAATGAAATGTTAAAAAAAATCAAATAAAAGCTTCCAGAACTTTATAGAGTATATTTTGGCAAGGAATATATATATATTCTGAAAATTAAGTATAAAAATATGTAATGACCAGCAGAAATAAAAGACAGGAATTTAAATAAACTTCCCTTTAAACTTATTTTTCATTTGCCAATAAAAGTGAGGATATAACACTAATTAACCGGTTTGTTAATACTTATTCTTTATTTACAACCTTTAAAGGAAGACTAGGCTTTGGAATACTATGATCAGTACTGTTACTCAACAAATATTTTTCTATTTTGACATATCAAATATGAATGGCTCATTAATATCCTGTAAGTATTATCAACTTACATCTCTCAAGGAAGTATATCTTGTAAAATTATTTTTTTCTCTATTTTTCTCCTACAAATATATCAAAAAACACAACACTTTATTTAAACTTGAAGGAACGACTTCATTGTTTGAGTATGCTCAGTATCTATTTTTCCTTTCTGCTAACTGATACCTTGATTTTTTCCTGGTGGGTCATCCCACCTCATGCTCAGACAATGTGATTGAAGGGGTCTGAGACTAGTCCAAGGACTGAGAGATTAGCATATGGCTAGTCAGAGCTACGTATCATGGTTTAAATATGGTCAAAGGACCTGATACAGGCCAATGAACTCAAGCCTAGAACTTTTGTTTGTTTGTTTGAATTGGGAAAGAGAGTATCTTTCACATAGAGTTACTAAGCTGGTAAAATGTGAGCCTGGATCTCCTGGTGGTCCTTCTCCTACTTTATAGGACAGCTTGCCAGAGACTAAGGTCAACTTCTAGGACAGCAAATCCAAGAAAAGGTAGAGAAAGAGTCCTGAAGACATTTTGAAACACCTGGATCCAACTGTGCCAGAAGCTTTGATCTTTCCAGGGAGATTTTCATTTCCTGAGCCTATAAATTTTGTATGTTGTATAATCTGTGTGATCTGGGTTTTTAGGACTTCTACCCAAAAGAGTCTTGCTAGTATATTTTGACACAAAGGGAAAAAAATATTCACCAAGATGTGACAACACACAAAATTGAGAGGATTATTTATTTCAGACTAAAAATCGTCTTCCTATAGGATTTCTCTTCTCTATGATAGAAGGCAATTAGGCACAGCATAGAAGTTGTATGAAATGGATTTCTAGCCTTAGTCCTCAAAATTTCTACATGAACACAATATAACACTGTTAAATATATCTACTTATTCTAGAGTTAACTCCAAAATAGAATTTATAATTCTTTTTGATTGTGAAAGTACAGCATTAACTTAAAAGACATAGCTTCCTTACAAGGCAAGGAGATGATAGTCAAATAAGAGACAATGCATAAAGGTGAAGTTGAATCAATAGACTGGGTTCTAAACCCCTGTGACTTTTTCCTCTCCGGCTGTCAATGTTCTCATCTATAAAATGAGGATAATAAAATATTCTCTGTGTGCTCCTCAGCTTTATTGATAATATAACAGTGTATTTATATGTAACCAGTTGGAAGACATGACCCACATAAATAGCAAAGCTTTATTGTCTGGACTACTTTAATCACTAAAACCTATTTCACAACACAATGCTGACTTTATATCATAAACATAGATCAGTTTTTACCATCCCAACAGAAACATCTTTTGTGACTTTTTTTTAAAAAAAGGCATTTTACTTGTATAAGTTATGCCTCCTTAGTTTTCCAGCCACTTGAGACATAAGAAAAGGGATAAAGTTAAGTATGTCTATCTCCTGTGTGTTGGGAACCATGCCATTTCTGAGCCTCTAGAAGCAGATGTCCCAGATCCCAACCCTGAAGTTGATTATTGGTGTTTTTCCAATGGTCCCTACCATATTTCTTATAGGGTATTACAGTTGTCCTCTGTAAATGCTAGCGGCTGTTTACCTCTGCACCCTGCCAGATGCAGCCTCCTTCTGTTGTCCTGCTGATACTGTCACTTCTCCACATGTGTTTTACCAGCACTTGAACTGACCACATCCTTTATCCCCAAATGATTTCTTACTCTTTACCTTCAGTCTGGGAAACTAAAGGCCAAAAGCCACCCCACTGACCATCATAGGCTGCCCGTCTGAGCTTTTCAGAACAAACTGCGAACAAGACTACTTGAATTCAATGCCATACACAAACCCCCATCACTCTCACACCTCCTGTTGTGTGGCTGACTGCACAAGGTGCCGTCCATGCTCATAAATTGACATTAATTAGCAAATGTAACCAAGGGTGAGTAAAATTAATTATACAGTTATGAACATTTCAAGTTTAATCCCTCCAAAATTACTTCGTGAACTATGTTATGAATAATGCCTGGTTAAAAGAAAATAGATATGAATACTTTTAAGTCATATTCAATAGTCACATGCCAACAATCCATGCAGCCAACATAAATATGCAGAATTCTGATCACATACCCCATAACTGACAAAATATTAACATCTCTAGATTTGTAATCATTTCCAAAGACACAGTTTGGATTTCATGCTGACTTTGGCATTAGGTATTGTTTTGTGAACTCTTAAATTAGGTCATGTCCTATAGTGGTACAAGTTGCTCTGGTTAAGCCAAAAATAAGCTCTCTTTCCACAAAAGATACCCTTCCTTCCTCCTTGCTTCCTTATTTCTTTCTCTTCCTTTTTTTATTCCCTCCTTTCCTTCACTTTCTCCTTCTTCAGTCTTTATGGAGCTCCTTCTATGTTTCAGATACCATACTAGTATGTAGAGGTTATAATATTCAACAAGACAGAAGCTCATTTTCCTTCAAGGATATTAAAATCCAGCAATAGATACTAAACTGGAATAATGAATACATTAAGGGAGGAATAGTTGGATAGATATATTAACAAAAAGATAGCAAAATATTCATTATGAAATATAGGTGGTAGAGTTAATATAGATGCTCAATCTGTAATTGTTTCATTTTTCTGTACACTGGAAATTTTTCACAGTAAAACTTTGGAGGAAAGGTTCAGTAGAAGAGATAGAAAATAAAACAAGCAATTCTATAAAGTATAATAATTGCTTTAAAGAGAGATGTACAAAATATTATGGGAGTGAATCCTGTCTAAGGGATAAAGGAAGAAGTCAATGATTTCTAGATGAAAATCAACAATTTCGAGATGGGCACTGATGGTGACTCCAACATCCATTGTGTGAGAGCCATGTGGTTTGTGGAGATGGACTCCATCCCCCAGTTCGAGATTCTATTGGTTCATCTAACCTAGGCCTAAACCAGGGAGAAAGCAAGAAATGTGCATGTGACTCAGCTGGGGCCAAAGCAAAAAAAAGTGGGTATTTTCTGGAGATAGAAATTTCTTTCCTTACACTTTTGAAAAATGATACCAGAAGCCATTATGTCTCTCTTTTTGAATAGTGTGATATGGTTTGACAGCTAGGACTGCTACATTCATATTTCTATCATGACAAACAAGACTTCATATGTGGTTGACAACTCAGACCTTGATGACATCTTAGAACCAGTAATACAAACCAAACCTAAGGCCACATTTACTCCTAGATTTTCAAATTATGAGAGCCAATAAAGTCCCTTTATTTTTTAAATTACTTTGTATTTTCAATTATTGCAAGAGAGAATCCAAGTTTGTTTAGAGGACTATTTCCGTTGTTCATTTGTTCGTTTTGTTTCTAATATATACAGTTCCTAGTTCATCAATTTTAAGTGACTAGTTTTTCTAGTGTTTTGCAGCCCTTGACATGCAGCCTCAGTTGATGAGTCAAAAGATGATATGAATAAAAATACATTATTGTACCAAAATCCTACCTCTAGACCAAGGAATATGTGGGAACAAAGCTGGAACATCTTGACCCTCTCTCCCTGGTTCCAACTAGCTTAGCTGTTGTCAACCCCAGGTACCCTAAACTAACTTATCCCCAACATTCCAAAATTCTCAATTTAGTCATATATTAAACTGGACAATAAACTTTTGACAGTGCTACATTTATTGGCCCAGAAGTCTTTTCTTATCACAAGTAAAAAAAAAAAAATGTCTGGAAATAACTCAACCCATCTGTAAGTATTTTGTTTCTGTTTTTAAAACAAAACCTTTTCATGTTTGTATTCGTAGAAGAATAAACAAAAACAAATGTTGGCATTGTTAAAAAAATAATTCAGTGTTTGGGAAATGAGGGATTTTTTCTATGTAAATACTGACTATATGATATTGGCTTACTTTTTATGCCTATGCCTGCATATTCATTGAGAGAAAAAATCTAAAAAATAAAAAGAGTTCTGAGTATATTTTAAGATTTATGGGTCAGTGCAACATATTTCATCCCCTAGACCAATCAGCAGAAATTCCAAACTGTCCTCCATTTTTATTGGTCCTTCTTGCAGATAGAAAATAAGGATCTTTTGATCTGTAAATGATAGTAATATTATTCTATCAGGAGAAGCATGTTTAGGGTGAAAACCACTTAAAAACAAGAATAGCCAATCAAACAAAGATCAAATGTGTCTTCAGTAGCCTTCAAATTGCTTTTTATGGTCCTCTTTTTCTCTCCAAATTCTGTTTCCTATTCCTCTCAATCCCTACACATCCTAGCACTTGATGCTAGGATGCTGTCTTTATCTATGTGGCTCATTTTTTTGTACCAGAAGGCCAGCTATCACTCTCTATCCCCACCTTTTCTTATTTCCTTGTATTAGTTTTCTATTTCAAAACAAATTACCATATGCTTAGTGGCTTGAAACAACACAAATTTATCATATTACAGTTCTGAAGGTCAGAAGTCTGGGCTATCCCTGGTTCAGCTGGTTTTCTGCTCCACGTTTCACCAGGCTGAATTAATGTGTGAGCAGGACTGAGATATTTTTTGGACCCCCTGGGGATAAATCTGCTTCCAATGTTATCCAGGTTGTTGGTCAAATTCAGTTCCTTGTGACTGTATGACTGAGGCCCCCATTTCCTTGCTAGCTGTTGTCTGGGGGTCCTTCTCAACTTCTGATGGTTGAGATCCACATTCCTTGGCTCATAGCTCTCTATCTCCATCTTCAAAGCCAACAGTACATTTAGTTTTCATGCTCTGAATCTCTCTGACCTACCCTTTAACTTCATTTCTTCTCTGCCTTCCTCTTCTGCTTTCAAGGATTCATGTGACTGCATCAGGCCCACCAGGATAATCTCTTTATATTAAGGTCAGTGGGTTAGTAGACAAATTCCTTCTGTAAAGTTTGTTCACAGCAGTACCTAGATAACTTTTTAAAATAGTTTTATTGACATATAAATGATATACAAAAAACCTACACATATTTAATGTATACAATTTCATGAGTTTGGGCATATACATACACCCAAGACACCGTCACCACATTCAAGGTAATAAACATATCCATCACCTCCAAAAGTTTCTTTGTGTCACCGTGTTGTTTCTTGCTATTGTGTTGTGTTTTGTTTTTGTTGTAGTAAGAACACTTTTACCCAGGATCTACCCTCTTAACAATTTTTTTTAAGTACACAATACTATACTGTTTATTATGGGCACTATATCGTACAGCAGCTCTCTAGAACTTATTCATCTTAGATAACTGAAACTTTACAACCATCAAGCAACAAATTCCATTTCCTGATGCTCTCAGCTCCTGGCAACCACCATTCTACCATTCCACCATTCTGTTTCTATGAGTTTGTCTATTTTAGACACCTCATATAAGTGGACTCATGTAGTACTTGTTCTTCTCTGACTGGCTTATTTTACCTAGTGTAATGTTCTCCAGGTTCATAATGGCAAGGGTTTGCTTCTTTTTTAAAGTGAATATTTCACTGTATGTATATATCACATTATCTTTATCCATTTACCTGTAAATGGACATTTGGGTTATTTTCATATCTTAGCTATTGTAAATAATGTTGCAATGAACATGGGAGTACAGATATCCCTTTGATATCCTGATTTCAATTCCTTTGAATATATACCTAGAAGTAGAATTGCTGGATCACATGGTAATTCTATTTTTAGTTTGTTGAGGAACCTCCATACTGTTTTCTTCAGTGGCTGTAGTTTTTTACATTCCCACCAATAGTGTACAATGGCTCCAATTTCCCCACATCCTCTCCAACCCTTGTTATCTTTTGTACTTTTGATAATGGCCATCCTAACAGGTGTGAGGTGGTACACACTGTGGTTTTGATTTTCATTTCTCTGATAATTAGTTATGTGGAGCAGCTTTTCACATACCTAGTAGTCATTTATATGTCTTCTTTGGATAAATGTGTAATCAGGTCCTTTGTCCATTTTTTAATTGTGTTACTTGTTAGGGTTTTTGTTTGTTTGTATTTTGCTTTTGAGTTGTAGAAGCTACTTAGATATTTTGGATGTTAACCCTTTATCTGATATTTTCTCAAATTCTACTGGTTGCCTTTTCACTCTGTTGATTGTTTTCTCTATGAAACTTTTTAGTTTGACGCAGTCCCACTTGTTTATATTTGCTTTTGTTGCCTGTGTTTTTGTTGTTATATCCAAGACCAGTGTTAACAAGTTTTTCCCTGTATTTTCTTCCAGGAGTTTTACAATGCAGATCTTATGTTTAAGTCTTTAATATATTTTGAGTTGATTTTTGTATATGGTATAAAATAGAAATCCAGGCTCATTCTTTTGCATAATGATATACAGTTTTTCTAGAATCATTTACTGAAGAAATAATATTTTTCTCATTGTGTATTCCTGGTACCCTTGTCAGAGATCAGTTAACCATATATGTGTGGGTTTATTTCTGGTCTCTCTACTCTGTTCCATTGATCTATGTATCTGTCTTTATATAAGTACCATACTGTGGCTTTGTAACATATTTTGTAATCAGGCAGTGTAATGCCTCCAGCTGTGACCTTCTTTTTCTTAAGATCACTTTGGCTTTTCTGGGTCTTTGTGGTTCCATATAAATTTTAAATATTTTTTTGTAAAAAAAGTTGTATTAGATTTTGATGGGGATAGAATTAACTACGTAGAACATTTTAGGTAGTATGGACATGTTAACAATATGAAGTCTTCTAATTCATGAACATGATATGTCTTTCCATTTATTTGTGCCTTCTTTAACTTCTTGCATCACTGTTTTATAGTTTTCAGTGTATAAGTCTTTTAACCTCTTGGTTAAGTTTACCCCTAACTATTTTTATTCTTTTGATGCTATTTTAAATGGGATGATTTTCTTAATTTCCTTTTCTGATAGGTTCTTGTTTGTATATGGACTAGCAATTGATTTATGTTTATTTTCTATTCTGTAACTTTACCAAATTTATTCATTAGTTTTAAGTTTTTTTGGTGAAATTTAGGGTTTTCTACATATAAGGTCTGTCATCTGCAAAAAGTGACAATTTAATTTTTTTCCTTTCCAATTTGAGTGCCTTTTATGTAACTATCTTGCCTAATTGCTCTGGCTAATACTTTGAGTACTATGTTGAATAGAAGTGGCAAGAGTGGGCACCCTTGTCTTGTTTCTAATCTTGAAAGTCTTAGTTTTTTTATTGTTGAGTGTGATGTTAGCTGTGACTTTGTCATGTATGCCTTTTAATATGTTGAAATACATTCCTTCTATACCTAGAAAAGCAATAGAAAAGATCAACAGAAGGAAGAACTGGTTTTTTGAAAAGATAAATAAAATTGACAAACTTTTAAGTAAACTGTATAAGAAAAAAGAGGGAAGACTCAAATAAAATTAGAAATGAAAGAGAAAGCATTACAGCTGATGCCACAGAAATACAAAGAATCATAAGAGACCGTGAACAATTATACACCAACAAATTGGAAAACACAGAGGAAACGAATAAATTCCTGGAAACATATAACCTACCAACACTGAATCATGAAGAAATAGAAAATAATCTGAACAGATCAAAAAACAGTAAAGACATTGAATCAGTAATCTAAATGGCCATCATCAAAAAGTCTACAAATAATAAATGCTGGAGAGAGTGTTGAGAAAAAGGAACCCTCCTACACTGTTGGTGGGAATGTAAATTGGTGCAGACACTGTGGAAATCAGTATGAAGTTTCCTTAAAAAAACTAAAAATACAGTTACCATATGAGCGATCCTGCAATCCCACTCCTGGACATATATCCGCAGAACACTCTAAATTGAAAAGATACATGCACCCCAATGTTCATAGCAGCACTGTTTACAATAGCCAAGACATGGAAGCAACCTAAGTGCCCATCAACAGAGAAATAGATAAAGAAGATGTGGTACATATACACAATGAAGTATTACTCAGCCATAAAAATAATAAAAATAATGCCATTTGCAGCAGCATGGATGGGCCTAGAGATTTTCATACTGAGTGAAGTCAGTCAAACAGAGAAAGACCAATACCACATGATATCACTTATATGTGGAATCTAAAAAAATGATACAAATGAACTTATTTACAAAACATAAATAAGACTCACAGACATAGAATACAAACTTATGGTTACCAAAGGGGATATGTGGGGGAGGGACAGATTAGAAGTTTGGGATTAAAATATACACACAACTATATATAAAATAGATAACCAACAAGGACCTACTGTAGAGCACAGGGAACTATACTAAGTTTCTTGTAATAACCCATAATGGAAAAGAATCTAAAAAAGAATATATATATATATACACACATACACACACACACACACACATATATATATATACTTTGCTGTACATCTGAAACTAATACAAAACTGTAAATCAACTATATTTCAATAAACATTAAAAAAAATAAAGAAATAAAATTTAAACAACAACAACAAACTTCCTAATAAAAAAGCACCCAGGACTAGATGGTTTCACTGGTGAAGTCTACCAAACATTTAAAGAAGAATTAATGCCAATCCTTCTCAAACTCTTCCAAAAAATTGAAGAAACTTCCAGACTAATTTTACAAGGCCAGAATTATCCTGACACTAAAGCTAGGCAAAGAAAAGAAAACTACTGGCCAATATTCCTGATGAATATAAATGCAAAAATCCTCAACAAAATACTAGCAAACCAAATTCAACAGGACATAGAAAGGATCATACACCATAATCAAGTGGGATTTATCCCTGGGATGCAGGGATGGTTCAACATACACAAATCGATAAATGTGATACGAGACATTAACAGAATGAAGGATAAAAATCATATAACTATCTCAATAGATGCATAAAAATTCAATAAATTTTATTCAATAAAATTCAAAACATTTTAGTGATGAAAATGCTCAACAACTTGGATTAATATTTAGTTGTAAAATCAAGGCATGTTTATCTGGGGAGTGAGCAATCTTTAGAATTTTGACTACTCCACTTCTCCATCCTTCAAAATGTAATTGTCATACATTTTATTCTGTCAACTAAGGGAAAGAACTTACATTTTATTGAAGATTAATGGTGATATGAGCTTAATAGGGTCCTTCTTCCAAATCTGGGTTTAATATACACCTTCAAGGTGTTTAGGTAATGAGAAAGGCTGATAAGAGAAGTTTCTTCAGGTTCTTTGAAGCATGCTATAAAACATTTTGTCTACAGTTATAGTGTACTTTGTGCCTTCCTGTGATTCCATGAGGGTGATAAATTCTGTATTGCATTTTTTAGAATACTGAACTTCTTTCCCGTGTTTGGGGAGTTCCTCACTTTATGAATGAGTATCTCCAACCATAAAAGCTGGAAAATACTGGATACTCATTTCTCTAGGTGTCAATGCTATGACACAGACATGTAACCTAGATGCAGCCTTAACAGTGCATCAGGCTTAGTGATTGGATCAGCAAGGGTGGTAAGGATCTCTCTCTTTAGAGCGACAGTAACAGTTTCTGAAAATAATAAATCCCATCAAAACTGCCAGTTCTATTAACAAACGAGCTCTATGGTTTAGTTTTAGACATGGATTCTGGCTGCATACCTTTGAGTCTTGTTTTCCAGCACCCCAACAATTCTATGAACTCTCAATATTCTTATAATAAATTCTTTTTCTGTTTACTCAGCTAAAGTCTGCTTTAGTTGCTTTCAACCAAGAACACTGAACAGTACAGACAACATGAAATTTCCTAATGGAGACTCTGAAGGAACTGAGAGCACTTCAAAGGGGACCTGATTTACTGCAATCCAGGGCTTAGATTCTGAGAGAGTAGAATACAGCCTTGCCCCTGATGTAGTTTTGTCATTCATCCAAGGAATCTCATTTGAAAGAATGTAACTATGCATTTGGAAATTGCCAATTTAATTCATACTTTGCTTTTGTTTTGCTATCAAGTCACTATTTTTTCTATTTACATGACTAAGTGTTCAATGAGTTATAAGCAAAATAAAAATTGTCAGTTTTGACACATTTGCATAAGAAATTAGTGTAATGATCTTTAATTGCATTCCAGTGAAATAAATTCATAGCCATATGGAAAACCATGCATATTTTTCCTTTAATGAAAAATAAAGTTTTTCATTTAGAAGAGTAAAATTAAACTCTGTATGTTCTTAAGGAAGACTTGAAAGTAATTTCAAACAAGAGCGATAGAAACAATAAAAAGTCAAAGTTAAACATTGTACCCAGCCTAAATTATTCATTTGGCCACACCGTGCATTATTTTATTCTTCCATTTCCCACTCTTTCTTTTGCTATAGATAATATGAAGCTAAAGACAGCTTAAATATCTAATTGTGGCAACGTCCTCCAAAACTCTGGATGATGAGTAATATTGGAGACAGACATCCATTATAAGTGACTCTCAATGAAAAAGAGAAAGAACATAAAAGTCACACATCAATATTTATTGTTTATTGATACTACTTCCATTTTCTTTCAGATATTGGCTAGAAAAGTAAATAGTCAGGTTACCCAGAATACACCTTTGTATTCTCTATCTTACCTTAAAACAAAGCCTGAGTTCTGAGTCTGGACGGTGGGTATAACTGACTTGGTTCTCTATACATATACTTGGTTTCTTATGAGATACAGTTTTAAAGGTCATGTTAATACTAACAAATTCTTTAAAACATGACATTTTTGTGAATTATGATTCTTCCCCAGCCTTTTCAAAAGAAGCTTTTACCAGAAACACTATTTATTTTGTGTCAATTTAAAATTCATAGAAAACAGATTCCAGAACTCCCTCTCTAAGCTGTGACTGACTAGCTTTAACAAATCTTTATTAGTAAATCATACCAGATGACTGTTTTGCTAAATTAGATTTATTTAGTCTTACCAATCTTAATTGCAATAAATAAACAAGTGTTTTCTGAGCACTAACTGTATATGTTTCAGAGCATGTACGTACATTTCTGTGCGTGTGTGTGTGTGTGTGTCCGTCCAATGCTCCATGCCCTTCCTCCTTGAGGGGAACCCTTCATTGCAAATATAATAGGTGGGATACTTTACATCACATCCCTCTGTAGAAGGCTGGTCGGGGAGAGCTACAGAATCGTTAATCCTTATTCTGTCCGCTTTGCTTACAGTTGTATGCAAGTACACGGACTAGGTCACCAATCACAAGTTCCCAAATCTACTCTTGTTCACTTGATTGTGAGGTAAAGAGGACAAGCACCTGCCTCTTTAAGCATGGTATATGCTGCCTACTGTCAAACCAGCTTTCTTTCTATCCCTCCTGCCCACATGCACACTTTACAAATCTGGTTCTCCAGCCCTTATTCTCCTCTGTGAATTCCAAAGAGCTTTTTATTAAATACTTTTTTCTCTCAGGACAGCTAGAGATGGTTTCAGTTGCTTGCAATAAAGAAATTAAAAACTCAAGAGCCCTGACTGTTATACTGTCAGATTTAAAGGATGGTATTGACTACTCAATACAGTGCCAGACATTCAGGAAAAGTAATTGTATGTGTGGGTAAAAGGGATGGAAAAGAATATTGATGCTAGGTTTGCAAATGCTAACTGATGATCTTAAAACCCCCTGCCTTTCCATCTCCTTTTTTAATAGCGTGAGAATGACTGTATGAAAATATCTCAGTATTCACTTTTCCGAGTAAGATCATCCCATTTTTTAAGGTTAAAAAATGTGAAGTTTAAAGCTTTCATTTAGCAAATATGTACCCTTTAAAAAAGATAAAAATTAAACAAATATTAATAAAATCGACTTTGACTGCAATCACCATTACAAAATTTTAGAAAACTCATTGTTTGCATCCCTACCCTTCTACAATTGAGCTTATGTACTTTCACTGTTTACATTTTATTTGACATAAATGAGAAGCTAAGTAAGTAAAGTAGCTCTAAAAAAGATCTGCAACTAGCATCATTGTGTTAGAGTTGCAGACAACCAAACTCAGGCTCATGAGCTTGCCTTCAGATTTAATTCTAGATGCCCTTTCTCTCCTGCACATGTGAATAAATAGGGAAATGATTTCTGTTAGCTAGATCTCTGGTTTAAGCAGAAATGCAATCATCACGGTTCCTAAGTGTTGTGTGTACACTCTCTAACTCAATTTTCTCAGCGTTATTTAGACACGCTCACTGCTTAAACCTGATATGAAGCCTTCCTGCCCATACCAATTAACCTAACCTTGCAATTTAGTTTTACCCAGTCGTCCTTGAATCCTCCCTTGTTCTCCTCTGTGCTGCTCATTTGAATTGGTTTGAATCCTTTCCCAGAAAGTGTTTGTAATCTAAAAATTGTCTTAATCTCTTTGGTCCAATTTTTCCTGCTCTTTAATTTCCTGCAGGACCCAAGTGGATTTCCAAACTTTTCCACACATCACATGGAACACTATTTTTTAGGTACAATTTTCTTTTTGTGTTTTGCCCATGGGAAATGGCACTCTTAAAAAAGAGCAGTCATCGGCCAAACTGCATTAAAGACTTTCTCTTCCTCCAATTCTCCTGGGATCTCTAGCTGTTTCTCTCAGTAGGATCCAGGAGGGAAAGAAGAGACAAAAAAATGTCTTAACTGCCAAGCTAATGCCATTCTCTACAGGTTAGGCACTGGAAAATAGAAATCAATTGAGAGCTATGAAGTCAACGGTGACCTTGGAATGACTAATTCTATGAGTACTTGGGACCAGATTTACATAAATGAATGTAGCTTAGAGAAATCTTCAATTTGGCTCAAATGGGAAATTAATTATGAACCCCATATCACCTAGCAACATAAAAGCAAGATACAGTCATCAGAGGGGATAAGTTCTCTGAAGGTTTCATTTAAAACTTGGTTATCTTTTAGGTCCTCGCCTTTACATCTTCTATGATTACCCTTGAAGTGACAATATGGGTTCATGTGTTTAATTGGCTTAATTCGATGCATAAATTCATGATTTTCTGCAAAAACATTGACAAATATTATGTCACTCTTCATGTGTTCACATTTTTCTTATATTTCTCTAGGTGGAAATTTTTTTGTTGATATTCTCCATTCAGTAAACAAATTAAGCCCTGTAATAGTATGTCGTAACAAACTGGTTGACCTTGGATCTAACATCTCCACAAAATAGATTTCCTATAAAAACAATAACAGAGCAACATAAAATATGGTAACACATCTCATTTCTCTTTGGCATCTTAATGATTTTAAATGGTGTCTCTATCAAGTTATATATATTAAAGAAAACTAGTTTAAATTTTAAAATGTCCACAACTCTTTACCTCCTCCATTTCCTCAAATAAGCTTCTTCTCAATTGTTTTTCTTGGCAAAACATGGAACAAAGACGCTAACGATAATAACTTAAATGCTAGACACTATATTTGTATCATTTCACTTTGTCCTCAAAATAACATAATTTAGGTATCCATGTTAGTTCAGTTTTACAACTGGTGTGACTAAGGCTTAGAAAGAATTGTTAACCTGCCCAGAGTGGCACAGGTAGTAAATTGCAGAGCCAGTATTTGAACACAGGTCTATGTGGTTACATAGTTCAAATTCTTAAATACATCCCCACAGAGGGTCACAAATGTTTATATCATAAATGTAACTCATACAAGCAACAATTGTGAGATTAAATCTATGCTTGGTAGGAACAACTGTACTGTGCTATTTATCTTGGGCAGTGGGAGGAAAAGTCTTTCACATACACCAGAGTTTTTCCATTTGTGCAATAATGATTTTCATTTCTCTCTAAAAGAGTAGAGAAGATTTGAAATTTCCCCAAAGACCATGACATGATTACCAATCTACTCACGGCTTTTTGCTTAACCTGAACTTACATTAATCTTTACGTCCGAAAGTTCCAAATATTAAGACCAAACATACTTGTGAACAGTGACCTGGTGATTCAGTATTTTTGTAGTATTATATAATGGACCAGGGATATGTCCTAGATACACAGGAAAGCAGAGTGGTTCACTTGGCTTACTTTTAGTATGCATGTGAGTATGTGTGGGAGTTTGCATATGGTGGACATAGAGAAAAAGGAGAGTATTCAGAACCATCTAGCCTCACAGATTTATTTTAAGAGTCACCAAATGATATATGTCTTCAGAGCAAAGGATATTTTTAATCACTTATTTAAAGAATCCTATGTATTCTGTAATTCATGCATTAGTTGAATTTTCTTCAATACTTTGAATATTTTTATCCTTTAAAAGTATGCAGCCAAAATTACACACTCTTGAAACTGTCTTTCTTGAGTTTGATTTACTGCTCTGATGCTTGCTAAATAGAAATATATCAGAAAAGGCTAAAATAAATAGCTAACCACATGACAGAAGCTAGTGCTAAGCTATGATAGGCCTAGAACTGTATATATTTTGCATTACCATGTGTTAGTAGTTTTCAGATTAAAAACGATTTATAAAATAACCGTTTTTCTCAAAACAGACATTTCACCAAGGAATACTATTTTTCTCTGTTCATGCCCTAAAATATTTGAAAGGAAATTTTTAAAACCTGGAATGTGTGTGTTATAAATCAGAGACCACAAAATTAGAGGCCACAGGCTTTTGTTAGTCCACAGAAAGGTTTTACTTGAGTATAAATTTGAGCCATATGAAAATACAGACTTTGCATGTCAGCACTCTATGTAAAATGTAATTTTTGGACAAGGTGATCTCTGAGCTCTTCTTCTTTGAAACAGTTTGACATGCTGAATGCTGAAAATTGCTATCTGCCATTTTAAATGGAAGGAGGACTGACGATTTCCACTAAAGTGATACCTTCCTACGGTGGAGCTGAAGAGGTGGTTAGTACGAGTGGATAGTAATGTTGTTTGCAACTCTGTAAGGCAGTACTTTTCAAATTTTAGAGTGTGTAAGAATCACCTAAGAATCTGAGAAAATGCAAATTCTGGGGCTATACCCCCCGAGATTCTGACTCAATAGGTTGGGAGTAGAAACCTGCGTATTTGCATTTCTAACAAGCTTCCAGGTGATGCTGCTGTTACTGGACCTCAGACACATTTTGAAGAACACTCACTGACCTGAAGAAGGGTCTCAACTTTTCAAAAGGCATTCTACTCACATCACATACAAAAATTAGCTCAAAATGTAATCAAAGACCTAAATGTGAGAACTATTTTAAAAAGCAGTAAAATCCTAGAAGCTATAAAAAAATAAAACTTAGAAGAAAATGTAGGCATACATCTTCAGGACCTTGAATTATACACCAGTGACGACAAAATCAAACAGATAAATAGACATCATCAAAATTAAAAAAGTTTTTCTTCAAAGGACACCAATAAGAAAGTGAAAAGACAATTTATGGACTAGGAGAAAAATTTTGCAAGTCATGTATATGATAAGGGACTATTACAGCTCAACACCACACAGAGACTTGTGCATGAATGTTCACAGCATCATTATTCATAACAGCCAAAAAAGTAGAAATAACCAAATATCCATCAAATGATGAATGGATAAATAAAATGTGTTATATCCACACAATGGAGTACTATTTGGCAATAAAAAAGAATGACACATGCTACCATATGGATGAATTTTGAAACTTTATGCTAAGTAAGAGAATTCAGCTACAAAGGAGCACCTATTGTATGATTCCATTTATACAAAATGTCCAAAATAAGCAAACCTATAGATGCAAAAAGTAGATTTGTAACGCCTACGGCTGGGGAAGGGGGAATATAAGGATTGCGGGGGTGTGTGCTAAGGGGTGTGGGGTTTTGTGGGGGGTAATAAAAATGTTCTAAAATTGGTTGTTGTGATGGATGTACAACTCTGAGAATATATTAAAAATCACTGAACTGTATACTTTAAATGGGTGAATTGCATGTAATGTGAATTATATCTCAATAAAGCTCTTTTTAAAAAGGCATTAAAATGTTTATTGAGCAACTACTGTATTTTGAGCACTGTTTTCCGATTAAATAGCAATTTCTCTGAAAATTTTTGTAACCTTTACCCTTCCCAGTGACTTGATTTGATCCTTTGACTATATGGTTTCAACACACCCTCTACTACCCCCTCAGAGCATGTGTGACACTTTAATGTGAAAGAGTGTTTAACATTCTGTCATCTTTCTCAGATTCCAAATTCCAGCGACAAGGAATGTTTTTGTCTGCTATGTTATCCTCATAACTTAACACAGTTTTTGGTAGAGTTGCTGCTTAATGAATTATTCTCAAATAATTAATGAAGGGCTCATGGTCTTATAGGAAAATAAATCTCCTCGTTTATAATCTCATAACACTCTGGTAGCATGAGGTGAAGAGAAAGCCAAGCACTTCCTAGGCTATTCACAGGCATACAGGCATAGTTACTGTGGAGACAATGCGACTTTTGTTACAATCAAAGAAGAAACCAAGAGAATAGCTTAAAAAGGAGCATAGGCTTGCAGAAGATTTAGATTAAAATTCTGACCATGTTTTTTGTTATTGTTGGTTTTGTTTTTAAGTCGTGCAGCTCTGGGCAAGTTGCCTCATCCAGCTAAACTTCAGTTTCCTCATCACAAAGCACTGGTAAAGATACTCACTTCTTTCCTCTCTGGGTGGTTTTGAAGAACAAACAACATAACCCAGATGATAATTCCTTGCAAAGATATGAAACTGTACATATATAATTTGCTAATGGTGTAGCGTAACAGTAAAGAATTAAAAATATGACAACTAAAGAAAGACATTTATTTAGATCAGAACCAAACAGCAGACATTCTTACTTGTCCTCACAAAAGCTATTTCCCCCTTCTTCCTTGCTAAAAGATCCCAATTTTGTTTGGGCAGCCAGGCGTGCTCCCTAGGAAATAAATTATAACTGGTTGAAGCAAATCATTAAAATTATATTTCTGTTACCTACAATTGGTCTTGGGATAGACATTAATTCAATTCTGGCCAATGACAAGCAGGGTGAATCTATTTTGTGCTCCAGGGAAAGATTTTCCTCCTTGAAAAGAGGCACGCAAGAGAAATCCTTTGACAACCACCCATCCTACTTCCTGCGTGAGACTCTGTCCTGTAAGTTCCTCAGGCAGAGCTCTGCTGCCTCCAACCTCCAATCAAGAAGGAAGGGCCAAGACAATCACAGGGACGCTGCACCAACAACCGCCACTGACCCAGCAACCCTGGAACCACCTCCCCCCAGACTTGTCACCACGTGAGCAGAGTAGCTGCATGTAACATGGAAGCCGCTATTAGTGAGGTTTTAAAATAGTTGTTTTTGAAATCATTCTAACCAATACTGAGCTCTTTGGGTAAGTACAACGGCATGGTGACATGGGGAAGGCTAGGAATCTCTCCTAAGGGCTTCCTCAGCTATGTAAAGCACTGGCAGTCCACTGTCTCCTTGTTCTTTTGCTACGTTAGAGCTGTAACAAGAGGCAATTAAATTTTTGAAAACTGGGAAACTTGCTCTTGAAATTAAGCAGATTAATTGAAATGATAAAAGGTATTTTTAAATGTTCACGTCTAAGTACTTGTCACACTACTTTTGATAAAAGAAGAGACGACAAAGCATAGGAGAAAAGAGGGTGAGTTTTTTAAGCCTGAAGAATTTGCTGATCTCTAACGCAGACTCCTATGGGTTCACAGCACCATTTCAAACAAGGTACATTGTATAGTTGAAGACTAATTATGCAATTTTCTGTGTGGCTTTTGTAGCCTCGTTGTCCCAGCCAATGTTTGTCTCTTTTATTAGAGTAACCAGGTCAAAGCAGCTGCGAGGCCCAGGAATGCATAAGCAGACATACACACACACACACACACACACACACACACATTCACACAATTATTTATGACAATTTTTTTTTAATTAATTAATTGATTTTATTTTATTTTTGGCTGTGTTGGGTCTTCGTTTCTGTGCGAGGGCTTTCTCTAGTTGCGGCAAGTGGGGGCCACTCTTCATCGCGATGCGCGGGCCTCTCACTATCGTGGCCTCTCTTGTTGCGGAGCACAGGCTCCAGATGCGCAGGCTCAGTAGTTGTGGCTCGCGGGCCTAGTTGCGCCGCGGCATGTGGGATCTTCCCAGACCAGAGCTCGAACCCGTGTCCCCTGCACTGGCAGGCAGATTCTCAGCCACTGCGCCACCAGGGAAGCCCCTATGACAATTCTTTAAAGTAAATGAGATTTAATTTCTACCCACTTGGATTTCTTTGGGGGATACTTTCATTGAAAATACAGAAGTGCTAACTCTTAGGTAAATAAAGCATCTAGTGGGAACTCAGACAATGGATCTTAATGCTGCTTAACACTGTGTCTAAAAGGAATGATTACTGACACATAGTTTTCAATGAATTTATTCCTCTTCCCTTCAGAGATAAATCCGTGGCAGTTTCAGCCTTGGTAAGCATGGATAAAGCTGAACAATTCTAAAATACAGTAATGAGTCATTTGTCTGACAAGGCTGACTCTAAGCTCATCGATGGCAAGGCCCTTCCTTTGCCTTATTCATTATTGAGTTCCCAATGGTGGGCAAAATGCCTGGCACAGAGTAGTGGCTCAAAATTTTTTGCAGAATAAATGTTTGAATGAATGAGGGAATTCATAAATCAGTAAGTCTCCAAATTGTATCACTATGTTTCCCTTTTAATTTCTTTTCTAGATCATGGACATTTTTATAAAATATCTTTCAAACTCCATGTATTACGAATTTTTTTGAACCATGAGGACATATATGACACTACACAATTTAGATCATTATGAGCTAGAGTGAAGAATTGTTAGATTTTAGTTTTATAAATGTTATGCATTTATAAACTGAGAGTGGGTAATATGTGGTTTCCGGTAGGGACTCAGGACACGAAAAGTAACTCACAGACCCGATAATACCTAAGAAATCCACTAGGTTTAGCGTCATCGGTGTAATCATGGCCTGTTCTGGACAATAAACTTTGACCAAGAAATGGTTCTCTTGTATTTGGTAAGGTCATCCTTTTTCGTACAATCCCACAGCTTCAAGTAAGACTCCTAGGAAGGAATAGAAGAGGATCCATCTAGATCGGCAGTACAGCTTAATACTGGGATGGAAGATATTGTAGCCAAGTTGCTCTAGGCTCTCACCCTTCGCCATCTAGAGGAAAGGAAATGGCCTAAACAACCTCATATGCAACCTCCCAGATCAACCATATTGTTGCTTTATTTGATACTATCCTTTATACAAACTTTGCTCATTCCCGTTTTAATTTCCCAGGTCATGACAACCTCAAAAGTATCCTTCTCAGCTCTCCCATACTCACCATAATGCCCTTCTTCTTCATAACAATTTATGCAATCAGTACATTCTGAAGTAATCTCTTCCTTCTCTGAATTCCTAAACCATGTATAACCTGCCCTATGTCATTTGCCTATGCATGATCTGTCCTATATTATTTCACTATGTATAGCCAATCGCATAAAATTTCAGCATATATAGCTTGTCCTATATCATTTCATCATGATCACTATTATTTTTAACAATAGATACCTTTTATTCTTTATATATTATGTGTTAGGTGCTATGTTGGGTGCTTCATAAATGTGTGCCATGGTTATATCTCAGGTATATCCTGACAACAGCCTTCTGCATTACCCAGCCTATGCCAAAGTAGAAACAAAGACTTAAAAAAGATGCTGACATCAGTATACATTCTTGACTAAAAAGTGACTGTGCCTCCCCTTGAGTACTAGACAAAGCATTTATCCCTATGCTTTCTATTTTCTTTCTAGATCATGGACTCTGTGCTTTTATAAAAGCAGGGTTTGCAGAAAGGCCACGAGAAAGAGGCGGAAAGAGTGGAGGGTTCTGAGTAACCAGAGAAAAAAGAAGTTTACATTCTGGAGGACCAGGAAGTAGCATAGAAAGGACAACTCTCCCAATTTTTCCGAAGAATGGAGGACCCATTATCTAAGGACAACCCACTAAACCAACAGTCCTGGTCACTTGTAAGTCCCTAAACTAAGGGTGCCCAAGTATAGGAACTGTTATGTAGTTTTTCCCATTTGCTCTGAATTAGGAAGCCTTGGTCTATATGATATTTGGAAGGATTTCGTAAAAACTATCACCATGTCTATATATCTTATGAATTCACCTTGATTATAAACCTCTAAAGGACAAGAATGGTATTCAATTCATCCTAGAGGTATAGTAATTATCCTATTAACCAATATACTCAATTACCCAAGATGTCCTATTCATCGAAAACATACTTAATAAACAGAAGCTCATTTAGATAAGAGAAAGCACAGGCTTCTGAAAGACCAGTACATTTCAGGTGGCAATAAGATTAAGAAACAATTACAATCCATTTCTGTCCTCTACCATCCAGGCAAACATCAAACTATCATTCTTTTGATACTAAATCATATAAAATGTTAACAAGGCTAACGACTTTAAAAACTAAGCAAAGCACAGAGCATACCTAGTAACGGGGAGTAAGATGGTCCCAGAAACTTAGGCCTTTCTTACTAGTTAACCAAAAGAATTGAAAAATGACTTTTATCATTTTTACCTTTCCCTCTAAGCAACAAAGTACTAGTTAAGAAAGTTTTCAGGTTTGTCTACTGCATAATTTGTTATATCATTAATCATGAAGGAATTAATTATTTTTGCCACCTAATTAGTGAAACAAACCTCCACTTAACACCTTGTGCTGAAAACGTGTCAGCACTTCATTACACAGATATTGGAAACTGCAATCTGGTTGCTATGGTAACAATAAGATCCAATGCGGATTTTTGTGTTTAGCTGACATATCTAGATCAAACAGAATACAATTAAATGGAAAAAATCTAACTTAAAGCACTTTTGTACTCAGAACAATGCAAAAATTGTTTTTTGAAACTGCCAATTTCAAATAAAATGATTGCATAAGTCTCCATAGAAATAAAAAACTTCTTTTTCATATTTCATTATCCTTGGACCTGCATTTTTTTTTACTTTGAAAATGAAAATCATTATTGTAGAAACACTCAGATCATAACCTCCATTGTTTCAAAATTTTATTGATTATAATAATGTAAAAATCAAGTTAGAAGTCACAGAGTTAAGCCAAAGCAAGGAAAACAAAAGATGCGTGGCCTTAAAACAACAAATAAATCAGAAACAGAGATTGCTTTATGTTAGTATGATTCTGTGACAGTAATTGGCAGGGAAGCTTGTTAAAAAGGCAATTCATTAAAAGTTATAGCTTTGGTTGGTTGGATGCCAGATTTTCCCCATCCATCCTTTATGCTGTGCCTCTGCCTTCATTTGCAATACTTGATTTGTACAATTTGACATATGTATAGTGGAGCTCTTGGGTCAATATTAAAATATAAAAAATATTCCAGTCAGCAAATAATTATTGAGCCCTCACTCATTCCAAAATAAATATAACACACTATAATTTGTATACTTTAATCCTCCTTTTAAAATTTCAGTTTATCTCAAAATATGCAATGCCTGACTTGCACCACCCAATTCAGCACCTAAACAAAGAATAACGCTGCATAGCCTTGGGTAGTCAGGACCTAGTTTCTGTCAAGACTAAGGTGCCATTAGCCACAGAGCAGGCAAGACCCAAGAGACTAAGAGAAGCCTAGGGTGGGTGTGGCTCGTGCTTAGCAAGTGAACTCAAGAGCAAATAATGCCAGCAAAGTGTAACAAAAAGAGAAGTTGCTTGACAGTTGGAACCCCAAATGGTCAGTGACCAGGAAGGCTCTTAGCAGCAAAAAGGATTTGAAATTTAATTGCAGCAAAGATCTCACCATTGAAAAACATAAAATACTGGGCAGGAAAGCAAGGTATTAGCGAACCTGCTACTTAGTTTGGGAAGCTGTTTTAAGAAGTAATTTTTGCTGATGCAGAGTCCACAGGAGCCAACAAGCCATTACTGAAGTCCCACATGACACAGAATAGGTAGCTCTGCCACTGGACATGCAAGTTTGAGAAGTGATAACTCTTTTGAGACTCTGACCATATATCAGAATATGTTAGTGACTGAAGACTCAAGAGAGTCCTAAAATAACTACAAGAAGTGTGTTCATAGAAAATCTTTATATAGAAATTATTTTGCCAGTCTTAATAATGAATTATCAGGATTATAAATACAGGGAGACCCTATCCATACAACTTCAGGAGTCATGACCAAAGCCTTTTGCATAAATTATTGTGCTGGCTTCAACTTCACTGGAAGCACAAAAGGTAAATACTCTTCTATAAAATAAAAATATGAAACCACACTTTGATAATCCAGATCCCATTTACTCAAGGCAAAATAATATACATTAAATTTTCTATATTTCTGTAGAATTCGTAATTATTTAAGTCAGCAGTAGTCATGCATATTGAGTATAACATGTCTTCAGGGCTACTTTAGTGGCTTCAATTTGGTGGCTTCACTTTTAGCTGTCGTTATGCTAACTAGAATCTCTCTTAGCACTACACTGAGTTCTCACCTCCATGATTGGAGATGTAATACACAGGCTTACAGCTGTGGAGCAGACTGAAGTTTTGTGCATGATTTACAAAAAGTGTCTGAGCTTTACACATTATTGTTAAATATTTATTTAGTCAATTCCTACTTACCACTTAGGAAGATGGATGACTTTATTATGAGCTACACAAGACTATTTAAACATCAGTCTATAGCAAATATGAAAGGATACACTATTTTTTGTTTGTTTTATAATTAAACCTTTTGAGGCAATTTTAATCCACATACTATAGTTTTAAGAAATACTATAAGCTCCTGTGTACCTTTATTCAGTTTCACCCAATGGTAACATCTTGTAAAACTATAGTACAGTATCCCATTTAGGATATTGGCACTGATACTATCAAGTTACAGAACATGTCACCAAGTATCCCTCATGTTGCCTTTTACAACCGTACCCACTTCATTGACAGCCCTAGCCTCTCTTTAGTCCCTGGCAGCTGCTAATCTGTACTCTGTCTGTAATTTTGTCATTTCAAGAATGTTATATAAAGAGAATCATACAATACGTAATCTTTGGGGACTGGCTTATTTTACACAGCATAATTCTCTGCAGATTCATCCAGGTTGTTGCATTTATCAAGAGTTTGTTCCTTTTTACTGCTGAGTTATTATTCCACAAGTGTTTAACCATTCATTCATTGAAGGACAACTGGATTGTTTCCAGTTTTTAGATAGTATGAATAAAGCTACTATAAATATTCATATACAGACTTTTGTGTGAATGTGTTTTCATTTTTCTGTGATAAATGCCCAGGAATGCAACTGATAAGTCATATAGTAGTTGCTTGTTTAGTTATACAAGAAACTGCCAAACTGTTTTCCAGAATAGGTGTACCATTTAACATTTCCAAAAGTGATGTATAAGTGATCTAGTTTCTTAGCATTCTTGCCAGCATTTGGTGTTGTTACTATTTTTTATTTTGGACATACTGATTAAGTGTATAGTGAGATCTCATTGTGGTTTTAATTTCCCTAATGAAAATATTGATTTTCTTTTCATGAACTTGTTCGCCATCTGTATATATCTTCTTCACATCTTTGGCTTATTTTGGAATAGGAATGTTTTGGGGTTTCCTTTTACTGTCGGGCTTTTTAATTGAGGTAACATTGATTTATAACGTAAGTTCCATATATATACTATTCAGCCATCAAAAAAGATGAAATCTTACCATTTATGATAACATGGATGGACCTTGAGGGTATTATGCTAAGTGAAATAAGTCAGATGTAGAATGACAAATACTGTATGACTTCACTTGTATGTGGAATATAAAAAGCAATCAAACAAAAATACTGCTGAGCTTTGAGAGATCTTTATATACTCTAGATTCTAGTCCTTTGTCAGATATGCAGTTTGCCAAATCTTCTCCCAGGCTGTAGCAAGTTTTTTTTTATCTTCTTAACAGTCTTTCACAGAGCCAAAGTTTTTAATTGTGATCAAGTCCAATTTACCAAATTTTTATTTTATGTATCATGTCAAGTGATAGAACACTTTGACTAGCTCTAAATCCTGAAGATTTCATCCTAACTTTTCTTCTAAAAGTTTTATAGCATTATGTGCTACATTTAAATTCACAATCAATGTTAACTCAACGTTTGCACAGTGTGTGAGACTTAAGTTAGAGCTCGCTTTTTTGTTTATGCTACGTATGTGCTCCAGCACCATTTGTGGAAAAGTTTTTTCTCCACTGAATTAATTTACTCCCTTGTCAACAGTTAGTTGGCTGTATCTGTGTGGTCCATTTCTCTGTTTCTAGTCTGTTCAATTGGTCTCTCTGTCTATCTCTGCCAATAACGTATAGTTTGGATCATAAGTCTTGAAAGTAAGTAGACTGATTCGTCCCACTCTATTCGTTTGCAAAATTGTTTTAGCTATTCTACATCTGTTGTCTTTCTATTAAATTTCAGAATAATTTTGTCTATATAAAAAGTGTTGCTGGGAATTTGCTAGAAGTTGTGTTAAATCTGTATATCCATTTAGGCAGAACTGATATCATTATTCGTTGAGTCTTCTCTTGATGAACATGGTACATCTGTGTATGTATTTAATTCTTCTCTGAATTCTTTTTATCAGCATTTTATAGTTTGCAGCATACAACTCTTGTACATGTTCTGACTGGCTTACATTTAAGTATTTTAATTTTTTGAATGATTATAAGCAGCTCTGTATTTTTAACTTCAGTGTCTCAAATTCATTGCTAATATATAGAAATACATATTAAATTGTATTTAAATTGATTTTTTAAATTGTATCTTGTGATCATGATGAATTGACTTATTAGTTCTAGGAGTTTTTCTAGTAGAAAACTATGTCATCTGCAAATAGGGGAAGTTTGAGATCTTCATTTCCAATCTATGCATTTTATATCCATTTGTCGCCTACTGCACTGGCTAGAACTTCCAGCAATATGTTGTGTAGGAGTGCTGACATATTTGCTTTGTTACCAATCTTTAGGTGAAAAGTATGTAGTCTTTCATCATTAAGTAAAATATTATATATGGTTTTTGTGGGGGGTTTTTTAGATGCTCTTTATCAAGTTGAGGAAGTTCCCCTCTATTCCTATTTTTCTGAGAGATTTTTGTGATGAATGAGTGTTAAATTTTGTCAAATACTTAAATTGTGTGATTTGTTCTGTGGTTGTTATTATGGTGTGTTACACTGATTTTTTAAAATACTGAACCAATCTTGCATCCCTGGAATGAACCCAACTTGGTAATGGTATATAATTCTTTTCATGTATTGCTCAGTTCTGTTTGATAATATGTTTTGGGGTTCTGCATCTTATTAATGAGGGATAATGGTCTACAGTCTATTTCTATTTTTGCACTGTCTTTTTCTGGTATTGGTATCAGGGTAATAACTGCTTTATGAAATGACTTAATAAGTGTTCCCTCGTCTATTTTTTGGAAGCGTTTGTGCAAAACTCGTGTTAATTCTTCTTTCAATGTTTGGTAGAATCCTCCAGTGAAACCTTGTGCCCCTGAGGATTTCTTTTTGGCGAAGTTTTTACTTACAAATTCAATTCCCTTAATAGTTATAGGGCTACTCAAATTACTACTTCATACTGGGTGATTTGTATTAGTTTGTACTTTTTGAGAAATTTGCCTATTTCATCTGAGTCGTCAAATTTCCATGTGAAGAGTTGTTTGCAACATACCCTTATAGGCTTTCTGTTGTCTGCAGGTCTGTAGTTACACCCCCTATTTCATTTCTGCTATTGCTAAATTATACTTTCTTTCTTTTTTTATATTTTCTTTGTCAGTCTGGCTAGAATTTTGTCAATTTTACTGATCTTTTCTCAGAGCTAAATCTCTCTTATAGATGTACTCTATTGCTTCTGTTTTCAACTTAATTGCTTTCTGCTCTTATGTTTATTATTTTCTTCCTTCTGCTTGATTTTGGGTTTATTTGCTCTTCTTTTTCTAGATTTTTGATGTAGAAGCATAAATTACTGATTTGAGATTTTTCTTCAATTCAAATGTATGTATTTAGAGCTATAAATTTTCCTATCGGCACTGCTTTAGCCATTTAGCCCCATCAATTTTGATATGTTGTATTTTCCTTTTCATTCAGCTAAGTATGTTTTTTATATTTCATTTGATACTTCCTCTTTTACTCATAGATTGTCTAGAGGTGTGCTGCTTAATTTTCAAGTGTTTGGAGATTTTCCTGATATATTTTATTATGATTTCTAGTTTAATTTTATTTTAGTCAGAGAGTACAATTTGTATGATTTCAATTTTTAAAAATTTGTTCAGGATTTTTTATAGGACCAAGATATGGTCCACGTTGGTATATGTTCCATTGGCACTAGGAAAGAATGTGTATTCTGCTATTGTTGGGTGGAATATTTTATAAATATCTATTAGATCCTGTTTGTTAATAGTACTTTTGAGTTTTTCTATATCCCTGCTAATTTTCTATTACTCTAATCAATTATTGAGAGAAGACTGTTAAAGTTCAACTATATTTATGGATTTGTCTACTTATCCTTTCAGGTCAGTTATTTCTCCTTTCAGTTTTTATTTTACATATTTTGTAGCTTTGTTATTTTGTGGATACATATTTAGGATTGTTATGTCTTCTGAAGGACTAACACTTTTATCCCTATATAATGACTTTCTATGTCTCCGGAAATTCTCTTTGTTCTGAAGTCTACTTTATATGATATTAATATCTTATACTAATATCCTGCTTTATTTTGATGAATCTTTGTATGATATATTTTTCTATCCCTTTACTTTCAACTGGACTATATCCTTACATTTAACGTGAGTTTCTTCTAGACAACAAAAAATTGGGTTATTTTTTATTGTTGTTTCAGCAGTGGTGTTTTTTTAAATCTACTCTTTCAATCTTTGTATTTTAACTGATTTTTTAAATCATTTATATTAATTTAATTTTAATATTTTAGGGCTTAACTATGCCATTTTACTTTTGTTTTCTCTCAATATTTTTCATTTTTCTCTTTTTTCTGTCATCTTATGGAATACTTGAACATATTTCTTTGGAATTCAATTTTGATTTATCTATACTGTTTTGGTTTTTTTTAATCTTTATTGGAGTAAATGTTGTGTTAGTTGCTGCTATACACCAAAGTGAATCAGCTATATGCATACATATATCCCCATATCCCCTCCCTCTTAAGCCTCCCTCCCACCCTCCCTATCCCACCCCTCTAGGTCATCACAAAGCATCGAGCTGATCTCCCTGTGCTATGCAGCAGCTTCCCACTAGCCATCCATTTTACATTTGGATGATACTCTCTCACTTCGTCCCAGCTTCCCCTTCCCCATCTGTGTCAAGTCCATTCTGTGTCTCCATATTTATTCCTTCCCTGCCACTAGGTTCATCGGTACCATTTTTTTAGATTCCATATATGTGCATTAGCATATCTATATTCTGGTTTTGAGTGTATGTCTTTGTATATAACTTTTTAGTGTTTGCTTTAGATATTACATTATACATTTACACAGTTTATCACAGACTACTACTGTCAACATTTTATAAGTTCAAGTATAGTATATATACTTTACCTCCCTTTCAGTCCCCTTAAACTCCATTTAAAATTTTTGTAAATATTTTCTCTGCATACATGTAGAACCAAATCTGATGGTTTTATAATTTTCACTGCAACCATCAAAAATTTAGAAAATTCAAGATAAGTATTTTTCCATATTTTTGCTTACTGTGTTGAAATGATGTTTCAACATTTCATCTTTTACCATTTCTTTGTTTAGAGAACTCCTTTTAGCCATTCATTAGGGTATGTCTGCTGGAAACAAGTTCTTTTTGTTTTTCCTTATTTGAGAATGCCTTGATTTCCCCTTTATTTCTGAAGGATATTTCCATTTGGTATAAGATTCATGGTTGACAGTTCTTTTCTTTCAGCACTTCAAAAATGGTGGGTCACTTCTTTCTGTCCTCTATGGTTTTCTATTAAAATTCATTGTCATTTGAATATGTTCCTCTATAGGCAAGGCATCATTTCTTTCTCTTTCTGCTTTCAAGATTTTTGTCTTTAGTTGACAAAAGTTTTACCATGATATGTCATGTAGATTTCCTGAGGTTATTCTATTTAGAGTTTGCTTAGAATCTTGAATTTGTATGTTTACATCTTGCTATAATTTGGAAGTTTTCAGTCATTCAAGTACTTTCCAGTACTTCAAGTACTTCTTTATCTCAGCTCTATTTTTTCTCTTCTACTGAGACATCAAAGACAAAAAAGTTAGATCTTTTGTTATAGTCCAACAGCTTCCTGAGGCTATGTTCATTTTTTTTCACTCTTTTTTCTTTCTGTTGTTAATTGGATAATTTCTATTGTTCTATCTTCTTGTTCACTGATTCTTCCTTCTTTCCCGCTCTACTCTGTTCTTGAGCCCATCAACTGATTTATTTTGGTTACTGTATTTTTCAGTTCTAAAATCTCTGTTCACTTCCTCTGATAGAACTATTTCTTTGCTAAAACTTTCTATTTATTTTGCTGAGACTTTCTATTTGTTCATTTGTTTCAAATATGTTCATAATTTCTCACTGAAGTATGTTTATGATGGCTGCTTTAAAATCTTTCAGACAATTCTAATATCCCTGTCATCTTGGTGTTTCTATATGTTAATTTTTTTTCCCTTCAGTGTGCAATCTTCCTGCTTCTTGGTATGACAAGTTATTTCCTATTGAAGCCTGGATATTTTGGATATTACTTTATGAGACTCCCATATTGACAAATCCAGTGGTCAATGATCAATCCTTATCTTACTTATCAGTAATATTTGGCATTTTCTAGATCCTTCCTTCTTAAAGAACTTTCTTCACTTGATCTCTTATTATCCTTCTACTCTATTGCTCTTCCTTCCTTTAGTTCCTCTTGTAACTATTAAAGGGTCCAAGGTCAGGCTTTAGACCTATTCTCTTTCTACATTCCCTAAACAATCTATTCCAGGTTTTAATATACTATAATGCACACTGCCAACTCAATACTCACATATCCAAGTGAGACTTCACCCATAATTCAAGATTCATATACTTTACCAACTACTCAACATCTCCATATGATTGTCTAATAAACATCTCAACCTAATCATATAAGTGGAATTCTTACGTTGTTCTCTCAAACCAATGTTTTCTGCCATCTCCCAAATCTCAGTAAATGGCCCTACATTCCTTCATTTGCTCAAACCAAAGTCCTCAAATCATTCTTAATTTTTAATTTACTCTCTTACCTCATACTGAATTCATCAGAAAATACAATCCTTCAAAATATACCCAGAATCTTATTAGTTCTGCAAACCTTCATTGATATCATCCTGGTCCAAATTATCATCATTTCTCACCTGTTCTTCTTGCTTCGGTGCTTGCCCCTTGCAGACTAGTCTTTCTTCTACAGTAGAAATAAGATTATATGACCCATCTGTTAAAAATATCCCAGTGTTTTATACATTCCATAGAATAGTATCAAAAGGCCTCACCATGATATATTAAGCCTTACATGATTTGGTCTTTTTCTTTTTTAACAATAAGATACAATGGACAAAAAGTGGTAGAAGTAGCAAGTGCCCTAGTAGCTACACCTATTACTTTTATATCATCTTTTCTATTGAAAGTTACACAAATATTTGTTTATACTCTTTTAGCAGAGAAACTGGATTACTTAAGGGGTTACTAGCAAGTACTTTTTAAAATCAGATTTTGTAGTGTTTTTTAAATTTAATGAGTGTCTTCATGAAATTAAAACTTTTCCATAGCAGTCAATTAAAACAGAAATTGTGCTTAGAGTCTCACAATTTACTTTCATACCTTAGTATGTCATGTAAAACTCAGAAACTGTACTCTTACAAATCACTGTCCTATTACTGTTATGGCCCATCTTTCTGAATCCTCAAAAGATGTTTCATAACCCTTTCAATAAATTGTTCTAACTTAAAATTAAAAAACAATAAACTTTGTTTATGTCAATGCATAGCATGGCACACCATGCTAAACTCTGAAATTCCCCCCTTTAATTCAGAATAGTATATAATTAAGGAAAGAGAAATTTTATATTGAGAAAAAATTATTGGGACAATGAAAAGGACAAATACTATTCTAGATAAAGAGTTCTCCAGGTTTTTTTTAAGAGTTCCTTTAAGGGTCTCTTTATCACAATCATCAATGGCTATTTTATGATTATTATGCAGATGTACACCTCAAAGTTTAAGAATTGATAATATAAAGGATCCATGACACCAAAGCCTATTACCATTTACGTATTCTCTAAACAAAAATTTATTGAATATCTACTTTTATACAAAGAATTATATTTGACATTCTTGTATTTGATGAATGTAAGCAATAAAAGTCCTTAGTCACCTTTTCTGAATAAGGCCAACACATTTATAGTTATAAAAACTAAGGAGATTGGAATGACATTTTGCAGCAGAAGATGATTTTTCTTTTTTTCTTTTTTGAATTTTATTTCATTTTTTAATACAGCAGGTTCGTTTTAGTTATCTATTTTATACATATTAGGGTATATATGTCAATCTCAATCTCCCAGTTCATCTCACCACACCCCCACTTTCCCCCCTTGGTATCCTTACATTTGTTCTCTACGTCTGTGTGTCTATTTCTGCTTTGCAAACTGGTTCATCTGTACCATTTTTCCAGATTCCACATATATGTGTTAATATACAATATTTGTTTTTCTCTTTCTTACTTACTTCACTCTGTATGACAGCCTCTAGGTCCATCCATGTCTCTACAAATGACCCAATTTCGTTCCTTTTTATGGCTGAGTAATATTCCATTGTATATGTGTACCACATCTTCTTTATCCATTTGTCGGTCGATGAGCATTTTGGTTGCTTCCATGACCTGGCTATTGTAGATAGTGCTGCAATGAACATTGTGGTGCGTGTGTCTTTGAATTATGGTTTTCTCTGGGTATATGCCAAGTAGTGGGATTGCTGGGTAATATGGTAATTCTATTTTTCATTTTTTAAGGAACCTCCATATTGTTCTCCATAGTGGCTCTATCAATTTACATTCCCACCAACAGGGTAAGACAGTTCCCTTTTATCCACACTCTCTCCAGCAACTATTGTTTGTAGATTTTCTGATGATGCCCATTCTAACTGGTGTGAGGTGATACCTCACTGTAGTTTTGATTTGCATTTCTCTAATAATTAGTTATGTTGAGAAGGTTGTCATGTGCCTCTTGGCCATCTGTATGTCTTCTTTGAGAAACGCCTATTTCAGTCTTCTTCCCATTTTTTGATTGGGTTCTTTGTTTTTTTAATATTGAACTGCATGAGCTGTTTATATATTTTGGAGATTAATCCTTTGTCCATTGATTTGTTTGCAAATATTTTCTCCCATTCTGAGGGTTGTCTTTTTGTCTTGTTTATAGTTTCCTTTGCTGTGCAAAAGCTTTTAAGTTTAATTAAGTCCCATTTGTTTATTTTTGTTTTTATTTCCATTACTCTAGGAGGTGGGTCAAAAAAGATCTTGCTGTGATTTATGTCAAAGAGCATTCTTCCTATGTTTTAGAGTCCAGTCTTACATTTAGGTCTTTAATCCTTTTTGGGTTTATTTTTGTGTATGGCATTAAAGGGTGTTCTAATTTCATTCTTTTACATGTAGCTGTCCAGTTTTCCCAGCACCACTTACTGAAGAGCCTGTCTTTTCTCCATTGTATATCATTGTCTCCATTGTCATAGACTAGTTGACCATAGGTTCATGGGTTTATCTCTGGGCTTTCTATCCTGTTCCGTTGATCTATATTTCTGTTTTTGTGCTAGTACCATATTGTCTTGATTACTGTATCTTTGTAGTATAGTCCCAAGTCAGGGAGTCTGATTCCTCCAGCTCTGTTTTTTTCCCTCAACATTGCTTTGGCTATTCGGGGTCTTTTGTGTCTCCATACAAATTTTAAGATTTTTTGTTCTACTTCTGTAAAAATTGCTGTAGGTAATTTGATAGGGATTGCATTGAATCTACAGATTGCTTTGGGTGGTATAGTCATTTTCACAATATTGATTCTTCCAAACCAAGAACATGGTATATCTCTCCATCTGTTTGTGTCATCTTTGATTTCTTTCATCAGTATCTTATAGTTTTCAGAGTACAGGTCTTTTACCTCCTTACATAGGTTTATTCCTAGGTATTTTATTCTTTTTGTTGCAATAGTGAATGGGATTGTTTCCTTTATTTCTCTTTCTGATCTTTCATTGTTAGTGTATAGGAATGCAAGAGATTTCTGTGCATTAATTTTGTATATTGCAACTTTACCAAATTCATTGATTAGCTTTAGTAGTTTTCTGGTGGCATCTTTAGGATTTTCTATGTATAGTATCATGCCATCTGCAAACAGTGACAGTTTTACTTCTTTTCCAAGATGGATTCCTTTTATTTCTTTTTCTTCTCTGATTGCCGTGGCTAGGACTTCCAAAACTATGTTGAATAATAGTGGTGAGAGTGGACATCCTTGTCTTGTTCCTGATCTTAGAAGAAATGCTTTCAGTTTTTCACCATTGAGATGATGTTTGCTGTGGGTTTGTCATATATGGGCTTTATTATGTTGAGGTAGGTTCCCTCTGTGCCCACTTTCTGAAGAGTTTTTACCATAAATCAGTGTTGAATTTGGTCAAAAGCTTTTTCTGCATCTATTGAGATGATCATATGGCTTTTATTCTTTGATTTATTAATATAGTGTATCACAGTGATTGATTTGCATATATTGAAGAATACTTGCATCCCTGGGATAAATACCACTTGATCATGGTGTATAATCCTTTTAATGTGTTGTTGGATTCTGTTTGCTAGTATTTTGTTGAGAATTTTTGCATCTATATTCATCAGTGATATTGATCTGTAATTTTCTTATTTTGTAATATCTTTGTCTGGTTTTGGTATCAGGTTGATGGTGGCCTCGTAGAATTGAGTTTGGGAGTGTTCCTTCCTCCGCAATTTTTTGGAAGAGTTTGAGAAGGATGGGTGTTAGCTCTTCTCTAAATGTTTGATAGAATTCACCTGTGAAGCCATCTGGTCCTGGACTTCTGCTTTTTGGAAGATTTTTCATCACAGTTTCAATTTCATTACTTGTGATTGGTCTGTTCATATTTTCTATTTCTTCCTGGTTCAGTCTTGGAAGGTTATACCTTTCTAAGAATTTGTCCATTTCTTCCAGGTTGTCCATTTTATTGGCATAGAGTTGCCTGTAGTAGTCTCTTATGATGCTTTGTAATTCTGTGGTGCCCATTGTAACTTCTCCCTTTTCAGTTCTAATTTTACTGATTTGAGTCCTCTCCCTCTTTTTCTTGATGAGTCTAGCTAAAGGTTTATCAGTTTTCTCAAAGAACCAGCTTTTAGTTTTATTGATCCTTGCTATTGTTTTCTTTATTTTTCATTTATTTCTGCTCTGATCTTTATGATTTCTTTCCTTCTGCTAACTTTGGGGGTTTTTTTGTCCTTCTTTCTCTAATTTCTTTAGGTGTAAGGTTAGGTTGTTTATTTGAGATGTTTCTTGTTTCTTGAGGTAGGACTGTATTGCTATAAACTTTCATCTTAGAACTGCTTTTGCTGCATCCCATAGGTTTTAGATCATCATGTTTTCATTGTCATTTGTCTCTAGGTATTTGCTGATTTCCTCTTTGATTTCTTCAGTGATCTCTTGGTTATTTGGTAGTGTATTGTTTAGCCTCCATGTGTTTGTGTTTTTTACGTTTTTTTCCTTGTAACTGATTTCTAATACCATAGTGTTGTGGTCAGAAAAGATGCTTGATACGATTTCAATTTTCTTAAATTTACTGAGGCTTGATTTGTGACCCAAGATGTGATCTATCCTGGAGAATGTTCCATGTGCACTTGAGAAGAAAGTGTAATCTGTTGTTTTTGGATGAAATGTCTTATTAATATCAATTAAATCTATCTGGTCTATTGTGTCATTTAAAGCTTGTGTTTCCTTAGTAATTTTCTGTCTGGATGATGTGTCCATTGGTGTAAGTGAGGTGTTAAAGTCCCCCACTATTGTTGTGTTACTGTCGATTTCCTCTTTTAGAACTGTTAGCAATTGCCTTATGTATTGAGGTGCTCCTATGTTGGGTGCATATATATTTATAATTGTTATATCTTCTTCTTGGATTGATCCGTTGATCATTATGTAGTGTCCTTCCTTGTCTCTTGTAACATTCCTTATTTGAAAGTCTATTTTATCTGATATGAGGACTGCTACTTCAGCTTTCTTTTGATTTCCATTTGCACGGAATAGCTTTTTCCATCCCCTCACTTTCAGTCTGTATGTGTTCCTAGGTCTGAAGTGGGTGTCTTGTAGACAGAATATATACAGGCCTTGTATTTGTATCCGTTCAGTGAGCCTGTGTCTTTTGGTTGGAGCATTTAATCCATTCATTTTTAAGGTGATTATCAATATGTATGTTCATATTACGATTTTCTTAATTATTTTTAGTTTGTTTTTGTAGGTCCTTTCCTTCTCCTGTGTTTCCCACTTAAAGAAGTTCCTTTAGCATTTGTTGTAGAGCTGGTTTGGTGGTGCTGAATTCTCTTAGCTTTTGCTTGTGTGTAAAGCTTTTGATTTCTCCCTCAAATCTGAATGAGATCCTTGCCAGGTAGAGTAATCTTGGTTGTAGGTTCTTCCCTTTTATCACTTTAAATATATAGTGCCACTCCCTTCTGGCTTGTAGAGTTTCTGCTGAGAAATCAGCTGTTAACCTTATGGGAGTCCCCTTGTATGTCATTTGTCATTTTTCCCTTGTTGCTTTTAATAATTTTTCTTTATCTTTAATTTTTGTCAATTTGATTACTATGTGTTTCGGTGTGTTTCTCCTTGGGTTTAGCCTGCCTAGGACTCTCTGCGCTTCCTGGACTTGGGTGGCTATTTCCTTTCCCATGTTAGGGAAGTTTTCGACTACAAACTCTTCACATATTTTCTCAGGTCCTTTCTCTCTCTCTTCTCCTTCTGGGACTCCTATAATGTGAATGTTGGTGTGTTTAATATTGTCCCAGTGGTCTCTTAAGCTGTCTTCATTTCTTTTCATTCTTTTTTCTTTATTCTGTTCTTGGCAGTGAATTCCACCATTCTGTCTTCCCAGTCATTTATCCGTTCTTTTGCCTCAGTTATTCTGCTACTGATTCCTTCTAGTGTATTTTTCATTTCAATTATTGTATTGTTCATCTCTGTTTGTTCTTTAATTCTTCTAGGTGTTTGTTCTTTAATTCTTCTAGGTCTTTGTTAAACATTTCTTGCATCTTCTCAATCTTTGCCTCTATTCTTTTTCTGAGGTCCTGGATCATCTTCACTATCATTATTCTGAATTCTTTTTCTGGAAGGTTGCCTATCTCCACTTCATTTAATTATTTTTCTCAGGTTTTATCTTGTTCCTCCATCTGGTACATAGCCCTCTGCCTTTTCATTTTGTCTATCTTTCTGTGAATGTGGTTTTCATTCCACAGGTTGCAGGACTGTAGTTCTTCTTACTTCTGCTGTCTGCCCTCTGGTGGATGAGGCTATCTAAGAGGCTTTGCGAAGATGATTTTTTCATCAAAGAAGTTTACCAATTTATTTTCTTAAGTGTAGAGCCTTCCTACATATGTACATTCTTGAGGCCTTTTACAAGTTGCCTCCTTCTTTTTACATGATAGGTAGCTGTTTTTACTGGTGTGTGACATATTTATGTCATTTAAAAGGTTTGTGGCATACTTTGTGTCAAAACCTTTGAGTGGAAATTGTGATATAACTGTCCTTTGTCATTATCATGAGACACTCCAGCTATAAAAAATGTTTTCAAATATTGTCAATATTTAAATATTGTCAATACTCCTACCTCAAGCAAAATAATATACTTATTAGTTGTGAATAACAACGGTTAGCTACTGTACCTTGTATCCGACTAAGCACGTACTTGTTGAACATTTGTGTTAAATTGTTCTATATGTTTAGAAGTTCTGTTCATTACTCCATGCTGACAGGCCAGTACCATGCTGTGTTATAGTTGTCTCAACAAACCATAGTGTACTGATCCATGCTTTTAGCTAACAGCAATAACTTCATTGATTGATAAGAAATTATAACAGAGATTATAGGAGAGCCCATCATTTTTTTTTCATTTTATTTCTCCCAGAGAAATAAAAGGTGGGATATCTGGCCTCATGTTTGCTCTGATTTCATACTGGCTCTATCTACTCTAATCAATCAGGCCTCCTGTTGCTCCTACTTTGGGATTTTCATTTGCTGTGTCCTCTTCCTGAAATGCTATTGCCTGAGATATCGGCATGGCTTGTGTGCTTCTTTGAGATCTTTACTCAAATATCAAATCTTTGCGAGGTGTTCCCTAACCACCTGATATAAAATAGCCCTACCCCATCACTCTTTACTATGCCTTATTTTCCTTCAAGTTACATATCCTCATCTGACCCAGTGGATATATGTTTGGTATGTGGTTATTCTCCATAAAGCAGAATGTGAACTCCTTGAATACAAGGACTTTTTTTGTTTTGTTTATTGCTATATCCCCAATGACTAGTACAAACAGCCAAAGTATTCAGAATATTTTTTAATGATTGAATAAATTAATGTATGTTATCAAATTATCTTTTTCTCTTTAACAACTGACGCTTTATACACCTTGATGCTAGGGTAATATTATTTGTATTATGATTATATATCATTTTTGTAACTTTTCAGTGACTTGTACTTAAACTATGTTAAATATTCCTGTTTTATTTATCTAATGCCTTTTGCCTTGAATTCACCTGTTTCTCATATAAATATCATCAACTCTGTTTCTATGTATTTTTATTTCTATAATATTTTCCCCAGCATCAACCAAAAGATCAATAGGAAGTTTCGTATAGTCCTCAATATTTAGACTAAGAAAAAGTTTTAAATATATAAATGTATTACTGCTACGGACTTGAGAGTCCTTGGAAGGCATTCATAAGTTCCATTCTCAGCCAGTGAGTATGTTCAAGAAAACGTCACAGCAAAAAGGATCTTGAATGCTCAGAGTTTTTGAGTTATAATTTCTTTTTGATTAATATAACAGCCTTTCCAACCTAAATAACCATAGTTGGTTTATTTTTATTTATTTATTTATATGTCTTGCCTACTGTCAAAAAGGACTTTAGTCAGCTTATCCAAAAAAAAAATCTCACATATACAATAAAGCACATTAAAACAGAAATAGAAATAATGAACCATGGAAAAGAAAGAAAACTTAAGGCAAAAATCTCAGCTAATGTGGTTTCTACATGTATAATACATGATTCTAATTTATATTAGCTTTAAGCTGCTTTATTTTTATAGCAAAATAGAGGAGAGAGAAAGAGAAGGAGAGAGGGAGAGAGACAGTTGGGGAGGAGGGGAAGAGGGAGAAGAATATGAACTGTTATTTAAGTTGATATTTCTGCATTAAGGAAAAGTGAAAAGCAGTGGACAAGAGGGAAACAAGAATCATTTATTAAGTGCCTACTTTGTTATAGGAACTGTACTAGGACATACACATATATATTACCAAGAATATAAATTCTTTGAGATATGACTATTATCCTTACTTTACAGTTAAGAAAACTGAGCCCCAAAGAGATGAATAATTTTCCAGAGTTCATATGACTGGATCGTGGTATACCCAGTATTGAATTTTGGTCTTGCTACACCAAAATAGCCTTCATAGATCATAATTAAGAGTTTTAAGGATAAATAAATATAATTCCAGGATATGCACACACACATACACACATGCATGCATCTAGTATATGCACACACAGTATGCAGAATATCAGAAAGCTTTTCTCCATGTTCAAACACTGGGAAGGGAATACTATCTACCTTCAGTCTGCAGGTAATTTCTATCCTGGTGTATTGAGTTAGGGAAAGTTAGGATGTTGTAGATCAAGCCTCTTCTTTCCTTTCATTATAGGAAGATATTTCTGACTTAGCAAATTAAATCAAATTGAATCATCATCTCAAGAACACAGAAGAGGCTTCTATACCAATGGGCCACAATCTAATGCTCTGTAAGTCATTATATCCATGCTAAGGTGTTTCACAGACCTGAGCTGGAGAAACAGAAGTAGCCCTAGGGAGACAAGTTTCTCCTGGTTCCTAAATAACAATCTTCAAAAGTAGCAGTCCCACTTAAAACTATTTTATATATTGGTCCTTTTATTAGTTAATCATTGCTGTGTAACAAATTTATCCCTAAATGTAATTACTTTTAAAATATTTATGTGTTCCCACAGTTTTTTTTTTTTTTTTTTTTTTTTTTTTTTTAAATGGTTTGTTAGAATTTTTAATTAGCTGCACTTTGAACTCCTAGTACCACTGTTTTTTTTTTGTTTTTTGTTTTTTTTTTGTTTTTTTTTTAATGAGGATCTTGAATCAGATGCGTATGTTTTGATTGATTGATTGATTTTGGCTGTGTTGGGTCTTCGTTTCTGTGCGAGGGCCCCCTCCAGTTGCGGCAAGCGGGGGCCACTCCTCATCGCGATGCGCGGGCCTCTCTCGTTGCGGAGCACAGGCTCCAGACGCGCAGGCTCAGCAGTTGTGGCTCACGGGCCCAGCCGCTCTGCGGCATGTGGGATCCCTCCAGGCCAGGGCTCGAACCCGTGTCCCCTGCATTAGCAGGCAGACTCTCAACCACTGCGCCACCAGGGAAGCCCCCCACAGTTTTTAGAGTCAGTAATGTGGGAGGTAGCTTAGCTATGTGGTTATGGTTCAGGGTCATTCATGAGGTTGCAGTTAAGTTCCTGGTCAATGCTACAGTCATCTGTTTCCAAGATGACTCATTCACACAGCTGTTAGCTGGAGGCCTTAGCTGCTCACTGTGTGGAACTCTCCATAACACTGTTGAGGATCTTCATGACATAGTAGTTAACTTCTCCCAGTGGTTATCCAAGAGACAGAGCAGAAAGAAAACCCCAATGTCATTTTTGACCTAGTTACTCACGATCATTATTGCCATACTCTATTTGTTAGAAGAGAGTCAGTAAGGCCAGGCCACAGTCAAAGCAAGAAGACTTAGACTCCTCCTTTTGGAGGAAAGGGTGTTGAAGAATTTGTTTTAAATCCACCAGCTAATTCCAAATAAGATGCTATTTTTTTTTGAAAAGTGTTTTGCTATTTTAAAATCTAAAGGTTAGAAAATATTTTTCTAAATTAATTTCATTAGTGTACATGGCAATTCAATTATATCACTATTTAGGCATCATAAAGCTTGTTCTTGGTAATCTTTAGTAGGGGAACATAGGAAATTGCAAAATGAGGAATCAACAGTATAAAAGATAGTCTAATATTTGATTATAAATCACATAAATGTTAAGTGACACTTAAATGCTGTCAAGAATCTCTTTATTTTCTATCAAGATCTCATTAGTTTTATTTTGTTTTGTTTTTTTACACTTTAGTCGGAATGAAATATATAGGAGGCCCTAAAGCAGTAGGAATGAAATGTAACCTGGGCTTTAGGCAATAGTACTGGGCAGACAAGTGCTGATTGTCTTACCTGAGATCAGTAATACATACTAGTTTCTAGTTTCATCTTTTTCAAGTTGTGCTAAGTTTAGATATATATCCTATGATTTGATTTTAGCATTGAGAGAATCATAAACTGACATCAGAGTGAACACAACTATAAAGCTCAAATGGGAAGCCAGTTTACCAATTCCAATAAGAGTCAAGATTTTTCACACTGTCAATTTTCATCATACTGAACTACTTTAAAAAGAAAAGAAAAAGTGTCTGCTGCAAGCTTTGCAAGACAATTTAACATACAACCACACACACAAACGCATCTCTACTGTCCATGCCCATATCCAGGCACATACACTCATACACACTCACTTGTCTAATCCTAAGTTTTCCCATGTGTAAAACAGCAATAATAATAGTATATAACACATAAGACTGTTGTGAGGGTAAAATGAGATAATACATGTAAAGTACTTAGCACAATGCTTGATCCATGGTTAGAGCTCAAAATATGTTAGCTATTTTTGTTATTTAAGTGACGTTATAACTAATATGCCTTTCCAGTGATTGTGAATAGGAAGATAGAAGTTATACAGCTTTAATTCTGCCTTCTGGTATATATAATTCTAAAACTAAATTTCTGAAACAGAACCATCTTATTTCTCCCTAACTATATTCCTATTTTTAAGACTCAAGATTACTCAGCTAGTAAGTAGGCAAATTGGGATTTAAGCCCCCAGTTTTCTGATCTTTCTTCTACACTACAAGAACTGAATAGATGGTCTCTCAATATATATCTTTAAGTGTGTCTTTTTGTAATCATCCATTCATGTACAGCTTTCTAATATAATCTTCATTATACAGATATAATATATTCTATATACTTAGATGTGTGAGGTCCTCAGGGGTAAGGTCTAAACTCTTACTGCTTTCACTCTCCTCTTTGTCCATCCCTTCTCCAACATAATCTCTCAAGACAATACAATTCTTTGTACAGGTATTCAATAAATTCATGCTTCTCGAGAAGATGAATTCCTTCCAGCACCTACTTATTTGCAATAGCTGGTGTTACCTAAAAACAATCATCTCTGACATAGGAATTGATCCAAATCCGATATTCAGTAGCTAACTGACTCTATAAATATGGTAGTCATGTGAATACATTGACTTATATGTGTCTTACCATTCTGAAGTTAGTTTTTCTCTTCAATGACTACAGGTTGTGCTATAAACAGTATAATCATGTTGGTATTTCAAGTAAATGAAAAAAAAAAAAAAAGACTTTTCTCTCAGACTTTACCTCTACTCAAAAGCAGGAAATTTACTGTTGTTTTTCACTGCAAAAGATACCTAATGATGGATGTAGCTCACTGGTTCTCAGAAACAAAGAATAAGTATATGAATGGAAAACACATTTCAGTTCCTATATGGGTAATAACTTCTGAAGAACTGATGGATAGAAGGAGATTCTTATAAAATGACAAATTGAAATTGGCTCTGGTTCCCTTGCTCATGAAGTGTAATCCAACAGATCATCTCCCAAATTAAGCTGGTTTTTCAAAGATAGAGTCAAGTCCTCTGGCCGTGCTGAGTTCTCAAGAAGAGATAAGGAAAAAGTGAGAGTCTGGTAATGGTCTGGAGAGACCTCTAGAATGGGTATCTAACCAAACATGGTGAAGAAATACTGACATACTGCCCCTGCATAAGTAATGTGTCTTGGAGGTTGGATGTGACTCTGGATCAGAGGACCTAAAAAGGAGTAAATGTTACATGAAAACCTCCCTTCTCTCACAAGATGAGGAACACCAGCTTTAGCAATAATGAAGTTGGTAAGCAGAGAACCTTCCCTCAGGGATCTAGACTCGAGAAGGAGCCTTACAAGTTGCTGCCTGGCTCACTAGCTCAACCAAGACTATCCAGATAGATATTGCAGATGGTCAGGACTCAACATGCTCCAGAAATTCAACCTCAGCACCAAGAAGCAAACAAAGGGGAAAAAAAAAAAAGGCCACTAGATAAGGAAAACATAAGCAGAAAAAAACAGAATGAGAGACTCAGTGAAACAGAACTAATGGGGGAAAAGACAGTAACTTGAGTAACAGAAAAAACCAATAAGAGCAATTAAAGACATTCAAAATTAGCACAAAAAAGCTTATGTGAAAGAAAGTGATATACAACTATAAAATTCAAGGACAAATTGATGAGGAATTGAATAGGCATTTTTGAAATCCCAATTAGTGGTCTGGAAGATTAAGAGAAAGACATAATACAAAAAATAATAATAGAAGAGATGGGAAGCAAGACTTGCAAGATGAATCTGAGAGTACTAGCTAAAAATAATAGGTGGTCCAGGAATAAAATATCATTAAGTAAATTAAAGAAAAATTTCGGAGAAAAATTCTCAGGAAAAAAATATAACCAAAAATACAAATGTTAGGGCAGAGACCTCAAAGTAAGATAAAAAATTGAAAGAGAGTAGAACAATGAACTTTGCAGTATACACAGCTGAATCTAAATGGATAATAATATAGTGGTTGACGGTATGTAATTTAAGAGCCAAGTAAGGATTCTTGGCATAGAAAAGAAATACTACTGGGGAAAACATAACAATAATCTGGGACTTCCCTGGTGGCGCAGTGGTTAAGAACCCACCTGCTAATGCAGGCAACATGGGTTCAAGCCCTGGTCCAGGAAGATCCCACATGCGGTGGAGCAACTAAGCCTGGGCGCCAACTACTGAGCCTGCACGTGCCACAATTACTGAGTCCGTGTGCCACAACCACTGAGCCCATGCTCCTAGAGCCAGTGCTCTGCAACAAGAGAAGCCACTGCAATGAGAAACCCACGCACCACAACGAAGAGTAGCCCCCACTTGCTGCAACTAGAGAAAGCCCGCGCGCAGCAACAAAGACCAAATGCAGCCAAAAATAAATAAATAAAATAAAATAAATTTTTAAAAAAAATAAAAAACAATAATCTGGAACTAAAAATACTAAGATATCTCAGAAAAAATAAATAAAACATTAAAATGTAGTAGGATACAGATGTAGACTATTCTCAATGTCTCTTCTTCTTGGAATTGAAAAACATAGTTTACTATGAGAATTATTTATAAATTACTTTCATAAAATGATACATGTATTTTGCCATTAACAAACATAGGCAGACATTAGAGAAATAGAATAAACAATTAAACTCCAAAATAGCAAGACAGATTGGGAGAAAAAAAGCAGCTTGGTCCAACCAACGAAAAACAAAGTGGAAAAAAAATACACAATAATATAAAATAAATAGTAAACATATATGAACCAGAAGAAAGAAAATCTATTATATCCATTGTTATGCTAAATATGAGCATTGTAGAACTTTATATAGAAAAGATATTACAAAAGAAGGAAGGCACATGAAAAGATGCTCAGTATCTCTAATCATCAGGGAAATGCAAATCAAAACAACAATGACATATCACCTCACACCTGCCAAAATGGCTATTGTGCTTGGGATCCTTCTGAAGTTAATACACATACCACAGTTTAAGGGATCAGGCCCACAAGATTGCCCCCACCTTTAGATGCCAATTGCAAGGCCCTGGCTGTCACCTATACAGTGAGTCCCCTACATATGAACAAGTTCCGTTCTGAGAACACGTTCATAAGTCCAATTTGTTCGTAAGTCCAACAAAGTTAGCCTAGGTACCCAACTAACAGAATTGGCTACATAGTACTGTACTGTAATAGGTTTACAATACTTTTCACACAAATAATAGATAAAAAACAAACACAAAAAAATAAAGAAAACATTTTTAATCTTACAGTACAGTACCTTGAAAAGTACAGTAGTACAGTACAACAGCTGGGATACTGGGGCTGGCATCGAGTGAACAGGCAAGAAGAGTTACTGGCTGGAGGAGGGAGAGAAGGTGGGAGATGGTGGAGCTGAATGATCATCAGCAATAGGAGACGGAGGGCAAGCTGTAATGTCACTGACGCCTGACACTGATGGCACAGGTTCTGGTTCCATGCTGGAACCAGATGCATGTTTGCATCTTTGAAAGTCCGCAACTTGAAGGTTCGTATGTAGGGGACTTACTGAACTTCTGCATGAGCAGCTATAAATTGGAGGTTCCCATGACTTTTTCCTCAGGTTCAATTCCTCTCTGGAATGGTTAACAGAACCCAGGGAAACAGCTGACTCACTATTACCAATTTACTACGAAGGATACATTAATGGATACAAATGAACAGCCAGATGAAGAGATACATAGGATGAGGTCCAGAAGGGTCCCAAGCACAGGAGCTTCTTTCCCCATGGAGTTTGGAGTGTACCACCCTACTGGCACTTGGATGCATTCTTGTTCACTAACCCAGAAACTCTTCAAACCTCTTTGGTTAGGGTTTTTAATGAAGTTTTTACTAAATAGGCATGAGTGATTAAATTATTGGCCACTGGTGATTAACAATCTCCAGCTCCTCTCCCCTCCCCAGAGATTGAGTGTTGGGGCCAAAAGTGCCAACTCTCTAATCACATGATTGGTTCACAGTAATCAGCTTCCTATCCTAGGTACTTTCCAAAAGTCACCTCATTAAAATAAATGCAGGTGTAGTTGAAAAGGACTTGTTATGAATAACAAAAGATGCTCCTTTTACCTTTATCACTTTGGAGCTATTTCAGGAACTGAGGGGAAAAAAATCAAATATTATTTTATTTTATTATATTAGTTGTTCTGTGCTAAGAACCAAGGACAAAGATCAAATATATATTTCTTATTATATCACAATGCCACACTTGGAAAGACCCAAAGATACGATCTGAATCATCTTCTTTTCTTCGCAGGGGTGGTATTCTCTTGAATCAAGTATATTTTTGGTTAATTATAATAATTTTTAAGTTGCAGGTGATTAAGATCTTACTATTACTTTTAATAATTTCAGGATAAACCTGACCTAGTGGGGATAGAAAAGATCATATAAACAGGCCCAGGTGAGCAGAATAGGTTGGTGTTTTTGAACAAGAGATGTCTCCATTCATTTATCCATCAAATAAATTTTATTCTCTCTCATATTAAAAGTCCAGTACTAGATGCTAAAAACTCGCTAATAACTAAAACAGACTGTATTTGTCTTCTTGGAGTATATAATCTGGTGGGGAGAGATACTATGGGCTGTGTACCCTCTTCAGATTATACACATCACATAAAATGATAGATCAAATTTAGGATTAAAAAAGTCTAGTATATCTCACTTATTAAGAATTTGAGCACTCTCAAGTTTCTACTAAGAAATTATTATTTGAGAAACACTCAATTAAAATGGATTGCTGGATAGACATTTCTCCAAAGAAGAAATACAACTGCCTAAGAAGCACATATTAGCCACTGGAGAAATGCAAATCAAAACACAATGAGATGCCACTCTACACCCATTAGGATAGCTGTAATCAAAAAGGCAGATAATAACAACTGTTCTTAGGACGTGGAAAATTGGAACCATCACACACTGCTGGTGGGATTGTGAAATGGTACAGCCACACTGGAAAACAACCTAAAATCTCAAAATGTTAAACACAGATTTATCATTTGACCTAGCAATTCCACTCCTTGCTACATACCCAAATGAAATAAAGACATCTGTTCTCACACACACACAAACTTATACAAAAATGTTCACAGCAGCATTACTGATAATAGTCAAAGAATGAGGAAAACCCAAATGCCTGTCACCTGACCATTTGATAAGCAAAGGTGGTATATGCATACAATGAAATATTATTCAGCAATAAAAAGGAATGAAGTATTGATACATGCTACAACATGGACAAACCTTAAAAATATTATGCTAAATGAAAGAAGTCAGTCACAAAAGACTACACATTGCATGATACCATTTATATGAAATGTCTAGAATAAGCAAATCTATAGAGACAAAAAAGTTCATTAGTGGTTTCCCAAGACTGGAATGTGGGAGTAGGGGAAGTTGGAGGGAAATGGGGATTGACTGCTAATGGATATGAAGTTTCTTTTTGGGGTGATGAAAATGTTCTAAAATCACGTTGTTTGTTGCACAATTCTGTGAATATGTTAAAAACTACTGAATTTTCCACTTTAAATAGTTGAATTATATCTCAAAGCTATTTTTTTCCTGTTGTGATTCCTTTGGTGTATTCTTTTTTTAATTGAAGTATAGTTAATTTACAATGTTGTATTAGTTTCAAGTGTACAGGAAAGTGATTCAGGTATCTATCTATCTATCTACCTATATATATATATACACACACACATATATGTATTCTTTTCCAGATTCTTTTCCATTATAGGTTACTACAAGATACTGAGTATAGTTCCCTGTGCTATACAGTAGGTCCTTGTTGTTTACCTAATTTATATATAATTGTGTGTATATGTTAATCCCAAATTCCTAATCTATCCCTCCCCTTTCCACTTTGGTAACCATAAGTTTGTTTTCTACATCTGTGAGCCTATTTCTGTTTTGTAAATAAGTTTATTTGTATCTTTTTTTGAGATTCCACGTATAAGTGATAGCATATGATATTTGTCTTTCTCTGTCTGACTTACATCACTTAGTGTGATAATCTCCAGGTCCATCATGTTGCTGCAAATGGCAATATTTCATTGTTTTTATGGCCGAGTAGTATTCCACTGTATACAGGTACCACATCTCCTTTATCCATTCATCTGTCTATGGACATTTAGGTTGTTTCCATGTCTTACTTAGCCCAGTGTTTGCAGCAGCACTATTTACAAAGACGTTATTTTTAAAATGCCAGTTGCTATCATTTTAGGTGCCTAATTCTTGTCAATATGATCTTAAACAAAATGTAAAAATAGTCACTAAAGTATAACACCCATTGCTGATATAAACTGATTAGCCAGATGAGCAAATTATGCTTTTATTCTTTACAATGTTTGACAAGATAATGGCTCAACACTAGCAAAGTCAGGTAAGGAATCGCACTCTTCCTGCTCTCAGAACAACGTTCTTTCCATTATACCACTGTGAGAGAATTTTTTCCTGATATGTTACGTAACTTTAAAAGGTGCCACTGACAGGACAGTACAGTGAATGGTACCCCCTTGGAGTGCACCATATGAACAGCGGTACACGGTTATCCTGGTTGGGCCACTGCGCCAAAGAGTAATAGAGGTTTACTACTAAGTATCTGAACTTCCCAAAGGTAACACACACCCTGATTTGTTTACTGAGATTTATCATGCACCTTGCCTTCTATTATTCTTACCCAGACCCATGAAATCAGCAATCAGCATTAGGAAAAGCAAGGCATTTACTGACATCTGCAAGACACCTCTCTAAAAAGGAACCAGTATGCTGGTTGGAGTCATGGACTGCTGTCGGGATGAACAAACTTGTCTCGGTGATTTTCTACAGTAAAGCAACCCAAGCAACCTTCAAATCAATACTTAAATCATTTTAGTTGTAGAGAAATATAAAAAAAAAAAAATTAACATGATAGAATTCGGCAATTTAATTTGTTTCCCTTAATTTAATTTTCACATGCCCAAAGTGCAGACTAAAGAGGTATTAAAATGCAGGGAACAACTTTATAGAATTAACCTTGCTCCCTATAAGAGGTTATAAAGATGACATTGGTGAGCATTTCCCTGAACCACTGAATTTTAATGCATGGTTGATGTGGGCATTTTGAGATGAAGTGTGTAAAGGGCTGAGTTCCTTGAGATTTCACTGTGTACATAGATCGTAAATGCATATCCTTGGTGTTTCCCTAAGGTCCTTATGTTATCTGTTTAGAAGGCAGTGCATTATTCAAGTGAAATGCGGAAATCATGTCCCCTCTATGTAGTTAGCAAGTAAAATTGCTTCTGGAAACGTTGATTCTTCTTCAAAAGGTACAATGAATTGATGAAGAAATACTTTTTGTTTTTGTTTTTGTTTTTAACATCTTTATTGGAGTATAATTGCTTTACAATGGTGTGTTAGTTTCTGCTTTATAACAAAGTGAATCAGCTATACATATACTTTTAAATGTTAGACTGAAACAAATAAATATGTTTAAGAAATATTAAGTTTGAAGAGAACCTAAGGAAGCGAGTCTTTCCCCGACAATAGTTATAGATAAAATGATAAAGAATGTTACCTTTATTTTTCATTAGAAAAGTAACGCTTATTCCTTAAAGAAAAGGTTGAACATAGACATTTTTAATACCTCAAGAACCACCATCATATATATCCATAAAATATATTTGAAGATTTAAGACATGAAAAAAATAGGGTATAAAAGTATAAATTCAGCATGGCCATATGTTAGCAGTGGTTACGTCTTGAAAGCTGGATTACAGATGGTTTGTTTTCCTAATACTTTTCTCTATGTTCCAAACTTTCCACAGTAAACATATTATACTGGACTTAAACAAAAAATGAGTTTTAGTACAAAATATAAACTAACAAATAAAAATGTGAGGGACAGATAGACATAAAAAGAAATGTCCTCAGTTGAATGTGTGGGGTTTACTTTAAAATGATCCACCATCCTCCCCCCAACAGTTGGGAGAAAGATGAACAAAAATGGCAAAATGTTGAAAATCATTCAAGATGAGTAATAGAAACACAGGGTTTATTACACTACTCTCTCTACTTTTATGTTCAAAAATGTCCAATAAAACAGGGAAAAAGAAAAAAAAACCCACTATCATAAAACAATCAATGTTAATGTTTTGCTGTACTTCCTCCCATCTTTCTTCCTCATGTATAATTTTTGTTTTGCAAAGCATCAATCATCTCCTGTAACCATACTGTTTATCTTTACAGTTTGGTTCCAAAGCACAATACTTAAGCTGGAATCAGGCCATGTTTACACACACACACAAACACACACAACTTCACCTGCAATTCTCTCATCCAAAGGACAATTCCTGTTTGCCCTCATTTCCTTACTTGAGCCAGAATATGTATGTACTACCTTGAAGATAAAAGGTTCCAGAATAACAACCAGAGCTGATTAGTCTGGTCCAAACAGTTCCCAAAACAGATGACTGGGGTTGAGTTGAAAAGTGGAGAAAGGCAGAGTTGCCACTGTGGACTTTGAAATACATCATAATCCTGTATGTTTCCAATGCTAATGCTTGGGCCTGAGCCTTCTTTTGAAGAAGTTATTACCCTCCAGGCAGATCACAGGGCTTCTTCAAGGTGGGAGACAGGATGAACTTTCCATCCGTGTGATGGGAGCTAAAGATAAACATCTTTGCACTACCATTAGTCTTGGATCCCAGGATTATAACTGGATTCAGGCACAAAAACCACTTTGCAGGGCACAAGCCTGTCTAGCATAGGGCATATCCCTATATCATCCCTGTGTCACCCATAGCAGCACACCATTCCCTTTGGACCTATAGCTTTAGAGCAGTGGAGAGCCCACAGGGTCATTCTGTACTTTTCTGCTTTTATTCAAAGTTTATCTCTGGAGTCATAATTGCTCTTCCCTGATCCCAGAGCATCACTCAGGGCCACCTCAGTCCAACTGGCTGAGGAGAAAGGAGTTAGGTCTTGATTCTTTCTCTTCAAAAACCTCCCTGGCGCCTTAGGTAAATGAGCCCATTAATTCCAAGACAAATTTCAAGTCACATCAATCAATGCTTTCCTCAAGCAGACAAAATACAATTTTACCCCACCAGGCATAGTCACTATATTCTACATATAAGGCAACATCTCCTGGCAGTTAAGAATATGGGTTCTGAAGCTTCAGTGCCTGGGTTCAAATCTCATCTTTGTCATTTACTTTCTTTATGACCTTGATCAAGATACTATAAATCTTCTGTGTCTAGACTTCCTCATCTGCATAATAGGGATACTATCAGGGTCTTCTTCACAAGGATCTTATGATAATTCAGAGTTAACACATTTAATGTACTTAGAAAAGCACCTAACATATAGTAAATGTAGAATATGTGCTAATCAGTATCCTGATTTTTTCACTTAATATTATGAATATTTTTTCATGTTATTTTTAATAGTTGCCAATTTTCTATCAAATACATTTATTCAACAATTCTCTTCTAATTGAACATTTAGTTTCTTTTCAGTTTTACTATTATAAACTATATTGATATAAATATTTTTATGCATGGATTTTCTCATGTTCAGTGTCAAATCTTTGAAGTTCCCAAAATGGAAATTACCAAATCAAGGAATAAACATTTAAAATTGCCTGATAAATTTTGCCAAAATATCTTACAGGACCAATCTGACTGTTTTCCCTAACTTTGATGCCAATTTAGTCCCAGACTTCAAAAGATAAAATTTGAAGGAAAAAAAGACTGCGCCAGAATTTTTAAACCAAATTTTCAAACACAACCTTCAGACATTATTTCAGGTATTATTTGTCCTCATCTTTTGCTCTGATAGCAATGATACTATGCCAAACCAATATGTAGATGTCTCTTGTTTTCGACTTTTCTGGGACTTTAAACTTGATAAAAATGCAAAAGTGGTAGCTAACCTCAATACAAACTCTTTCAGTCTATATACCTATCTCTAAATATTGCTTACATTTACACTGTGTCCAAAGCCTTACAATGGAATCAGAGGAAATAAAGGGGTGACTCAGAGACAAATACTATAAATATCTAAAATAACCAGGAATACATAAAACTCAGGATAGAAGATGGAGAAAACTTAGAAAACCAAACACTGCCATCAAAATGTTGCTATAGAACAGTAGTAACACAGTGGTTATTGCAAGCTCTAGGTTAGACTGCTTAGTGTGAATGTGAGGTCTATCACAAAGAATTTTTATTTTGAGTTACTCTTAAAATAAGTAAAAGCTCATGGAAGGCTGAATGTAAGTTTCTACCTGTGGAGATTATTTTGCATGGTACGGGTGTGACTGATTTTAAGTTGTTCCTGAATAACATCCCCCCTTCTCATAAAGTTTTGGATGAGTATGTGGCCACCCAGCTAAACTACATTTCCCAGCAACCCTTGCATCTGGGTTTGGCCATATGCTAAAGTTCTGGCCATTGGAATATGAGAAGAAATGAAGTGTGCAATGCCTGGATATTGCCTTTAAAAGGAGTGGATGTGTATCCTTTATGCTTTGCTCCTTCCTATAGGTTGATAGATGGTGAGAAGTAAAGGATCTTCCTTGGTTACATAAAGCGAAAATGGTAGATGACTGTGCTGGACTATTATATGAAAACAAAATAAAGTTACAGGCACTTTAATAGTAGGGTTTCTTAGTTAAAGCAACTTAACCTGTACCTTTCCTAATATAATATGACTCCAATAGAAGTCAAGTTGGTTTTGATTTGAATTTTTGAGAAGAATGACAATAAAATATGATCAGAAAAGCATATTCAATATTCGCTAATGACTTCTACATTGCTGAGTGATCATACCCCAGCTGCTAGGAGTAGTGGTGGCCCACCATCTTCACCTGTCAGTTCAGTTAGTAGACATTTGGTCATGTTCAAAACGTCCATAAGACATTTGGTCCATGCCAAAAGGTCCTTAATATTTGGTCCTGTCCAAAACCCAGTGGCATTAACCAAATATGCTCACAGACGTTTTGGACAGCACCAAATTTCAAAGACCTTTTGCCATAGACCAAATGTCTTATGGACCAAATATCTTATAGATGACCAAATGTCCTACAAGGGTCAGTTCTTCATAGTTTGCCTCAGCTATATAAAGCCACCTTGCCCAGGATCCCACCCTAATAAATAGCCAGCACACTAAACCCATCTGATGGTCCAATTCCCAGAAAGTTCAACATGCAATAGTATGTAACAGGAGTGGTACAAAAAAATTAGGCAATAGAATGGATTTTTGTAGCTGGATTAGTCACTGCCTGCCTAGCAATTAGGGTCACATCATTGGTGATAGATATAACACAAATAGACGCTGGTAAAACAAAATGCCCCAATTGCTACAATTTTCACTGGTAGTGAATTGTAATGATGTGCTAGTGCAAGGGGAGGCAAGAGCTAACACACTGCATCAGGCATTTGAAAAATATGGGGAAATAGTAACTATAATGATAATGGAATTAAGTGGCTATTACTAAGCTCCATTGATGGAGCTAGAAAAAGACAATAAAAGCTAAGAGCAATTAACAGGCAATTGAAAGCCAAGTGTGAGAGCCAGAGAGCCTCTTTGGTGGTATACAAATAAGCTCTCACCTCCTGCAGCAAGCCAGAGAAAGTTAAGAACCAGACCTAGGATTTAATTGTCACTTGAGGGATTTGTAATTTCTCTCCCCAAAACACTAGGTACTGCAGAATTAGAGGTCTTAGTAACTAAATAAGGCTAGGGGACCAAGCAAGAGTCCCTTTGAATTATAAACTACAGATGCTGCCTAAGCATTTGGGGCTCCTTATGTCCAGAGACCAGACATCAAAGAGTCACCACCTTGACAGGGTTACTGTTACGCAATGAGGGCAAGAAGGAGTATTTTTGGCACTCCAGTGATACACTTAGGTGCCACTTGATACTCTCTTGCTAAGTCTTTATGATAAATCAACAAGTGAAGTAACATTAATTTGAGAAGAGCATGGTGACCAGAAATGAGGTTCTGGGCCATGCTACCAGACAAGCCCTGAAATCACCAGAGATGCTAACTGTTGCTGAGGGAAATCTGGAATATATAGCAGAGGAGAAAGAAAATGAGCATTCATTGTGACCCCAAAACCAATCAGAATCATGGAGGATCTGCTCTCTGAAATAAAAGTAAAACAAAACAAACAACAAATGCAAATATATACATATATATACATGGGCACCGACCCACCCAACACACACACAGTCAAAAGTCCACATACTGGGGCTTCCCTGGTGGCGCAGTAGTTGAGAGTCTGCCTGCTAGTGCGGGGGACAGGAGTTCGAGCCCTGGTCTGGGAAGATCCCACATGCCGCGGAGCAACTGGGCCCGTGGGCCACAGCTACTGAGCCTGCGCGTCTGGAGCCTGTGCTCCGCAACAAGAGAGGCCACGATAGTGAGAGGCCCGCGCACCGCGATGAAGAGTGGCCCCCGCTCGCCACAACTAGAGAAAGCGTTCACACAGAAATGAAGACCCAACACAGCCAAAAATAAATAAATAAATAAATAAATAAAATTAAAAAAATAAAAGTCCACGTATTGCTATCTCTGCCTCAAAAACAAAGGAATTGATAAAGGACACACACAAGGGCAGGAAGCTGAAACAGTATGGATAGAATCAAGACTCAAACCCTAGTTCCTCTGATTCCATGCACTGTGATCTCGAATCAAACACAAAATTTTCCCCATATTTAGTTAATTTAAAGATCTGTAAAATGAGAATATTGGTACTGTACTTATTGAAAAACTCTGCATATAAGTGGACTCATTCAGATCAAACCCATGTTGGAATCTGAGTGCAAAGAGTGGATTATAGTGGGCACAAAGATGCACCACTCAAGAAAGGACTTGTTGCCTCAGCCATTATGAAGGATGTCAGCCAACAGCCTGTGGTTGTCAGACCCTTAAGGAATTGCCTCAGCTGCAAAGAGTCACCTGGCTCAAGGTTATACCCTTCCCAGGGAAACACATATTTAATGACTAATTGTGGTAGGGCATTAAAAGTCCAACAATTTCAATTTAACAAGGGACAACTATAATGAGCCATTTTACTTCTGTGGGATCAACCTAGGCTGTCACCAGATCACTGCAGCTCCATCTCTCTCTCTGCCCCATGCTGCTTTCTTCCTCTTCCTCCCACAGGTTTTCTTCCCACCAGCGTTCCCTAATAAACATGGCATATACTGCAACTGGTCTCAGAGTGGGCCTGCCAGAGAATCCATTCTTTTGGGACACACACTTTATTCCTCATACTCCTTGAAACACGTTACTCACGTAGATTATAAGACACCACAGGCGGATTTTTCATCTATTTGATTGGCCACTATTTCTTACTCTCTTTTGTCATTTCTCTAACTTAGTGTGCCCCAGGACTCCCTTTCTAGTCCTGTTCCCTTCTTTTCATTACCTACACTCTTGCTAATATTACTAGTCTTGTTGCTGTAAATACCATGCAATCTGTTTTTAATAAAGCAGCCAAAGCAGTTATGTTAAAACACCAATCATGTCACTCCTCTCCCAAAAACCATCCCATAATTTCTCTTCTCAAAGAAAAGCCCAGTTTTGTTCTTGTTGTTGTTTGTTTTTTGGGTTTTGTTTGTTTGTTCGTTTTTTGCTACAGTGGTCTGTAACAGCCAATACCAGAGGTTCTCAACCCTGGATATATGTTATATATATAGGTTATATATACCTGAGAAGCTGAAAATCCAGTGTACAAAAAAATAAGTACTTCACCTTTATGAACTAAAAATAACTTTATAAAACAGATATATCATCATATTACTAAATCAAGTACAAATAACGTTACCAAGCAATAACAGTTATGGATACAGATAAATAAAGCACACTTCTGAGTTAAAGTCAGGTTTGTACTGTCAATAGCCCTGCCCTACCTTTCCCCCAATTACATAGGTCGAACCCTTTTTTCTCCCACCCTTATAGTCCATTCATCACTAAAGCCTGTAGTGCTATTTTCAAAACATGCCCCTTATAGAAGTAATTGTTAATGTTCAATAAACATCCCCATTCCCCTTCACATTCCCAGTCCCACTGCTGTTAGGTTGAAACCATGGAATTAATTCAAGCCAAATAAGTTTGAATGGCAATAATGAGTATCACTTCCAGTCTAAGATAATTAGGAGCTGGTGTGCCTCCTTCATCTCTCTCTTCCTCTGCTGCAGTGACCTTGAAAGCCACGTGTTCCAGAGAGTAGCTAGAAGATGGAAGGTATGTGGATTCTTGAGTCACTGTTTAGAGGAGAGTTGCTTTGGAGATCTGCCCAAACTGCGTGAGACAGTGAAATGATTTTGGGATCTGTTAATTACTCTAAAAATTAACAAGATTGGTACCAGGAATGGGCAGGAGCTTCTCTAATGAAGACAAAAAGCAAAACATGTGGTATCTGCTTATGAGTCAAGTGTTAGGACAGCCAGGGAAGTGAAAGTGGAAGTTGAAAAGATATTCATCTCTCTTACCAGTAGCAGAACATGTGATCATGCTACTACCTACAGTAACTATGATCACATCATTAATGAGCTAGAAACTCTAGGAGAAGAAACGGGAAAATAGAAAATGAGTGGTGTTAGTTGCTTATTCTAGGCTCTAAAAATGTCACCTCATCACAGAGGACTTTGCTTTCGTCACTCCCCACAAGTTAACCCTTCATTACTCTCTGTACCAGTTCATATTATTCACCATAATCCTAAATTAATATGTTGTTTACTCATCAAGGATTAGTGTCTCTAGAATAAAATCTCCATGAAAAAGAGACTTAAGAGTCCCATGTTTACCACTTTATCATCAGAATCTTAACAGTGTCTGCCACACAGTCACAAAAATAAATGTTAAACAAACGAAGAAAATAAAGAATGAATGCACTCATTATTTGTTTGAGATGAAGACTCATTAATTAATACGCATTGGTACCTGTCTGCTTTTCTTTCTCTCTTTCTCATTCTCCTTCACCTTCTTGTTCTCTCTACACAGCTTCTCTTCTCTTTTTTTTCCCCCATGCATTTGCTTTATTCTTTTCTCCCTAAAACTAGTTTCCCTGCTTCCAAGGTCACATAGCAGCCCCACAGCTTCCAAATTAATGTTAGTTCTCTCACTACACAGTAATTCCAAATTATCTTGAGAAATAATCTGATTGAGCTAGTTTAGGTCATTTATGACCAATGGACACTGGTGGACACTGGTGGGGGAGAAGGGAGGAGGTATATACACAGTTGTCAATGTCCTAAGCAGAAATCTGGAAAGGTGATTACTACAAATGCTCTTGACAACAGACTAATAGAGAGGAAGCTGCTGAATAAATTTTCAAATAACTCCTTTATCAGGTGGGGTCTCAGGATACCAAAAATTAAAAAAAGGAATGAAAAAGTCCTAAAATTTGCATTCTAGAAAGGAAATAGATAGCTGAGTGATATTATTGACCATTTTAAAGAACAAGGAAATGATTAAAATTTTAATCAAATTGTACATAAAGCAATATTCCAAAATCTTTGGAGTTACTTGTTCACAATTACTGTTCACAAGTACATATTTGAAGCAAAAGTCTCTTTACTGGGAGCATCTTTAATGACAATGTGACCAAAAAAATAATGAAGATTAAAAACAGAATCCCATGTAATTTTTCTCCTATACTTGTTTTATTCCCTGTCTTTCATTTAGGAATAGAAAAATTAAGTAGCTCAAGCAACCAATTTGTAAGCAGATGATAAAGAACGTTTGCAACAGTTTACCCTGGCACTTCACTGGAAAAGTCACAGATGAGACTAAAAGATTCTGACAGTAAATATCCTGTTTATGAGTATGATTTATCCATAGATATAGCTACTGATTTAAAATAAACTTATAAATCGTACTTTATGAACTATGCTTTAAATATTACTCCAGTTATGTAGTCTAGTCTAATCAAGCCTGTTGGCATTCTGATTTGGGAAAATAATTTTAATATATCATTTTATTATTATTTGATAATTATTTAACGTTCAAGTGGTATTTACAGTTGTATAACGTACACGTTTATATTATATAATACATATAATATGTACACACATAAATGCACACAAATGTGGGTTGAAAACATTAAATTGAAAGTATATCTAAAACTATGTCATAAATGGGTATCCTACCTTTTGACTCTTCTCCTCAAATTCTTCAGATACCCATTATCCTTTGCTGCCCAGAGCTGTCAAATTGTACTCCAGTACTAAGATCTCTTTGTTTTACTCCATAAAATGTCTCTTCTGTTTCTCTTCCCATATCAATCAGAAGATATATCACAGAATGTAAAATAGATGATTATCTTATTACTTGACACCGTAAAAAAGTTTTAACGCTCTCATATTCATTCAAGAAGTATACACACACACATTTAAGTGTTCACACACACACAATAAGCTGACAATATGGTAAGTACTGAAGAAACCATGGTGAACAAGCCAATTTCCTTCCCTCAAATTGCTTAGAGTCTAATAAATAAAAAATTATTATGCCCTTACTATATGCCAACAGGTGATGATCAAAGTATAGTAGCTCATTTTACTCCTTAAACCCTCTGACCTAGAGTTAATCCTATTTTAAAGATGTGATAGGGACTTCTCTGGTGGCCCAGTGGCTAAGGCTCTGTGCTCCCAATGCAGGGGGCCCAGGTTCGATCCCTGATCAGGGAACTAGATCCTTCATGCCACAACTAAGAGTTCACATGCCGCAACTAAAGTTCCCTCATGCTGCAACTAAAGATCCCATATGCTGCAACTAAGACCTGGCACAGCCAAATAAATAAATAAATTTTTTTTTCAAAAAAAGATGTGATAAATTATTTAACAAGTCCAAGTTTAGATAGTATCATTTTTTAAGTGTCTGGATATCTAATCCTCAGATGCTAATATTAGTAATCAAGGTAGGGTTTGAAGTACTAGTTGATGGAATTTGAATAAAAACCTAAGAGCCCCACAATTCCTTTCCACCAAACACCCTCTTCTTCTATATAATTGCTAAGGCAGGTAAATACATATTTCACTAATAAATGGGAACCCAAAACATCACTTTAGTATTAGGTGGGCTAACAGTGATACCCAAATGTGAGACTTTCTTGTAACCTAGATCAAACTCACAGCTTACACCCAAGCCCTACACAGCCTTCTCTATGTCAAAGAACGGAACCCAGCGATGATGATTCCCTAAGGCTTGGGGAATGCTCTGAGAGGAAGCACAGAGATACAGGATGGGTAACTGGCCCTCCCCTGTAGTGTGGGCCTTGGTCTCACACAGGTCCTGGAGATAAGGAGGAGAAAGTAGGAAAAAGAGCTGCAGTAGAAAAAAGACCCTAATTACTAATAACAATGGTCCAACCACTGATCCAGAGTCTGAGGAATTAGATTTCTCTCTCTAGGGAAACAGAAAAACAAAAAATGTTTTGGAGAGAAGGGCGCTTCTTCTCCCATGAAATTAGTAAATGTTGAAACCAGAATATGATCTGGGTATATTCACTCCAAGATTCCAAGTTTATTATTTTAACTGCTCTATTTTTTTAAAAAAAGAATGTGTTACCCTTGTTTTTTGTTTGTTTGTTTTTGTTTTTTGGCCACACTGTGTGGCATGCAGGATCTTATTTTCCTGACCAGGGATCGAACCTGAGCCCCCTGCAGTGGAATCAAGGAGTCCTAACCACTGGCCCACCAGGGAATTCCCTATCCTTGTATTTTTAAAAGGGCTTTATTTACAAAAATGAACCTCTAAATAATGGAATACTCAAAGGATTCATTTTAAAGCATAAATGATTCCTCTCGGGACTTCCCTGGTGGTCCAGTGGCTAAGACTCCACGATCCCAGTGCAGGGGGCCCAGGTTCGATCCCTGGTCGGGGAACTAGATCCCACAGGCATGTCGCAACTAGGAGATCACATGCTGCAATTAAAGATCCCGCGTGCCGCAACTAAGACCCGGTGCAGCTAGATAAATAAATAAACATTTAAAAAAAATGATTCCTCTGCTTCTCTTTCTAGCAAATTGCCTCTTCCCACTATACCTATTCACTCCGCTCATTCCTCACATGTGAATTCTTACCAAAGTGGTTTTCTCAGGTTTTATCAACCATTATTAACCCTCCAATTTGAGGAACAATCTAAAACTTTACATTAATGATATTTGATGAAAACAGAGAGATCAAAATAATTATCATGATTAAATATCAAGCAAAGCAATGGCCATTTTAGAAGAAAAATTATTTAACCTTCCAAGAAATATATTTTTATTTTTTAAACTTTAAAACTGTAACATTAATGAAAGGATAAAATTGTCTAGTTCATCAAATATTATCATTTGAGTAATATGGAACATATAGCCCATGAAAGTCCACTATTACTGTTAAGTAAGCTCCATTGTGCTTTTTTTTTTTTTAATTTTTAAATACTCATTTCTTTCTCCCACCACTAGATTTCAGGGTAGTATTCTCTTCAATGTCTCTGTGCCCTTGAAATTTGTTTTCCCTATTTCTGGAATTATTTTCCTTTCTCTCTAATTTGTAAACTATGACTTGTCAATCTTTAACACTCAGATAATACGACGAGGGCATTGGCACTCCACCTCATAGATTTATGTGCCTACAAAATTGTACACTTCCTGATTTCAGAACTTGCAACAATACTTTCTGTCCCGTGACACTGTGACATCCTTGAAACAAGAGACTATATTCTATGCAACTCTGAAATCTTCTTCCCCCAAAGCCCATCACTGTTCCTATCTAAGGAATGAATGAACAATTTTTGGAAGGGAGTGAGTACAGAAATTCACAGCTCTAAACTCTCAGAAAATTATTCCTCTCCCCTCACCCCTACATCTATTAATACCCATATGTATATAACAAGCAAGCTCTGACTTGGTATTTTAACCTTTATATAGTTCTGGGAAGTCTATGTCTTTTAGGATGCTACAGCATAAAAAGAATGATTTGTGATGACTCATTCTGATCCATGTCAAGTAGGACAATAAAATATATAAAACTCTTCACATTTTTAGAGTCTAGCTCCTACATGATTTACTGGAAGAGAGATATGGTATCTTACCAGAAAATTAAATTGACTAGCCAGCTCTTTGCCTATTTAATAACTCTACTCTCATAGGGAAATATTTTGATTCAGCCATTCAACTTCATAACACAAATCTACGTGTAAAAAAGAAATAAATTACTGGCAAAGAATTTTAAACTTGATAACTTAGGAATATGAAAGAAAAACTCTTCTTAGTTACTGGAGTTGACTGGAAAATAGACATAACAAAGTATTCAGATGGGCTGCTGACTTAAACTATCTAAATCATTTTAGATTTAGAATCATTTTTATACAATTCTTAAAAGGTCTGTTTCATTCCACAAAGATTTTTGACCATTTACTAAGCGCCAGTCACCCCTCCGCTAGGTAAGGAAGAAAGCCAAACACAGCATCATTTGCATGAGCTGTTATTAGAAAATGCCTGGCAGAAGGATTTTAAGGAGTATCTAACTTGTGTTATAGGGCATTAGCATGAGGAGTCTGGCCAAAATGCAGCCATTTTCAGGAACAATGGATGAAAGATGGTTCTGGGAAAAAGGAGGAATTTTTCCTGTAAATTACCATTCATTGATTGGACAATGTGGATCTTATCAAGAGGGATGCAGAGGAACAGTAAGGAGATAAAGTCTTGTGCAAGAGGGAGTGGGGGAACAAAGGCAAGGGACAAGGACATGCATTTTCAAATGCACAGAGACAAGGGGATGAGGTACCACTGAAGACATATATTATCACCAGCAACGCCAAAACAGACCACTCATTTGAAAAAAACACAAAGTACACAGATGCCCCACCTCCAATTCTCATGCATAAATAATAAAAGTATAAGGCATAGTTATAAGTTGTATTTATCATGTGGGAGTTATCAGAGATTTTTTTTTTTCTTATATCTTACAATACCCAGAGGAAAAGCTTCACTCTATTCTGACATACAGAAAGATGTTGTACTTCTTCTAATAAACTATTTTGCGTTTATTATATGAAAAGAAATGTATTATATGAAAATGAAACATGTAATTGATCAGCATTCCCTCTTCATATTGATTACTAGAAAACTCAGGACCTACTTTATAATCCTCCTAATGCAAATGTTCATGCCTTATAGAGTGCAATTTTGTTTTAGATACCATCCCTGTATTTATCATATTTTTCTTGCTTTGCCTGGATATCTTGAGTACAATTTAAAATATGTCATATATATTTCTTTAAATGACCTTAAATCATTCTTAGAAATTTGAGGAATGAATGAATGTACAGACAAATGAATAAGTGAATTAATGAGTAAATGAATGAATAATAAATAAAACCTATCCCTCCAGAAAATTTTTACAAGTAATGGGCAAATGCAAGTTCAATATAACACTACATTAAGTTGAACACTAAAAACAAAATTGGTTATTATTTAAAATTTGATGTTGGGCATTCTCCCAGCTCACATTTTCCACACCAGAAAGTTAGAGTTTGACTGGCTTTAATTCCTGTCTCTACACTCATTTCATATCCAAACAAGCTGTTTTATTCTATAAATATTTATAAAGCTCTCTCCTGACATGCATTCAAAGTTGTTCTGTCAAAGAGAAAAGGTTAGCGAAGCTCAATTAGACCAAATGGAATGCGTGAGAGAACAGAACTGTCTTTGGCATTTTTTGAACGTTAATACTGAGTTAGTGGATTCTGTGTCCTTGGACAAGGAATTTTGTAGCTCTGGGCTGGAACTGACAAATGTGTCAGTAACACCTGCCCACACCAATCTCTATATGGAAATGGGTAATAAGCCATCACATCAGGGTTACACATGATAGTGTAAAGAAAAAAATATATTTTCAGGTAAGCATTTTCCAGCTATTTCATGTCCTTAAAAAAGTGACTGCACTGTTGCTTTGAGAGTGATAAACAGATGGCTCAGAGGAATGTACCATTTAATACAGAAATATTTGCAGAAGAGACAACTAAGCAAAATATTTAGGGAATCTTCTGGAAAAAAGGAGGTGTTACTCTCAAGTCACTGAAACTCTATTTTCTCATCTTCTAATTGTGCCTCTTAAGTAAAAGCTAAAATGTGCATTAATTCCCAGCTTGGTCACCAGAGAATTCTCATTTAAACACTGGATACAAACAGTCGAAATTGAGATTCAAACTGAGCAAATGTTCAGTTTAGTAAGACAAGCACATGTTATAGCTGTAGATTTGGGAAGAACCATGCGGATCTAAAATGCAATGCCTATATCTCTATGGGATAAAGCAAGAACAAATACAGATCTTTTTTGTTACATGACTGATTTGTGCAATTGGATAGAGGAGAATTCTACTGGTTATTAAGGAGGTATATAGAAACATGAAGGAATCTCTGGTAAGAATGAAATCAAAAGAGTGAAATGGATTAAATATCAGCAATTTTACTTCTTTTCTCAACTATGTGTTACCAGCAGAGGTTACCACATAAATGCATTTTTAAGTCATTAGTCAATCTTGGACATTTTCTCACCACATCAAAAATGCATACGTTCTGGTACTTAACTTTACCACTAACTTGCTATTTGAGTTTAGCCAAGGTTCTTTGTGAGACACTATTTTTATCAATAAAAATGAAACTAATATAGTTCCTCCCTATCTCCCAAGATCATTGTAAGGTTAAAATGAGATAGTAGGTAAATGTAAAGTTTGGCATTTAAGTTCAAAAAGTCAATTGCTCAAAATAAATCAACTGTCCAAATATAGGATAGAAGAAATGTTAAAATAAGATTACAATTGCCTACGAATGGACATTTCAATTAATTGGTTGCTAAAAAGCTAATGAAATCCAAGACTACAAAACAGAACTATTGTCTAGCTCAAGGGACAGACAGGGTACCACACGCTGTACTGGTCACAACAAGTAGACATTGCTCAGAACATTGAGAGCCTAAGTAGGATTAAGTGAAGTGTTTGGAATCTGTCATAAAAACAAACTTTCAAACAATCAGGGATGACTACCCAGGACAAGTAAGGTTTCAGAAATGTTGTCAGTAGAACACTACATGAAAAAAAGAAATCTGAGTTGAAATATGCCTAGCAATTAGAGCTGTCCATAAGTGAAAAGACAAAGCTGCAATGTAATGAACTTTCTGTCACTAGAAGGGTTCAAGCATAGGCTAGGTAATCAATCAACTGTTAGAGTGCTATACAAAAGATAGTACTAGATATGCTCCAAAGTCTCTTCCAACTAATTATTTTAAAATTGTGAATATATCCAGTGCTCTTTCCTACTGCATGAAATTATTTTCAGTTCAGCATTTGAGAGCTACCAGAAAAGAAAAATAGAGTTATTGCCAGGACATCAGCACATTCAGAAGAGATTGAAAATGCTATGCTTCTGTATGCAGGGCTGGGATTGTGATTTGGACGCATTAAAAGTTAGAAACAGAATGTCAAAAGTGTTGTCCTGCTGGAATTGAGTACTTATTAAGAAGATGGACGGAAGTTTTGAATCAGAAGATCAAAAGGACTTTGCACTTTTCCATACATGTGACGAGTGGCAAAGGAGAAGGGGCAGGAGGAGGACTGGAGGTGTGTGCCAGGAGTTCAGAGACAAGCCACATGCAGCAGTTTGGGGAGGTGAGCCAGGTTACCAATGTTTATCGCAGCTCTATTATGAGATGGAACTTTCCCTAGACCCAGTGACAGCAGCCTCTCACCTTGGGAGTAAAGAGCTATACCAGGTTCCACCATTAACAACAGACCTCTCCACTGCCCACAACATGCCCCTTCCACAGTGTCCCTCCTTTGGAACCAGGGACTGGCATCTGGCACCTCCCTGTTTGTAATGACCCTGGTCCTAGGGGGGGCAGAAAGAGAAATATTCCAACAGAAGATAATGCAAAAAATATGCAAAATTTTCATTTTTTTCATGGCTAAGTCGGAAAGGTTACTCAAAGGAAAATATCCAAGGATGCATTTTCATGGTAGTGTGAAGACTGGCTCTGGTTCCCTTGTTCATGAGAGAAAATGTAAGCAGTATTTAGATAAGCAACAGTCTCTACAGCATTTCGTGTGAACTCTCTAACTTGTGTTGTTTATTGTTTTTACTTTTACACTGGCTTTCCCAACTATATTTTTAAGACCCATGGGGCAGTATCACTATCACATGCCTCCATATATTATTAGCACTGTATATGGCGATTTGCAAACAGCATATGCTTAATAAATGTTTGTTTTCTGACAATAAAAGAAAATAGTGAATATAATAGTAATTTTAAAATTAACAATATTATGCAAAGGAGAGACATCGTCATTTGTAGGAATAGGTTCCTCCAATGAAATATCATTGAGTAATATGCTAATATGCCACTACTCTGAAGATGATGGGTCTAAGTGGTAACAGGAGAGGGGGAATAAAACCAATTAGTTCTTATTCACCATTTTCACAGTGAATGCTTATGACTTAGATGCTGCTGTCAAATGCATGATTAAAAACATACTTTTCAACGTGAATATGCAACTTACCTATCATTTCTATTAGTGGAGGCATGAGTTGCTTTTGTTTTGAAAATAAACGTCAAAGAACTTTCTGCTCAGAAATAACTTGAAAGGAGAAAAACTGATTTTATTTAGAGTTAATACTAGGAAAACAATATTGAGACATATGATCAAAATGAAAACTGTTTCATAAAATAAGTTATGACTCAATATTTAGTGACTTGAGTTTGTTTGTTTGTTTCATTTAACTCTATAGCCCGTTCAGACTGAAACTGATGGCATAAATTTAAATCAGTTTTCAGAAGGAATAACTTTCCATGAGCTATACTGAAAACCTCTTGTATATGTATAGTATACATACAATTTATCTGAGGTTACATATAAATAAACACATTTTTGTAGACGTATCTGGGGAAATCAGAAATTCATTCTAAAATCGTATTTGATTATAGGATAAAATTAAATGTATAATTTGGCTCCCCAATCTTTTTGCTATTCACTTATGCTAAGTAAGCTCCAACAGGGCTAGTTGGCCCACTCCAAACCTACATAGCTAGAATCATAAGATTTTGAGAACATAACTATCCTAAGGGAACATCTCCTGAAGGGAACACAGAATCAACTGTCTTCAAGGACCAGGCAGGTAATAGAAATAGAAGACATCAGAGAGTGATAGAGTTTGTGGAGAACTGCAGACTCTCCCCTGATGAAATGCATCAGATTCAATTTATAAAAATTCCCTGATGATGAAACAAACATTTGTCTGTACTAGATCTGACTCAGAGCCAACGAGGCGAAATTCCAGGTCTAATGTTCAGCTATCTTACAGATAGAAAACTGCAGGGGATATTGGGTTAAATAAGTGACTTAAAGCCATTATAGTAAGTTGTGGCAAAGCTAGATCTAGATTCCAAGTGTTCTGTCTTTTGGCTGTATACTTTTATATTATACAACTGATTCTCTTTCCAATATCCAGATCCTATCATTCTGGCCTTTCAAATATATTCATGTATATAAAAATTGTGTTGAATTGTACATTGATGTCTCTTGTAATCTTAATTCTCTGTTCTTTTTGCTTTTTCCTATTAACAAAAGACTATTTCATGAAGTAAAATTATAGTGAAAAAACCTTATAAACATATCTAGGTTTTGATGGGAAAGTGATCCTCCTTTACAAGTCACAAAGAACCAAAATTTTCTATTCTGAGAGGTGGACTTAACTAATAATAAAAACTGAGCCTACCATATTGTTTATTCATATCTAGTTCTGCTACATTTGCATGCCTATTTCCTTGGAGAGAACAATAAACCATTTTATAATCCCCTCTGCAGTTAGCCTGGCATGGATCTCCATAGTCTGCTATTAATAAAAGAAAGTTTGTTAGGACAAATCAAAGAATAATAAATTTTTGCTTTCTAGAAGTAATTTGCAGATAGACTACCATCCCACTTTTTTTTTTTTTTTTTTTTTGCACATCCTAACAGTGTGTTATTGCATCTTGGGAAAGATTTGTTTTTGCTTAGATGAGACAAGGCAAGCAATTGGAGCCTTCAATCTGGTGATCTGCAAGGATGACATCGTGCCAGGAATAATCACCATGTTTACGTTGGTTATGTCCATCAGGACATTAAGCAATTGTTGCTCCTAAATAGTCCAGAGAAGAGAAACAAAAAATCTGATGAGTATCATTATTGAAGTGGCTCCAATCTCTTGAGTCCGAATTATAATTATTATTTGCCTCTAAGGCTTCTGATTATATAGGAATTCTTCAGTAACAAGTTATCTCTCCTCGAAATTTGTTCTTCATTCTTGAAATAGAAGCATAGCTCTACCTTGAACACAATGATGAAAGATGAGAGAATGCAGCTCAATCTATTTGTATGAATGGGTTGGACTGATTTCCTTTTTGGCAACTGCAAACTCAAAGCATTAGGAATAAATGTGTTCATTGAACAGAAGTGTGTCTTATTTGATTGAATAATGTCCTGATCCAAGCAAAAGAGTCTTAGAAAAATGGAAAGGATTCGTTAGGAAGTGAATAAGATATTCATGTAGTAATGGAAGTAAAACCACACACTGGAATTTGTTAAAGACATACATAGACATTCTCATCTAGAATATAAGAATGATATACAGCTCTTCTCACTGACCCTTAGTTGCTAAACAACTATAGTTATTCAGTTATTTCCTGGTCCCAAGACTGTTTATCCAGTCTCCAGTATTAGTACTGCCTATGTCAGTTAGGATTTTTGTTGGTTGTAATCAACAGAAATCAACATTGAATAACTACAGATGTTAAGAAATTAACTAGAAGGCTGTTATGTAGCACACAGCTTCAAAGATAATACTAGTGAGCCAGACTCAAAACAAGACAAGAGTCAGGGAATCTGCTCGAATTCTCAGAGGAACACATCCAATTGGTCTTATTTGGGACATTATGCCCAGAGAAGGCACAATGCTTTAATTGGTAATCCCAACAAAACTGCATAGGGCAAAGGTGATTCCCCAAAAGGAAAAGGGGATGCTATCATCAAATGGGAGAGAGGGGAATAAAGTAAACATGCACTGCACTGCTCTTCACATTTTGGCATTGATCAGGGTAAGACTGAAAAGGCAGATTGCAGCAGAGGTCCAGAACATCAGTACAGGCTTATGCCCACGCCTCTCTATTTTTGTCCTTATGTGACTCTAGCCTTGCTGCCTGACTGCAGGTATATTTTCAATACTGATTTGAGACCAGGCCTGCACATGGGGATTCTTGTTGTTTTGCCCTTCTTACTGCAAAAAGGAAACCAAACAAACTGCCAAGACCCATTTAACAGGAATCAAGCTGAAAATCTGTGAGGTTCTGTTTTATTTTACTTTGTAGAAAACATAACTGCTCACTGCCAATAGTTTCTGGGTGTTGCTACACATCAGTATATGAGTTTATCATAACAGAAGTAGTACTAAACAAGGAAAAATTAGTTTTATGTAAATCAGAGGCGAATAACCAATTTCTGTTTTTCAGATTTACAATCTTTTACTTATTTATTTATTTTTTGGCCAGGCCTCGCGGCTTGCAGGATCTTAGTTCCCCAACAAGGGATCAAACCCATGCCCCCTGTGGTGGAAGTACGGAGTCCTAACCAATGGACCATCAGGGAATTCCCAGATTCACAATCTTTTAAACTTGATGTGGAAATAAAGATTTGGGGAATATTTATTTACCAAGAACACCTAAAAACAGTTTTACATGCCCAATATGCACAGTGAGAATTTTGACTGATGAATTTTATTTTATTATGTGCTTAGTAAGCCTAAATGAAATCCTTATCAGCAGCATCAATCACTAAAATTTGCTATTTCAGCCCTGTGATGGATGCTTTGCAGACAACAGTCACTGACGCTTACAGCCACTTGTAAGAAGAATGGTCCTATTCCCATGTTATAGGTAAAGATGATAAAGCCCACAGTGGTTAAGTAACATACTGTACTTAGAATCATTTAGCTAGTAAATGCTTAGAACTGGTGGTTAAGGCTTCCTGGACCTCAGTTTTTATCCACTATGTCATAATTCTCTAAAAATCATCAGACAGCTTTGAGCAATATTTAAGAAAAATGAATCTAATTTATTCCTATCAAGTGGCTCAAATTTAATTGTGTTTATTTAGTCACAGATGTTGTCTATAAAATGTTATAAAATTTAAAAGGAGGTAGAATTCAATGTCGGGGGGGTCAAGAGCACCTATAATAGTCACATTTCATATTATAAAAACAAATTATAGTAACTCTGTAATGAATTAAGCTAATTCCTTTTTTTTTAATTGCTCATTATTCCCGTGTTACTAGGAAATAGACATTACTAGAGACATAGTTTAATTAACCATGGCTAATATTTATTGGGTAGTCACTATGTGATTAATACTGGATGTAAAAATATGCCCACTTCTTGCTCCATTCTATTCCTCTACTCTTTTCTTACATTGAAGTTGTCTGTTCTTCTAAACATGCTTACTCATCATCAACACTACTGTCATTTTGAACGGAATAATTCTTTGTTGTGGGGACTGTCTTGTATGTTGTAGGATGTTTAGCACCATCCCTGGCCTCAACTTACTAAATGCCAGTAGCACCGCTTTCCCACTTGTGACAATCAAAGATATATCCAGAATTTCCCAAATGCCCTGAGGGGTGGAAGAGGAAGTTATGGGTTAAATCACTCACAGTCAATAACTACTGCTCTAGAGTTACTCCCTTCTGTACCTATTTCTTATACTCACCCCTGACATTTTTTGTAAGAATCTTACCCTCTCTATAATCATCTCTCCAAAATCTTTAAACTCTCTCTTTTAATTAGATTATTTCCATTGGTTTTAAATACACAAGCTACCCCCTTTTTAAGAATACTAATTAATCAATTAATTAAAAATTTTATCTGGCCCCTTAACATTTGTCTGAACCCTGTCCTCTCTTCTCCCCTTCATAACCCAAGTTTCTTGGAGAGACATCTATTCTTGTTGTGTCATTTATCCACTTTCCTTTCACTCCTTACTCCACCCCAAACTGATTTCCATCAGTCCCTCTCCTTCCTTGGCTTCTGTGCATAACAGTCTCCCAATTTTCCTTCCTTTCTGGGAAATCTCTCTCTCTCCCCCCTTTCTCTCCTCCCTCCCTCCCTCCCTTCTGCCCTCCCTCTCTCCCTTCCTCTCTTCTTCTTCACTACCTGGCCATAAAATGGTGGTGTTTCTCAAGGCAGATTCCTAATTCACCTCTTCTTTTCACTCAAGCTTCTATGCCTCAGAGATCCCATGGCTTTAATAGAACTGTATATGGTGAGAGCTCACAATAACCCCAGGTCTCTCCTCAGAGAACCAACCCACTGTGTCCAATGATCATTTGACATTTCCTTTGCAGATCCTAGAGCACCTCAAACTCTACGTGTCCAAAATAAAACTTATGACCATGTCATCTCTACACCTATTTTTGTTCATTTCTCTACACAGTCATTGGATCCTTGACTCATCTTGTTGTGCTACTGAGAAACCTAAATGTTATTCTTCAAATCTCCATTTCCTTTGACCTCCATATCCATTTAATCACAAAATTATGTACACTTTACCATTTAAATATCTTTCATTCTATCCACTCTTGTCATATTCATCAGCTCTAGCCTAGTACATACTACTTTTTTTCATGCTCAGAGTTTTGACAGTCTCCTAGTAAGTCTGCCCGAGTCCACTCTGGGCTGCCCCAGGGAAAGTGATATATTTTACTTTTATTTTTAAAATTACTTATTTATTTAGCTGCACCGGGTCTTAGTTGTGGCACGTGGGATCTTTAGTTGCAGCATGCAGGCTCTTTTAGTTGCAGCATGCACGATCTAGTTCCCTGACCAGGGATCGAACCCAGGGCCCCCTGCATTGGAAGTGTGGAGTCTTAACCACTGGACCACCAGGAAAGTCCCAAGAGAGTGATATATTTTAAATGGAGATCATTGATCTCACTATTCCCTATGCCTTTAAAAACTTTAAATGGCTCCCCAATGCCATGTGAAACACACATTATTTAAAGTTTATACTACAAGCAAATGACTCTACAAACACTGTAGCTAACTCCTCCTCAAGCTATACAGCAGTGAAATCTGTAAGAACAACAGTAACAACAACAGTAACATAACAGCAACCAAAACATAAAAACTTTATTATGAATCATGTACTATTCTAAGCACTTTACATACATTAAATAATTTCATTCTCACAATCATGTACTATTCTAAGCACTTTACATACATTAAATAATTTCATTCTCACAAGGTAAATATTATTTTTATGCCCATTTCATAGATGAAAATATGGAGTCACAAAGAATCACAAGTGATCCGAAAAGGTCACACAACTATGAATGGTCAGAGGCAGGATTAAAATCCAGAACAGATTGGTTCTGGGTTCACACCAGGTCCTGGACAATCACACTATTTTTGCTCTCAGTAATGTAAAAGTTTTAACTACCTCACAAAATATACACCAGGATTTTTATTTAACTGAACTTTCCTTGCTACTTTTACAGCTGTAACTGCTGTAAAAATTGGAAGAAAAAAAAGGTATTCAATTGCGACCATTTAAGAAACATTTATCATTTTCAATCAAATGTATATTATAGTAATGCCCCCTTCCAAACAGCTTGGATGTGAATGGAAATGGGATCACCCAGCTAACTATGACACAATATGTATCACGGAAGAGCGTGAGAGAGCCATACGAACGATATAAAATATTATCCATGATATTCAATACAAAACTGGATTAAATACATTACAACTTCTAAAGGAGAAGACGGCATTAATCAGAAGGGAACAGGGAATTCACAAAGGTATACCTCTACCATCAACAACCACCCCGAAGAACACAGGAAGGGCTGATATTCACTGAACATTTACAAAAGCAAAAAATTGAGTGGAGCCCTTCACGTGCTGCAACTCATTTACTTCTCACAGTAACTGTAATAAATATTATTACCTATAATTTACAGGTGAGTCAACTGAGACTCAAGACCATGGAGCTAGAAAACCTCAGGGCTGGAATTTGAACCCAACCTAATCTAACTCTAGTGATCATAAAAAAAATAAACAACCTACTTCTTACAGAAAAAATAAAATCATAAAGCATACTGATGCAAAATATAGGTGGAATCTTTCCAGGTCCTGGTCCAGTGGTGAGACTGCCTTGCCAAGAAGTGACAGAGAAATGTATGAGAAAACCTTCAGAGGCTCAAGGAAAAGGAGCTGGGTTTCCTTATAACAACTGCCCTTCTTGCCTGCTCTGCTTTTTGCTTCTGCTCTGCTCTGAGAGCTTAGTCATTGGTTTTTAAAGTGAAAGTTGTTCTCTAGCAAAAGCTTTTGGTCCAGCCTTTAGGTAGATTAATTTTTTAAGCTTTCACAGCTTGTTCTTCAAACACTACTCTCTGGCATTGCCTGAAGATGGCAATAACTGAAGACCCTTGACACACAGCCAGAACTGGGGAGTGTAACTGCTGTACAACAGCAACAAAAAGGAAGAGATGATGAAATTCAAATAAAAGCTGAATTGAAAGTTTCCTCCTGACCTCCGGAGAACTTGCTTGAAAATACGTCTCTTAACATGTATTCAGAATGCCAGAATCAGAGGCTGCCCTTCTGAAGTACACAAAGTAAAAGAGCCTGAATACTGTCCACAGACTCCTCTAAGTGACAGACTTTCTAACCCAAGTCCTCCTGTAGAATTTCTTGCAGGATTTGCCTGACCATAAGCATCTCTCTCAGAGACATCTGTAGCGGCAAGATAACTTTTCTGCATATGAAAAATTAAATTTCAAAGACTGATAGGAATTTGAAAAGAACAAAATTATCTGGTTGTGAAAAAATAGGCTGCATAATATTCGGGGACATTTGTAAAAAGAAGTGTGTTTTCCTTCCGATGGATCCGCCAAAAAGCCCATCTCAGGCTCAGTGATTAAGCATATGTCAAGACTTCAATAAACATTCATTCATCACGCCATGGACCATTATATGATAAATAAGAGCGCAATCAAAATTTCTTCTGCACTTGCAAACAGAAAGAAGTCTGACTTGAGGATGCAGGGCACAGTTCACAACCCAAGCCTAAATCCAGGCCACAAAAGAACTCAAGATGCCAGGTAGCTTGGAAGAGCCACTAGGCGTCTGAACATGTCTTACAGAAGATAATACAGAATTATATTCCACTATTACTATTATAAAATAGGACCCATTTTATTGATAATAGAAATGTTAGTAATGTTAGACTAGAATACTCTAAAAATAGGTCAAAATCTCTAATGTCTCAGACACAGTAGTTGCTTATTTCTTCCTCAGTGCAAAGCAGGTGACGTTGGCTGGTGGCTCTTCTCTGCACAGTGATCTGGGCCCATAGTTCCTCCATTCTTACATCTCCAGAACCTTGTTAGTGCCCATACCCCACTAGATGAAGGGGATAAAGACCCACACCAGCTTTTTAAAGGCCATAAACCAGAAAAGGCACACAGCAATTCCACTCACATTAATGAAAACCAGGTGCATGGCCCCGTGGAGATGCCAAAGGGGCTGGGAAGTGTAGTTCCTGTCTGGGCAGCCACCATACAGTGCTTCTATTGACACAGAAAAGGACAAAGGGTTTTTGATAGTCACTTAGTCATCTGCATCTCAACAAGAGTACAAGCAGGTTCATCTTGACTGACAACGGAATTTCAAAGGCAGACTATTACTAGTTCAGATTCTGAGGACCACTAATCCAAAATCAATGTAAATCTATCAGGAAAATAGCAAATTTAAAAGTAGAAAGAATCAAAATGTTGGAATGGCATTATACAGGAGAACTGAAAATTCAACCTTGGATCAATGGTCAAGGGAGAGTAGCATCAACATATATACACTACCAAATATAAAATAGTTAGCTAGTGGGAAGCAGCAGCACAGCACAGGGAGATCAGCTCCGTGCTTTGCGATGACCTAGAGGGGTGGGATAGGGAGGATGGGAGGCAGGCTTAAGAGGGAGGGGATATGGGGATATATGTATGCATATGGCTGATTCACTTTGTTGTACAACAGAAACTAACACAGTACTGTGAAGCAATTATACTCCAATAAAGATCTATTAAAAAAATAGTTATGCTATTTTATGCTGTTCTATTTCACTGAGACAGTATGTAACAGGATAGTCAGACAGACCTGATTTAAACTAAGGTTCTGTGTATTTCTAGCTGGGTGAGCTTGGGAGAGTCAGTTAAGTTCTCTGATTCTCAGTTTCCTGTTCTCTTAAACGGAATTAACATCATCTACTCATAAGAGTTTTAATGATTAATTAATATGTACATAGAACTTAGCAGAGTTCATGGTACAAATAAATGTACATAAGGTACTATTACCATTTTATTCTTTGTCATATGTTTTAATTTTAGAGGTTACTGCAACATATCCAAAACCAAGTTCATTATCTTCCCCTGTTAAGTCATTTCAAGTTCTTTGCCTGAGAGGTACTTCTAGTATTAGAAAAATACTGGACCTGGGCTCAAAACTTTGTAACCAGCTTTGATTTCCTCTTATCTCTTTATCCAAATTCCAGGTGTATAAATACGCATCATGTGCCTATTCAATCTCCCTACTTCACATTTCTATCATGTTTTTTATGGAGTACCACAACATCAACCCAGACTAAATGTCCTAAGGAAAATACCTTCAGGAAAACAGGGAGGGAGAAAAAGTGAAACTTGAATCTATGTGTTTAAAGTCAGAAAATAAAATGAATCTCTAGTATCTCCAGTTTGATGGTTGTGGAAGCTGGTAAGGATTTGTCCCCAAATGAATGAAAAAAGGCATCAGATCCCCTTGACCAGGTTTCTGATTCAAAGTGGGCTTTATAGATATCGTCACTGAGATGGTATGGCTATACTAAAAGTAGGACAATATTAATAAAATCCTCTTTAACTTCATGTGCACTGAGACCATCAAAATGTGGTAAAGCCCTGACAGCACCATCTGCCTATCTTTTTACTGATCCCTAAACTAACATGTTCTATTCACTAAATAAGCACCTCATTGTTTAAATCATAAATTGGTCTTTTTTACCCCAGGTTTTTTTTTTTTTTTTGGAACTGCATGTTCCCATAAAACAATAAGGTATATTTTAATTTTTACTGCATGACATGACACATTCAGCTCCAATGACTTGTGTTGAATCACTCGAATTATAAACAGCGGTTCCAGGCAAAAATGCAAACTAGGTCTGGGCATGTTTTTGTAGTTTAAAATACAGGGGGAAAATGGCAATTGGAACAACCACTGTTCAGTGTCTTATGGAGCTTTGCTTTTAGTCAATGCCACAAACTGAGCCACAGATTCAGCATGGTACCTCTAAAACCAAGCGATCAATAGCTTACCATAAAGATATACTATAGTGCTGGTAGACTTAGTAAGTTGTGTGTTATAATTTCCTGTTTTCTGGTACCTCAGCGCTTTCTAGCTCTTTTTCACAGAGGTGACTTTAATATGCATCAAAGAACGCAGCCCTGCAGTTCTGTTCCCTCTTGAGTCTGTGCTTATCAGAATATCAAACCAAACAGCAGAAACCAGAACTGGAAAAAAAAAAAAAAAACAGGGTAAGAAACATGTCTGAGAAGAGGCAAAAGACAGGGTTGCTTGGGTTGATTTTCCTCCCTTCAGCTGTGATCCTTTGTAAGGCTAAAATAAGGGGCCAGTACCATTCAAGCACGTTTATATGGTGTAGGGCTTTGTAATGGGCATATTCTTCCAGACAGGCCTATAACACAAACCCCCATAGTGCTGAATCACAGGGCTCAAATCTACAGAGGAAGCCCAGGTTCTAGGAAATTGTAGCAAGAGTCCCACATCCTTCAGTGATGCAAAGAACAGTTGCCCGGAAATCGTCAAGGGAGGCATCAAAGTGAGCAGGGATGAAATACCATTTATATAGATACATCAGTCATAAAAAAAAGTCTTCTTAGTGTAACCCAGATGTCTCAAAGTCCTCTGGCCTTTGGGGGTCCATTTGCAATATCCAGATAACGTTGATCCATTCTGTGCACAGTAGGAAAACATCCAATATCTTCAAGGTCTCCCAAGGGGCTCACATTCCTGTTCATCCATTTTTAACATAGTCTAATTTCTAACTATTACTCTCATCCTCTCTGTTTCTCCTTTAAGGATAGAGCAGGAAGTGTAGCACATGGGAAAAAGAAAGTTGAAAGAAGAGCAGGATTCTACTCTGTAACTTATAACACAATTCAAAGGATTAAACACTGATTAAAACTGATAAAAAGTTTTAATGTCCTGGCAGGAAGATCCTCATAATTTGTTATTATTAGTTCTGTATTAGGATTTCTGAATTACGAGTTATAGTAGCAACTGCCTTGTCTAACTTAATCAAGCAAAAAATGCAGCATTATTGCAATTCTTTATTTGTTTAATGAATGAGTTACTTAAGAGGTATCCAGAGTTTTCTGAAGGCCTCTAGGGAAAGATCAGAGTACATATTTAAAAGCATTATCTATTTTTCTGACCCTAGTAGTTAGCTTGTCCCATTTTAGAAATGTGGAGACTAACAACCAGACATGTTAAATATCAAGCTCAAAGTCACAGATGGAAACAGGAGCCCGTTTTAAAAATATGCTCTCCTGACTGGTAGGTTGTTTCTTTGTTGGGCAGCGGGCCCGAGCTTTCTGAACCAGCTCCAAGATCTCCACCTTGTCCCAGAATTTACATTTCATTGAAGCCAGCAAGTCTTTCAGATTCTTCTTTATCTCTAGGGCACTGATTAAAGCCAGCAATGGGACAAATGCAAAAGCCTCTTCAGGGGAGCATCTTCTCATGATGCTTGGGCACAACTGACTGCCATCTTGATTTTCAGCCATATGACCTTTCCATAGAGGATTAAATTCACGTGAGGATACTATAAGGAGAGGTTGCTTCAAAGATGGTAGGGTTTCATAGTAAGAATCATTTTTACACCAAAGGGCTTCCCTGGTGGTGCAGTGGTTAAGAATCCGCCTGCCAACACAGGGGACATGGGTTCGAGCCCTGGTCCGGGAAGATCCCAGATGCCGCAGAGCAACTAAACCCATGTACCACAACTACTGAGCCTGCACTCTAGAGCCCACAAGCCACAACTACTGAAGTCTGTGTGCCACAACTACTGAAGCCCACACGTCTAGAGCTCATGCTCCACAAGAGAAGCCACTGCAGTGAGAAGCCCACGCATCGCAACAAAGAGTAGCCCCTGCTCACCACAACTAGAAAAAGCCCGCACAGCAACAAGGACCCAGTGCAGCCAAAAATAAAATAAATAAAATAAATAAATTAAAAAAAAAAAAAAGAATCATTTTTTACACCAAAATACTGAGGCTTCGTTCTTTTACTGCTCTGGGAGTAAAAAATAATACCTGGAAGTTTCTAGGTGCAAAGAGAAGACAGGTTTTAAAATTTTTGTTGTTGTTATTACTGCTGCTGCTATTTTAATGTTCTCAAAGAAATAAAGCTGATTAATGTCCTCATATCTGAATGGCAAAAGGTATTTTGAAACAATTACATTACCTAGATATGTCTAGAAGTCAATCTGCCAATCAATCGTCCCTTTAGAAACTTTTCAATATAAATGAATAGCAGGTATGGGATTATTAAGCATGTAACAAAATGTCTTTGGTTCAATTAACTAATGGTAATAACAGTCACCTTTTTTTGAGTGTTTGCTATGTGCTAAGTTGTGAGCTGAGCACTTTACATCAATTATCTCTAATCCCTACAACAATTTTTTGAGAGATGAGCATAATAAATAGTTGTTAGAATAAAAAACGTTTAATAGTGTCAGTGTACCACGGCCCCTCCTTTTCTATATTTCTTGTGGAATATCCTTCCTATACTCTGTCCTCTGGGTGTGTTCAGTCATGCTGCCCTACCTTCTGCAAACAAAGGGAGGGAGCACAAACCCCACACTGGCCATCGAGAATGCCTTCATGTGCCTGACCACACTCATAACCCGAGCAGATCCAATCAGATCTGCCGAGGCCTCTGTGAGCAACAATTCCTCCGGGCTTTCTATTGTGGAGATGTAAGTGGAGACGGCAGAGGCCTTCCTGCCTGGTCCGGAGAAAGCATGACATGAAGCTGAGCAGAGAACAACCAAGCCAAGAGGTGAAAAGAGAAACACTGTCTCAGCAACTATCTTTTGAAACCTCCGCACCAAACTATGCCTAAAGCCAGAACTGCACTTGGATTTCAGTTACGTGACCAGTCAATTCCTTTTCTGGTCAATGGAGTTGGATTTGGATTCCTGACACCTCTAGCCAAAAGAGGCCAGACTAAACTTTATGAATGAAATCCATTTTACAGATGAGAAATAAATATCAAATAAATTACTCAAGGCCACTTAAGTGGTGAAGCCGAGGTTTAAAACTAGGTCTCTAGACCCTACAGCGCATGTGTTGGAAGTTGGTATGAGAGTCTAATGCTTGCTGTCCTTGAAGGCATCATATACTTAGATTTTTTTTTGTTCCTCTAGCTGGAGATAATTTGTCAGTTGTGCTCTAAATCTCAATCTTCCTTATCACCCATGGAGCGCAGTTCTGAGACAGTGGCTGAGACCAGCACAATGGAACTAAATGGTTATCCAACATCCAATTTTTAGCCTTGTATTAATCAGTGGATGGAAGGGGGTGCGGGGATAACAAAGAAAAAAGAAAATCCTGCCCTCAAGGAGCACTGAATTAAAGAAAGTGCAGAGAGACAGATGAATAAGCAATTACAATATGATATTATAAGTCCCAGAGTTATTTATGCAGTGAGGTACAAGGGCAAGAAAAAAGTGTGAAAAGGTAACTGGAGAATGTGAGATTTCCCAAAGGGACAACACTTAAACTGAGGGTTAAAAGAAGAATAGAAGCTTGGCCATTATAGAAAATTGAAAATACACTGTTGGTCAGGAATATTCTAAGACATAGAGAGTCAGCCAGATACAGTTAGAAAATGGATTTGGATAAGCATCAAATCCATGAGTCTAACTTCATTAATGCTGGTCTTGCATTTCTTTTTGAACTGACTAAATCAGTCCTTGAATTCCAGTGCTTTACTTACTCTTCTAGGATGTTTTAAGGCAAATCTATTTCATTCAGTTCAAAAAATATTTACTGAGCAATTTTATTTTTTTTTGGTCCACGTGGCGGCTTGCAGGATATTAGTTCCCTGACCGGGGATCGAACCTGCACCCTCCCTTGGCAGTGAAAGTGCAGAGTCCTAACCACTGGACTGCCAGGGAATTCCCACTGAGCACTCTTTATATCCAGGCTCTATGCTAGGAAATGAGTAGATGCCTGTGGGCAGGAGTGGGGCATAGCAGGAGGAGTGGCTGGGGAACAGAGCTGGGTTATAGAGGATACACTCTCAACAGTCAGGTTCTTCAAGGAGTTTATCCAAAGAGGGAAATACAAATAGATAATCTCAACACAAGACGATAAGTACCGTTCTTCTGCTGTAAGAGCACAAAGAAAGGGCTCAGAGGAAGTACTTGGAGGTTATGGCATTTGACCTGAATCTTGAAGGAAGAATTAGAATGAGACTAATTGAAAAAAGGGTGAGAAGGGCATTCCAGACCGGAGGAACAGGAGCAAATACAGAGGAGAGAAACCACACAAGGTATGTAAAGAATTCACAATAATGTGGTATTATTTCAGCAGCAAGTGGCTGAGAAGTAGATAGAGACTAGGACACAGAAGACCGAAAGATCTAAAACTTTATTCCATGGACAATGAAGGACCACCAAAATGTTTTAAGCAGAAGTGTGACAAATGCCATGCTGTTTTAGCTGTAATACGGAGAATGGAGCTAAGCAGGGGAGAATTGAAGATCAAGTTGTTAGTAAGAAGGCTAGTGTAAAATTTAAACCTACTGGATGCATTTTAAAATATAGTTTGGAAAGCAGCTATAATTCAGGAGCATTTAGACTCCATTCTCTATCAGCCAAGGCGTTGGTGCAAAGCTGTCCAAATCCTCTGGCCTCTTTGGATTATAAAAGCAAGGTAATTGTACAGTTGGCTGTGCAGGTTACAGATGAAAGCCATATTTAAGGTTAGCTGTTAAAGAAGCCTCTCCATCCTTTAAATATTCCTCTACTCAAAAAAGGATTTTACTCAGTTCTTCCTTCAGCAAGCCTAACCAAACAAAATACTGTTGGCAGGGAAACAAATTATACAGTTCACTGCTAAAACCAATGCAATAAAATCAACTTGTTTGGATGGCCTTTTGTTTATTTTAAAGTCACATCGAAGCTCTTATTATAACATCTCAAAGGTAAATTCCAAATACAGATCATTTCAGAGTCAGGCTGAAATAGATCAAAAAAGTGCATTTATACATTAATCCTGGGGTTTTTGTTAAGTACAATTTTTTTCTAGAAGTGTGAAGTTTGAGCATGCAATCCATAATTACCACTACAGTAAATACGAAAATTAATTCCAAGGACAGTATTTTTCACAGTTATAATATGTAAACTAACTGGAGTTTTTAGAGTTAGTATAAACTAGGAGGTGGTGAGGAACTGGCTTTTTGGAGTATTTGAAATGTTTAGAAATTTTATAAGAAGCCCAATATATATTCTGCATTTTGAAGGTAATCTGCGCTCATGTGGTACAGTCTTTCTCTGAGATTCTTCTACATTGTAGAGTTTATGAAATAGTGGGAACCATCAGTATTTATCATTACAGCATAACATCTAAACTGATGGGTTTTAATTTGAGAATTCAGTTTTGACTTGGGTTAGTTTGTCACACTGACAGTGATTGAAAGTCAATTCAATTTTTCTCATGTAAGAAAAAAAATGTTTGAAGAATACTGGTATAAATCCAAAGAAAATAGAACTATCAAGGAACTAGGCACAGACGATACAGATGATGTGGAATTACTAGTGGATCAGATAAGTATTCATTTTACTGTCCCTCCTCTATTCAACCACTTCTATAAACAGAACATCCATTAAATGCTCGATTTGTGAAAACCAACTCCTTTCCTTCACCCCAAACTTGGTGATCTGATGACATGCCTCATCTCCCAGCAAGTCCCATAGCCTGTGCCTAAACTACTCAGCATATGTTATTCTTTTGACAGCAGTGATTTGTTCAAGGATGGAATTATGGCTTATATTATAACAATTATAACCATAAAAACTTACTTCTACGAGTTTTTTCTGAACTGTTAGCAAAGTTGACTACCCATCAGGTTCGGGTAGATCACGCTCTATACTGGCAAGGGGTCCCTGCCTAATGGCATGTTTCCAGGACTCAGGCTGATGGAAGCACCATCATGACAGGCTCCCATGATCACAGCTCCAGGAAAGAGAGAATTTGACAGACTGCATATGTCCCTTCCCCTCGCAATTCATAGGCCAAAAGAAACCATATGAGTTCTAACTTGCATTTGTAGTGCAAAGCCCATCTCTGTGTTATCTTCTACCCAATGGAAATGAGACTCAATTTCCAATCAGTCCTCTTCCAACCCTGATATTCTAAACTCTCTCCTTCCGCCTTTATTCATGCTTATACACTGACCAATAATTTTCTGAGTTATCTGTTTCTTGCAGCTCCTTGTTAAAGGCAAAAAATAATAAGCAAACATCTTAATAACATTCTGTTTGTTAATATCTTCACCTAAAACTCATGATCATGAGGCACATTGTATGTCTAATAATAAATCATAAGTATCCACTAAATAATAAATATCTACTAAATTAAAACTTTAGAGGTAAATTGTATCTAAGCATTTTATCATTGGATATAATCATAATTAAGTAAACTCCATTAAATAATTTAAACTATATGGCACATTTGATATATATTTTTTTGCTGCAGCAAATTACTGTAATATTGAAAACAACACAGATATACTCTCTTTCCATTTTGACAGCCAGAACTCTGACACAGGTTTCACTGAGCTAAAATCGAGGTGTCAGTAATGCTATGTTCCTCTCTGGAGTCTATCAGGGAGAATCTGTTTCCTCACCATTTCCAGCTTTTAGAGGCCCCCACATTACTTGTCCCATGGTCATCTTCAGAACCAACAATACTGCATCTCTCTGGCTCCTGTTACATGGTCACATGTCCCTCTGACCACAGCAGAAAAATGTTCTCTGATCTTAAGGACTCATGATTAGTTTGAGCTAATCCAGATAATCCAGGATATTCCCCCAATCTCAAGGTCCTTACCTTAATCACATCTGCAAAGTCCCCTTTTCCATGTAAGGTAACACATTTACGGGTTCTGAGGATTAGGAAATGACATTGTCAGGGGAGTGTGGCATTATTCTGCCTGCCACTGTGTACCTGATTCTTTTGGATGCTTCAAACCATGTAAAGCAGACAAACCACACCAATACAAGTATCATACAAGTTAGCTCTATTCTTAGACACATGTATTCTAAAAATAACACCAAAGGTTTAAGAAATTTGTGAACTATTTTGAACTAGTTTTACATCACCCTACAATAACAGATAGGCTTAGCTTGAAACGTCCATCAGGAAAATGACTGTGAAAGCCTTTTGTAAGGGTAAGATGAACTTTTAAAGTCTCACTTTTAAAGTTCGCATGACACATATACATTATTGATACTATGTATAAAATAGACAACTGATAGGAACATACTGTATAGCACAGGGAACTCTACCTAACGCACTGTGGTAACCTAAATGGGAGGGAAGTCCAAAAGGGAGGGGATATCTGTATGTGTATGGCTGATTCATTTTGTCATGCAGTGAGGCTAACACAACATTGTAAAGGAGCCATACTCCAATAAAAATTAATTTTAAAAATAAATAAATAAATAAAAATAGAGTTTGCATGACATAATCCATTGTTCTGTCAGTTTGCCATATTGACCTGACTTGTTAGAATTATTTAAAAGTTGATGCATCCCTTATTAACATAATATTGTAATTAGCAGGGCCATGTAGAGGTTTCATCTCCTAGAAAGTAAGAGATTGCGTCTATGTAGTTAGCTGTCTTTTTTGAGAAATTTGCTAATTTATTATCCAGGAACAGGCTGTATAACTTTTGCTACTTGATAATTGTGTAGGAACTTATCATTCCTTGTCATACAATAGAGTTCTTAGATTTCAAGGACTACTTGTCTTAACTTACAACTCCCTATGTTCATGCTTCACTGCTTATACAGTTAGAAAATAATTTTGTTAGACGTAATATGTAGACAAATACCTAATGAATATAATAATATTTTAAAATATGTATATATATACACATATACACACGTGTGTTTATGTGTGTGTGTGTTTGTGTGTGTGTACATATCCTGACTCATGAATATAAATTTGAAACAAGGAGTACTATTTAAAAGTTAACAACTGGGAGAGTTCAAATGCCAGTTCATCAAAACAGATGCCAGCTGCAAAAAAATGAATGCCAGCTATAATGAACCACTGGTACCTCCATAAGTCATGCTTATTGAACCTTTTTAACACTATGTAACTTTTTTTATACTCTGTATTTTCTTTTCTAATTATCATTATGAACATAGTAGCCTTAACAAACTGAAATTATTTCAATCAGCCATAATAGCTATGATGGTTTTTGCTGCTGTCATTTTTACTGAAACTGTGCTCAGATTTCTTGGCCGATGGAGACTCTTTAAGTTAGCTCTATTTTCTTCCAGCACTGCCCTTTCAAGGGATTCTGACCTCTTTTATTAGAGAAGACTGGGACACCCATATCAAGGGGTGAGATGCATGAGAGCTCGTGGTGGTCAAAACTGCCATTGTAATTGAACCACTTGTGAAAGAGCTGTAAAAAATATATTTCAAAGTCACTGATTATTCCAAGTATTCCAATATATACTGTGATATTTTATCACACTATTTTTAAAGAATAAGGTTTCACACTTTAAAATTTTTCTACTACATAAACACCTCAGAAGCATACCTATACTCAAACACTTTACTCCATTTCTTGAGGAAATAAATCCTATTTTCTTCTAAACTTTTCAACAACTACACAAATCTTTTAAACTTATGAAATCTGAGGACTATAAACGTATGCATTTATTGAAATACATTTTACTAGCACTAAGGATGTTTGGTATTCATTTTAGATAGCTGATTGGAGACACACCACAAAACTGGGGTGAACCATGCTGAATGCCTATCCAAATTGATAGATAAGTCGTGACATTTATGAACAATGGAATTATAAAAATACCTACTCAAGTGAAATAATCATTTTTTCCTGTTTTTCGTAAGTTATAGAGAAAATCAAGTGAATAGTTATTAGGGGCTTAAAAGCTTAATAAATGGCATGACTTAGGTTTAAAAAACATAATCTTATTTCAAAGTACATGTATTTAGCCTCCATATTTTCCAGAATTTAAAAATGCACATGAGAACTACATTTACCATTATGGCCATTCGCTGAGAATAATACATCTTGAAAATATATTCTCCAAAATGATTATGTCTTCTAGAGAATCCAGTAGTTGGGGAAAAGTGGTTTTTTTCTTCTCTTCTCTTGCTAATATGACTATGAGGCTATTTAAAATAGTAGGCATATTAATTTTTCTATGTTTAGGAGAGTTTAGCCTCTTCAACTCAACCTTGGATTCTTGAAATTTACCTACTCAGTCACACAATTATAATGTATCTACCATTTACGGTTCTAAGTACCGGGAATAAAATAATGAAGAAAGTAAATACACTTTTCCTGAAATTCTGTTTTGTCTTTTGCTATTCCACCCTAGCGCCTTCCTCCTGGCTATTTCTTATTATACTTAAGAACTCTGCTTAGGTACTATATTTTCTGGAAAACCTATCTTGATTCTCCAAGAGTGAAAGATGTTATTTCCATATGCTTCCACAATGCTCTCTATTTAGTTCTTTTGTAACATTTTTATCTTGGACAGTCATTGGCTATTTTCTTGTCCAGACTCTCCCTGCCCCTCAGTGTCCTACAAGCAATCACTGTGGCATTCACCATGGTGTTTCCATGGCCTAAAATGTGCTTGAAACAATCAGATATCCGTAAATATTTACTCATTAAATTAATGTGGGTTAATGCAGGGGTGGTGTGTCTACCTTCCAAACACTTACTCTTTAATGAGTACAGTAAACAGACATAGATATTGCAGGATTATACATGCACCACTATAGTAGTTATGGAGTGTGATGAGAGCGAGAAGCAGAGGCAATTAACTGGGACTTGGTGAGCCATGGTCCTCTCAAGGGAGGGATAACATCTACAGCTGTCTGCATCCGAAGGGCTGTATAACACGCGAAGGAAACATGGTCCTTGCATTTCCTGACTGCTTTTTTTGAACCTTACCCAAATTATAAACAGCTATTTCCTGTTTATCCTTACCCCAAAAAACATCATGGAATGCCCTAACTCTGAAAGACAGATAACAGAATGTCTCTCCATTTCAGGTTAACCAACGTTTTACTGTGAATGGAATGACGAAGTACATAAATATTCCACACCAAGGGTTAACTGACTGAAAGACAGAAGCTTATCAACTGCCACTTCTGTCAAACTGCCCCAATTTCACACTCTGGCACTCTTCCTATCATGGAAGGGAAAAGATACTAACTTGGAACAATGATCAAGAAAACTATAATATAACAATGATCAGACCAAAATGAAATGGGTTTCCTAACCTGTCGTCAAAACACATAACTAAAGGTAGCAGTTAGAAATTCACATTAAAATAGAGGGAGAATGACATCTACTGGTTGAGAGAATTCGGCCTACTGGACAGCTGATAATGGTTTCTCCCTATAAAGTTTAAATGTTTCCCTTTCTTCTTACACATAAAACTCCACTTAATGATAAAAGGAATTATCTACACACAAAGGGGGAGGAATTGACCTCTAATCTGTGCAGGTCTAATAGTAATGAAAGAAAATTAATCCTTAATTGGCTAGCATTGCAATTGGAAATATTTTACAAATGCCTTTAAATGCCTTTGATTTTATTTCTGTACATTATGTAATAAGCAGTATTTCATAATCATCTCTGGTACAAAACTAAAAATCATCATCTTCCTTATTAATAAAACAAAGATTTGGGTGAGAATTTTTTTTTAAATCATTTATTATATTATATCACAGGAGCTTCCTATACTACAAATTATTTGTACTCTGAAAAATAACCATCAGGAGAAAATGTGTGTAACCTCAGGTTTAGTGATGAGTTCTTAGGCAGAGCACCAAGGCATAATTCCTGAAAAGTATTTGATAAGTTGGACTTCATTAAAATTAAACACTGTTCTGTGAAAGACACTGTTGAAAGAGTATAAAGACAAGCCAAAGATTGAGAGAAAATATTTGAAAATCAAATATCTGGTAAAGGGCTTGTATCTAAAATATGCATAGAACTCGTAAAACTCAACAATAAAACAAACTTTAAAATACCCAAGAAATTTAAAAATAGCCAAAATTTCTGAACAGACACTTCCTCAAAGAAGATATAGAGATAGTAAATACGCATATGAAAAAAAATGTCCAACATCATTTGTCATTAGGAAAACGCAAAGTAAAACAATAACTGGTTACCTCTACATGCCTATTATAATGACTAAAATCCAAAACACTAACACTACTGATTTGCATGGAGCAACAGGAACTCTTATTCATTCCTGGTGAGAACGTAAATGGTACAGCCACTCTGGAAGTTTAGCAGTTCTTATAAAGCTAAATAAAGCCTTACCATACAACCTAGCAATCAGGCTTTTAGGATTTACCCAAATGAGTTGACATTTATGTCCACACAAAACCTTCACATGAATGTTTATAGCAGCTTTATTCATAATCATCAAAAACAGGAAGCAACCAAGATGTCCTTCAATAGGTGAAAGGACAGGCAAACTTGATATGTCCATACAATGTAATGCTTTCAGCAATAATAAGGAATAAGCTGTTCAACCATGCAAAGACAATGATGAATCTTGCATACATATTGCTAAGTGAAAGAAGCCAGTCTAAAAAGTCTACATTCTATACATTTCCATTTGTATGGCACTCTGGAAAAGGCAAAACTATAGAAATGGTAAAAAGGTCAGTAGTTGGCAGGTGTTTGAATAGGTGAAGCATAGGGGATATTTTAGGGCTGTGAAATTATTCTGTATAGCAATGTAATGATGGATACATGACACTATGCATTTATCAATACTCATGGATTCTTACAGCACAAAGAATGAACCTTAATATACACAAATAAAAAAATCAATTAGGAGACTGAGGGGCCCAAGATGCAATGCGGACACTGGCAAAAGTATCTAACTGTATAAAAATGTATGACACACCTCTGAAGTGGGTGGGAGGAAAAGTGCTGCCCTAAGTAACATGGGAAACAATGTTAGACTGTAAAACTAAAGACAAAAGGAATTGTAGGCAAGCACGCTATGCACTGTAGTTGCTAAGTGGTTTCCTATAGGGATATGGATTAACAATTCTAAAATCACAGGACAAGTGTACAGGGATTGAACAAATAAGTAAATGGATGACAGATGGTAGGAGCTAGGATTCTCACTGTTGGAGTGAAAGGTTACAGATAAGCAAGGGAAGAAGACTAGAGTAATCCATGTGGTACTGGATAAAAGTCAGAGACATCAGGATGAATTCGTGTTTAGTTTAACATTGATACAGATGGACATTGCATTATATATGATTATATATATAAATACATGTTATGTGTGCACACACAGGTTTGTATTCACACATGTATTTTCTAGCTCTATCTTTTGAGAGGGCCTAGAAGCAATGACACTCAATAGCAAAAGGTCCCTTTGGTCCTAAATTCCACATTACTTAGCATTTATCATTTCACTGCATCCCATTTAGTCATGTGTGTGTTTCACAATCTGCCCCTGACTTCAAGACTGTATAAAGAGGACCCATATCTCTTCTAACTAGCAGCTCCAGTGGGATGGTTAAAGGAATCATACATAACTGTAACCAAGGGGGAAATGCCTTATGACATTAAACTTAAGAACTTAGACTTACATACATTATTCATATATTCAGTCCTTCATAAACTTTTACTGAGTGTCTACTATATTCAGGTAACTTTAGTTAAGTGCTGGAGATGCACAAAAGAACCAAAGAGTAAAGCCTCTGTCATCAGGGACATTAGTCTAGGGTCAAGAGACAAAAAAGTCAAACCAAGTAAAATGTAATAAGAGCAAGAATATCAAAATTGTGACAAATGTTACAAAGCAAATAAATCAGGGTGATGTATAGAAAGAATCTGGGTTAGGCCTACTTTAGAATATGAAAGGTCTCTCTCAGATTACATTTGGATCTGAGGTTGAAGGAGTTAAAAGATGAACATTTATTCTATTATTAACATGTGAAAAGTCTAGGAGAGAGCTTGACAGTAAGAAGGAAAAGTAGGTCCACAGGAGCTGTTGAAAGAACAGAGAGGAGCCAATGTGGCTGAAGCATACAGTTCCAGAGGGCGAGCCAGGTGGCATCAGCTATAACTGCAGGGGGAAGACAATGCAGGGCCCCACAGATCGTGCTAAGACAAAGCACTGAAGAGTTTTGAAACTGGGGATGATTTACGTTTTAATATTACAACTCTGGCTGTTCTGTGTAAAATGAATTGTGGCACCTCAAAACTGGAAGCAAACAGACCAATTAGGATGCTACTTTAATAGACAAGAGATAACTACCCAAACTTTGACCAGCATAGGACTCCCAAAAAGCAGCCCCTGGCTTACATTATAGTCCTCTGCTAGAGAGATACCACAAATAACTTTTTTTGGAAAACCTCTAAATTCTTCATTTTCCCCAGTTAACCTTCTGAGAAAGTCAATTTCAATTCAACTCAGCTCTATGGACATATATTGACCCTTTTTTTTTTTTTTAACTTGCCCACTATGTTTATTTTTTTTATACATCTTTATTGGAGTGTAATTGCTTTGCAATGGTGTGTTAGTTTCTGCTTTATAACAAAGTGAATCAGCTATACGTATACATATATCCCCATATCCCCTCCCTCTTGTGTCTCCCTCCCACCCTCCCTATCCCACCCCTCTAGGTGGTCACAAAGCACCGAGCTGATCTCCCTGTGCTATGCGGCTGCTTCCCACTAGCTATCTATTTTACATTTGGTAGTGTATATATGTCAGTGATACTTTCTCACTACGTCCCAGTCTCCCCTTCCCCTTCCGTGTCCTCAAGTCTGTTCTCAACGTCTGCATCTTTATTCCTGCCCTGTCCCTAGGTTCATCAGTACCAATTTTCTAGATTCTATATATGTGTGTTAGCATACAGTATTTTATTTCTCTTTCTGACTTATTTCACTCTGTATGACAGACTCTAGGTCCATCCACCTCACTACAAATAACTCAATTTCGTTCCTTTTTATGGTTGAGTAACACTGCATTGTATGTAAGTGCCACATCTTCTTCATCCATTCGTCTTTGACACCTTTTGTACTGTGGCAGATGTGTATGACAAGATGTGTAGGAACAGACCCCTGCCTACAAGGTCTCCCAATCTAATAGAGGAAACAACATGGGTACAAATAAAATCAGAGAATTTGCCATATACTGCGTGAAATAAGATCTCAATTTGTTTCTCTTATATCTACCTCCTTCACAGTTCAGAGGATGTTTCTAGGATTAGATAATCAAGTCCTAACAGTTAGGATTTTTATGTCTCCTTTCTAAACCCTATCCACCTTTTTTCTTTCTCATGTGAAAATCTATTTTTAACCTCAATCCAAAGAGAACTGAGGCTTCCAATGGTCTTTAGATGTACTCTTGGGAGGTCACAGCTGAAGGCAAGAATGCAATCTAAGCAGGCTGTTTAATTTTTTTATATATATAAAAGCTTCAGATGAGAAGCAAAATGCTCAGAGATCAACATTTTTGCAGCTAAGAGAAAGATGTGATGGAAGCAAATTAATTTGAGCAGATACTTTGCTTTAAATATTTCAGAGCAATTTCATCTCAAGATAAAGTGGAATTCTCCATATGCTGGTGATATTGTCATCAACTTAATCATTTAATCTGGCCCTTTCCAGCACTTGCTTTCTTCTTGTAAATAATATTTAAGGACACCAATTTGAATCAACAGTACCACACTCATCTAAATAAATCTAAGTAAAGCATCATTGCACCCCAACTAATCTCTGCTTTCTCACATTTATTCTACATGTTTCAGGTATTAGAATTGTATTTCTTTAACACTGATTCTCTTCACAAGTCAACTGGGAAAAATAAAGGCTTTTTTTTTTTTTTAAATCACAGCAGAATAAAAACATGCATAACAAACTAATTGAGAGTAGTTAGGAAAAGGGATTCATGACCCTCTCATAATCAGATTTGCAAGATTTGACTTATGGGAAATGATATGAATCTTTTTAAGCAGCAGTGTATTCATTAAAAAATAAAAAACTTCTCCTGAATTCAAACATGTAAAAAGAGAAATAGATGAGAAAAGGACTAATTAGAAAAGCTAACTATACCACAACAGATTTAGAATGTAGATTTCAAGCGAAAAGAAGAAAATTTAAGATGCAAAATTTTTAATTAGCAACATGGAGGATAAACAGAAACTTCTCTAGTCATAAAGGTATGAGGGGCTTTCTGCTTTCAATATCTTAATGGACTAGAGTCTCTGAATTGATTTGTAACTAACATACAATGAGACCCTTGAAAAAAGTAAAGGCATTTCCCAAGCAGGAGGGGAAGAGAGGAAGAGAAAGCTGATACCTGAGAGCCATAAATAATGCAAGAGCCAAGAGGAAGGCAATGTCAATTCCAGGACAAATATAAGACGGAGCTTTAAGTCCTACAAGAGAAAGATGTAGACCCAGAGACGCCCTTTCAGAGAATTACAGTGATCCAAGGGTGTGACAAATTCCTGGCAATCAGAAGAACAATTATGAATCCTCTCTGAAAATAAAAATTGTCCCTAATTTAGACACTTGGGATTCTCACAGATTAACCTCAGCATATAAACTAACATTAAAAAATGATGTACAAGAAAACAAAAGTCTGCATGAGATTGACACCAAAACCAAAAATAAACAATGGGCAGACGCTCCCAAGAATTTAAGATTTTAGAATTGTCAAAATGAATAGATAATAGCTAATACAGAAATATATTTTAGAGGATGGAATGACAAGCAATAGGAGGCTATTAAGAATGACCAGTCATATCTAAAAAACAAATTCAAAGGGAATTTCTATCACTTAAAAATATAATTATTGGAACAAAAAACAATAAGTGGACAAAGAGTAAACTAGGAACCAACTAAAGAGAAAATAATTGCACGAAATATATATCTAAATAAATTATTCAAAGTAAAGCATTGAGAGACAAGATGAGAAATATCGAAGAGTTATTAAGTGAATATATAGAACAGAATAAGGTCGAACATATATAATCAGTGTTCCATCAGGAAAGAATAGAGAGAGTGGAGGGGAAGAGGTATTGAAAAAATAATGGCTAGGAATTTTTCAGAACTGAGGATGGAGATAAAAGTAAATTATAAACTAAACAGTATAAATTAAATGAGATCCAATATTAGACCTATTGTAGTGATACTAAAGAGCACAAAAAAACAAATAAAATATTAAACTTAAGCAGAATAAAAAAGGTTAATCGAGCAGGAACAGAAACAGAGTAACAGAAGGCCTTTTAAGAGCATTAATGAAAACAAGAATACAATGGCATAATATGTCCAAACAGCTGAGGTGGAGGGGAGGGGGGGGGGGAAGTCATCCTAAAACTGTATTTCCAGCAAAACTAGCTTTCAAGGACAAGGGTAAAATAAAAACGTTTCTGGATAAACAAAAATGTGATCAGTTTTACAGAACTTTACTACAGAAATTTCTATTAATATACTTTAAAAAGAAGGAAATGACCCAAAAAGAAAGTCTGTGATGGAAGAAGGAAAATGAGGGTAAAATATCCATGAATACGTATACGTATGGTTACCTAAGTGTAGCCAAATGAATACGTATGGCTACCTAGTTATTTTTAAATAGGAATGTAACTATCCCTCTCACAGGGTATTCAGAAATATGGTGAGGGGAGTATTTTTGATTGTCAATACTTAATGACTATGCTACTAGCATTTAGCTGTAAGGCCAACAATACTAAATACCTGTAAAGAGAAATGGCAAGATCACTTTCAATGCATGTTGATAAATGAAGCATTTCAGTTAATATTTCATTTTAGTATTATCCATATCTCACTATCAGAATCCCATTTTTTTCCAAAAACATACATTTTTATCTCTCTAAGCATAAAAGCTATTTATGTTATCACTTGGAAAATATTTAAGACCATATATGTTTAAAACTAAACATAATCTCACTACCCCAAAAAGAAAGGATACCAATATATCAACATTTGAAAGGATACAGATCCTAACATTTTCATTTTGTGTGTATTTACATATTTGAAGAATTACATTGTGGCTATTACAACTGCTATTTTTCACCCAGTTTATGTTGTTTTTTTCAAAATATATTTATAGTCATAAATTTTCTCCCATGTTAATGTCACGTTTCCTAGTCTCTAAGGCTGCTTAGCATTCCAGCACTCGATGTAAAACAGCTGATCTAATCAAGTCTCCAATGGCCAATATCTGAGCTCTTTCTGATGTTCACTGTTATAAGTGATGCTGCTATTTCTTGCCCTTATTGGTCTTTTTAGCCACGTGAACTACATTTCCTTTGGTTGTATCTTCTCCAAAATTTCGGAATTCTTACAACTGGCTCAATTCCAATTGTGGCTACTTTTGCTTTTTTATAGTAACCAACATATTATGGTTCAACCCACATATTTCTAATGTGTGAAAGATGCTTATATATATAACTGGTTTTAGTGCCCAAACCCTGCCATGTTATACCACAACTTTCCCATTATAGAATACATTCAATCACACATTTACTGAAATGTACTTCACATATCATAAATTTCACGCTTCTAAAGTTTACAGTTTGGGGTTTTTTAGTATATTTTACAAAGTTGTGCAACCATTACCATTATCTAATTCCAGAATATTACAATCATCCCCAAAAGAAACCCCATACACATTAGCAGTTATTCCCTTTGGCCCCTCCCTGCAGTCCCTGAAAACCACTAATCGGTTTGCTATTTCTTTGATCTTTCTCATCTGAACATTTTACATACATGGAATCAAATAATAAAATATACTGATTAAAGAACCAATCCCAATGTCATGCAGTAAATATTTACTGAATTACTACATTGCACACTTATTTATTAATATAATCCTAGTTTTCCATGAGGTCTCAAAGATTATCAGCCCGTTTCACTTTATAAGTAAGGAGAATTATGACTGGAAGATGAGATGATTGCTTCAGACCACGCAGAGAAAGGGGCAACCTTGATCTTCTGATTACTATTTGAAGTTTCCTTTTTCTATACTAAGCTACATGCACCCTATACTGAGACCCCCAAAAGACACACCATGACACTACAGATACTGACCTAACTAATTCTCTTTCTAGGTAACACAAAATTAATCAAAGAAGGGAGAATTAGGGATGCGGGAGTGGGAGGTATGCATATTGGTAAACCAACCAATGCTATTAAGAACCAATATAAACTAATTCAACTTTCATTTGCAGCCACAAGCAATGTTTCTTTTGCATCCTTCTAAAAGGATTCATTAGTTCAATTTCTAATTATAATCTGGTTTGTTCTTCCCCCTCCTTTTCCGTCCTCTCCCTTCCCTTCCATTTTCTTAGCTTCCTTAATAGTTAATTCTTATATCCATTAAGTACAACAAAGCAAAGTAGGTATTCACACACTGGGAGAGGAAGAACGTGTTGGTCCAGAGAAGGACAGGTTGAGATATTGCCATAGACGGGGGACCCCAAGCAGAGTATCAGAGCCTGTGCAAGACAAGGAAGGCAAATCTGAAAAGGGGCGACCTGGTACGGAGTGCCAGGGTCTACATAGGATCACATGGGATGGGAATGTCATCCATAGGGTGGAGGGAGGGAAGGTGTAGTCAGGAGTTTCTGGCACCACTTGACGAAAGGAAAGGAAAGCATCCCCATGAGGGTGTGGTCCAGCATGGTGGGAGCCCATGCAGGGTGAGAAGAAGGGTGTCTACATAGTGTGAGCAGGCATCCAGGAGTGGGGAGTCAGAGTCAAGCATAGTGAAGGGGGCATCAGCACACAGAAGGGGTGGCAATGGTAAGAGAAGATTGGCTGTATAGAGGGTATTGGTCATATAAATAAATATATAAGGATGATGCAAGCCAGTCTTCCTACTGTCAGAAAATGGAGTTACAAATACGCAAAAGGAGAACTCTATTATGACCCATGTGGTGGGGGATTGCAATTTGGGAGTATGGTGTGAATTCATGGTTTTCAACATATACAGATAGATGTACAAATAAACATAAAAGTAAGTGTATATACACCTATGCGTGCAATGCATACTGTGTTCAAAGAGATGGTCTAGGACAAATGACACCCTAGCAATAAATATACCTAATGCCCAGGTCTTCACCAAATATCATTCTTCACCAAAAGGATGTAGGACCCTTTGTAGAAATGACTGTTTCCAGAGCTGAGGCATGAAAAGTAGAATGAGCCAGAGACAAATTTTTGCGTGCCTAAAGCAGGTATGTATTCAAGAAATGATTAGATCATGTCAAAGGGACATAAAGAACAGCTTGGAGGGACTCTTGTTGACTAGATCTGAAGCAAACTTGAGTATCAAAATAAATAATCAAATTAATGGATTATAAAGCATTGACAAAAGTAGGAAACCATGAGTCTATAATATGATAAGTAATGGTTAAAAAATAAGGTCCACAGATATTTATTAATTTCAAAAGAGAAAATAGTGACTGGTAGACACCAGCTTAATTAATTAATCAAAGCAAACAGCATTAGGAACACCACAGATCAAAACTGTGTGCCACCTGACAGGATGCATCAGACATACAATCAATTCTGCAATATTGCTCCTAGAAATGCATAAGTTAATATAATCATGAGTAAGCAAAAGACAAACACAAATTGAAGAAGATTTGAAAAAAATAACTAGGCTTATCTTTAAATGGGTCAAGGTCTCGAATGTCAAGAAAAAAATTGGAAAAAACACTTCCATAGTTCAGGAGAATAAAGATCCATGACAACCAAATGTAGTAAAAAGTTCTGAACTGGATTATCTTGCTATAAAAGATATTATCAGGACAATGGTATAACATGAATAGGATTAAATGATGGTAATGTACCTGTGTCAGTTTCCTGATCTTGGTAGTTTATTGTGATGCTATAAGAGAACTGGGAATGTACTGCATATAGGTCAATATTCTGGTTGGTTCAAGAGGATAAAGGACAAATTTCAAAACCACAGATATCATAGGAAAAATTCTAAAGTAATATATTAAATAAATACAATATACACACATTAAACCAGTAGGGGGTCAGGAGACATCAGGTCAGATCACCTCCTCTCAAATGTTATAATGACAAAAAGTTATTTGTACTTTCCTAAAAATTTGAGACTGCTTTGAAATATTATAGAATCCTAGTAAAAAAATTATCTGAATTTTATATAAACATTAACATTCAATTCTTTTCATCACATATAGAAGCCAACATATGACTTCAGGTATCATAAACAGTTCATTAGGCTCAGCAGGATTATCATTTATTTTTCACACCTAAGAAAAACAAAGCAGAACCACAGAAGAATTGTGCCTCTTTGTCACCTGAAAGGGAACATTTGCTAGTCAAAGCACTGCTTTCTTTCTGCTTCTTGCATACAGTTTTGTCACACATATTTGCCAAATATCTCCTGAATCCAGAACCAAGTATAGTGTTTGGCATACAGTATTAACAGAAATACTAGTAATCGTCCTAACACTCTTAAATATTGCTAATTATATACAAGGCACTGCTCTCAGCACATGACATAGATCAATTCATTTAACCCACACAGCAAACCAATAAGATTATGCTAACATCATTCCCATTTTATAAAAAAGGAAATCAATATACAAAGAAATTAAGCCAATTACTCAAGGTCATACAGCTAGTAAATGTCAAAGTTAGAATTTAAAGGTGGAGTATTTGACGACAGAGTCATATAAATAAATATTTGTTTACTAAAATTTAATAAATTTACTTCCCTGAATTAAACAACTTGTAAAGGATAAAAAGGCTAATTCACCTACTGGATTGCATTTTGAAATCACCAAAGACATAATATAGCTCTGGTTTCTTTAAAAAAAAAAAAAAAAAAAGATCAGCATCTAAGAGGAATATAAACCATATCATATTTACATTTATATATACAATATGAGTCATATCCACAGTAGACACACTCTTTTTCTGTTACTTTACAAAAGTCACCAGTTTTAAGATAAATAGAAATTTTGAAGTTAAAATATTTTAAGCATTTTCTCTTATGAATACAAGCTCATAAATTAAACTAATCCATTCAAAACTAAATTTTGAAAATGCCATAAAATATTAATTCATTGCTTCAACAAATACTGAACACATACCATGCACAACTCTATTCTAGGCACTAGATAAATGATTTAAAAAAGGAGAAAGAAGCTAATTAAATTAATAGCATTATATAAAGGTCTCATTAATAAATCCAGTTTTTTAAAGATGCACAAAGTATCATTCATTCGTCCATTCATTCAAAATAAACTCATTCTCTACCATGTTCCAGAATGTAGTTGTAGATACGTACGAGGACAAGGGCAATAAAAGCAAAGAAAAACAAGAACAAGCTTAAGAAAGTCACTGAGAAAAAAATACCCAAAATGTTATTACAAATCAAAAAAAAAAAAAAAAAAAACCTATTTTGGCATGTACAAACAGGAATACTTAAAGTCCAAATAAGAACAAGGAAATAGAACCACAATATTGAGACAAAATAACAATTGCTAACATGTTTTGTATGTGTCAGTAAAATTATATATTATTATCTCATTAACTCTTCAATTCCCCAAAACAGTAAGGTAGGTATGGTATGATTCCTACCTGTCAAAGAAAGTAGAAATATTCAACTCGGTGTCACTGTGAACTGCAACTGAATTAGAAAGACCAGTGTTAATATAAAAATTAACTGGAGAAAGGAAAGGTGAAGAGAAAGCTGCTTTTAAGTGGTTTGATTTTTCAAGTACACAGGAACTGCTTTTCAAACATGGTTTAGGTTAGTGGTGCTGTTTGGGGAATCACAGAGAATTTAGAATAAACTGCATATAGTCCAATGTTCTGACTATTTTCAGAGGGAAAAAAAGACAAATTTCAAAACAGAACTCCTAAAACAATGTTTAAGCTATTTACTATACAGAAAATTTATGAGTATTTTAAAAGTAAATTAGGGGAAAAACTTCAACATGGCGGAAGAGTAGGATGCAGAGATCACCTTCCTCTCCACAAATACATCAGAAATACATCTACATGTGGAACAACCCCTACAGAACACCTACTGAACGCTGGCAGAAGACCCCAGACCTCCCAAAAGGCAAGAAACTCCCCACGTACCTGGGTAGGGCAAAAGAAAAAAGAAAAAACAGAGACGAAATATAGGGACAGGACCAGCACCAGTGGGAGGGAGCCGTGAAGGAGGAAAGATTTCCATGCACTAGGAATGACCTTCGTGGGCGGAGACTGCGGGTGGCAGAGGGGGGAAGCTTCGGAGCCACGGAGGAGAGCGCAGCCACAGGGGTGTGGAGGGCAAAGCGGAGAGATTCCCGCATGGAGGATCGGCGCCAAGCAGCACTCACCAGCCCGAGAGGCTTGTCTGCTCACCTGCCGGGGCAGGCGGGAGCTGGGAGCTGAGGCTCGGGCTTCGGTCGGATCGCAGGGAGAGGACTGCAGTTGGCGGCATGAACACAGCCTGAAGGGGGCTAGTGCGCCACGGCTGGCCGGGAGGGAGTCCGGGAAAAGGTCTGGAGCTGCCGAACAGGCAAGAGACTTTTTCTTGCCTCTTTGTTTCCTGGTGCGCGAGGAGAGGGGATTCAGAGCGCCGCTTAAAGGAGCTCCAGAGGCGGGCGCGAGCCGCGGCTAACAGCGCGGACCCCAGAGACAGGCGCGAGCCAGGGTTATCAGCACGGACCCCCGAGACGGGCATGAAACGCTAAGGCTGCTGCTGCCGCAACCAAGAAGCCTGTGTGCGAGCACAGGTCACTATCCACACCACCCCTCCTGGGAGCCGGTGCAGCCCGCCACTGCCAGGGTCCGTGATCCAGGACAACTTCCCCGGGAGAACGCACGGCGCGCCTCAGGCTGCTGCAACGTCACGTGGCCTCTGCCGCTGCAGGCTCGCCCCGCCTCCTCTGTACACCTCCCTCCCCCCGGCCTGAGTGAGCCAGAGCCCCCGAAGCAGCTGCTCCTTTAACCCCATCCTGTCTGAGTGAAGAACAGACACCCTCAGGCGACCTACAGGCAGAGCCAGGTCCAAATCCAAAGCTGAACCCCGGGAGCTATTCGAACAAAGAAGAGAAAGGGAAATTTCTCCCAGCAGCCTCAGAAGCAGAGGATTAAATCTCCACAATGAACTTGATGTACCTGCATCTGTGGAATAACTGAATAGACAACGAATCATCCCAAATTGAGGAGGTGGACTTTGGGAGCAAAGATATATATATTTTTTATCCCTTTTTCTCTTTTTGTGAGTGTGTATGTGTATGATTCTGTGTGTGATTTTGTCTGTATAGCTTTGCTTTTACCATTTGTCCTAAGGTTCTGTCCGTCCGTTTTTTGGTTTTTTTTATTACTTTAAAAAATTTTTTTCTTAATAATTATTTTTTTATTTCAATAACTTTATTTTACTTTATTTTGCTTTATTTTATTTTATCTTATCTTCTTTCTTTCTTTCTTTCTATTTTTTCTCCCTTTTATTCTGAGCTGTGTGGATGAAAGGCTCTTAGTGCTCCAGCCAGGACTCAGTGCTGTGCCTCTGAGGTGGGAGAGCCAAGTTCAGGACACTGGGCCACAAGAGACCTCCCAGCTCCACATAATACCAAATGATGAAAATCTCCCAGAGATCTCCATCTCAACACCAAGAACCAGCTTCACTCAACGACCAGCAAGCTATAGTGCTGGACACCCTATGCCAAACAACTAGCAAGACAGGAACACAGCCCCATCCATTAGCAGAGAGGCTGCCTAAAATCATAATAAGGCCACAGACAGCCCAAAACACGCCACCAGATGTGGACCTGCCCACCAGAAAGACAAGATCCAGCCTCATCCACCAGAACTCAGGCACTAGTCCCCTCCACCAGGAAGCCTACACAACCCACTGAACCAACCTTAGCCACTTGGGAGAGACACCAAAAACAAGGGAAACTACAAACTTGCAGCCTGCGAAAGGCATACCCCAACACAGTAAGTTAAGCAAAATGAGAAGACAGAGAAACACACAGCAGATGAAGGAGCAAGGCAAAAACCCACCAGACCTAACAAATGAAGAAGAAATAGGCAGTGTACCTGATAAAGAATTCAGAATAATGATAGTAAAGATGATACAAAATCTTGGAAACAGAATAGAGAAAATACAAGAAACGTTTAACAAGGATCTAGAAGAACTAAAGAGCAAATGAACAGTGATGAACAACACAATAAATGAAATTTAAAACTTCTAGAAGGGATCAATAGCAGAATAACTGAGGCAGAAGAACGGATAAGTGAACAGGAAGATAAAATAGTGGAAATAACTATTGCAGAGCAGAATAAAGAAAAAAGAATGAAAAGAACTGAGGACAGTCTCAGAGACCTCTGGGACAACATTAAATGCACCAACATTCGAATTATAGGGGTCCCAGAAGAAGAAGAGAAAAAGAAAGGGACTGAGAAAATATTTGAAGAGATTATAGTTGAAAACTTCCCTAATATGGGAAAGGAAATAGTTAATCAAGTCCTGGAAGGACAGAGAGTCCCATACAGGATAAATCCAAGGGGAAACATGCCAAGACACATATTAAGCAAACTATCAAAAATTAAATACAAAGAAAAAATATTAAATGCAGCAAGGGAAAAACAACAAATAACACACAAGGGAATCCCCAAAAGGTTAACAGCTGATCTTTCAGCAGAAACTCTGCAAGCCAGAAGGGAGTGGCAGGACATACTTAACGTGATGAAGGAGAAAAACCTACAACCAAGATTACTCTACCCAGCAAGGATCTCTATTCAGATTTGATGGAGAAATTAAAACCTTTACGGACAAGCAAAACCTAAGAGAATTCAGCACCACCAAACCAGCTTTTCAACAAATGCTAAAGGAACTTCTCTAGGCAGGAAACACAAGAGAAGGAAAACACCTACAATAACAAGCCCAAAACAATTAACAAAATGGTAATAGGAACATACATATTGATAATTACCTTAAATGTAAATGGAATAAATGCTCCAACCAAAAGACACAGACTGGCTGAATGGATACAAAAACAAGACCCGTATATATGCTGTCTACAAGAGACCCACTTCAGACCTAGAGACACATACAGACTGAAAGTGAGGGGATGGAAAAAGATATTCCATGCAAATGGAAATCAAAAGAAAGCTGGAGTAGCAATTCTCATATCAGACAAAATAGACTTTAAAATAAAGACTATTACAAGAGACAAAGAAGGACACTATAAAATGATCAAGGGATTGATCCAAGAAGAAGATATAATAATTGTAAATATTTATGCACCCAACATAGGAGCACCTCAATACATAAGGCAAATACTAACAGCCATAAAAGGGGAAACACAATCATAGTAGGGGACTTTAACACCCCACTTTCACCAATGGACAGAACATCCAAAATGAAAATAAGGAAACATAAACTTTAAATGATACATTAAACAAGATGGACTTAATTGATATTTATAGGACATTCCAACCAAAAACAACAGAATACACATTCTTCTCAAGTGCTCCTGGAACATTCCCCAGGATAGATCATATCGTGGGTCACAAATCAAGCCTTGGTAAAGTTAACAAAATTGAAATTATATCAAGTATCTTTTCTGACCACAGCACTATGAGACTAGATATCAATTACAGGAAAAAAATCTGTAAAAAATATAAACACATGGAGGCTAAACAATACACTACTTAATAACCAAGAGATCATTGAAGAAATCAAAGAGGAAATCAAAAAATACCTAGAAACAAATGACAATAAAAACACGATGACCCAAAACCTATGGGATGCAGCAAAAGCAGTTCTAAGAGGGAAGTTTATAGCAATACAATCCTACCTTAAGAAACAAGAAACATGTCAAATAAACAACCTAAGCTTACACCTAAAGCAATTAGATAAAGAAGAACAAAAAAACCCCAAAGTTAGAGGAAGGAAATAAATCATAAAGATCAGATCAGAAATAAATGAAAAAGAATTGAAGGAAACGATAGCAAAGATCAATAAAACTAAAAGCTGGTTCTTTGAGAATATAAACAAAATTGGTAAACCATTAGCCAGACTCATCAAGAAGAAAAGGGAGAAGATTCAAATCAACAGAATTAGAAATGAAAAAGGAGAAGTAACAACTGACACGGCAGAAATACAAAGATCATGAGAGATTACTACAAGCAAGTATATGCCAATAAAATGGACAACCTGGAAGAAATGGACAAATTCTTAGAAATGCACAACCTTCCGAGACTGAACCAGGAAGAAATAGAAAATTTAAACAGACCAATCACAAGCACTGAAATTGAAACTGTGATTAAAAATCTTCCAACAAACAAAAGCCCAGGACCAAATGGCTTCACAGGCGAATTTTATCAGTTAGAGAAGAGCTAACACCTATCCTTCTCAAACTCTTCCAAGATATAGCAGAGGGAGGATCACTCCCAAACTCATTCTACGAGGCCACCATCACCCTGATATCAAAACCAGACAAAGATGTCACAAAGAAAGAAAACTACAGGCCAATATCACTAATGAACAGAGATGCAAAAATCCTCAACAGAATACTAGCAAACAGAATCCAACAGCACATTAAAAGGATTATACACCATGATCAAGTGGGGTTTATCCCAGGAATGCAAGGATTCTTCAATACACGCAAATCAATCAATGTGATACACCATATTAACAAATTGAAGAAGAAAAACCATATGATCATCTCAATAGATGCAAAGAAAGCTTTCGACAAAATTCAACACCCATTTCTGAGAAAAACCCTCCAGAAAGTAGGCATAGAGGGAACTTTCTTCAACGTAATAAAGGCCATATATGACAAACCCACAGCAAACATCGTCCTCAATGGAGAAAAACTGAAACCATTTCCACTAAGATCAGGAACAAGACAAGGTTGCCCACTCTCACCACTATTATTCAACATAGTTTTGGAAGTTTTAGCCACAGCAATCCGAGAAGAAAAAGAAATAAAAGGAATCCAAATCGGAAAAGAAGTAAAGCTGTCACTGTTTGCAGATGACATGATACTATACATAGAGAATCCTAAAGATGCTACCAGAAAACTGCTAGAGCTAATCAATGAATTTGGTAAAGTAGCAGGATACAAAATTAATGCACAGAAATCTCTTGCATTCCTATATACTAATGATGAAAAATCTCCAAGTGAAATTAAGAAAACACTCCCATTTACCACTGCAACAAAAACAATAAAATATCTAGGAATAAACCTATCTAAGGAGACAAAGACCCGTATGCAGAAAATTATAAGACGCTGATGAAAGAAATTAAAGATGATACAAATAGATGGAGAGATATACCATGTTCTTGGATTGGAAGGATCAACATTGTGAAAATGACTATACTACCCAAAGCAATCGACAGATTCAATGCAATCCCTATCAAATTACCAATGGCATTTTCCACAGAACTAGAGCAAAAAATTTCACAATTTGTATGGAAACACAAAAGACCCCGAATAGCCAAAGCAATCTTGAGAAAGAAAAACGGAGCTGGAGGAATCAGGCTCCCTGACTTCAGACTATACTACAAAGCTACAGTAATCAAGACAGTTTGGTACTGGCACAAAAACAGAAATATAGATCAATGGAACAGGATCAAAAGCCCAGAGATAAACCCACGCACATATGGCCACCTTATCTTTGATAAAGGAGGCAAGACTATACAGTGAAGAAAAGACAGCCTCTTCGATAAGTGGTGCTGGGAAAACTGGACAGGTACATGTAAAAGTATGAAATTAGAACACTCCCTAACACCATACACAAAAATAAACTCAAAATGGATTAAAGACCTAAATGTAAGGCCAGACACTATCAAACTCTTAGAGGAAAACATAGGCAGAACACTCTATGACATAAATCACAGCAAGATCCTTTTGACCCACCTCCTAGAGAAAGGGAAATAAAAACAAAAATAAACAAATGGGACCTAATGAAACTTAAAAGCTTTTGCACAGCAAAGGAAACCATAAACAAGACGAAAAGACAACTCTCAGAATGGGAGAAATTATTTGCAAATGAAGCAACTGACAAAGGATTAATCTCCAAAATTTACAAGCAGCTCATGCAGCTCAATATCAAAAAGACAAACAACTCAATCCAAAAATGGGCAGAAGATCTAAACAGACATTTCTCCAAAGAAGGTATACAGATTGCCAACAAACACATGAAAGAATGTTCAACATCATTAATCTTTAAAGAAATGCAAATCAAAACTACAATGAGATATCATCTCACACCAGTCAGAATGGCCATCCTCAAAAAATCTACAAACAATAAATGCTGGAGAGGGTGTGGAGAAAAGGGAACCCTCTTGCACTGTTGGTGGGAATGTAAATTGTTACAGCCACTATGGTGAACAGTATGGAGGTTCCTTAAAAAGCTAAAAACAGAACTACCATACCACCCAGCAATCCCACTACTGGGCATATACCGTGAGAAAACCATAATTCAAAAAGTGTCATGTACCAAAATGTTCATTGCAGCTCTATTTACAATAGTCAGGGCATGGAAGCAACCGAAGTGTCCATCAACAGATGAATGGATAAAGAAGATGTGGCACATATATACAATGGAATATTACTCAGCCATAAAAAGAAAGAAAATTGAGTTATTCGTAGTGAAGTGGATGGACCTAGAGTCTGTCATTCAGAGTGAAGTCAGTCAGAAAGAGAAAAACAAATACCAAATTCTAACACATATATATGGAATCTAAGGAAAAAAAAATTGGTCATGAAGAACCTAGGGGCAAGACGGGAATAAAGACACAGACCTACTAGAGAATGGACTTGAGGATATGGGGCGGGGGATGGGTAAGCTGTGACAAAGTGAGAGAGTGGCATGGACATATATACACTACCAAATGTAAAACAGATAGCTAGTGGGAAGCAGCCGCGTAGCACGGGGAGATGAGCTCGGTGCTTTGTGACCACCTAGAGGGGTGGGATAGGGAGGGTGGGAGGGAGGGAGATGCAAGAGGGAAGAGATTTGGGAACATACGTATATGTATAACTGATTCAATTTGTTATCAAGCAGTAACTAACACACCATCATAAAGCAATTACTCCAATAAAGATGTTAAAAAAAAAAGTAAATTAAATCAGTAGGCACTAAAATAGTAGATGACATTTACTGAGGACTTACTATGTGCGAGGCACTATTCCAACTATATCTATATAGTCCATATAAAAATTGACTCACCTAACCCTACAAATATCCTATGGGATAGGTATTATTAGTATCCTCATTTTACAGAGGGGAAACTGAGACTTAGATAAATTCAATAACTTCTCCAAAGTCGTATAAATAACCATTGGCAGTCAGAATTTGACCTTGCGTGGCGTGATTCTCATCTGCACTTTAGATCTACCTTTGTTAGAAAAAGACACAATTGAAATGCCGTTGGCAAAATGCAGAGTCCCCCACAATGGGGGCGCCTGGCACATCCTGCGCATGCAGTAGATATTTGCTCAGTGAATGAATAAATAGCCTTCTAGCTTATTTCCACCTCAGCATCTTTACACATGTTGTTCCCTCTGCCTAGAATGTTTTCCCAATGATTTTTGAAGGGAGCTCTTTTTCAACAATTGGATCTCAGCTTGGTTATTTTCTCCACAGGGAGAATTCCCTGACTACCCTTCCAAAAATACCAACATGTATGCCCATCATATATCCAGATATATATCCATATACATCCACGTATATGTCACTTTTTTTTCCCATAAAACCATGAAATTTATCTAATTTATGTATTTATTTACTTGTAGTTTGTTTGTTTTTTCCCAGTAGGATATTGGCTGTAGAAGAACTGGGGTCCTGTCTGCCATGTTCATCACTGTATAGCTACTAGGCTTTCAATGAATGTCGAATGAATAACTGGATAGATGGATATGTGCATGGATGGATGATTGAATGGATGGATGGACAATGTATCTGGATTGCAGCCAGGCATTCGGTCATAATTCTTATGATGTTGAGATGGGCTATATATATTTCCAGGTGGTTAAATGACTGGACTCCAAAAACCTTGATTTTACCAAAGTAATAACAGCTTAGAGAAGTTCTCGTTAACACTTTTCAAAAAGGTTTTTTGTGTGTGTCAAAAGCATGAATGTGAAATATGTAATTTGTAAGTTCTAACTCAAGTGCTCAAAAATATTTTAGATTCAATTATTTTATTTGATGTTCTAATATTAATAGACAATACCTAGAATCATTTCCATGCTCAAAAATATTATCATTTCAACGTACTACATGGTAAGGCTTCAGCTATACTTTTATTGTTGGTGGGATGTGTGTGTGACTAAAAGTTAAGCTACAAAAAAATAATACACACAAGAAAAAATTTTTACAATTGTTTTGCGATGACTATGGAAGGCTAAGTTGTTACTTTATTAATACACAAATCCAGAAATGTTATTTAGGAAGATGTTATAGTTTAGTATCATTTATAAACATTAGAGTTACAGAGCAAACATTTGCTTTTTAAGCATATACTAAGGATTAGAAGGTATGAGAACTCCTGATTAAAAGATTACACATCAAGCAGATATTTAAAATAAAGATCATTCTTCCCTAAACATGAGCAGAGTGTGTCTTCTTAGGTATAGCCGCAGACAATATGGGTGTGAGGAAACATGAAAATGTGGATCATTTCCTCTTTCCGTTCCCTACTTTCACCATCACTTGGCATCCTTACCCAAGGATAAGACAAGGACCCAGAATCCCAAATCTTCTCTTCTCCTCTTTCACCCCACTGCATGCTCCCTCCCTACACACAAACACACTTGACTTTTTTTTTTTTTTTTTTTTCTGATACAAAGTCATTCCAATGGCTCTAATGAATAGAACCATTTTTAAAAGGCTCTTCAGGAGCAACAACTAACTGACCAGGCAATGTGAATGCCTGTTCAGAAAACAATTTCCAGGCAAAGAAGATGTTTCAATTCCCCAAATCATACCACCATGGACACTTTCTCTATGCCTCATACCAGCCTTGCCTCCTCTCTCTAAGTCTGTGTGTAATTCAGGTCCCAGCTTTAGTCAAAATGAAAAGACTGCCACCTACTGAATTACAGGCAAAGACAACTGGAATCTTGAGGCACGTTTAATTTAACGCGTGGAGTCAGTCTTTTTCCGAGAGCAGGCACCACCTGTTCTGAGGCATTATGTATAGGGAGAAGGCAAGAGGATGACTAGCATGTGGGTGGTAACTGGCCGTTGATTGGGAATAATTTCTACAAAAGCCTCTCCTTGATTAACAATATAAAGTGATAATAAGGTAATTCTCAGCTCAATAAGAATCAGTGAAAGCAGGATAATAAGTTCTTTGGGTTATTTCCTAATATAAATACTGAGATTGTGTTTCCCTATTCATCTCTTCTGCCTGCTGAGGTTGTTAACCATCTTTCCCTTGTTGAAACAGTAAAATCAAAATGGGCAGCTAAAGCACTATAAAAACTATCAAATTAAAGGAGGACAAATCATAAACATTTCTTATGTCTGTCTGTATTTGCATCTTCATTCAGTGTCATCCCTGCCACTTGTTACCTGCAACTTCACACATCTCACTCCGCAGATAAAAGTGAAGGGTCTCTTCAAAATTCAGATTACGGCAAGCAAGCAACAGTCATATCACTGACAGTGACAGGGATTGCTTTTTATGATCCACAATAGAAAAGAAAAAACATGATTTTTTCCCATTAACCATAATTACCTGAGGTTTAAAGAAAAATTAATGTTGAGAAATCAAATATTAACTCATCAGGAGGAAACAGTAGATCACCTTCAAATTCACTATTCATGAATGTTGGCCTTCATTAGCTAAAACAGAAAAAGCACAGATGCAGGGACTACATAATTTACACAAAGGCTACCTGAATGATGCCAAATACTCTCCAAATACAACTAAAAGCTTGATTAATCGCTTTTAACAGCCAATGAAGCTCATTTAAATTCACTCAGGGGAAAACGTAATTTTCAAACTAAACTAATAAAAGGCTCACTGTTTCTTGAACTAAGTTAACTTTATTAACTTCTTTCTTTAAATTCATGATGACTTAACATTTAAAATGTGCTTACTGTTAAAAACTCAATAGTTTATTTCATTATTTTAATTACTCATTAATCCAATACTAAAAAAAACCTAAATCATGTCTGTCAATTGTTGATGTACCACTTTATTTGGAAATGTCCTGATTCCTAAAGATATATAAATACTTCCCACAGATATGTATTTCCTGAATACACACACACACACCTATTTCCTGCATATACATATATATGTACTTCACTATTATTTTACATTTTCAACACGTGCATAAATTTTGTACACAGATAATGGGAGGTTTTTTATTTTAAAAAAAAGAAAAATCCCAATTAGGCACATTTATAGAGACAGAAAGTAGATGAGTGGTTGCCTAGGGGTGAGAGGGTTTATTGTGTCTTACAGGTATTGCTTACAGTTCCAGAAATTCATGAAGCACCAGGAAAATTTTTACCCGCAGTTTATATTCAATGTCTCTGAAATGCCATGTTCTCTTAATATCAGATGTTCATGTTCTATCTTCAAACCAAATCACCTGGTACCATTTTCTTCATAGGTCTTATCACTGTTACTTTTTAATATTTTTTCTCCTCCTGCTAAAATATAACCACGATGAAACAGAAAACCTATCTTTCTTGTTCATTGCCTCATCTTCAGTGCCAAGAACAGTATGTGATACATGATAGGCACTCAACAAACATATGTAGAATGAATAAACACTCATTAATCTCCCAATTTCATTTACCTGCTTGAACTAAGAAATTCTGAGAATATCTTGAATCTACAAACATTTATAAATATTTCCTATGACTAAAGAGCAGTTGGTTATAGGGCAGGGGCTAGGAAAGTGTCATGAAACTGTTTTTTCCTCAGACCTTAGTTTTTTGAAAGACAGATATCATTTTTCTTGAGAAAGCTAAGAACATAACATCGACCGTCTCTTTGGTCTAAAAAGAGTCTCATCAAAGTATTGACCTTTGGAACACATGTCGGACATAACTGATCTTCCCAGGTAAGAAAACTCCAAAGCTTCATCTGGATTTTCTATTTTCCTTTATAATATTTAGTTTTGAGAAACCTGACTTAAATGGTTGCCATGGAAATGAGCACAATGGTGAATCATAAAGCTTTTAGAAGGATGCGGCATAAATGTAAGAAAGGGTTATTTTTATTAACTTTTTAAAACTGATAAATCTCAGGGTAAGGAAGGTACTACAGAAAAAGAGAAATGATTATTATACCTCTCACCTAGGTTATGTTTTGTAAATGCTGTGAAAAAAATAAAGACATTGTTTCAATGAATCAAAGCAAATACAAGAAGACTATTTCTATATACTGATTTATTATTTTATAAATGTGCATATATCATAAATCATAAGCCCTTTGAACCAATATAACAGCTATTCATTTACACACGTATATAGGTTATCTTGTCCAGTCTCAGCCTTGTAAGGCATGTCCTCTTTATTTCCTACTATAGCACTCAGCTCTTTCTTTAAAGCCCAATAAGCAATAAACAAGCAGTTTAATTAATTAAATTGTTAACTATGAAAATAAAACAATTTTATTTTTTAGAGCAGCTTTTGCTTTTGCTGCCTTATGATGTAAAAAGAGACAAGTACAGATCTGTGAACTCAACAAAGCAACTGTAGTGGGAGACAAGGTGTTAAAACAATTTTAAGGGTATTGCATGAAATGTTTATTGACCAGAATTTGGTACAATGGAAAAAGGCTCCAGCATATAATCAGATTTCCCACATGGAAAATGAACACCAAGGAACTACAACAATAGCCTTCATTTTTTTGTAATGTATTTTTAATTACATGTTCATTATTTTAGGCTTATATAGAAGTTTCCCCTATCCAATTAGATAATTTTAAATTGACCTCATTCAGTGTATATATAATAGCTACAGTCAGTAAGTGGAATGATTTCCCACAAGGATTAGCAAGGTAGTAGATTGTGCTTTTGCTGTCCCTTCTAATTTCAAACTAAATCATTTATTTATTGCCTTTATGGCTACTGCCATTTTTGAAGACTATTACCACATCTGAATAGGGTTTATTGAGCATGTATGTTTTCCTCTTCTGTTTCAAAGCTAATTTTTAGAATTCTTTTGTCAATTAGGAAATGGAGGTAACCATGAGGACTGGTAAGCTAAGGTGAAACCTAGCTACTAGTTTCCTATATATTTACTAGTTTCCTGTATATTAAGGTATATTTGCCAAATGGCACACGTCCCCTTATGATGTTAAAGAGTATAAAATAAAAACTCATTTTCAATTTAAACTCTAAGTCCTGATAGTGTTCTGGAAGTCCTTTCTATGAGAAATGGATTTTTTTTCCATATCAAGTATAGGAGGATTAAAGAGTTACCTTTACGTTTCCTACAATTATAACTCATTTGAACCTAATGAGTCCCATTTACCCTCCCTAGAATATTATATTATAAGACCAATAAATAATACCAAATACATTTGCCTGTTATGGAAGGTCAAGAAAAGTAATTTTCTTCTAGTGATAGGGAGAAATATTAGGAGATGGAGGTAATGTTCAAAAGATTGTGTGTGGTTTTGAAGTTACCTGCCATGATAGAATAATCAATAGATAACTAGGAAGACCTTCATTTGATCATTCATGCCTCATTGCTCATGAACATTATTAAATATTCTCTTGGTTTCTCAGCAGGTTGTCTTTGAAGTTGCCACATGGAACATTTTTCTGCGTGAAGAATTATATTTCCCAAAAATGCGATACTGATGTGTAGCAACAAGATAAAAAGAGATATACACTTGCACATAGCCCATCAATTGCTCACTGACCTTGGATCATAAGATTATTTTATCAAAATATGCATGTCTCCTCCTGAGAAGTCAGTTTTGCCAAATGGCCAACCTTTCCTGTGGACCATGGGGTCATACGGGACAGAGGAAAACCATTTAAACCATAACTGTTACAGTATATATATCAGAGTTTCATAAAGAAGCAAGTCATCTTTCTTATCCTCATACTTTTTGTCAAAAGTTATGGTAAATTAAAATCGCTTTTTTCAGGTGTGTGATATTTGTGATTATTAATGGAAGCATTTGGTGAGTCAAAATTAAAATTTAGAAACCCTGTGCCATTAGCACTGATATTTTTCAAAATCTGAAATATGTAGCAACCGTCAAGCAGAGCAAAAGTGTTAGCTTACAACGAGGAATTTTATGCACAACCACAAAGGACATGTGGTCTAAAGCATTGAAATGATTTATGTTTACAAAAATCCAAGACCCTAAAGAAAATTCTGTCATTTCTGAAGAACAAACCCTTAGGAATGAGTCAGTTTTGACTAGCTTTATGTTCCCACACAGAAAACGCATTAATTCACTTGAAAAGATCTCCAAGACCCCTTCTAAGAGTAAGAGTGAGAGGAAGTTACACTGAGAAGTTATTCCATAATCTCTCAATAATGGCAAATCTTTCACTCTAAAATAATGTTTCCCATTCAGCCAAAAGGCATTTATGAGAATCAACTACAGGCTAAGACATGCAAAAGGAGCTGAGAATACAAGGATAAATAAGCCACACTCACACAGTGGGGAAGCGAGGCACACATACAGATTGCATAGTCCTGTAACAGAACCAGGCTCAGAGGAATCATGCCTGATCTACCTGGGACATTCAAGAGAATGCCCACAGAGAAAGTAATATTTCAACTTAGTCTTGAGGAATAAGTTTGCAATACTGAGAAAATATGAGAAGACAATCTATGGAAAGAGCAGAGACTGAGAAAAGCATTGGAGTTTTGAAACTCATGGGTGATCTAAGAACTGTGAAAAATTCCGTGTTACAAGAGCATAGAATGCAAAGGATGAGGCAGCTAATACAGCTAAAGAGAGATTTGTTACCAAATTTTGATATTTTCAATGGTTAAGACAAGAGATAGCAGTTTGAACAGTTATAGTAAGGATAACATTAAGGGGCCTAATCAATAAACTTTATAATTAATTATGTTGGGAAATGAGTGGAAAGGCAGAAGTTAAGAATGACAGCAGTCTTTCTTGTATAGATTTAAAGTCAATAGTAATGTCATTAACCAAGATAGGAAATAGAAATAAGGAATTAATATCAAGACAGTGAATTCTATTTTGGACATTTCAAGTTTGAATTTCCTAAGAAACATCTATTGGAAATGCAAAAATTCTGTTACAAATACAGAAGTGGATCTCAGGAGAGAGATCAGGTGCAGGAGACATGTAGTTGGAAATTAATTGTTCTAGATGGTATGGTACTTGAAATCTTGAAGCAAATGTTATCACCCAGGGAGAAGAGGAAGAAAAAGCAGAGAATCAAGGATAAAATCTCAGAGAGTGTCAAAGTCTAAGAAATGAAGGAAAGTGAGAAGAGGTCAAATTTTAGAGGAAATCTAAGGGCACAGAGGTCGGGGGAGTGGCTAATGGCAAAGTAGAACAGTTTTCTTGAAGCCAAGACAAGATTACATCAAGGAAGAAAGACAGGAGGACTTGGTCAAGAAAAGCTGAAGAAAAGGTCTAAGGACAAACTAAAATAGGTCATAGGATTTAGCAATTAGAAAACAAGCCCCTGGACTTTGCAAGACTCTCTGTGTAGTAGAAATACAAGCCAGGTGTCAGCTGGCTGAAGAGAAGGAATGAGGTGATGATGTGGGAAAAATAATTATATACTACTTGACCTAGAAATTCCAGAAGGATGGAAGAGAGTGACAAAATGGAGGCAGCTGAAAGCAATAATAAGTATGAGGGCAGGTTTTTTGTTGATGTTTCATTTTATTTTTGTTCAGAGATGGAGGAGCAAATAGTGTGCTTTAAACAAAAGGGCTTTTACATAAAGGGGCTACATAGAGAGGCAAAAACGAATGAACAAAGTTCTAAAGAATTTGCAGTAGATGAGAGGCTTAATTTTAAGGTAAAAGGTAAAATGCACTGCTTACTCTCAGATAAGACTGCTATAATGACACATGAATCTTTTTAGGTGTATTTAGAAACTGAAAAAAGAAAAGTGATAAATGTTGTAAACTAACAGATTCTATTTTCTTTGGGCTGTACACTTATCTTCTGAAAGGTATACATCAGAAGGGAAAGACTCTACAAATTACACTGTAGCAAAAATAATTTTGTTAATCTAGTGATTAGAAATGGAGATAAAATGGCTGTGAAATCTATAACATTGAAAAATACACAAGGTGACAAAAGTTGAGGGTCAATATCAATAAAACATGGGTCATTTTTAACACTAGATGTGTATAACCTTCCCACCACACCCACATGCACACATACATTTAACTCATTTCTCCACAGTTGCTCAACAAAGCCAAAGTGTGTGGGCTAGGAATTCAGAACACAGCCTCTCAAATCAGAAATACAAGTTGGTCAATGGTATTAAAAGACCATCAAGCATTGTGTTGCATTTGTATTGAGTCACATGATACTTAAAATATTTACCAAGCATTAATATTAATTATATAAATTAAATATATTAAAATTAAAATATATTATATAAATATTGGGCATATTTAACCAAGAATTCCTAGCTGTTGGTTAGAGATTTGAAGATGGATTTAATGACCTTTTAAAAAATATTGTTCTCTCACCCATTATTGTTTTGTTGTTCTACCTTGAAAAGCAAATCTGGAAAACTAGGTCATTCAAAACTTTATTCCTCCAAAGCACAATTAAATCACAAATGTCTGGAAAAATTTTTCAAAACTTGGAAATGAATGGGCAAGAGATTACTGGGTGTCTTTAAGGAGTATGTCCATGCTTTCTAGCATGCCCTCTGGGAATTACTTGATTCTATTAGTTGAACATCTAACTTTCTATTGAGTAGATTATTTTACATCTCTCTAGTGGCAGAAGATAACTTGAAGAAATCTGATAGCAATGCAAATTATCCTTACCCATAATAATGCAAATGAAGATCATCTGGTGGAGAATCAATTATTTATACCTTGTAGAACAGACCAACATTACACTGTTTTATTGTCCTATATGATGTTAACCAGTTTTACATCTATTAGCAACTTCATTTTTACATTCCTGTATGTGCATGCATGCACACACACATAGAATCACACACACATCAGTTCTTCAATTTTTTTTAAACTGGTTTTAACATCTTATTGGTTCCCTCACTAATTAATGAAGCAAATAAAATTTTGAATATGTGTTCATTTTATATTTTTAAGAGAATAGTGGGTTTACCTTTTTTAAAACTGAGTTTTAGCACAAAAAAATTAAGTGAACTGGATAACTACATTTAAGAATACCTGTCTAGAAGCTTGTCCTCCAGATCTTCTTAACAACTGTCATTGTATCAACCTCACAGCATTAATAATTTTAAAATCACAGTCTCCCATTTATATGGATTCACCACTTGAATATATTTATTTTTGTCAACCACAAATAAAGTAAAATACATCTCATCAAATTAGAACTGTACATATCTGTATAGTAATAGAATCTCTATTTTATTGAGAAAGAAATGTTCCACAGATTGAGTATTAACCAGGATGTTCAAGAGGATATCCTTAGTCACTGTGGAGCTATTTTTGCAATAAAACCTGCACTTTGCCTAACAAGTTCCCTTGGGAATTAAGAGAAAAACATGTTGAAATGGGGGAAAAAATGCAGTTGGAAAATTTCAGCCTAACAACTATATGGTCTAGCTTCATACTTTAGGGTAAATATTCGCAACATATTATTAATGCCCTAAGTTTTCATGTAATGAAAGAGAATAAATTATTCAATATTTTAATTATACCTATAAAAATAAAATTTGCATAATAATGTGCTATTTGAAAAAGTAGGCATAAATTAACAAAGTGTGAACCATGATCCTTTTAAGAAAATAAGTGTGGACTTACTGATGTTAATTCACTGGTGCCATGGAAATTACTTTTATGAACTCCATTTACCTCAAAAATAAACACTTTCATGACTCAGGGAATGCATTATTTTGACTACCCATAAGTGTTCACCTTATCTGGTTAGTGATTCATACAGATAGACTCACCTTCAAATACAAAGAATAAGCCATTTGTATAATGACCGCATCAAAAGAAACAAACACACCAAGCCACACTATTACTCTTAAACACATGACGGTGCAGGTGGAATTTTCTCATTCAATCTTGTGAGAGATAGTTCTAAGATCAACACGCTCCATATTTTCTAACACTTTGGATTTGGCCTCCAACCATGTTTTAATATTTTACTACAGGTTAAGTATTTGTAATTATGAAAAAGTAATCAGGATATAATTTGAAATGCAAAACAAAAATATTACACAAAATGTCAAATGAATAAAAATAAAAATAAACTATGTATGTTTTATATATACACACATGTATACAGGCATATAAAAACTGGAAAGAAATTCTCTGAACTCTGAACTGTTAATAGTAATATTTTCTGAAGCAGTTTATGGTTGATATGTTTTGTCACCTTCTTCATAATTGATTGTCTTTAAATTTTTGACAGTGAAATAAAAAATTACTAAAAAAATCTATGCTTTTCCATTGGTCACACAATGAGCTACACATTTTTCTCTCTTTAAAGTTTTCACCTGCCACTTCTTCACTCAGGTGTTTCAAAAGCTCAAGAAGAATAATGATTCCCACTATTTGCACAATTGTTTCTATCTTTTTAATTGAACTGAATTCATAAAATATGGTTCATAAGCTTCCAGCTATGGCAGGTTTACTTAATACCTTGTCCCTGATGCGTTATAAATGTTTTACATCCTTTCATACCCATTTTGAGTAAGTCTCTTGGCATAACTGTTCACTGCTACAAAAAGAATCCACTCTGAAGTCATACCGATGACTAACTAGAAACACATTGCCTGGACATTTGCAAAGTCAGCATGGAGCTGATTATTTTCAAGAAATCGAACAGTATATTTTCAGTAGTAATCAAACTAGAAGCAAATAGCGTTGTTCTAACAGACATTTTAATCACTAATGATTATACGCTTTTAATTTTTTTAATATTTATTTGTTTGTTTGTTTGTTTATTTATTTTGGCTGCACTGGGTCTCAATTGCAGCATGCTAGATCTAGTTCCCCTACCAGGGATCGAACCTGGGCCCCCTGCATTGGGAGCATGGAGTCCTACCCACTGGACCACCAGGGAAGTCCCACTCCTTGAGTTCTTCATGTTTACAAAATAAACATGTAAAATGAAAATGGCATTTTAAAAGTAATTTTTTGGTATATTCGAATGATTGAGAAGTATTAGTTTCATCTAGCAGTTAGGAAAGTTCCTTGGAAATACAATTATTTCCACAGCACAAGGATTCTTGGAAGATGGTGGCTTGAATGACTCCCACCTTGGTTAGCCTCTCAGTTCTCAACTGTTCACTTTTGCTAAACGAGCCCCTACTGAGAAGAAAAGGTAGGCAGAGCCTAGGAGGGTAAATGAGAGGTTACAACTTTGTCTTCCTCCTCACGGAGACGGACAGTCTCTCTGGACCAGAGGCGAGTCTGGAGAACAGCAACAGAGAGGCCTGAGACAGGATACAGATTGCCAAAACAGGCCTGTTTTCCTTGGAGACCAAGCACTCAGTAAGTGATGGAGAAGTGGATGGAGACCAACCTCTCCATTAGACTAAAAGACTGAGACAAGAACAGGGAGCAGGGAAGCTTTTTCCTGTGTATCTAGAGGTGACTGCAGCTTGTCAGCTGTTGTAATACCAACCTACATAGAGTCCTGCAACTTACCTCACTCATGGGATGCCAACATTTAAGGTACCAAGCAACTGGCACACAAAGGAAAATTACCACAAGCTCAGTGGCACCCTATCAGCATGAAAGAGGAAATGGACAAGCAAAATGAGCCCTTACAGATATTAGAGATTCTGAAGGAGAAAGGTAACAACATGACCAAACCTAAAAAGAGCACAAGAGCGCATCAATATATTTAAGAAAAGCACAAAACAAGGTTCTGAAAAGAGAACACATCATTTTCAAGTTAAACAAATATTCTGAACTGAGAGAAAGAAAACTTATTGATGACATCTGAATTCAGTAGAGCAACAGGATCTGCTCAAACCTTCCTAATGATTTCCCATCTTATTCAAAATAAAACAGCCATTTCTCACCATGGCTGGTAAGGCCCACTGTGATACTGCATTGCACTACTCTCAGACCTAGAATCTGACTTGTCTCCCCTTACTGTAATCCAGACACATTTCTGTTCCTCCTTAAACGCTATCAGCATGATCATGCCCCCATATTTTTACACTTGCTATTCCCTCTCCTAGATAGCCACATGTCTTGTTCCCTCATGTCATTCAGGTCTTTGTTCAACTATCACTTCATCAGAATATCCTTGGTCACACTATCTAAAACTGCTGCAGCCCTGCTCTCTCAAAGTTCTTATTCATCTTTATTTTCCTTATAGTATGCATCACCTGTTATACATTTAATTATTCATTTTTAAAATTGTATCTCTTCCCCAACAAGAATATTCTCCCTAGGAGCTTATCTGTTTCATTCATTTCTGAAACCTTAGTGCTTAGAACAATGCTTGGGACATCGTAGACACTCAATAAATTTGTTGAATCAGTGAATAAATGAGTGGTGAGAAAGTGCCTATTAAAATTGGCCTCTCAATGTCCTCAAATTTTAAATTGAAGTATGGTTGATTTACAATATCACATTAGTTTCAGGTGTACAACACAGTGATGCAATATTTTTGTAGATTATATTCCATTTAAAGTTTTTACAAACTAATGGCTATATTCCCCAGTGCTATACAACATATCCTTGCTGCTTCTCTATTTTATACATAGTAGTTTGTATCTCTTCATCTCATACCCCTATCTTGCCCCCACTTGCCTCTCCCCAGTGGTAACAAATAGTTTGTTCTCTATACCTGTGGGTCAGTTTCTGTTTAGTTATATACATTCGATTTATTTTTTATATTCCACATATAAATGGTAACAGAATATTTGTTTCACTGCTGACTTATTTCACTAAGCATAATACTCTCTAGGTCCATCCATGTTGTTGCAAATGGCAGAATTTCATTTTCTATGGCTGAGTAGTATTCCATTGTATGTATATACACCACGTCTTCTTTACCATTGATGGAGCCTTACGTTGCTTCCATATCTTGGCTACTGTAAATAATGCAAACCTTGGGGTGCATATATCTTTTTGAATTAGTGTTTTTGTCTTCTTTGGATATATACCCAGTAGTGGGATTGCTGGATCATATAGTAGTTCTTTTTTTAGTTTTTTGAGGAACCTCCGTACTGTTTTCCATTGTGGCTGCACCAATTTACATTTCCACCAACAGTGAGTGTATGCGGGTTCCCTTTTCTCCAAATCCTTGCCAATGTTATTTGTGCCCTTTTGATGATTGCCATTCTGACAGGTGTGTGGTGATATCTCATTGTGATTTTCATTTGCATTTCTCTCTTGATTGGCAACGTTGAGTGCCTTTTCATGTACCTGTTGACCATCTGTATGTTTTCTTTGGAAAAATGTCTACTCAGGTCTTCTGCCCATTTTTCAATTGGGTTGTTTGGGTTTTTTTTTTTTTTTTGATATAAATTAAGTTGTATGATCTGTTTATACATTTTGGATATTAACCTTTTATTGGTCATATCATTTGCAAATATCTTCTCCCATTTGTAGGTTGTCTTTTCATTTTGTTGATGGTTTCTTTTGCCATGAAAAAGTTTATTTTTAAGTTTAATTAGGTCACCTTGTTTATTTTCCCTTTTATTTCTTTTGCCTTAGGAGACAGATCAAAAAAATATCGCTACAACTTATGTCAAAGAGTGTTCTGCCTACGTTCCCCTTGAGGAATTTTATGGTTTCAGGTGTTACATTTAGGTCTTTAAGCTTTTTTTTAAAAAGCTTTTTAAAAAGTAATGAGAAGCATTTGTGGAAATGAATTCCTATATTATTGTGTATGTGTATAATACTGCTGAAATAGTGATACCAAGTAGAACAAAAAGTAACTACTAGAAAAATATTTACTACCGGGGTGAATTTTATTAAACAATAAACAAATTAAATTGCTCACAATTTTTTGCTTCCTCTGCACCCCTCCCATGCTTCCTTGCAGGCAGATTATAGTTACCTGCCCCACCAATCTCAGCCTTAATTATGTGACTTGCTTTAGTCAAAGAAATGTGAATGGATGCGACTATTGTTGCACCTGGGCAAAAGCTTGAACAGTAGCTGTGTCATTTTGTGTTGAATTTCTTGCTCTGAGACAAATACCATGAGAAATGAATGTTCAGTGGTCACCTATTCTTTCAGCTTGGGTTCTAGAGAAGATATATGGAGCTCAAGCAATCTCAACAGAATCAAAGCCTTCACAGAGCCACATAACATAAACAAGAAATAAATACATATTGGTATATGTCACTGTGGTATTGGGGTTGTTTTTGCTACAGCAAAAGATGAATAACACAACTAAGTATTTCAGAGTTTAATATCTTTGCAAAAAAATAATAAAAGTAATGGGTATTTTTTTTTTTATCTGCAGCTGTATCCCCAGTGGCTAGAACAATGCCTAGCATATAGTAAGTATCCAGTGAATAGTTGTCAAACACAAGGGACCATTGTCTATCCATTAAAATCTCTCATGTATGACCAAGGTGAGCCTGTACATCATCTGTAAATACTTCAATGACAGTTTTACATTATGAGATAAAACCCTGATGAATTCTTAGTGTGTGAAACCTGTGTTTTCTAACTAGCAGACAGACCTTCCCTTTATTACCTCATACTTTGAATTTGGCCACCCATACTTAGGTGACAACACCTGATTAAGCTGACAGCTGAATACACATCTGAATGAGCATCTAAAGTTTGTTAGTATCACTGTATTCTTAAATTGGTATTCAATGTCAGTTTAATTTGAAGAAACTCTCCCTCCTTGATTTCTAGAGGGCTCCCTTCAACATAACAACCAAATACATTTTTTGTCTAGTCTGAGTCAGTCTCTAAGCTTTCAGAATTACACAAATTCTTTCAGATATGTCTTCCTTAACAAATGCAACAAGAATAATAGAAGTGACTACCTTTAATGTTGTATTTACCTAATTGTGATTTAATAGGTTAGGAAAAATTAAGTAATAAAAATATATATATATATATATGTATATGTATAGATATATATGTAAAAAGTGAGAATGTTCATGGCATATTCTTGAAAGGAAGAAGTAAATGAAGGAAAATTGTGGTCATCACTAGAACTGCTGAAATATTTCTTAATCTCCATCTTCTAGACTGAGTATGATTGCAGTTCCTGGCCTTTCACAGTTCAGTGGAAACAGACAACTAGTTCTAGACAATGAGTTGTGAGTGGAAGTGACATGGGTCACTTCTGGGACAAAGCATTTAATTGCTGGTTTGAGACATTAAGAGTTCTACGAGACTGTGAGCCATGTGGCAGAGCAGTTCTCCTGGGTTCCCTTACCCTACTGCTCTCCACCTGGGCGCCCCTTCTGGCACCGTGACTGGCAAGGTCCCACACGGTAGCTTCTCCATGAACTTGGGTCTCTGCGGCTACAAAGAGCAGATCTCCAACCAACCCATCTTGGACATGTCATGTGAATAAGAAAACCATACCACTGTTTTAAGACTGGGAATTTTTGGAGTGCTTACTGTAATGCACAACTTAGTGTAACCTAATTAAATAAAACAGAATACATATATATAATTGAATGTATATCTTCAGTGTGTATGTATATGCACAACATAATTGGTCTAGAAGAATAACACAAACTAGTTAGTTATAATTATGTAACTATTAATTTTAACTAATTGATTAAAATTAATAACTATGATTAACTGTAAATAAATATTAATTATATAATTAATATAATAGAGGGAGATTTTAACATTTATATACTTGCATGGCTTTCTTTTTGCACTGTGCATGTAGTCATGTTATAAATTTTCAAAATAATTTATAACAATAAATACAACCTCTACACTCCTGAAAAATGTTATCTTTTAGTAGAAAAGTATAGGAAACAAGGTAAGTCATGGGAGCTCTGTTTGGAATAAAGAACTAGCAGCAGAATCTCAGAAAGGTAAACCATCAGCTTCATGCTTACGATTTCACTTTTGTGTGGTATCCGGTAGTAAACAGTAAGATTCATGTTCCACCAGCACGTATCTCATATAAACTGTTGAAACCTGTGGTGTTTCAGGTGGAAAAAATTTACAGCAGTAGAGACTTGGGCCCCTAGTTCTGCTAGCTTTACATCAAATGTTAGTACTGTAAAGCAGAGGAACACAATGGATAAACTTGAATCAATTCAGAGCATCAGAGGTAAAGTTTAACAACCTCAGATTAAGAAGATGCAGCACAGCCTAAAGCACTTTTTTTTCTGTCTTTATTCATACTCTTTTTTCTCTGCATTGAATTCGATCCTCCAAAGCAGACTTTTTTAGCCATTTTTCTAAATTACTGCTCATCTCCATTTTTTCTCTTTGATATCCAATGCACTGTTTCCATCAGAGCATTTATCATAATTTGTAACTGTTATTTATTTTTTTGTATTTGTTTATTGGCTGTATTTCCCCCTATGATCTGTGTTTTATGAGGGGAGGAGCCATGTCTATCTCTTTTAGTACTTTCTTCCCAGATTCAGGCAGTGATGGACACTCAATAAATATTTTTTCATAAATAAATGAGTCATTAAGTCAGTCAACATTATTCCATAAACTGAATGGCTCTAACAGGGATAAAACATGAAAATACTGATAGTTACTTATATTTCCCATTGTAGGAATTATCTTATACAAAATATAGTTCATTTTTAATGAACTCCCTGGTATCACATGTAAAGTAAATGGGATTGTTTCTGTCTTTTTTTCTTTCAAATTTTAGCAAAAAAATTTATGTTCATTCTTTGGAATACCATTGGATCTTGAACAGAAAAAAAGATTTGAGAAACATGTCCTGAAACTTACGTAAGAGTTCAAAATTCCTTGAAGATTTTTTAAATTCTACAAAAATAGATCAAATTGCACACTAAAGAACTTTTTTAAATCATCAATTGATCAAGCTTTTCTTCAAAGGCATGACTTTTGAAAGAATTAATTCAAATAATTAATAGCTAAGAGTTTGGCTGTTTCTTAGCAAATTGTTTTGAATACCTCTACAGATTAGGCTACTCTTGTTTGAAACTGGAATTAGAAATCTCAAGGAATTGCTGGCATTTCTAATTTGATCCATACCAAGAATAACTCAAAGAAGGGGCATGGTATGTTCAGATTAATTAAAATTCTAATTAGAAATGAATTTAAGAAGCCACCCCTGAGAACTCTAGAAATACCTGAATCTGTGTATTTTAGATCTTGCAGGGATTTATCAGATACCCTTAAGTCCTTGCTCATTGAAATATACTGTCAAGACATTGTCTACATTTTGAAAAGAGGTTTAAGTTCGATTTATGCTTTAAACTAGATTTTAATCCTTTCAGAAAAAGTTCATCTTTAACTGCTTTCCTACAGCTAAAATTCCTTACACAGAATTTTCTCTTGGTCAAAAATACTTTCACAATAACTATTTGCTAATTATTTTTAACATTAGGGCTAAACAAACTTAACTCAGTCCCCTTACTGAATTAGGGCTTCACCACCACCATATTAAATGCAGATCATGAGATCAGGCCCTGTTTTGATAAACAAACAACAACAACAAAAAATCCTAAACTGGGCAATCTTCAATGTTGCAATTACTGCTGCTTCTGTAAGTACATTCACTGATTCACTGTAACAATGAATTCAGTGACAAGTTGGTTGACCCTCTAAAGTTTCTGATGCATATCAATATTCATGAGCAAAGATTAGAAGAGTCTGCTATTTATATTCCTAAAAACTGTCATGGCCAATAGCATTTCTAAATCCTGCTCATCAAACTGCTTGACTCTGCTTGTGAAATTGAGAGAGAAGTGGGCTTGGGTCCGAATTATCCTCTGCTTAATTCTGGTAGGACCAATTCAAATCTAATGACTTTTTCCAGAATGTACACATTAGTTTTTATGGCTTATTCCCAGGTACCTTCTGGTAGGCTGTATTCAGGTTGTAGATTTGATGACAAAGCAAGGGAGAAAAATGTAAATAGGTTGATCGTGAACTATGGTTTTTAGTGTGTAGTCCCTGCACCAGCAATAGGAGCACTACCTGAGAACTTGATAGAAATGCTGTTCTCAGGCCTGTCTCAGATCTACTAAATCAGAAGCTCTAGATTATGGGCCCAGTAATCTATGCTTCAACAAGGCCTCCAGTTGATTCTTATGTTAAGTTTCAGAACCACTGCATTAGCATGTTCTTCTAGTCAGTGGACTCTTGCATGCTGGCATCTCCCCCTGCAGTGGACCAGGCCTCAGAGCTCCTCTGCCCTGGAGAGTTTCTACCTCCACGTGGGCTGTGTTGGCCCCTGAACTTTAGGCTTATCTCCCCTAGGAACCAGGAGGGTGTTGGCTACTTGCAGAGCTCCCTATGTTTATATCCTTAACTACTGCATACCTGCGGTTATGCTCAGATCCTGATTAAAATTAAATTAAACCAAAGCCAGCATGATTCTAATGAGTTAGCATCATCACCAATCTTCAAACCTAGACCAACACTTTACGTCCAAGCCCAGCTCAGTGACAGTCCAAAAACACAAATGAAAAACAAATCTACTGTCCTTCATATATGAGTAATGGTTCATGAGGACTGTCTAGATAATCTAGATTTCTGGATAATGAGATTTACACTTCTATTCTGATCTGAATAACTTACTTCAATATTTAACAAAAAGATGTAAGCCCCCCCACTGATGTTTTGCCAAAACCAGCATCATTCTCAGTATTTGTTTTGATAGTTCAGAGGGTGTTGCTTTTACTCTGATCAGTAAATACAGGTAGTTAGCATACGGTCCGCAGTATCCTTTGCCCTTCTGAAAGAGCCATTGAATACTGTTTGAGAATTGCTGTTTAAAATCGTCATATATTCTAAACAGCATTGTCTACATATGTCTAAATTCAATTTCCGTGCCACCTTCTTCTGAAATAGTTACCTCCTTCAAACCATTATTAATCTTATATAAATGTAACGTTCCAGAGAGTCAAAGGGTCATGCTGCGAAAACACCAGTATCATTTAAAACTCTGAAAATATGTGACATAAATTTGAAATAAGGTACTAAGAACAGAGACATTCAATATTGCTACTAAGGGTCAAATTTAAATATGAACCAAGAACGCAGCTGGAAGGAAAAATGGCAATTTCCATGAACCTAAGTCAAAAACAGAAACAAAGCATTTTCCCAAAATTGTCCTCGTTCTTTATGTAGAAATACAAAGTCCTGATAATTAGTCTTGTGTGATTACAATTCCCATTGGTAGGCTTCCATGCCTCAGTGATAGGCTAACACTTGGGTGGTAGTATTAATTGCATTTCCATTTTCAGTTGCACTTTGACTAAGTAGAATGTCACTGCCATTCTACCGCTGGCAGAATCTTAAAGGTAAGTTATAAATTTCAAAAAATTAAGGAAATTATCTAAGAAACTTGAAAATTGGAAGTTATTCTTTGTTGCTGCATTTGTCCCGAACTACTGTTACCATTCATCTTTTATATCCTTTTTCACTGAAAAATATTATAGTCTAACCTTCAAAACTCATGACAAGAAGTTGTTTATTCTGATTTTTGACACAATTTATTTAAATTTAACTGGTGTAGTCTTAGGCAATGCTTCTCAAATATTTCATGGCATACCTAAAAAATGGTAATTTTATGTAGCACACTGAGGCAAGTGACCAAGAGTATTTTCAGCTATCCTAGCCTCTCCCACCAGTGACCACCCCTGAGTCACCCAAGCACATTTGTGGCCCATTCATTAAATACTAAAGCACTTATACACTTCAGTTGTCAGACTCTGCCTTCAGTTTTTGACAATCTGTAATTCCTAGAATGAATTATAGAACAAGAAAAAGGAAGGAAGGAAGGAAGAAAGGGAAGGAGGGAGGGAGGGGGGAGGGGGGAAGGTTAGGGTGGTAGAAAGGGGGAAAGAGGAGAAAAGAAATTTCAAAAAGAAAGAAAGAAACAAAAGATGGCAAAAGAACAAAAATGATATTTTAGAAAAAGAAACAATTAAAGAACAAAAATACTGGTCAAAGCTGAAAGGTCCAAATTTAAAAAGCAAAGAACAAAGATACAAGCCAAGCAACAGAGGTCAAAAGACAGATTAATTAACAAAATAATTATTATTGTAAGGATAAGTAGATTAACAGGAAAAAAAGTTAGTTTTGAGGAGTGTAACAGATAATTATAGGTGGTACAAAGTGACAGGCATTAATAAATAAATGTATTATGCTCCCTTTCTCTTTATTTTCTGATTAGTCAAGGATAAATGTTCAGATCAATACTAGTATGTCTTTCAAACTTCTTTTAAACTTTCTAACCTTTTTTTCAGCAAAGAAAGAGCTCAGAGCCTTGATCTCTAAGTGGAATTCAATATTATTTTGTTACTCATTGTAATTACACCATTAACTTACATATAAGGTACCCAACTGGTGCAAGAGTGATAGAATTTTGAAATCTGGTCTTGCCCAAACTTTACATTGCAAGAGTCTTCTAATTACTGAACTGGACATTAAAAAAGTATGCTTCTTTCTTAAAGTCGCATGGTTTCCAAGAGCCAAAGTGGACACTGGAAAACAGTTCTCTCCCTCTCTATCTCTGTCTCTCTATCTATCTCTCCCTAATGAAAAGAGACTTAGAAACATACTTCAACTAATTTGTTACAGGTTTCTTAAAATCATCCTCATTTATGTTCAACCATCCAATTTTCTAAAAAAAAAAAAAAAAAAAAAAATAGTGTATGTCTGTTTCATTCTCTTAACATAAATAAAACTACAGCCAGATAAAACCATGCTTGCCAAGGCTGCTTAACGAAAAATGAAAACTCTTCACTACCACAAGATCTGGTCACATTCCCTCTAAGCAAAAGCAATGCTACTTAAACATGAGAACTACAGAGCCCAGTGCAATAGCCATAAAGCTATTAAACACTTAAAATACGGCCAGTCCAAAATGAGATGTGTTGTATTAAACACTGATTTTAATGGTTTAACATGAAAAAGGAGTGTCAAATATCTTATTAATAATTTTATGTGGATTAAAATAATATTTTAGATACAGGGATGTTAATAAAATATACAATTAAAATTAATTTCATTTCTCTACTTTTTTAACATGTCTATTATAAATTTTTAAATTACACGTGTAACTCACCTTATATTTCTATTGGATAGTGCTATTCTAGAAGCTCTCACCAATGGATTCAGCAAAGTGAAGGCCATTAATGACTTTGTGGAAAACATAATTTTTGTGAAATTTTTTCACAATTCCTTTCATAATCATGAGTCTATTCTTGAATTATTTTTTATAATTTAAATTTTCCTAGAAAATAGTTCATTTCAGAGCTTTTGAAATATTTAATACATATAACTTATGTATACTATCCTCATGAACTTCTGATTTTCTCTGGATTGCTAGTTATATTTCTAATGTTGAATTGTGTATATTTGGAATTTACCTTTTTTTGGAATTAATTTATTATTTTTATTGCTTTTCTGTTTTCTCCTTTACAAGTTTCTCCTTCTAGATTTACTAACATTTTCTGTTTATTTTACTATAATTTTGTTAATTTCTAAAATTAAATCCTTATTTTCTTTTTCTTATTTAACAATAAACAGCATTAAGAATGTACAGTCACCTGATTTTTGTAGCATGACATACAATTTTTATGTTAATGATTTCTTTGACATTGTTTACTAAATGGTATATAATTTGAGCTTGATGTCTACCTTATGTTGAGTGTTTAGATTTTCTTTTTAATTTCAAATGTCTTAGTGCTTTCTATTTAAACATTCATATTTAGCATACGGTATTGATAATGGTAAATGTAAACTGTATGGCTTCTACTTTGAAAAATTCATTGAACTTATTCTAGTGACCTAGAATGTAAATAGTGTTAGGACCCAGGGCAGTCCACCCAAAAATACCTCAACAGAATATTGATTATTTTGAATTAAAGTTATTTAAGAAATGGCCGATGCAAGAGGACACGTTGACCCTCCTCTATATCTCCCCGAAAGCAGGAAATAAATCTCCAGTGTGAAAGGTACCCTTCTTGTAACAAGAGGTAGAAAGACATCCTTATCACCAGAGACAGGGAATTCAGGGCCAAGAAGCCTGTATAAACCAACTTTGTTACTTCTTCACTAATTTACTACCCAAGCCCAAGTTTGGCTTAAATTCCTTACTAATTAAGCACCCAAACTTAAGTTTCTTTGTCCTGTCAATTTCTCTCAAATTTATTGTTTCTTTTTCTAAAAAGTATAAAAGCTGCCTGCTTTGCCCACTTCTTAGATCCCATTTCTATAAGACCTCCACTGGCATGAATTAAATTTGCTTCGTGGGCTTCCCTGGTGGCGCAGTGGTTGAGAGTCTGCCTGCCAATGCAGGGGACACGGGTTCGAGTCCTGGTCTGGGAAGACCCCACATGCCGCGGAGCAACTGGGCCCGTGAGCCACAACTACTGAGCCTGCGCATCTGGAGCCTGTGCTCCACAACAAGAGAGGCCGCGAGAGCGAGAGGCCCGCGCACCGCGATGAAGAGTGGCCCCCACTCGCCGCAACTAAAGAAAGCCCTCGCACAGAAACGAAGACCCAACACAGCCAAAAATAACTAACTAAATTAATTAACTAAGCACTTTTTAAAAATAAATAAATAAATAAATTGGCTTCTTTTTCTTCTGTTAATCTGTCCTGTGTCAATGTTATTATTAGTCCAGCCATAAGAACTCAAGAGGGGTAGAGAGGGAAACTTCCCCCTCCCCAACAATAGTCAACATTTATTTAAAAATTCCTGTACTCTCTGCAACACAAAAAAATTTACATTTATATAGTACATATAGCCTATTAATTCATATTTCAAGTTTTCTAAATCCTTGCTTTTATTTTCATCCTTTGTCAAAAGCCTGAGAGAGCATTTCTCTGCATATTCCTAATGGTTTGCCCAACTCCACAGAAAGGGTAATCTTATATTCCATGCTTGAATAAGATGCTTCTCTTTCTTTCTCTTGATGTTTGTAAACAAGAATGTATGTTATACCAATTCTGCTGTTAGCTATCTTGTAACCCGGAGGGAAGCCAACTTGAGATAAAGCTGATACATATAGTAGTCAGCAAGTAGAAAGATGAAAAAGAACTGGATACTTTATTCATATTTCCTAAGTTTTTACATAATATCCTTTTCCTGTTCTAGGATCCATCCAGGATACCATATGAGATTAAGTCATCATGTCTCTTCATCTCCTCTTGGCTAAGAGTTTTCTTACCTTTTGATGACCTTGACAGTTTTCAATAATTTTGATCAGGTAGTTTGTAGAATGTTCTACAGCTGGGATTTATCTGATATATTTCTCATGACTGGCGTAGAGTTATAGAATTTAGAGAAGATTACAGAGGTAAAGCGCCATTTTCATCATATCATATTAAGAATAGATACTATAAGATGATTTACACCTGTGGGTTTTAACCTTGGTCAACTGGTTGAGACACTGTTTGCCCGGTTTCTGCACTGTAAAGTGACTCTTTATTCTGCCGTCTCCATACTATACCCTTTGGAAGGAAGTCACTATACATGGCTCACATGTAAAAAGTTGGAGGTTATACTCCTTAAGAGTGCATTCTCATATAGGTTATCTGAAACAGTTCTTCACAGGGGATTTGTGTATTCTGTCCAATTTATTTTTTTCAATCAATTAATTACATCAGTATGGATTCATAGATGTTTAATTTATACTTTGGGTTATAATGCAATACTTCTTTATTTTGTGTCTCAACTTGTTTCATCTTCTCCATTGGGAGTTTTTCCAGTTGGCCCCAGTGTTCCCTGAATGTATGTTTTCGCGTGGGCAGGTTTTCAAATCAGTTGAATAAACACCTAGAAGCATAACTGCTGGACTGTAATGCCTTTGCTTTATTTGTTTTTGCTCATTATACTTTGACAATTTTTTTATTTTTTAAACTTCACATAATTTTGGTTTTAGGTATATCTCCTGTAAGTAATAATATATAACAATGAAATATACTGCAGATGGCTTTTTTTATTCAAATAAAAATCTTTGACTTTTAGTAAGTTAAATGCATATGTATTTATATTTATATATATTCTGAAATTTGATGGTTTCCTTTAGGTTTTAAAAAATATATCTCTACATACTTTTATTTTTAAAATACTGCCAGAAAGAAACAGCATTCAGTGACTATCTCTGGGAAAACTGAGGAATTTAGCATACTTCTGCTTCATTATTTTTCCATCTTTCAAAGTTGTAGGTATAATCTAGAATAGTTAATTTAAATCTTTTCAGTAGTGGAAACCTGTCTTCAAATTTTACATGAAAATATAATAAAGTGGCTAAACAATGCAATTGCTCTAGTTGAGTCATAGTTATTCCTCCCTCAATTCTTTTCAATTTCTCCGAGTAGGCTCAAAGATTGTCTTTGTTGGATAACAGTATTTCTTTATCATCTCATTAAAATGTGTCGCACTCATCTCACAAAGGGTAGGCAGGCCTTTAGAAGCAATGTGTTTTCACTGTATGAATTTACTGTTACTCCTTATGGCAAATGATCCTAGAGTTTAATTCACCATGGTGATATAAGATCTCTTCCTGAGAGTAATTAAATTACAGAAGTGAGTTGATCTAAAGAAAAATACTATGTAAAACTCGTGCAGACAATATGATTTTTAAAAATCTCAATGGTGGATAAAGGAATGATACAACCTTAGGAAGCTCCGCTCTATAACCAAGCCTCCTAGAAGAAGGAAAGTACAGTCAAGGAGAAATAGAAAGTGTTGTCTAGGACTACAACAGATAGATCGGGGATCTTTCAAAGATTTTGCTTCAACAACAAAATATTAGGGGAAATATAATAGGGTTAACAGATATGGTGATAAATGGTATAAGGCAACAGACCCATGTTAGAGCCATGGACTGCTCCAGTTTGCACACACCCCTTCTCACTTTATTCTTAGGAAGGAGCCAGCCTTCTTAAGGAATAAACAGTAACCAGAAACAAACCACCACAAGATGTATGCATGAAAATGCACAGAGCAAATGATAAATGTGGAGGATACACAAATCATATCCATAGAAGAGTCCCAAAATGCAAAAGAAAAAAAATATTCGGGATGTAATAAAGTCTCCTTGAAATAAAGAAAAGATAATGAGATGTAGATTAAAAGAGCATCCCATATACTGATACATTATGCCAGTGATATATTGAGACATTACTGAACATCAAAAATAAGGAATGAATCTCATATGCATCTAAGCAAGAAAACTGAATAATGCACTAATGAAAAACTGATTTACCTCAGACTACTCTATGGCAATACTCAATGCCAAAATAAAGTGGGTTAATGTGTGTAGTAGGTTGAATAATGGTCACCCAAAGATATCAAGTTCTAATCCCTGGAATTTGTAAATGTTACCTTGTTTAGAAAAAAGGTGTTTGCAAGATTTGACTAAATTAAGATTTCGAGATGAGGTTACCCAGGATTATCCAGGTGGGTTCTAAATGCCATCGTAAGTGTCCTTGTACAACAGAGACAGAGGGAGCTTTCACACAGACACACAGAGGCCACGACAGAGTCAGGCAGCAGAATGATATAATCACAAAACAAAGAAGGCTAAGGCAGCCATCAGAAGCTGAAAGAGGCTGTTTGCCAGGTTTGTAAACAATTACTAATTGTACAGATTCTTCCCTAAACCCCCGGAGGGATTGCTGCCTTGCTAGACCTCAGGCTTCTAGTCTCCAGACCTGTGAGAGAATAAATCTCTGTTATTTTGTCATCAACTTTGTGGTAATTTGTTATGGCAGCCACAGGAAACTATCACAATGTATAAGATGTGATGAGGGAAAGAATATTATTCCCAGACAAACATGCACAAGTATGGGAGAAACTAAGAAACAAGAGGCCATCTTAGAAAATAAAACAAGCCAAAAATAACTCACTTGAGTATGAAATCCAACCAAGACATAGGTTAAAATAAATAATTAAGGAATAAAGGAACTGAAAAACAATAATAAGTCAATTTGAATATAGAATCAAGTTTTTAAAGCTGTGAGAATTATGGTTACAAACATTAACATATATATTTATAGATATAAACCTTAACAAGATAATAATAATATAACTAAGATGAACCGAAGGAAAGTAGACTAGGCAGAAATGAGGAAAATGAAACTGGGACAATAAAATATCTTTTATGAAAGGGAACAGAAAATATCTAAATTAAATACATAGTACAAATACCTAAGAATTTCAACCTATAATTTTTTATAATCTTTTTCTTAAGTTTAGTGTTATCTTTTAGGAACACATTAAAGTGTCAACTGTGTCAATTTAAATAGACTATAGTACCTCATTATTTAAACACACACTGATCTCAGTGTTGCTGTGAAAATATTTTATAGATGTAGTTCACATCTATAAACAGTTGACTTTAAGGAAAATACCATCAATGATCAGGAGCTTACCTTCAATGACCCTTCATCCAATCATATGAAGGCCTTATGAGCAAAGACTGAGATTTCCCAAAACAGAAGAAATTCTGCCTCAAGCCTGGAGCATCAATTCCTGCCTGAGTTTCCAGCCTCCCCACCTGCCCTACAGATACCAGACTTGCCAGCACCCAAAACTGTGTCAACCTGTTCCTTGAAACCCCTCCCCATCTGTTTCTCTTTTTCTCTCTCACCTATCTATCTACCACTGGTTCTGCTTCTCTGGAGAGACCTGACTGATACAGGACCTAATTCTGTTTTTCTTCAGATTCTTTTTTAATAAAATTAAATTAAAATGAAATTTTAGTTTAAAAATATGGCCTGTATAATTAAATTATATTTAAAATATTTTCTTCTTTTTTCCTTATAGTTCTCTTTCTTTGTTTTGTTTTTCCCCTTCCATCCTTCTTTTCCTTCTATTTTGGTAGATCAATATGCACAAGGGAGAAACGACTACTAAAATGTTCACTAACAGTTATGAAAGTTGTATCTAGCTACTGAGATTATTTTTAAACTTTCTTTATTGTACTTTTTGGTGTGCTTAGAAATGTTACAAGTGATCTTGTGTGTGTGTGTGTGTGTTTAAGCATTCAAAAATAAGTAGTCCTGATATAATCAATTATTTGGAAGAAAATCAAGTTGAGACCCTTTCTCTCTTACATACACATGCATGTATGCACACACGTACAAATGAATTTTACCTTAATTATTTACATGCAATAACATAAATGAATGTAAAAGAAAATAAATTAGCCCTAATATGAAAAATAGAAACTATTAGTGGATAATTTACTAAATATTAGAGTGAGATAGTACTTTCTCACATAAAATCAAGAAAAATGAATTACAAAGTGTATTCATCAGGGTTCTCGAGAGAAACAGAACCAACAGGATGTAGATATAGATACAGATATAGAAATAGCGATCTCATGCAATTATGGATGCTGGCATGTCCACAATCTGCAGGGTGAGCCAGCAGGCTAGAGACCCAGGGAAGAGCTGATGTTGCAATTCAAGTCTGAAGACCATCTGTTGGCAGAATCCCTCTTCCTCGGGGGACTGATTGGAAGAGGAGGGCTGACTGCTCTTCAACTGATTGCATGAGGCCCATCCACATTATTAGAGCAATGTGCTTCACTAAAAGTCCACCAATTTCAATGCTAATCTCATCCAAACACATCTTCACAGAAACAACTGCAATAACGTTTGAGCAAATATCTGGGCACTGTGGCCCAGTCAACTTGACACACAATTATTCAGCACACGAAAAGAATTGCTTAATATAAAAATATAATAATAAAAGAGAAAACTAAAACCCAAATAAGTCCTAGAAACTTAAGTGGCAGACTATTTTTAAAATGTATTCATACATCTATTCCATCCATGAGGAAAAGGGTTACTTCTGTCTTGTTTACTTCTGGAACCTCCAACTCTTAGTACAGGCACGGGCACAAGATAAGAACTTAGCGCACTTTTTAAAATTGGAAGGAAAGAAAGGAGGAAGGGAGAAAAAAGGAATGGAGAAAATATGTCAAAATTTTAAGAGAATGACACTGTCCTCTTTATTTTTTCTCTATTTCTCATCTTTTTTTTATAGTGAACGTTCTATTAAATACGTATTAAAAGTTTTAAAATAAATACCCTTTAAAAACTAAATAATGTGGAATTACATGCATTGACATATTCCTCTTTAATAAAATGTGATCAAAACTATATATTTATCATAACTTATTTTCAAAGGTAGCTTAAAATATGAATACTTATAAACTATGCCTCTGAAAAGATTTAGGTTTGGTCTTACAGAAAATATAACTCTTTAACTATTTGCCTTTGAAGTATTAGAATAATAGCATGGGTTTACAATTTAGGTATTAATACAAATTTTCTAATTCCACAGTTACTATAGTTATCTCTCAGTATCCACAGAGGATTAGTTCCAGCACCCCAGCCACCAAATACCAAAATGAGCAGATACTAAAGTCCCTTATATAACCTACATACATCCTCCCATATACTTTAAGTCATCTGTAGATTACTTATAATACTTAACACAATGTAAATGCTATGTAAACAGTTGTAAATACAATGTAAATGTTATGTAAATAGTTGCTTTAGGGAACTTTCTGGATTTTTAAAATATATTTTTGGTCTGTGGTTGGTTGAATCCACAGATATGGAACTGCAGATATGGAGGGCCTACTGTAGTTGTATGACCCCAAGCAAGCATATGAAATACTATTACAGTGTCTGGAAAATAAAAACGGCTCAATAAAAATATAGCTATTAAGATGCATCTAAAGAAATTTTTCAGTATAGTAATCTGAGAAAGTATATCAGTGGAAGTACCATAGCACAATAAAAACAAATTCATACTACCAAAAATTACTTTAATGCCATTGTAAAATATCCATTCATGTCCTCTGAAAATGAAATCTTGCTTGAATTACAAGCAATAATAATCTGGAGATTATTATTCTAACAGTGAGCAGATGAAACTGATAGTCTCATTTGTGACTGTGCATTGTTATTATTCAAACTCACAGCTACACAGGGTGAATTACTTCATCTCTCTTTACATGCCCAAGCATAGCTTTATTTTTACTTAGAGCAGTTTACATAGGAAAGCCAAAAAACAACAGGGACACTTAGATCCAACCCAGGTACTTTTAATACCACAATTACTTCATATTTCCTTACATGAAACTGAACATTTCCGTCAAAAAAATAATCACTGATTTAAGTAAATTTATGTTTTATAAGGGCCATATAATGAAGATAAAAGTCTAAAAAGAATTCCTGTAAACAAAGCCTATCCAAATCCATTGAAAAGAAAAATTAATTTCTCCTTTATATATCTACAGCCACCTAAAAATTATCTAAGGCAAAAGAGTGAATTGAAAGTAAATTTTTATAAGTTTCCAGTTCAACTTTACAAGTCCAAAGAATGACGTAAGAACCACATAAATAGAGTATGATGAATCAACTTTCCTTCGCCAAAGTTAAATAAATATTCTGCTGTTAGAAAAATTCACTGCTCAAATTGTGGATCTCTGTCTTCAAGGTTTATTATAAATTTAATTATCAGTCATTTTAATTTCCTGCATCTAAGTGTGGAGTCTCTAGCAGAAACATCCATTCAAACACTTGGAGTTAGCTATAGTTTGTGAATATAATGATAGCGCTTTTTCTATAGAAGGACTCTAACAATCAAAACACTTTAGACAATTTACAAATATTATCTCTATAGATTAGGATAATGATAACAGGCAAGATTTAAGTAACTGAGATCTGTTTTGTTGCCAAGATTACATAACATTTGCTTAATCCAATCTCCCCCATAATACTTTCACTGATCACTCTCACTGCATTAGTTTCATCTTTCTTTTCCCTCTTTATGCTCATAATCAGACAGCAGCATGAGGATTAGCACTTAAATGCAGGGTGTGATCTAATCTGGTTCCCTAGCCTGAGAAAAGGCTTTCCTTTATATGCATGGTATTGCCTGGCTCACTGTAAAAAGATCTTGCTAAATGCCAAACAGTTTCGTAGGGGATTTTACATGCAGTGCCTCATGTGATTTGCACAACAGCCCTGTGAGATGTGTATTGTTATCATACCAATTTTTCCAAAAGAGGGAGCTGAATTACAATCAAACTAGAGTTTAATCCTAAACCACCCGATTCCAGAGTCTTTCCTCATCTCATTACATACAGCCCATAGTAGATGTCCAATAAGTACGTGGGAGCAGAAGGAAAAGGAAAACAGATCTCAGATTCATATCCTAGTAACTCAGTTTTAATGTTTCCTTATTCTATAAAAGTAATGGGGATGAAATAACTAAAAGCATACAGAAAGTAGTGGGATTAAACTAATTCTAGTCAAGATTACTGAAGGTAATTTTAAAATTAAATTCCTCTGTCATTCATGCTTCTTTAAAAAAAAAACCTTTGGAAGACCTACAATAACAAGTCCAAAACAATTAAGAAAATGGTAATAGGAACATACATATCAATAATTACCTTAAATGTAAAGGGATTAAATGCTCCAACCAAAAGATATAGACTGGCTGAATGGATACAAAAACAAGACTCGCATATATGCTGTCTACAAGAGACCCACCTCAGACGTAGGGACACATACAGACTGAAAGTGAGGGAATGGAAAAAGATATTCCATGCAAATGGAAATCAAAAGAAAGCTGGAGTAGCAATTCTCATATCAGACAAAATAGACTTTAAAACAAAGACTACTACAAGAGACAAAGAAGGACACTACATAGTGATCAAGGGATCAATCCAAGAAGAAGATATAACAATTGTAAATATTTAATGCACCCAACATAGGAGCACCTCAATACATAAGGCAAATACTAACAGACATAAAAGGCGAAATCAACAGTAACACAATCATAATAGGGGACTTTAAAACCCCACTTTCACCAATGGACAGATCATCCAAAATGAAAATAAATAAGGAAACATAAGCTTTAAATGATACATTAAACAAGATGGACTTAACGGATATTTATAGGACATTCCATCCAAAAACCACAGAGTACACATTCTTCTCAAGTGCTCATGGAACATTCTCCAGGATAGATCATATCTTGGGTCACAAATCAAGCCTTGATAAATTTAACAAAATTGAAATCGTATCAAGTATCTTTTCCAACCACAATGCTATGAGACTAGATATCAATTACAGGAAAATATCTGTAAAAAATATAAACACATGGAGGCTAAACAATACACTACTTAATAACCAAGAGATCACTGAAGAAATCAAAGAGGAAATGAAACAATACCTAGAGACAAATGACAATGAAAACACGACAACCCAAAACCTATGGGATGCAGCAAACGCAGTTCTAAGAGGGAAGTTTATAGCAATACAATCCTACCTTAAGAAACAAGAAACATCTCGAATAAACAACCTAACCTTGCACCTAAAGCAATTAGATAAAGAAGAACAAAAAAACCCCAAAGTTAGCAGAAGGAAAGAAATCATAAAAATCAGATCAGAAATAAATGAAAATAAATGAAGGAAATGATAGCAAAGATCAATAAAACTAAAAGCTGGTTCTTTGAGAAGATAAACAAAATTGATAAACCATTAGCCAGACTCATCAAAAAAAAACAAGGGAGAAGACTCAAATCAATAGAATTACAAATGAAAAAGGAAAAGTAACAACTGACACTGCAGAAACACAAAGGATCATGAGAGATTACTACAAGCAACTCTATGCCAATAAAATGGACAACCTGCAAGAAATGGACAAATTCCTAGAAATGCACAACCTGCTGAGACTGAAACAGGAAGAAATAGAAAATATAAACAGACCGATCACAAGCACTGAAATTGAAACTGTGATTAAAAATCTTCCAACAAACAAAAGCCCAGGACCAGATGGTTTCACAGGCGAATTCTATCAAACATTTAGAGAAGAGCTAACACCTATCCTTCTCAAACTCTTCCAAAATATAGCAGAGGGAGGAACACTCCCAAACTCATTCTACGAGGCCACCATCACCCTGATACCAAAACCAGACAAAGAGGTCACAAAGAAAGAAAACTACAGGCCAATATCACTGATGAACAGAGATGCAAAAATCCTCAACAAAATACAAGCAAACAGAATCCAACAGCACATTAAAAGGATCATACACCATGATCAAGTGGGGTTTATCCCAGGAATGCAAGGATTCTTCAATATACGCAAATCAATCCATGTGATACACCATATTAACAAATTGAAGGAGAAAAACCATATGATCATCTCAATAGATGCAGAGAAAGCTTTTGACAAAATTCAACACCCATTTATGAGAAAAACCCTCCAGAAAGTAGGCATAGAGGGAACTTTCCTCAACATAATAAAGGCCATAAATGACAAACCCACAGCCAACATCATCCTCAACGGTGAAAAACTGGAACCATTTCTACTAAGATCAGGAACAAAACAAGGTTGCCCACTCTCACCACTATTACTCAACATAGTTTTGGAAGTTTTAGCCACAGCAATCAGAGAAGAAAAAGAAATAAAAGGAATCCAAATAGGAAAAGAAGAAGTAAAGCTGTCACTGTTTGCAGATGACATGATACTATACATAAGGAATCCTAAAAATGCTACCAGAAAACTACTAGAGCTAATCAAGGAATTTGGTAAAGTAGCAGGATACAAAATTAATGCACAGAAATCTCTTGCATTCCTATACACTAATGATGAAAAATCTGAAAGTGAAATTAAGAAAACATTCCCATTTACCATTGCAACAAAAAGAATAAAATACCTAGGAATAAACCTACTTAAGGAGACAAAAGACCTGTATGCAGAAAATTATAAGACACTGATGAAAGAAATTAAAGATGATAAAAATAGATAGAGATATATACCATATTCTTGAATTGGAAGAATCAACATTCTGAAAATGACTCTACTACCCAAAGCAATCTACAGATTCAATGCAGTCCCTATGAAACTATCAATGGCATTTTTCACAGAACTAGAACAAAAAATTTCACGATTTGTATGGAAACACAAAAGACCCCGAGTGGCCAAAGCAATCTTGAGAAAAATAAACAGAGCTGGAGGAATCAGGCTCCCTGACTTCAGACCATACTACAAAGCTACAGTAATCAAGACAGTATGGTACTGGCACAAGAAGAGAAATATAGATCAATGGAACAGGAAAGAAAGCCCAGAGATAAACCCACGCACACGTGGTCACCTTATCTTTGATAAAGGAGGCAAGAATATACAATGGAGAAAAGACAGCCTCTTCAATAAGTAGTGCTGGGAAAACTGGACAGCTACATGTAAAAGAATGAAATTAGAACACTCCCTAACACCTAACAGTTTATACACAAAAATAAACTCAAAATGGATTAAAGACCTAAATGTAAGGCCAGACACTATCAAACTCTTAGAGGAAAACATAGGCAGAACACTCTATGACATAAATCACAGCAAGATCCTTTTGACCCACCTCCTAGAGAAAGGGAAATAAAAACAAAAATAAACAAATGGGACCTAATGAAACTTAAAAGTTTCTGCACAGCAAAGGAAACCATAAACAAGATGAAAAGCCAGCCCTCAGAATGGGAGAAAATATTTGCAAATGAAGCAACTGACAAAGGATTAATCTCCAAAATTTACAAGCAGCTCATGCAGCTCAATATCAAAAAAACAAACAACCCAATCCAAAAATGGGCAGAAGACCTAAATAGACATTTCTCCAAAGAAGATATACAGATTGCCAACAAACACATGAAAGAATGCTCAACATCATTAATCATTAGAGAAATGCAAATGAAAACTACAATGAGATATCATCTCACACCAGTCAGAATGGCCATCATCAAAAAATCTACAAACAATAAATGCTGGAGAGGGTGTGGAGAAAAGGGAACCCTCTTGCACTGTTGGTGGGAATATAAATTGATACAGCCACTATGGAGAACAGTATGGAGGTTCTATAGAAAACTAAAAATAGAACTACCATACGACCCAGCAATCCCACTACTGGGCATATACCCTGAGAAAACGAAAATTCAAAAAGAGTCATGTACTGGGCTTCCCTGGTGGCGCAGTGGTTGAGAGTCTGCCTGCCAATGCAGGGGACACGGGTTCGAGCCCTGGTCCGGGAGGATCCCGCATGCCACGGAGCGGCTAGGCCTGTGAACCACAGCTGCTGAGCCTGCGCGTCTGGAGCCTGTGCTCCGCAACGGGAGAGGCCACGATGGTGAGAGGCCCGCGCACTGCGATGAGGAGTGGCCCCCGCTTGCTGCAGCTGGAGAGGGCCCTCGCACGGAGGCGAAGACCCAACACAGCCAAAAATAAATAAATAAATAAATAAATAAACTCAAAGTTTAAAAAAAAAAAAAAAAGTCATGTACCAAAATGTTCATTCCAGCTCTATTTATAATAACCAGCACATGGAAGCAACCTAAGTGTCCATCAACAGATGAATGGATAAAGAAGGTGCGGCACATATATACAATGGAATATTACTCAGCCATAAAAAGAAATGAAATTGAGTTATTTGTAGTGAGGTGGACGGCCCTAGAGTCTGTCATACAGGAATAAGTCAGAAAGAGAAAAACAAATACCGTATGCTAACACATATATATGGAATCTTAATAAAAAAAAAATAGGTCATAAAGAACCTAGGGGCAACACGGGAATAAAGACACAGACCTACTAGAGAATGGACTTGAGCATACGGGGAGGGGGAAGGGTAAGCTGTGACAAAGTGAGAGAGTGGCATGGACATATATATACACTACCAAACGTAAAATAGATAGCTAGTGGGAAGCAGCTGCATAGCACAGGGAGATCAGCTCGGTGCTTTGTGACCACCTAGAGGGGTGGGACAGGGAGGGTGGGAGGGAGGGAGATGCAAGAGGGAAGAGATATTGGGACATATGTATACGTATAACTGATTCACTTTGTTATAAAGCAGAAACTAACACACCATTGTAAAGCACTTATACTCCAATAAATATGTTTTAAAAAAAAACCTTTAGGCAATAATTTTAGACTCAGTACAAGTTGCAAACACAGTACAGAGTGTCAATGAAAATAATCAGTAAACAATCTATAAAAGGAATAGAAAAGAGTTTTATTTGAGCCAAACTGAAGACTACAGCCTGGGAGATACAGATTCAGAGGCACTTGAATTGTGTTCTGCCAGACTACAAAATGGGGGAGGCAAAAAGTGAAAAATTACGTAAGTTGTTTGTCAAGAATTTTAATTGGAGCCGGCAAGAAGGAGGGGTGCTTGTTAAGCAAGGATTGGTTGGGGTCTGAAATGGCTGCATAGTTTCAAGGGGAGACCTTGAGACCATAGGGTTGCAGCTGGTGGCAGCTAGCAGATAATGTTTTGAAAACAGCTGGTGATATCCTTGAGTCTGACAGGGTTCAGAAAATTCAAGTTATCAGTGATGCAGGAACATGTCTGAAAGCATGTCCACAGTGGCCACCCAGCTCCATTCTGCACGCCTGAACCACAGCTGAACCATTTAGATTTTTGAATACATTCTTTTCTTTAATGGTTAAAGCAGATGTACAATGCATGTTTAAGAAGCCACAAAACAGGCTGTTCTTTTGATAGTTAGCATAAAGTTTAAGTTAAATCATGTATAAGTCTGAATGACTTTCCCATACATCAATATGTGAAATTTTCTTCTATCAAGAGAGCTACTATATAGCCTTCACTCAGTTTCCCCCGATGTTAATATCTTATCAAATCATAGTACATTATTAAAACCAGGAAAATGACATTCACAAAACACTCTGTTGTTTTTGAATGTTATGGTTTGTGGAAATGGATAGGCCCATTTCCTAAAAGTTGTTTCAAACCAGTAGAAATGCCAAGCTTTTGTTAGGGAATTGTATCTTATAACGACTAGTCAAATTCTACAAGAGAAAGAATAAGAGCCTCATAAATACATTTTTGTTTCTGCTCTTGTAATTAAGCGATTGAAACCGAAAAGTTGTGTAGTTGGAAAAAGGTAGTATCGTATTCATTAATCTGCAGACATGGAAATGCTCTTAAGGAATATTGAGTACAACCCCTCATTTTATCAAATGATATAAGATGCTAGGAGACTTGCTCACCATCACACAGGAAGTCAGTGATTTAGTCTGGATGAGAACCCATGTGTTTCCAACCAGCATACTTTCCATTATACCCCACAGTTGTTTTATAAGTATAAAAATAGATATATAGACTGACTTCTGAAAAGGGACAGAGAGCCCCAGAGGAATCTAGCTTCAAAATCAGACCAGGTTTAGATTAAACAGGGATTGCTAACGTTTAAAGATTAGTGAGAGAGCTGCATAATTACACACGATATTTAAAACTTCCAATTTTTCATTTTAGATGTGATAACAGTTAAATTAGCTATTTTTATTCCAAGTAAATTTTAATGAGTAAGCTGAGCTGCATTAACTAGATATGTAGTCTGATAATATTTAAACAACAGGGAATCACTGAAATGTGATAGGTGGACATACATCACAATGAACCAAACATTTAAAGATTAATAAAATTAATGTAAATTATAGCTGCAAACCTAAATTTATAGGAAGCATCCTCTTTTACCCACAAGTATAATTCTTAACCTATTTCAGTTCCGACTTTTCTCTCATGTCTTAATTAGTTCATACTAATCTAACTCATCTCTGATCTACTCTACTACTGCTTATAATCTGTATCAACAAATTTAATAACTAATAAACCCTTTCATATTCTTCTTCTCTATATGTTCTCTCAACATTATGAAGAGCCCTTTGGGAAGGAGCTTGTGTTTAATGATTTTCTTGTCCAAAATGTCCACAGAGTAAGTGTTCAGTAAATAAGTCCAAAATTATTTTGACAAATGTTCCAGCATAAAGAGCATTTTACGCCATATAAACTGAAAATCTTCTTTGTGTCAAGTCACTAACAGAAAAGAAAATTAATATTCTGAAAAGGTTGATAAAATAGGACTAAACATCTGACAATGAATCATCAGTAATTTATGCACGGAGTAGCTTTACAAAAGTTACCGCTTATTACTTTAGAAGGTTGGGGAGGAAAGCTCTAAACTTCAGAAAAGTTTCTAGCCTGGGCTATTCTTCCAGCAAGCTGCATGACCTTGGGGAAGATACATAATTTCTTTGGGCCTCAATTAGGATTGATCTCTAAAGTAGTTCTAGGTCTAAAATATTATAAGTTTATTTAAGTTCTAAAAGCATCCTTTACTTATACAAAGGAAAGAGGAATTTAACTTATAGCAGAGCTTAGAAAATCAAATGTTTTAGATTATCTGTTTCAATATCACATAACCATTATTTTAAGTTAATTTGTGAAAACCTATTTCAGAGACAAAAACTAAATAAGAAAAATTCTGAAGGTTTAAAAAACATATAGATGCTGGTGTCAGCTGACTTGAATTTAAGACTCTGCTTGACCCTTACCAGATATTAGAACTTGAGGAAACTGCTTTACTCTCTCTTTGCTTATTTTCTTATCTATTAACAGGTGTGGGTGCTGGTGGGGGTGAGGGTGTTATTATGATAAAAGAGTCTTTAAAGACCTTTCCACATTTTTTATTATATCATAGGAAAATGGTGTGATATTTCAATACCACCACTACCTCAAGAAAGAAGGCTCAAGAAAGCAAAGCATTAAATAGTATAGTAAAAGTAAAGAGTATGGGTCTGAGTCAGTCACAGCTCCACAGGTGAATTTGGGGCAGTGTGGGAAGCCATCCTATGATCCCTAGAGAAGAGAGGTTAGAGGGTAAAGCTGGAACTGCAAGGTCACAGGAAGGAGCTAGAAAACACTCCAAGGAGGCAAATCTCTGTACGTATTTGCCAACTTATTCCTCGCTATAAACTGAATGTTTGTGTTCCCCCAAATTCATTTTTGAAGCCCTAATCCCTAATATAATGATGTTTGGATGTGGGGCCTTTGGGAGGAAATAAGGTCTGGAGGGTGGAGCCCTCATGGTGGGATAAGTGCCTTTATAAAAGAGATGAGAGGGCTTCCCTGGTGGCGCAGTGGTTAAGAATCTGCCTGCCAATGCAGGGGACACAGGTTCGAGCCCTGGTCTGGGAAGATCCCACATGCCACGGAGCAACTAAGCCCGTGAGCAACAATTACTGAGCCTGCGCGTCTGGAGCCTGTGCCCCGCAACGGGAGAGGCCGCGATAGTGAGAGGCCCGCGCACCGCGATGAAGAGTGGCCCCCGCTCGCCGCAACTGGAGAAAGCCCTCGCACAGAAACGAAGACCCAACACAGCCAAAAATAAATTAAAAAATAAATAAATAAATTTAAAAAAAAAAAGAAGAGATGAGAGGTGTGTGTGAATGAGAGAGAGAGAGAGAGAGAGATCTCCCCACTGTGTAAGAATACAGCGAGAAAGCAGCTAACTGCAACAGAGCTCTTACCAGGAACCAAGTCAGCCAGCACCTTGATCTTGGTCTTGCCAGCCTCCAGAACTCTGAGAAATAAACGTTTCTTGTTTAAGCCCCACAGTCCGCGGCATTTTGTTAAGGCAGCCCAAACTAAGACAGTCCTCCACTGAGGCAGCCGATTATTTCTTTTAAACTAACACTTTCAAATCTAGCCCATACTTTTATTCTGAAGTGTGGATCTATATGCCTATTTTTACTTAGATGTCTTACAGCCATTTCAACCTCAACATGTCCAAAATCAGGGTGACTTGATTTGTCCCCTCAAAGTTATTCTTCTAGTGTCACAATTCATCCAGGTGCTCAAACCAGAAATTCCTGATTCCTCCTTCCTTTCTACCCACCCTCAACATCCAACCCCTAATAGTCATAATAGTCCACCTCTAAAATGTCTTGAATGCATTCACTTCTCCCCATCATTACTGCTATTCTCTAGTCAAAGTCACTGTCAGTTCTTGCCTGGACTATTCCAGTAGACAGCTTCCATTCCTTTTTCACCTGAACCAAAATCCATTCTCTCTCTCCAACAGTCAGAATAAACTTAAAAAATATAAATAAGATTGTCATGATTATGGTTAAACCCTCCATTGGATTCCCAGTGCACACTGTTTACCACACTCTGCAAAACCCTTTATGATTTATCACGGGCTTCTCTCCATCTTCACCCCGTCTGGCTCTACTCCTTGATCAATTTTTTCTAGGAGCCCCTGATCCTGGAATAGACCAATCTCATTTTTCCCTTTGGGTTTTGCATAGGCTGTCTCTAATTCTTCTGCCTGGCATGCTTTTCCCTTTCCCTCCTCTTATATCTTAGCCCATTCCCCTTCACGTGACCAGTTTGTTTTCCTCCTGTAGGGTTTAGTTTGATGCCAAAGACAAGACAAGTTTTCCCTCACCACCCTACCAAAAATAGCTTCTCCTTAATCACTACCTAAGTCCTTTATTTGTTCCCTTCATGGCTCTTACTAGAATGTGCAATTATTTAACTCATCTGTCTCTTTATTTTTAATCTCTCTTCTCTTCCCTCCTCGAAGGTGGGGAACAAATATCTCATTCACCACCGTTTCCTCAGTACTTAATACAATGTCTAGAATATGACAGGAACATGGTAAATATTTGTTAAATAAATACATAGTGTGTTGAGAAATTTACCTATCAGGAGACATCAAATTTTCTCATGAAAACTAATTATGAAATGATAGTCATCTTCTCCAGTTTCTTCTTTGCCAAATTTATTCCACAAAGCAGGGGAAACCTGGAATGAAATAACTGAGAAACTGCTGTTTATGTGTCTTCTTATCACGTTGCTCATTTGAACTTGCATTTTATTTCTCATGACTCAGAAGTTTCTTAAAACTATTTCTTCTAGATATTAGACCATATCTTATACTTAAAACGTTTGAAGACTCCAACATTAGTATCCTCAGTATTCCTTGTTAGTAAGTTTACTGGAGTTCAGAGTTGCTGATTAAGCTATTATACTGTGAAAACTCTGAGAATATTATTGGATACTTTGAACACAAATTGGCTGGTATTAAAAATGGTATTCATGGGCATATATACTGCCCATGGGGTATTCATGGGGTATTCCACATACCATCAACATTCCACAGCACTTATAACATGCCATATAGTTTACTTCTTCAGGACAAAAATCAGTTTTCTAGGGAGACTGTGCAATCAAATTAAGCTTGCATTAATTTGAACCTTAAGTGATTTTTTATAACTCAAAAGGATAATGTTTCCAGCAATAAAAAGTGAAATCGTATTAAGTAGTGCTTTGAATAAAGTTGTATCTGCATTTATAAGTTATCACAATCCTATTTTAGACAATCTTATATTTTCAATGGGTCTGTTTCTGTATGAATACTTCTGAAAATTGAAAACTAGTGGGGAAAAAGTGAAAAAAATTAATCTACTGGTCAAAGCAAGGAAGCTGTGAATAGACCTACTTACCTTTGCTTAATCAATATTTCTTTTGCAGCAGGGTTTCAAACCAGTCGATTGGATTTATATAAAACTTTGACCTGAATTAAGAGCAGACGGGGGTCACATAAAATTCTACTGCATGAATTCTCTTACTAAAAAACACCTAGCATTTACAAAAAATCTATCAGTTAAAACTAGTACTCAGAGTAAGTTGCAGAAAACTGTTAAGAATTAATTAACTCCTAAAATCTTAGTAGGAGCTGATTAGGAATAGTCAAAATGGTAGAATCTGCAAAACTTGCCTGAGGCATCTCAAATAAAGAGTGGTAATAAGTAGTCAGAGAAAGTTTTCTTAAATTATTCAATTTATATTTGGATTTGGGGATAAGAAATTATACTTATCATTGTTCTAACTGACTTCACTATTTTAAAATATAAAGAAGTCAACACATTTTTAACCATATATTGTGAAGTGCCCAGAGGTAAAACTGATTATAGATATATGCAAAAAATTAGATCCTAAAATGCAGCATAAGACTGGATATAATAGAAGGTAGAAGGTATTCTCAGCACAGCAGCCAGAGTGATCCCTTTGAAACGGGAGGCAGATCCTGGCATTCCTCTGCTCAAAACCTTGCCAAGGTGCCTCCTCACTCAAGAGTCCAAGCAAAACTCCTTAAAGGGAACTTCAAGGCCTTCTGTGATCTGCTCGTCTACAGCCTCTCCAAAGCCACAGCAGCCTCACCTCGCCTCTGACCTCACCTCCTTCTCTCTCCTCCTCTTTCACTCCCCACCAGCTACGGTAGCCTCCATGCTGTTCCTTGAAAGTTGCAGGCACATTCTCACCTGAAAATCTTCATACCAGCTGTTTCCTCTGCCTGGAATGCTCTTCCCCAATATTTACAAAGCTAACCTCACACCTTTTTCACATCTTTGCTCATATGTCGCCTTTTCAAGGAAGACCATCCCAACCACCACATTTGAAGTTACAGCCTGCCCCCAACACTCTCAATTCCCAGTTCTTGCTCTACTTTTTCCTTTTGTCTCCATGACGCTTACCACCTTCCAACATGCCATGTAATTTACTTCTTTATTGTGTTCATTGTTTATTACTGCTCTTCCATTATAAGAATGTAAGCTTCATGAAGATAAGGATCTTTATCTGTTTTAATCCCAGACACCCAGAAGAGTGCCTAGTATGTGGTAGGCATTCAGGACATATGTACTGAATGAATGAAATGATAAGTCCATGACTTTTCTTCATTAGAAAATTAAGTCTCTGGGAGAAAAACATAGCCTGAACCAAGACAAAAAGCCAAAAAGAACTAGAAAGGATATAGAGCCCTAGGAAAACCTAGACTAGAAACAACTTGGCTTGGAGTGATTGGATAAAGAAATTCTAAAATGAGGAAGTTTAAAGACTTTAAGTTAGCTAAAGTTGGGTTTTTTCTATAATTCCTTTACATTGTATAGTAATCTTTTTGATATCAGAAAGTCGGTTACTAATATTTTTGATACTAGGAGACATTTTCTGTGAAAGTATTCCAGATGCCTTCTTAGGAAAAGAAGAAGAAGAAAGTGAGGCTATCTCTGTTTGGCTACAAACCAGCAATCCAAGTATTAGTGGCAAGTGACCCTAGAGCCAATGAACCATTGCGAATCTGTAATATTTCCCTCAATACCCTGACTCTTGGGATTTCATTGACCATTAAAGAAAATTTTCTTTCATCCAAATTGACATTTTATCCAGAACAGGGATTTTTGGTTGAAGCTTTAAGATACTTTCTTTGTTATTTCTCTAATTAGAACTGCTGCTCTATCCAAAAATTGACTTTAAACTTTACAATTAGGATAGACTTAGAAGCTGAGATCTATAATACATTCTCAAGATGAAAATTACTCATTCTCTAATCTTTATCAGAGAAGTTTAAGTTGCCTTTTAAAATCTGTATAATAAAAATGAACTAAGGTCCCTATAATTTCATAAATAGAGTAGGTAGGCAATAGGAGAAAGAAAGGCAAGACACTACCACTGGTGACAAAAATTCAGCTATTCTGCTATTTTGGCAAATTATAGCTTCCTTCACTCAAAATTCCATTCTCTCTTATCCCATCATTGCTCACCTATAAATTGATTTGTACAATTTCTTGCTTATAAATTTATTTACTTATTGACTTTAGGTAAAGAGGCTTCTCAGGGAAGTTTCATCCTATACAGATTCCAGAAACGTTCTAGTCTTTAGATCTGTGACTATGTCACTACCTAGGTCTAAATCTAACCAGAAACCTGCTAACATCAGCTCATACTTTCAAATGATTTTTATAAAAAATAAAATTTATAGCTCAAGTATGTATAAAATGACATGTATTAACATAACCTATTCAACTGGATGGATAACTACTAATCAGCAATTACTCTAGAAACTGGATATGAATTTACCATAAACTTTTTATGGTAACTGACATTTAGAGAAGGCAGATGATGTAAACTGTTTACTTTTCTCTTGGGGAGTAATACCAAATGATGTTTTCAAATAACATGCAACGTTTAATTTAGCCAGTTGTTAACTGTCTTCCCTTCAGACTTCATAATTGTTAGTAACCAAAGGGGTTTATTGATAGGCATTTTAAATCCCTAATTTGGTACTAGTGTTCAATAAGATATCATCTAAATTGGAATCACAGTTAATTCAGTCAGGTGGGTAGTGGACATCAGAGCCTCTGAGTGGCAATAACTAAGTACTGAGGGTTGGTCTAGGGAGATTTCTCAATGACCTCAATCTTACATTTATAAGAAATAATCAAACAACTTGAATAGAAACATAGATTAAAATTAAGAGAATTTTTCATCATTAGGGAAATCATGGTACATCCATCTATTAGAATATTCTGAGGTCACTTATAAAGAGAACTTTGATGTTTATGTATTGACCTGGAAAGATATCCATTAACATACTTTTAGTAAAATGTCGTAAATAAAGAAAGTGAATAGCAATACCCCATTAATACCAGTTGCTGTGTTGAATACCAAACGCTTTTTATGTGCATTACCTCAGCATTTTATGTGCATTACCTCACTAAATCCTTATATTAAGCCTATTATTTAGGTACCATTAGAAACTCTATTTTAAAAATGAAGAAACTAAAGCTCAGAAAGATTAAGTGACTTGCTTAACTTCACTCAGTAAGGCAGTGGTAGAAGTTGAGCTCTACCCTGGATCAGATCAAATTCAGAGCCTGCATAAGAAAAACACGCTTGAAATGTGCCAAACATCAAAAATGGTTCTATCTGGGGAGTAGAATTAAGTAAACAGTAGAGGAAAAGAAGCAATTTTCTATAATCTCAATTATTTAAATTTTATAATAAATATGCATTATTTTTTAAATTGGAAAATAAATGTATCAATATTTGAATATTAAATTTAAGAGAAAAGCTCTTAGGTGACATTTTTTCATCTGTTCTTTCCATCCTGAAAAAGAGGGATATTAGCAGTTCTTCAATCCCTAGAAATTGACTTCTTCTAGGATTAACTTTGAGAACTCTTCTTAGAGGAAAAGCATCTGTCTCAAGCTGTAGGCTGCTCTACTCTGAGGTGAAAATGAAATGACATATGTGGTCATGAGCCACATCAGACTGTGTGGAAGATCAGAAACAAAACTGCAACCCAATGAAACAGATTGGTAGATAAAATATGAGATCAACAAAGATTCAAGGCATATAGAAATTAAGATGGCAGAGACACACTGAGGCTGGAAAAAGGTCCAAAGTTTTTGCCAACAGCGGCAAGAAAGATCTTCAAATGAGTCCAAATTACCAGTCAAATTGACTACTTGAAGATTCTGAGGAGCAATGTTTAGAGACTACTGGATACTTGGCACCCACAACAAGACAGCTTGTAGGCCATCATTAATTACTTTTATTCCTTTACTTTCCTGGCATCCTATATGTGACACTATCAGGCTGCTATTTAACAGGATATGGAACAGACTCAGTTCTCTGGCAAGACATTACCCTAATGTGGATAGATGTGGGAAGTTGAATTCTTTCAACTTGAACAAATGGTTTCTGAATCATGCTTAGACTTAAATATTTTGTCTCTAATGCTTTGTAATGTTAGGATTCAGAATTAGATATTGCCCACCCAATTCCACCCATACAAGTGATAACTAACGAATATATCTTTCATTCAACAAAGAATTAATGAAAGATTATAATAATATAAAATGGAGATCAAGATACAGAGACTTTGCCATCAGAAAGCTTATATGTATAGTAGAAAAGAGACACTAGGACTTCCCTGGTGGCGCAGTGTTAAGAATCCGCCTGCCAATGCAGGGGACACGGGTTTGAGCCCTGGCCCGGGAAGATCTCACATGCCACGGAGCAACTAAGCCCATGCACCACAACTACTGAGCCTGAGCTCTAGAGTCCGCGAGCCTCAACTACTGAGCCTGCGCACCACAACTACTGAAGCCCATGCACCTAGAGCCTGTGCTCCGCAACAAGAGAAGTCACCCAATGAGAAGCCCGCGCACCACAAAGAAGAGTAGCCCCCACTCACCTCAACTAGAGAAAGCCCGCGCACAGTGATGAAGACCCAATGCAGCCAAAAATAAATAAATTAATTTAAATAAAAAGGGAGGAGACTAAATTACTAAATAAATAAACATTAAATTTCAGTTATAGAACGTGATAAAATGGAGACACAATGGGGTATTATGAGAATATGTAAGTGATGATTAAGCTTTATTGAAATTTCTAATCATGGGAACAAGAAGCATACAAATATGGAGGGCTTGGAATTCCTTTAACTATTGCTCAGGCAGATGTTTGTTTCATGGTTTAGACTTGTTTCTTTCAAGTGCAAAATAATTCTACACCAAGAGCAAGATTTATTTACTTTTTCTAAATAATCTAGTGCCCTGTCCTTATATATAGCAACTGTAATTAAATTTAAAATATTGGAGCAGTGCCTTTACTTGGATTCTGCAGTAAAAACATTTGCCCAACGTGGTTCAATAAATGGAGGAAGGAAATTCAACAGCAACTGAGGCTACGAGTGAAACTTGATAAAAGAATTACATGCTGACATTTGTTCCTGAAAAACATTTGTGAAAAGGAAGGATTATGTTTCTACTGCAACCAACTCTGTTGGGTCCACTAAGTTCTATTAAAAATGAAGAAAGAAACAGAGAGAGATGGAAGTGAAGGACAGAGTGGGGTCTAATGTGAAATAGCATATTAGGCAAAAATTCGGACTGCTGAAGTCAAGGTCATTGGAAGAGGGATAGAAAAATCCCCAAGCTACCCATGTCTATCCAGTTGTGTCCCTTTTAACTTTCAGATCAGTGTTTTGATTCCCAATTTTTTTTTTTTTTTTTTTTGGCTACACCATGAGGGATCTTAGTTCCCCAACCAGGGATCAAACCCATGCCTCCTGCAATGGGAGTGTGGAGTCTTAACCACTGGATGCCAGGGAAGTCCCTACAGATCAGTGTTTAAAACACAAGTGCCAAAAGGGCAAATGAGTAAAGCGGGCCAGGTGATAACTTGTATAAATAAGAGTCCCAGGTTTCAACCAAATGGGGCCTCTACTACTCAACTCTAATCCAGTGTGGACAAAAATATACTTAGACACATGAATTTCTGTGTGAAATATCTCAGTACTAGTTTCCTTTCACTGCCATAAAAAAAATTACCACAAATTTAGGGACTTAAAACAACACTCTTTTATTATCCCACAGTTCTGGAGGTCAGAAATCCAGTTATAGCATAACTCAACTGGGTCCACTGCTTAGAGTTTCTCAAGGCTACAATCAAGGTGTCAGCAGGTTTAAGTTACTTTCTAGAGCTTCTAATGATAAACTGGCTTCCAAGCTCATGCAAATTTGGCCAAATTCAATTCCTTGTGGTTGTAGAAGTGAAGTCCCTATTTCTCTGCTGGCCTTTGCTGCTAGAGGCTGCCCACATTCTTTCTCATGCTTTCCATGTGGCCTCCCTCCTGTAGCAATGAGTTGAGCGTTTTTTCTAAAGCTTTGACTATCTCAGGTATTCCCTGCTGTCACATCTCTCTGCCTTTCATCTGGAGGAAGTTCTTTGTTTTTAAGGGTTATTGTGATTAGATAGGGCTCACCTGGGCAATCCAGGATAAACTCTTTATTTTAAGGTCTGGTCCATAACCTTAATTATTCTGCAAAGTCCCTTATGCTGTGTAATGAAATATACACAGTCTAAGGAATAAGACATGGACGTCTTTGGGGAGCCATTACTCTGCCTACCACAAGCCCAAATTAAAAAAAAAATTTTTTTAATAGTAATCTTTTATTTACTTATTTATTTATTTTTATATTTTTTATTTTTGGCTGTGTTGGGTCTTCGTTTCCGCGCGAGGGCTTCCTCCAGTTGCGGCAAGCGGGGGCCACTCTTCATTGCGGTGCGCAGGCCTCTTCACTATCGCGGCCTCTCTTGTTGCGGAGCACAGGCTCCAGACGCGCAGGCTCAGTAATTGTAGCTCACGGGCCCAGTTGCTCCGCAGCATGTGGGATCCTCCCAGACCAGGGCTCGAACTCGTGTTGCCTGCATTAGCAGGCAGATTCTCAACCACTGCGCCACCAGGGAAGCCCCCCAAATTTAAAATGTTGACAAGTAATTATGAACACCACTTGGGCCAGAAAAAACATGTCTGTGGTCCACATCTTGACTTGGTGACATAATTTGTGATCTCTACTTTAGGAGATACATGTTACTAACGAGACCAATATTGTGCTGTATCTTTTAAAATAAAATGTTCTTTCTTAAGTGAACTGGCATGAAGATAAAAATATCATTAAAAAGAAAATGGATATTTGGTTTTATGGATATTTGGTCTTTGCTCCTACATGCATTTGTTAGTACTACATAGAGGTCAAGATCCTTCAGAATGGACTTTGTTAATATTCAAATAATTAATAATCAACATCTGTTTGTAACCTTTCTCTCTTTTGCAACACGATTAGAGTCATTACTATTATGTATGCTGGTTTGAAGGCAGTTTAAATATGTCATTTTCTTACTGGGCTTGATTTATATAATCTAATAGATATTTTTCACTGGGTCAAGAGACAGAATTAATATTAACCCAAAGAGTAATTTGTTATTTGTATATTCTCATTAATCCTATGGTAAAATGAACCATGGAACTATATTAAAGTATGTTTGCATTAAAAGTCTTCCTTAACATTTTATATCTTCAAGGTAAATTTCAATGCAATTTTAAACGTTGATAATTTAAAAAGGAAAACAACGAGTAGGACTGGGGAAGGTCACGGCAATAGAATTGCAATACCTCTTCACCAATTTGCCCTCACCATAGACAGCTGCATTTTTTTCACTTTTTTTTTAAAGTTTTATTTTATATTTTTATTGAAGTATACTTGATTTACAATATATTAGTTTCAGGTATACAGCATTGCTTTAAACATCTCATTTAATGGGAGGCAAGGGTCTAGGCTTGGGAGGCAGACCTGGATTGGACTCCAGGATAAAACACTATCTAGTCAGTTAACTCAGGACAGACTGCTAAACAAACTGAGCTACAGTTTCCTCCTCTGTAAAATGATTTACAAAAAAATTTTACCTATTGTTCATAGGGGTTGTTGTGAGGATTAAGTGAGATAACTCACGGACAATGCTTAGACAATGCACAATACATAGTATACTTTCAGCAATATTAACATAATTCTGATTTTAGCTCTGATAATATGTTTGGTTCATACAGCGAGTACTACTCATCTAATTTCCTTTGGACAATTCTCTTCTAATTTCTAAATTCCTCTTAAAAATTCAACCTGTTATTAATTATTACTGCCATTTTTCTGAGGACTAACACATTTCCATATACTGAGTTAAGGACTTACATTACTGCATTTAGGATTGCTTTAGTTAATAATATTCTATTTATAAAAATAATTATTACAAAGGCCAAATAGAATTGAAATAAATGTATGAAAAAATGTGAAATAAAAAAATACAAAAATTGCACATAAATGCAACTCTGTAAAATATATATAAGGAATATAGACAAGACCTAGAGGCAAATAAAAAATAATTTCGTCAGGGATTATGGGAGGACATCTTTTTTAGTAGTAAGACATCCATGTTTTCAATTAAAATAATAAGTTGTTTAAAATCCTTAAGAATTGTCAACAGGCTTTTTAACATGTATATACAGTTGCATAACAAATTTGAAGAATTCATCATTTACAAATAGAATTTTAAAAGGTAAAGGTGACCTTAGAGGCCAGCCAGCCAGGAAGTTTTCACACTATGCACAACAAAGCCATTGCAGGTCAATGGAAGTGCTTTGGGTATAATTACATGGCGTGGTTTTTATAAAGCACAGGGCAAGCAGGCAGAGACCCAGGCCTCTCCAGCACTGCTTCCATTAGAACAGTTTCACTCTTATTTGCTTTACGTATTTATATATTTCATTAAAAGAAATGTTTCCACTGGTTAAGAAAATAAAACAAAGAATCAAAATCCCCTCATGTGGAAGACAAAGTCACACACACCAAATATTTCATTTGCTCTCCTCTATTTCTCAGCTTTCTTATAGTTAGAGGGGACCAAGGACTGTTCCTTACCAATGAAATATATCACTTCTAGGATGAGGCAGTAACAAGCTCATACACAATTCCCTACTCTCTCTCTTCTGCTGATGAGGTGAGATGGCAAGTGGGGAAGGCACACGTTCACAATGGCTCAACTCCATTGACTCCATCAACTCCAAGAGAGAGAAGCCTCCGTCTCCTTGCCCAAGTGACTGTGGAGCAGACCCCTCTGTCCAACCACATGGGACATGCAAAATAAGTGAAAAGGTAACTTTGTTGTATTAAATTTCAAGTTACTACGGTTACTTGTTACTTCTGAATAATTTAACTCAATCTTACTAATACACTCCATTTTAAGATGAGGAAACAGGATTGCAGATAATACAAGTGAGTTCTTCAAGGTCACTGAGATCTGCACTGAAATCCAAGTTTCCTGACACCCCAATGCAAAGGGGGTATCACTATACCAATCTATAAGGCCTTAGTGAGCACAGTGGAATAATAAGCCACGGTGTTGGGGGTGGACCTAAAGATCACCTAATCCAAACTCCTCTAAATTCAAGATGACAGAAGACCATCCAGATGATGGTGAAAACCAGTGACGGTGATCTTACCATTTCCAGGGTTGGTTGATTCCCATTTGATTGTTGCCATTATTAGCAAATCCTTTTCTAAAGACATGGCATTGAAAATAATGAAGCAAGGAGAGTGAAGATTTGTTCAAGACTTGTTAAGCAATTAATTTTCGAGCCCTTACTATGTGATAAACACTGAGTTATAGCATAAACAAATATGTAAGCACTGATGAGTAAACATAGACATGATTCCTACTCTCATGGAGCTTTCAGGCCAGTGAAGTTATATATATATGTGTGTGTGTATATATATATATATACACACACATATATATATTCATGAAATAGTCACAAATATAAATCAATGATCACAAACTTCAATAAATCCTATGAACCAAAAATCACACAGTATTATGAGAGCACAAAAAAAGGGACCCAACTTAGTCTGAGTCATAAAGGGTGGAAGAGGAAGGTGTCAGGGATAACATACACATTTCTGGTTTGCCCACCTTGGTAGATTAGAGTATTATTTGTTGAAACAGGGACACTTCTGGTTTTGGGGAGTGAAGGGGCTGAGTTGAAGAAACCGTGCATTCAATTTCAAAACATCTGGAGTTAGAGGCATCAATCTAACTTCCACATACAAAAGAATACATGAGGATGCCAGGAATCTTTGAAGGAGTATCTCTATTAAAATCTAAAAAAAGATGGAACTGGGCATGACAGCATATTCACTCAGCTGGAAGCATCAATCCTCCCTGTCCATTCATTTTCAAGTCACTGGCAACATAGGCAGATGACTGCAGGTGAAGTCCAGCAGCTGTTCCTCCTGTCCCCTCTCCTCTGACATTTGCCAGATGGTGTCATTCTGTGGGTGATCTTTATTAGAGAGCAACGCTGTCAGTGTGGACCTTAAAGAATGGCCTGAGTCAGGAGGTGGAAGTGGCTGCCCTTTGAATTCAGACCCATCTCCTGCCATCCCTTTGGCCAGGTGTGTTCCAGTGCTGAATAAAATGCTCCCCTCTGAAGCTGAGAATCCTCCGAAGCCTTGTAATAACATCCCGCATCCTGACGCAAAACAACCTTAGCCTTTTCGAGCCTTACCCCTGGAAAACCTACTCAGCTAGCACTACTTGTCAATCAATTATGATTTTTTTTAAAGAAAAAAAGCTTTAAAAAAAATTCACAGAAAACCTAGTGGACCATCACTGGCCTCTGGAATCTGAATCAATAGAAAGGCAAAAGCTTGAGCTTCAAATGTACCAACAATCTGAGTTATGGAAGCCGCCGTCAGTAACCGACCGGTTGTAGAGCTTTGAGCAAGTGATATAATCATTCTGGGTCTTGGTGCTATTGTGTATAAAATTGGGCTAATATCCAATTTTGGGTTGCCGTGATGACTAATGAATATAAGGGCTTATTGTTGCCGTGATGACTAATGAATATAAGGGCTTATTTATGCATTGGACTTGGAAGTTTAATGCATTTATAATCCATATTATTTTACACATTGATTTGTTTCTGCCTAATACTATAAAAAATAATAGCTACCTTTTACTAAGTGCATACTGTGTACCAGGCACTTTCTTAAATGCTTTCTGAATATCAGTTTATTTAATGTTAACAAAAAGATGTGAGGTATTTACCATTAATAACCTCAGGGTTTTTTTAGATGAGAACACTGAAGCAGAGCTGCTTACTCAAGGTCACACAGATTACAAATGAGGGCAGTGAGATTTGAACCTAAGCAGTCAGACTTCAGAAGCCATATTCACACCCATCATGCTAGGGTACCAAGGGTAAAAGAATGCAGTGTGACTAAGAAGCAGATAGACCTATGTACTGCACACCTCTTCTTTTAGGGGCAATATTAATACTTGAAAATGTTTCTATAAAAGTGCAAGTGCATCCTTCCTCAGCTGGTCCAGATGGGGAGAAAGCCGTGTTACAGGGAAGATGGGAGATGTGAGGCAAGGGTTTGTGGGAGATTAGCAGCAGGATGACTATTTTGACTAGCTAAAGACAACCTGACGGCTTTAAGGTGTAGAACTAGAAGCCAGGAGATCTATGCCCTCGTTTCAGCTCTGCCACTAACAAGCATCTAGCATTTCACCTCACGTAACCTATCACACTACCTTGGTGCGCTCATCTAAAATGAAGAGTTGGGTCTAGCACTAGACCAAATTAATTTAGACAGATAGTCTCTAAAGATCATCTCAGTTCTAATTTAATTGTTTTATTGTATTAAAATCCAAAAACACCATCTTTAGCCACAAAGACCACCGGCAATATCTTTTAATCTTAGAAACAGGGTTTTTAATTAAATTTGTCATTAAGTTTAATGAATGTGTGTTAGACTACTTGATTCAAGAAAACTGGATGGATATCACTTTGAGGAGTTGAATACCCACGTGTCAGTGTGTGATGTACCCCTAGCTGTAGAACTCTTGGGCCAGCCCATACTTGACCGTAAAGCTCAGTATCTTGACCAAAAGGGGTAACTTCCGCATTCTTTTCCTGATACAACATTATTCGTGGTCCAATTTCAACCAAGTTAATAATCTCTTGGAAACGCGTTTGTTATATCGATTTTACCATTTATGAAAAGCACCTTATGTGAAGAAAAGGGAACCCCCCCTGTACTGCTGGTGGGAATGTAAGTTGGTGCAGCCACTTTGGAAAACAGCAAGGAGGTCCCTCAAAAAACTAAAACTAGAGTTGCCATATGATCCAGCAATCCTACTCCTGGGCATGTGTCTGTACAAAACCACAATTCAAAAAGATATATGCACCCCTATGGTCATAGCAGCACTAGTCACAAAAGCCGAGACATGGAAACAATCTAAATGTCCATCGACAGATGAATGCATAAAGAAGATGTGGTACATTTATACAATGGAATACATAAAAAAGGACAAAATAATGCTACTTGCAGCAACATGGATGCAACTAGAGAGTATCATACTAAGTGAAGTAAGTCAGAAAGAGAAAGACAAATACCATATCACTTATATGTGGAACCTAAAATATGACACAAATGAACCAATCTATGAAACAGAAACAGCCTCACAGACATAGAGAACAGACTTGTGGTTGCCAAGGGGGAGGGAGAGTGGGGGAGGGATGGACTGGGAGTTTGGGGTTAGTAGATGCAAACTATTACATATAGAATGGAGAAACAACAAGGTTCTACTGTATAGCACAGGGAACTATATTCAATGTCCTGGGATAAACCATAATGGAAAAGCATATAAAAAGAATGTATATATATATATATATATATATATATATGTATAACTGAATCACTTTGCTGTACAGCAGAAATTAACACAACATTGTAAATCGACTATACTTCAATTAAAAAAAAAAAAAGAAAAGCACCTTAAAAAAACATCCACTGTTTTCTGAAGAAACAAAGCTCCGAGGATTCTCAGCTGGTGACATTATGCAGCACAAATCTGCCACTGACAGACAGAAAGCCTCTGGTGTTGTTTCTTTTCTGAAGGCACACAGCTAAGTAGTGGCTGAAAGTTCCAGGAGTTAGCCTCCTGACTTTCTGATTTGTCTGGGTAGGAAACTTTCCACTACTAGTAATTAGTACCCTCTAGACATCTGTTTCCCTGCGGGAAAAAAAAATACATAAGCCACAGAAAGATTAAATCTAATTATTATGATTTCCATTTCTGGGGCAAGGCCTTTTCATAAATAATTATGTCTTAGTGCAACACTGGCAAATTTTAAGCACTGGCCCTATCATTCATAATAATAAGTAGATTTATAACCCCCAAACTCATTAGCTACAGAAGGCTAATTAGGACTTTAACCAAAAACACCACTACGTGAACTGCCCATTGAGGTAATCACAGTATCTTGGCTTTGAAAACACCCACTTCTTACCAAATGAATGCCATATCCAGACCCCAGGGTAAAAGTGAAGTAGTGACTACAACTCCAGGAAAGAGGAGTTTACAGCTCCTGAAGAAGTAACCCTCAGACAGAGGCAGGTTTCTGAATTCCTGAGGATGTATATACTTAAAACATGTGTGAATGGAAATCATGACAGAATAAAATACTAGAAAGAGCACTGGATAGGCATGAGAAAGACCTCAGGCCTAATTCTGGCTGAAATACTGCCCATTCTCTCAGCTTCATTTCCTCTCATTTAATACGAGAATATTGAACTAAATACACTCTAAAGCCGTTTCTAACCACCTAATATGATGGAAAGGAATTAAGGCAGAGGCACATTTTACCTCCTGTTTCATAAGATGTGTTTATTAATTTAATTTTATTTATTTTATACACACACTCCACTTACATGTGCCAGGCACTGTTCTAAACTTTTTACAGACATCATCTCATTTAATCATCACAGAAATGCCTTAAAATAGGGAGTATGACTCTACCTTAAAGACAAGGCAACTGGACCATAGAGAAGAGGTTAAATAATTGGCCCAAGGTCATCCAGCTAATGGTCTCAATCCATGTGCTACAGAACGCTGGTGGGCCACAGGTTCTTCACGACCAAATGCTGATCAAGGTGGTAATTTGATTTAATTACAATTGATATGTACTTTTACTAAAATGTCTGTCAGAAGAAGTAGTTACTTGAGTGTCTTGTGTGATACGGAGATTTTTCATTTTTGAAAGGTAACTATCAATATTGGAAATTATATTTTTGACATTTTTTTTGCTTTTTAATTTTCCACCTTTTGTAAGTATAAACTCCATGAAGACAGAATTTTCTGTCTTTTACAGTATTCTATCTCCACAACCTAGAATGAATAAATAAATGAATGAATGAGAATCTCTTTCTTCAGTGATTTAATAGATTATATTTGAAGAAGCACATTATGAGGAAAAAAATTTGGAAATAATTATATAAATAACACTGCCAAAATACCTATATTATGAAAACTCATAAAATTCAAGCCACATCTCTTTCAACAAAGAAATCTACATATACAAATTCTTATCAACCCTACCATAAATCATCTTCATTAATCAGAATTCAAATACTTTAACAACTTTTTATTACTTTAATAACATATGTTGTTTGCTATATTGCTTCCTGTGTTTGATTACCCCATGTCATCTCTACCCCTAATCATTCCTCTAAGCTAATAATGATAAGCTCATCCCTTTTCCAATAATTGGCTCAAGAACAGACTGGTCATATAATGCTCTTCATACATGAGTAGGAATCTGTTGGATGAGACTCTGAAATACCTCCTCTTTTTTATTGACTGCACAGAAAGATATACTGTATCTTCTTATCCTGTCTAGATGTGGTGGAACTGCTGCCACCATTTTGAAATGGGATTGTAGAACAGAGAGATGGAAAGAAAAGGATCCTGGATGATATCATTCAGCCACTGAACAAACATCCCCTGCAAACTACCTTACCTCAGACTTTCTAGTTATGACGGCAAGGAATTTCTTTCTTGATTAAAGCAGTTGTAGTTGAGTTGTTTCAACATGCAGCCAAATTTATTCAGACACCCCTACAAAAGAATATTCCTTTAATTACCAATGCTATCCAGCATACTCTTTCCTATGATAACAGGTAAGTTCAAAATACTGAAACAACTGGTGGCAAGAGAACTACTTCCCTATCCTAAGCTGTCCTCTGTAGCTTTCACTACTAACTTTCACTTCATGGAGGCATGAGTCTCCATCTGATATTTTCCCATCAAACACCAAGGAGTCTTGCTTCCTCTATTTTCATCAATCCAATGTTTGTAGATGGTCATTAAATCCTGATACTCTGAATTCTCTTTGACCAACTGATACAGCTCTGATCTTTACCACATCAATACTCTTCCACTCACTAATGATAGTGTTGGCATTTGATGTTTGGCAGATAGGATCCCAAACCTTATTTGTATATTGATTAAATATACTACAGTTGCTTCTTTGATGTTCTCAATATGTCTTGGTAGCCCTAAATTGGCCAAAATGGGAAATTAGAGGTGAAAAAGCAAGATGATATTACATAATTAGTTTGGAAAAAGGGAAAAGAGGTAAAAAAAATTCTCTTTTTATTAAATAAGGAGCTTCTGCACTCATTATACTCCTCACAAACCAAGCAATTTAGTCAAACTTAGCAATATGGCAGGAGCCAAACACTTCATTCCAAACTTCAAGGCTTTCAACTAATAGTAATTTTTCTCCTTATTTCCTCTTCATAAGAAACTTACTTTTGATTACATGTCAAAGCTGTTTCTGACTCTGCCAAGCCCACCTCCTTGCTAACTCTTGTTACCTCCTAACTATATCAGTTAACATGCTTTTCTTTCCATCTAAAAAACATTCTTATCTCTGCACAAGCCCAGCATATATTCCTCTCCCCCAATCCAACTGATGACTAATAAGATAAAATGAAGGAATGTGAACAATACTGGAAACAATGAATATGTCCAACAAATGAGATTAGCTACCTATGGAATACGTGTATTGTGAACTAATATGCAACTAGCAAAGGCATTCTGTACAAGAGTGTATATAATAAATCGATATGTGGAAAAGAGAGGTGCAAACATCATAAATTCACCCACTGATAACATTTAATAGGCTCCTTGTATGTGTCACCTATTTGTCATATGATGATGAGCAAATTGCACACACTGCCCACCTTTCACAGGCTGATGAAAGTGACAAATATTAGTCAAATAATTACATGATATAAAGGACAGCTTACATGGACCTATTACTAAGTATAATAAGGATACTTGACTCAAATAAAGGTCCAAAGACTAAGCAGAGATTTGAAGCATGGCTTGAGGTTAACTTGGTGAAGAGGGGATGGAAGAACATTCCAAGAGGAAGTAAGAACAGGAGAAAAACGCCTTATGATAAAAAAAAAAAAGAGGATACATTGCAGAACACAAAATAGGACCAGTAGAGTTGGAGAACAAAAGCAGTGGAGGGAGCAATGTTACCTCACATGGATGTATGGATCATGATACTGCAAAAGCTAGGGAACTTCTTCACACAGACTAAAATGTGTCAAATGCTTCCTGGAACTGTACAGTACACAACATAACACAACTACACACAGTAGCCTTGAGGCACAGTGTGACTGGTGCAAGATGTTGCTAAAAAAGTAAGATGTCGCAGGGTCTTAAATCTATGATAGATTTATCTTCATCTGAAGTGTAAAGGGAAGCCACTGCATGGTTTAAGGATCAAATGTGCAGTTCACAAAGATCACTAGAGTGATGGAGAATAGTCTGGAGGGCAAAGTGTGGATAGGAAGTAGAGCAGTTGAAAGGTCATTGGAGCAGTGCAAGTGAAACGTGATGGTAAGGTGACCACTGACAGCCACAGTTGTAGTATAGCTGAAAATAACTCTCTAGATCTGGGAGATATTTTAGTAATAAAAATCACCAGGATTGGGGTGGACTGGATATGAGGACAGAGGAAAAAGATTTTTAAAATGACTCCATGTCCTGCTTATATAACTAGTATCTACTAGTTGAAGGTGTTGCATTCACAGAGATGGGAAAGAACTGAAGAGGAGCATGCGTGGGGTTGAGAGATTGTAGAGTGTCATCACATACTGTAGGACCCTATTTCTACAAAAGAACCAAGAACACATGCTCAGAGAGGGACAAGATTTTGAAGGAAGTAAAGCCAAATATTAACATTTAAATGTGCACAGTGATAACAGAGAGGACTACCACATCATTGTGTGAGCAATGTATTTAAAATACTTTATAGTTTTTTTAAAGGCTTTTTAAAAACATGTCCCTGGTGGCGCAGTGGTTGAGAATCTGCCTGCCAATGCAGGGCACACGGGTTCGAGCCCTGGTCTGGGAAGACCCCACATGCCGCGGAGCAACTGGGCCCGTGAGCCACAACTGCTGAGCCTGCGCGTCTGGAGCCTGTGCTCCGCAACAAGAGAGGCCGCGATAGTGAGAGGTCCGCGCACCGCGATGAAGAGTGGCCCCTGCTTGCCGCAGCTAGAGAAAGCCCTCGCACAGAAACGAAGACCCAACACAGCCAAAAATAAATAAAATAAATAAATTTTAAAAATAACAAAAAATATATTTAAAAAAAAAACATGTCATTCCAGTCTTTGTGTTATACTCAGGCTATCAATTACTACTCTGTGACTTCCCCTCTGATAGTCGTGTACTCTGCTTTAGAAGAATTTATAAATTCTACACTTTCTCACGCTTTGCTGCATCACTGATGTCCTAGTGGGCTACAAGCCCCTACAGGGGAGAAACTAGTTTCTTCTGGCTTCTTGCACTCACCCCACAGAGCCTAGTTCAGAGCTTGACATTCAGAAGCACCCCATGCATATTACAAATTGACTTTTTATCTACTTCCACAGTTACACTGGAAACATCAGTGAGGGATTGTTCAAGCTCCATCAAGGGAACAGCCAGTGCAGTTTAATTTAGCATATCATAAAGTACTCTGCAAAAACAAAAGAGGAAGAAATGAAGATTTGGCTGCAGAGAGGACAAGTTTATAATTTGTGATGTGCTCCCAACCAGAATTTACTCCCAGGAGGTATGGAATGGCATACAAACCAATAAATCACTATTCACTCACGGAGTCCTGCCCAGCTCAGAGCAGTCTGATAATCTACTGCCTTTCATTCAACTCCCCGGTATAACTTGGTAAATTAGCAATAAGGTCTGGCCTAAGTGCAGTTCACATGTAGTCAACTATAATAATGCATATGTTATGCTTCATTTACACAATCCGTTACACCTATTTCCACTGGTTGATTTTACCTTTTATTATTGTTTCAATGTTATTTCAGGAGCTAAGATGAATTGATGCCTTAGCAAACTTATCCACTGGCTCATATACTTCCTGTGAAGGCCTCCTTGAACTTTTTTGAATTGATGAAGGACCAAAGGAAATAATCCCTACCTCCCAATATGCCACCTTACAGTAATCATTTTCACTATACACAACCCTATTAAAAATCCTCCAGGTGTTTTCATGATTTTAAAGCAAGATGAAAAAATAAAAATAAAACCAAAGGAAGAATTAGAGATTCTGGGTGCTTCAAAAATGTGTTCCAAGGTCAGTGGCATAATACTAGCATTTTCCCTTCTCCTCAAACCTAAAATACTGGCTTCTAGGAAGCTCCAGGACTCTGACAGAAGTTAAGGCATGGCTTTTCCAAAAGATGGTTCTTTCTCATATTTTGTCCTGAGAAACTGGTAAACTTTTATTGCAGAAAAGGCATCTCCAGAAAAAAAAAAATGCAATCAGATGTGCTGCTATTCATTTTCAGGAGACCACATAGAAGAGCTATTCTTACATTTTTTGGTCTCACAATCCCTCTACATCCTTAAAAATTATTGAAGACCACTAAAGGCCTTTGTTTATGTGGATTTTAACTATTTATATTTAGCAGATTTCAAAACAAAAAGTGAGAAATTTAAAAATATTTGCTTAATTCATTTAAATAACCTATATAGCATGTTCACATGAAGAGCATATTTTTATAAAAATAATAAAAAGTTATTTTAAAATAACTTAATGGGAACTGTATAATTATTTCCCATTTTTGCAAAACTTATCAATGTCTGGCTTGATAGAAGACACCAGAGTTCTATTTTCCTCTGATATCAATCTGTTGTGATTTGTTGTGATGGTTAAAGTATGTGTAGGAAACTCAGCCTCTCACAGATAAGAGAGTTGGAAAAATGGTACCTCATGTGAAAAACAGCTAGCTCTGCCTGCAACTCAAACAACCACCATACTTCAGTAGACAGCGGAAGTGCTTTATGTGCACATCTGATTTTGTCACACAGAATGTTAAAAAGATGTGTACTCAGAGGTTGAGATTTATTAAAATTATCTTTTTTTTGGTTCCTTACAGATGTAAACTGAACTTTGTTTTTTTAAGATTTTACTTTTTTAAGCAGTTTTAGGTTCACAGCATAATTAAGAGGAAGGTGATGAGACTTCCATATACTCCCTGACACATGCACACATGCACTCCCTACACACCCCCACCATTATCAGCATCTTCCACCAGAGTGGCACTTTTATTACCACTGATGAACTACACTGATACACTATAATCAAAGTCAACAGTTTACCCTAGGATTCACTCTTGGTGTTAATACATTCTGTGAGTATGGACCAATGTATGATGACATGTATCCATCCTTATAGTATCATACAGAGTATTTTCACTGCCCTAAATATCCTCTGTGTCCCACCGATCATCCCTCCTCCCCCAGTCAGGCCCTGGAAATCACCTATCTTTTTTACTATTTCCATAGTTTTGCATTTACGTTCATGAGAGATACTGGTCTGTAATTTTCTTTTCTTATAATGTCTTTGCCTGATTTTGGTATTAGGTTAAAACGGGTCTCACAGAATGAGTTAAGGAAGTATACCACCTGCTTCCATTCTCTGAATGATATTGTAGAGAATTGGTATAATTTTTTCCTTGAATGTTTAGTAGAATTCACCAGTAAACCCATCTGAGCCCAGTGCTATTTTGGAAGCTTATTAAATATTGATTTAATTTACTTAATAGAGATAGGCTTATTAAGTTTGTCTATTTTGTCTTGTGTGAGTTTTGCAAATTGTGTTTTTCTAAGAATTGGTTCATTTCAGCTAGTCTATCAAAATGTGAGCAAAGAGTTGTTCATCGTATTCCTTTAATTATCCTTTTAATGTTCATAAGTTCTTTAATGATGTTCCTCCTTTCATTTGTTTTAGTAATTTGTGTCTGCTCTCTTTTTTCTTAGTTAGCCTGGCTAGAGGTTTATCATGTTATGGGTCTTTCTGAATAACAAGCTTTTGGTTTATTTTCTCTATTGGTTTTCTGTTTTCAATTTCATTCATTTCTGTTGAAACACTTATTTCTTTCTTGCTGCTTACTTTAGATTTAATTTGTTTTTCTACTTCTAGTTTCCTAAGGAAGAAACTTAGATTATTGATTCTAGATTTTACTTCTTTTATAATATATGTGCTCAATGTCATAAATTTCTCTCTCAGCATTGTTTTTACTGCATCCCACAAATTTTGATAAGGTTTGTTTTCATTTTCATTTAGTTCAAAATCTTTTTTCCTTGAGATTTCTTCTTTGAGACCCATGTGTTATTCAGAACTGTGTTGTTCACACTCCATGTATTTTAGAAATTTCCAGTTATCTTTCAGTCACTGACTACAAATTTGTTCCATTATAGTTTGAGAGCAGATACTCTCTGATTTCTATTCTTTTAAATTTATTAACGTGTGTCTTATGGCCCAGAATGTCATCTACCTTGATGAATAGTCCGTATGAGTTTGAGTAGAATGTGTACTCCGCTGTTGTTGGACAAAGTAGTCTACAGATGTCAATTATATCAGTTCATTGCTGGTGTTAAGTTCAACTATGTCCTTTTTTTTTCCCCCACATATTTATTGGAGTATAAATGCTTTACAATGTTGTGTTAGTTTCTGCTGCAAAACAAAGTGAATCAGCTATATGTACACATATATCCCCATATCCCCTCCCTCTTGAGCCTCCCTCCCACCCTCCCTATCCCATCCCTCTATGTCCTCACAAAGCACCAAGCTGATCTCCCTGTGCTATTCAGCAGCTTACCACTAGCCATCCATTTTACATTTGGTAGCATACATCAATGCTACTCTCTCAATTCATCCCAGCTTCCCCATCCCCCCCGTGCCCTCAAGTCTGTTCTCTACATCTGTGTCTTTATTCTTGCCTTGCCACTACGTTCATCAGTACTCCTTTTTTAAATTGCATATATATGCATTGGCATATGGTATATGTTTTTCTCCTTCTGACTTACTTCACTCTGTATGACAGATTCTAGGTTCATCCACCTCACTACAAATAACTCAATGTCATTCCTTTTTATGGCCGAGTAATATTGCATTGTATATATGTGCCAATCTTCTTTATCCAGTCATCTGTTGATGGATATTTAGGTTGCTTCCATGCCCTGGCTATTGTAAATAGTGCTGCAATGAACACTCTGGTACATGTCTCTTTTTGAATTATGGTTTTCTCAGGGTATATGCTCAGTAGTGGGATTGCTGGGTCATATGGTAGTTCTATTTTGAGTTTTTAAAAGAACCTCCATACTGTTCTCCATAGGGGCTGTATCAATTTACATTCCCACCAACAGTGCAGGAGGGTTCTCTTTTCTCAACACCCTCTCCAGCATTTATTGTCTGTAGATTTTTTGATGATGGCCACTCTGACCTGTGTGAGGTGATACCTCACTGTGGTCTTGATTTGCATCTCGTTAATGATTAGTGATGTTGAGCATCTTTTCATGCGTTTGTTGGCCATCTGTATGTCTTCTTTGGAGAAATGTCTACTTAGGTCTTCTGCCCATTTTTGGACGGGGTTGTTTGTTTTTGTGATATTGAGCTGCATGAGCTGCTTGTATAATGCAAATGTTTTCTCCCATTCTGAGGGTTGTCTTTTCACCTTGTTTATGGTTTCCTTTGTTGTGCAAAACCTTTTAAGTTTCATTAGGTCCCATTTGTTTATTTTTCTTTTTATTTCCCTTACTCTAGAAGGTGGGTCAAAAAGGATCTTGCTGTGATTTATGTCACAGAGTGTTCTGCCTATGTTTTCCTCTAAGAGTTTTACAGTGTCTGGCCTTACATTTAGGTCTTTAATCCAGTTTGAGTTTATTTTTGTGTATGGTGTTAGGATGTGTTCTAATTTCATTCTTTTACATGTAGCTGTCCATTTTTCCCAGTGCCACTTATTGAAGAGGCTGTCTTTTCTCCATTCTATATTCTTGCCTCCTTTATCAAAGATAAGGTGACCATATGTGGGTGGGTTTATCTCTGGGCTTTCTATCTTGTTCCATTGATCTATATTTCTGTTTTTGTGCCAGTACCACACTGTCTTGATTACTGTAGCTTTCTAGTATAGTTTGAAGTCAGGAAGCCTGATTCCTCCAGTTCTGTTTTTCTTTCTCAAGATTGCTTTGGCTATTCGGACTCTTTTGTGTTTCCATACAAATTGTAAAATTTCTTCTCTGTGAAAAATGCCTTTGGTAATTTGACAGGGATTGCACTGAACCCGTAAATTGCTTTGGGTAGTATAGTCATTTTCACAGTATTGATTCTTCCAATCCAGAAGCACGGTGTATCTCTCCATCTGTTTATGTTATCTTTGATTTCTTACATCAGTGTTTTATAGTTTTCTGAGTACAGGTCTCTTGCCTCTTTAGGTAGGTTTATTCCTAGGTATTTTATTCTCTTTGTTGCGAAGGTAAATGGGACTGTTTTCTTAATTTCTCTTTCTGATATTTCGTTGTTATTGTATAGGAATGCAAGAGACTTCTATGCATTAATTTTGTATCCTGCAACCTTACCAAATTCACTGATTAGTTCTAGTAGTTTTCTGGTGGTATCTTTAGGATTTTCTATGCATGGTGTCATGTCATCGGCAAACAGTGACAGTTTTACTTCTTCTTTTCCAATTTGGATTCCTTTTATTTCTTATTCTTCTCTGATTGCCATAGCTAGGACTTCCAAAACTATGTTGAATAATAATGGCGAGAGTGGACATTCTTGTGTTGTTCCTGATCTTAGAGGAAATGCTTTCAGTTTTTCACCATCGAGAATGATGTTTGCTGGAGGTTTGTCATATATGGCTTTTATTATGTTGAGGTAGGTTCCCTCTATGACCACTTTCTGGAGAGTTTTTATCATAAATGGCTGTTGAGTTTTTCAAAAGGTTTTTCTGCATATATTGAGATGATCATATGGTTTTTATACTTTGATTTGTTAATATGGTGTATCACATTGATTGTTTTGTGTATACTGAAGAACCCTTGCATCCCTGGGATAAATCCCACTTGATCATGGTGTATGATACTTTTAATGTGTTATTGGACTCTGTTTGCTAGTATTTTGTTGACTATTTTTGCATCTATGTTCACCGGTGACATTGGTCTATAATTTTCTTTTTTTGTGTGATATCATTGTCTGGTTTTGGTATCAGGGTGATGGTGGCCTCCTAGAACGAGTTTGGGAGTGTTCCTCCCTCTGCAATTTTTTGGAAGAGTTTGAGAAGGATAGGTGTTGACTCTTCTCTAAATGTTTGATAGAATTCACCTGTGAAGCCATCTGGTCTTTGACTTTTGTTTTTTGGAAAATTTTTAATTACAGTTTCAATTTCATTACTTGTGATTGGTCTGTTTATATTTTCTAATTCTTCCTGGTTCAATCTTGGAAGCTTGTACTTTTCCAAGAACTTGTCAGTTTCTTTCAGATTGTCCATTTAATTGGCATAGAGTTGCTTGTAGTAGTCTCTTATGATCTTTTGTATTTCTGTGGTGTTGATTATAATCTCCCCTTTTTCATTTCTAATTTTATTGACTTGCATCCTCTCCCTTTTTTTCTTGATCAGTCTCGCTAAAGGTTTATCAATTTTGTTTATCTTCTCAAAGAACCAGGTTTTAATTGTATTGATCTTTTGCTATTGTTTTCTTTCTTTCTATTTCATTTATTTCTTCTCTGATCTTTATGATTTCTTTCCTTCTACTAATTTTGGGTTTTCTTTGTTTTTCTTTTTCGAGTTGCTTTAGGTGTAAAGTTAGACAGTTTGAGATTTTTCTTGTTTCTTGAGGTGAGCTTGAATTGCTATGAACTTCCCTCTTAGAACTGCTTTTGCTGCATCCCATAGGTTTCTAGGTATTTTTTTAATTTCCTCTTTGATTTCTTCACTGATATCTTGATTATTTAGCAGTGCACTGTTTAGCCTCCATGTGTTTGTGGTTTTTTTTTTTTTTACTGTTTTTTTCCTGTAAGTGACATCTAATCTCATAGCATTGTGGTCGGAAAAGATGCTTGATACAATTTCAATTTACTTAAATTTTCCAAGGCTTGATTTGTGACCCAAAATGTGATCTATTCTGGAGAATGTTCCGTGTGCACTTGAGAAGAAAGTGTATTCTTCTGCTTTTGGGTGGAATGTCTTAAAAATATCAGTTAACTCTAACTGGTCTATTGTGTCATTTAAAGCTTGTGTTTCCTTATTTATTTTTTTGTCTGTATGATCTATTGGTGTAAGTGGGGTGTTAAAGTCCCCTACTATGATTGTGTCACTGTCTGTTTCTCCTTTTATGGCTGTTAGCATTTGCCTTATGTACTGAGGTGCTCCTATGTTGGGTGCAAAAACATTTACAATTGTTATAACTTCTTCTTGGATTGATCCCTTGATCATTATGTAGCATCCTTCTTGGTCTCTTGTAATAGTCTTGATTTTAAAGTCTATTTTGTCTGATATGAGAATTGCTGCTCCAGCTTTCTTTTGATTTCCATTTGCATGGAATATCTTTTTCCATCCCCTCACTTTCAGTCTCTATGTGTCCCTAGGTCTGAAGTGGGTCTCTTGTAGACAGCATATATACAGGTCTTGTTTTTGTATCCATTCAGCCAGTCTATGTCTTTTGGTTGGAGCATGTAACCCATTTACATTTAAGGTAATTATCGATATGTATGTTCCTATTACCATTTTCTTCATTGTTTTGGGTTTGTTATTGTAGGTCTTTTCCTTCTCTTGTGTTTCCTGCCTAGAGAAGTTCCTTTAGCATCTGTTGTAAAGCTGGTTTGGTGATGCTGAATTCTCTTAGCTTTCGCTTGTCTGTAAAGCTTTTAATTTCTCTGTCGAATCTAAATGAGATCGTTGCTGGGTGGAGTAATCTTGGTTGTAGGTTTTTCCCTTTCATCACTTTAAATGTGTCCTGCCACTCCCTTCTGGCTTGCAGAGTTTCTGCTGAAAAATAAGCTGTTAACCTTATGGAGATTCCCTTGTACGTTATTTGTTGTTTTTCCCTTGCTGCTTTTAATATTTTTTCTTTGTATTTAATTTTTGATAATTTGATTAATATGTCTTGGCATGTTTTTCCTTGGATTTATCCTGTATGGGACTCTCTGTGCTTTCTGGACTTAACTATTTCTTTTCCCACATTAGGGAAGTTTTCGACTATAATCCTTCAAATATTTTCTCAGACCCTTTCTTTTCTCTTCTTCTTCTGGGACCTCTATAATTCGAATGTTGGTGCATGTGATGCTGTCCCAGAGGTCTCTGAGACTGTCCTCAATTCTTTTCATTCTTTTTTCTTTATTCTGCTCTCTGGCAGTTATTTTCACCATTTTATCTTCCAGCTCACTTATCCATTCTTCTGCCTCAGTTATTCTGCTATTGATTCCTTCTAGAGTATTTTTAATTTTAGTTATTGTGTTGTTCATCACTATTTGTTTGCTCTTTAGTTCTTCTAGAACCTTGTTGAATGTTTCTTTTATTTTCTCTATTCTGTTTCCAAGATTTTGGATCATCTTCACTATCATTACTATGAATTCTTTTTCAAGTAGGTTGCCTATTTCGTCTTCATTTATTTGGCCTTGTAGATTTTTACCTTGCTCCTTCGTCTGTAACATATTTTTTTGTCGTTTCATATTTTTTTTTTTGATGGGTGGGGCTGTATTCCTGTCTTACTGGTTGTTTGGCCTGAGGCGTCCAGCACAGGTGTTTACAGGCAGTTGGAAAGAGCCGGATCTTGGTGCTGAGATGAGGACCTCAGGGACGCCTCACTCCAATTAATATTCCCTGGGGTCTGAGGTTCTCTGTTACTCCAGCGGTTTGGATTTGGACCTCCCACCACAGGAGCTCGGGACTGACCTCAGGCCTGGGAACCAAGATCCCACAAGCCAAGTGGCATGGCAAAAAAAAAAAAAAAAAAAAAGGAGTAACATAATTCCAAAGAATAAAAAACAAAATAAAATTACAAAGATAAAAAATATATTAGGAAAAATAAAAATAAAATTGAAACAACTGCAACAAGATAAAAACACAACAGGAAAAAAAAAAAAAAAACCTTGGCTATGGGGGGTGGAGTTTAGGCAGGTGTGGAACTTAGGCAGGCGTGGGGTTTAGGGAGCAGCGGGACCTAGGTGGGTTGGGGGTGACCTCTGAGCGTGGGGTGGGGCCTAGGCTCAGGACCCACACAGCTGGAAAAGGCCTTCAGGGTGGGGCCTAGGCATGATGACGTTCAAGTGTGGGGCAGGGCCTCTTCTTAGGACCTGTGTGCAGAAGGGGAGAGACAGCACATCGAAAGGAGGGTCTCCGGAGTGTGTAGTTCTGGAGTTTGGAGGTAAGGCCCTGGGTGAGGGTGTGTGGGTGGGGTTTAGGCCCAGCACAGTTGGAGGGGGTCTCTGAGAGGGCCTCCGAGTGTAGAGGTAGTGCCCTTTGTGGGGGTGTAGCGGCGAGGCTTGGGTTCTGCACAGCAGGAGGGAGGCTCTGAGGGCAGAGGATTAGGCCCGGGAGCCCAACAGGTTCCCCAGCGCCTAAGTGGACAGGGAAAGTCCTGGCCACGTTCCCTTCCGTTCCGTCGCGCCCCTCCCACCACGGTCTCCCACAGGGTCTCCCCTGTCCCCTCTGGACCCCTAACCATGGGTGGGTCCTGCTGGATGTAGGAACTCCACCCCTCCCCCAGCCACCCCTCAGAGGTGCCGGGTCCTGTAGGTCCAGACTTCACTTTTGCTCCCCCTTCCTTCCCTCCCACTCCTTCAGGACCCAGGCAGCTGGAGGGTGCCTCGGTGGGCAGAGGATCAAGCCCAGGATCTCATCAGGCTCCCAGGGGCCCAAGTGGGCAGGGGAAACCTGGCCACGCTCCCTTTTGATCCTCTGCCCTCCCAATGGTCCCCCAATTTACCCCTTCAGGAGTGGGATCCCTTCCCCTCCCCCCCCGGCCACCCCTCAGGGGCACCAGTCCCATCCCGCCTCCACTCCTCCTCCCCCTTCACTCCCCCCATGCCCCATGTCCTACCCAGCTGCTGGGGTTCCTCCCATCCCCTTAGGTGTCCATGGTCGCCCACCGATGCCTGGTAGGGGCCCTAGTTGTGCAGAGATGCGAATTCTGCATCCTCTTAGTCTGCCATCTTGACTCCACCCTCCCAACTATGTCCTTAACTGATTTTCTACCTGCAGCATCTGTCCACTTCTGATAGAAGGGTGTTGAAGTCTCCAACTATGAAAGTGGATTCATCTATATATCCTTACAGTTCGACTAGTTTTTGCATCATGTGGTTTGATGCTCTGTTGTTAGGTTTATCTGCATTAAGGATGTTTATGTCTTCTTGGAGAGTTAATCCCTTTATAATTATACAATGCCCTTCTTTATCCCTAATAATTTTCCTTGTTTTGAAGTCTTTTCCATCTGGAATTAATATAGGCAGACCTTGGAGATATTGCAGGTTCAGTGCCAGTCTACCACAATAAAGTGAGTCACATGAATTTTTTTGGTTTCCCAGTGCATATAAAAGTTATGTTTATACTCTACTGTACTCTATTAAGTGTTCAATAGCATTATGACTTTAAAAAGTACATATCTTACTTTAAAAATACTTTATTGCTAAAAAAAAAAATTGCTAACCATTATCTGACAATGCAGTGTTGCCACAATACTTCAATTTGTAAAAAAATGCAATATCCGTGAGGTGCAATAGGCAAAGAGCAATAAATTAATGTATACCTGTATAGCTACTCCTACTATCTTTTAATTAGTGTTGGGATTTTATATTTTTCTCCATTTACTTTTAATATTTATGTACTTTTATATTTATAGTCTTGTGGGTTTCTTGTAGACAATATACTGTTGGGTCTTATTTTTTGACCAACTGATAATCTATCTTTTAATTAGTGCATTTAGACCATTGATATTCAAAGTGACTATTGATATAGTTGGATTAACATCTACCATATTTGTTACTATTGTCTATTTGTTGCCCTTGTTCTTTGTTCTTATTTTTGTCTTTCACTTTTCCTGCCTTTTGTGGTTTTAATTAAACATTTTATATGATTCCATTTTCTCTCTTTCCTTAGCATTCCAGTTATACTTCTTTTTCCTTTGTTTTCCTTAAAGTTTGCCATATACATTTACAACTAGTCTAAATCCACTTTCAAATAACACTATACCATTTCACAGGTATATAATAACAAAATCATCCTAATTTCTCCCTCCTGTCCCTTATAGCATTGCTGTCATTGTTTCTCTCCTCTGGCTTTTTTAGGGACTTTATCTCCGATTTTCTGTAGCTTGAAAATGATATGTCTATGTGTCATTTGTTTGTTTGTTTGTTTTCAGGGGTAGCATTTATATGCTTGATGTTCTCTGAGCTCCTGGATCTGTGGTTTGGTGTCTGACACTAATTTGGGGAATTTTTCAGTCATTATTGCTTCAGATATTTCTTCTGTTTCTTTTTCTTCTTCTGGTATTCTCTTTACATAAGTGTTACACCTTTTGTAGTTGTCCCACAGTATCTGAATATTCTGTTCTGTTTTTTTCAGTATTTGCTCTCTTTGCTTTTCAGTTTTCAAGGTTTCTAATGACATATCCTCAAGCTCAGAGATTCTTTCCTCAGCTGTGTCCAGTCTATGAATAAACCCATCAAAGGCATTCTTTATTCATGTTATGGTGTTTTTGATCTCTAGCATTTCTTTTTGGTTCTTTCTTAAGACTTCCACCTCTCTGCTTACATTGCACATCTGTTCTTGCATGTTGTCTACTTTATCCATTAGAGACCTGAGCATATTAAGCATGGTTGTTTTAAATTCCTGGTCTAATAATTCCAACATCCCTGCCGTATCTGCTTGCTATCTCATCAAATTGTGGATTTTGCCTTTTAGTATACCTTGTAATTTTTTCTTGCTAGCTGGACCTAATGTACCAGGTAAAAAGAACTGCTGTATATAGGCCTTTAGTAATGTGGCAGTAAGGTGATAGGGCAGGAAAAGAAATTGATAATCTGATGATTAGGTCTCAGTCTTTTAGTGAGCCAGTGCTTCTGGACTGTGAACATCACAAGTGTTTCTCGGGAGTTTTTTTGTTTTTGTTTTTTTTGATCCCCTCTTAGGTGGGAAAGGATGGCTAGAGTGGCCTGGAATTTGATATTTCCTTTCTTTCACTGTGGAAAGCTTGAGGGGGCTGGAGTTGGGTTTTCCCTTCCCCAGGTCAGTTAGGCCTTGTTAAGAAGAAGAGTGCTCTACATATCTCAAAATTATTCCTTTTCCCCTCCCCCTGCCCGAAACACAACTAGATTTTTTTTTTTTCTGATATTTACTAAGAACCTCTTTCAGCTCCCTGTGGTAACTCTCACAATATTCCAGGGCCCCTTTATGCCTGGGTTCCCCTGGAGTTTTAACTCTCAGAGTTGTCAACACTGAGCCTCCAGCAATTCATCAATTACAGTTCAGGTTTCCCTGCCCCAGTTCTACTTTCTGCTCTTGAGTCTCTGCTCCACTAAACCATGACTCTTTGTATTTGCCTGTCTGTCTCTCCATCCTTGGGGCCAGCAGTTCATTCTGTGTCCTCCCCTTTCTTAGAGATCCAAGAAGAGCTGTAGATGTCTTAGTTTGTTGAGCTTTTTACTTGTTGTTAAGATGAGTAGTGACTTCCAAGCTCCTTATATGTGGAATCAGAAGTCTTTTTTTTCTTTAAAACCATGAGTGCTTAGTAAAAAGAATATAACAACTGCTAGTACAATTTGCTGCCACTGAACTGATTTGTACTAAGGCACCAGCAATTTTACCTGTTATTGCTTTTTGTAAAATTATGGCAAATTTCAAACACTAAAATAGCAAATAATGTGTTAGTATTACTATAAACATAGTTTTGACCCTGTGGATCCCTGAAGGAATCTCAGTATTCCCTAGGGGTCCTTGGATTCCACTTTGAGATCCACTGTCTTAGAATTTAGCACATATAAAAACTCTTCTTTTGTATGCTATATCAAAATTACATACAAAAGTGGAATGGTTCACAGTCTATATTTCTTTGGCTCTAAAATATGTCTTTGCTCAACAGCTTTTTTTTTCTCTAAGAACAAAAATGACCCTCCAGGGCACCTACCTCTACCAGCACTAGTTACCTTTTGTTATCACAGAAATGAAGCTAGAAGTAACCAACAAAATTGCCTAATCTGGGCTTTTACCCATGAGGAAACTGAGACCAAGACAGGAAAATTCACTAGTGTAAGGCTGTTATTTTAAGTCCCCTGATTTCCAGCCAAATCGTGTTTTATTTTTGTGTATATGTCTTTATTCAACCATTAAATTCTTCTCTCTTTATTATGTTTATTTTCTTCTTTCCCTCTCTGTTTTCCTTCTTTTAATCAGATGCACTCCTAATCATACCCAGTAATGTTTCTCATTTATGTTTTGCTAGTTCAAGCTAAAAGATCTTTAAAATATCGTCTCTGGGTGGTTTGACTACATTTAAAAGCTGTGCTATAGCCCAAAGCAATTAAAAATCGTTTAGTATAAATCTCTGTATGATACAGTTTACGGAGAAAACAGAATGCATATAACTCCTAATTATCTTTGCATGAATTTAAAATCTTTCTGGAGGACAAAATATTGTTTAAACATAAATAATTGCAGTGGAGAGGAAATAAGTTCACCCTGGAATGCTGTCTCTGAAGACAGCAGTTTACTCCACCCTTCAGTGGCTGTAATCTTGACTAAATTAAATATAATGAGTAAGAAACTATTAAAAAGGAAAGCAGAAAGCGCAAGAGGAGAAAAATGCAATCGATATTTTCAGTGCTAAATTACAGGTTTACTAATCTAGCTGCACCATATTGCAGATGTTTCTTGATCCATTATGAGCGAACCTCAGCAAATTTCCTCCTACAGAGAATAAAATTGTTAACTTAACCCCCCAAAAATATGTGAGATGGATGATGTGAGCATCAAGCACTGGATAACAGCTTTGAAAATGGGCCCATCCAAAATCTATGATGCCTTTAGCAATTAAAATGTGGTTAATAATTCTCATGTCAGTCATTTATGGGCTATTTAGGTCTTGTTAATTGAATTTAAAAGAGGACTTATCATAGAGATAGGACAGACTGGTTTTGAATATCCTCCCGAAATAAATAAAGAACATTTCTATGTCCAGTGTATGGAACAAGCTAGTGGCTTGTTTAAAAATGAGGTGCCATGTTGGGCTTCCCTGGTGGCGCAGTGGTTGAGAGTCTGCCTGCCAATGCAGGGCACACGGGTTCGAGCCCTGGTCTGGGAAGATCCCACATGCCGCGGAGCAACTGGGCCCGTGAGCCACAACTACTGAGCCTGCGCGTCTGGAGCTTGTGCTCCACAACAAGAGAGGCCACGATAGTGAGAGGCCCGCGCACCGCGATGAAGAGTGGCCCCCACTTGCTGCAACTAGAGAAAGCCCTCGCACGAAACGAAGACCCAACACAGCCAAAAATAAATATAAAAATAAATTAAAAAAAAAAAAAGATTACTATAAAAAAAAATTAAAAAAAAAAAAATGAGGTGCCATGTTGCTTTTAAGATCTCAGGATAATAATCTGAGTGCCAAGGGGTCTATTAGAAGTCAATATCGTAAAGCTGAATTCCCTTAGGCAGCTTAAAAGGTAGGTTTTGTATACTTGTTTTTGAGAATTATACCTTAGCTCTTTCTAGGTTTTGTGTAACACAGATCTAAAGATGGCTCCAGCTTAACCAGCTGAGCATATCACCCAACAAACAGCTCTGGCTTACATTATAACAAGCAAACAAGGTGAGCTGCACACTTCTTGTCAATCTTTCAGTCTTTAATGGCTCAGATTTAGTGAGAACAGTGCTGCAGATTTCTGTTTGTTCTGTTAGAATGGCACGTTAACTAGGCATCCACAGCTGTAAGTTTAATATGTTATCCGGTATTCAGATTTTAGTCATAACAAATTGTTTAAAATTAGAATGCATTTTTATATCATGTTATAAATTATAAGGGAGTATCTAAAATTTCAGCGTATTTCTAAAACATTGGCTCAAATACTTTTGCGACAGCTTCCTTTGATCCAACAACTTTACAGACATTACATATCTAGGCTTAACATTATAAAATCTACAAGGAAAAACTGAAACAGTGAGTGTCTGCCCTGTGTGGCTCTCAGTATGTTAGTGTCACTTCAAGGTGCTAAAATCAAACCTGAAATCTTTTCCTCCTATGGGTATGAGCTGAACAGCTTTGAGTCAAATGTTAGAGGGACTCCTGATGATTAGTTCTTCCAAGCTAGTTTTATTTCATTCCTTTCTTAACTGTGTATGCAACAGAACACTAGCAGGTAATTACCAATGAGCTATGGTAAGATCAAGCAATGCCAAGTCTGATGTTTCTGTATGCAAAAATGATCACTCCAAATCCAATCCAAATCTGGCTGACCAGAACAAATGTGAATGTTTGCATATTCAGCTTTGCTGAGTACACACTGAGAACATCACCCTAGAAACATTATTACACTCTCAGCTATAAATTTGGGGTGAAATTAAAAGTGGAAAAGAGAAAACATGACAATTTACCTTTATTTTACAAAGAGTAAATCGTCTTTGGTTCAACTGTCACGCAAAGTGACAGAAGCCCAAGTATTCTGAGGTGAAACTGGCTCAAAGAAACAGAATACTGAAAGGAAGAAGAGGAGTTTAAATCTGTGTTCCATGTTCCAGGTACCTTCCAGAATATCAAGCGACAGGGAATAATAAGAGCAGCCATATTTACTGAGCATTTGCTCTAAGCATGATTCTGTCCTTCATGTGCCTGTTCATTTTATAGGGAAGGAAAAGAATATATACAAGAGATATAAGAATCCAATAATAAAAATAACTAGTGGCAAAATGCATTGTTTAACTCTACAATACTTCAAACTCAGACTTCACTTCCTGGGTTACTTAACAAAACTGTCATTCCATGAAGGTATCAGAATTTTTATTTATCTCTCTCTCTATATATATATTATGTATGTTTGATGTTAAACAAGTTTATATATCTAGATATATAGATAGATAAGTATATATAAAGACATACATATATATAAATATATGCATATTTATATAGCAATAAATTAATAGATATGCATACATATATTAATGTACATATGTGCATATAGATATAGACAGAGATAGACAGAGACAGAAAGAGAGAGCAAGGCAAATAGAAAACATTTTGTAAATCTTTAAACTCATCCCATAGTTCCATTGCCTGAGTCAGGGGAAAAGAAACTGGGCCACAGCTCCTTTTCATTAAAATTGCATTTGAACTATTATATTTGGCCTAAGTGTGATTATCCTCTTTTCTCAAATGAATTTGGTCCTCGTGAAAAAAATATGGATTGTCAGCACTGGATCACAACCTTGAGCCCACGCTGAGCACACTTTATCAAAAAAAAGTGTTAACTATGTCTGCAGGAATTTTAGAGATATAATATGCTTCCACAAATATAAAAATAAAATTTAGATGTTGTGACAATAGAACAGCATTAAGGAGGAGAGTGTGGAGATGTCTCTCTAACATCTAACATTGAGGTTCTTAATCATTAATGAATGTACACACACAAAAAATGGGGCCATAGGGAACCAGACTGACCAGAAGCCTCCTGTTTAGGCAAACCAAACCAGGCCCTAGTTATAAAAAAAATTCTGTACGTAAGGTTGTATAATGACACTTAAAAACAATTTGAAGTGAAATAAATCAGACAGCGAAAGACATACTGTATGATCTCACTTATATGTGAAATCTAAAAAAAGGAAACTCATAGAAACAGAGAACAGATTGGTGGTTGCCAAAGGCAGGGGGCTGGGGTATGTAATATATAGCATGGTGACTATAATTAACAATACTGTATTGTATGTTAGAAAGTTGATAAAACAGTAGATCTTAAAAGTTTCTACCACAAGAAAAATAATTGCAACTATGTGAGCAATTTGAACACATATCAGTTTGATGGGAAATAACTAGAAATAAACTGGAACTCATTTAACTCTTTGAGCCTTGTAAGATTTAGAAAGCCCTAGAAATAAGAAGGAAAGACTATCTCTGACAGGTGTTTAGAGTAGAAGGACCATGAAGGCCCACATATATCTCACATCCACTAAATCTCTCACTACTAAGTTGCATTCACAACCTCAGTGAGTCTAATATAATCATTCTGATCTTCTTTGGTGGTAAAGTAGATATGTCAATCCCTGGATTAACTGCAATAATTTTAAACTAAAAATAACTACAGGTATAAAAGTAATTATATGTGTGGTGGTCAATAGTTCCATTGTAAGTACTTGTGGGGAGATTTCTGTTTCATTTTAACATATATTCAAATTTCTCAGAAAATTGTAATACTTATAATTACATTTTAAATCAAAGCTATTTATATCCAATAATTAATATTTGATTTCAAAAAATGCATAAGGGAAAAAACACATATCAAGATATCAAAAATCTCAAATTACCAATGGCATTTTTTACAGAACTAGAACAAAAAATCTTAAAATTTGTATGGAGACACAAAAGACCCTGAATAGCCAAAGCAGTCTTGAGAGAAAAAAACAAAGCTGGAGGAATCAGACTCCCTGACTTCAGACTATACTACAAAGCTACAGTAATCAAGACAATATGGTACTGGCACAAGAACAGAAATATAGATCAATGGAACAGGATAGAAAGCCCAGAGATAAACCCATGCACCTATGGTCAACTAATATATGACAAAGGAGGCAAGGGTATACAATGGAGAAAAGACAGTCTCTTCAATAAGTGGTACTGAGAAAACTGGACAGCTACATGTAAAAGAATGCAATTAGAACACTCCCTAATACCTAACAGTTTATACACAAAAATAAACTCAAAATGGATTAAAGACCTAAATGTAAGACCAGACACTATAAAACTCCTAAAGGAAACACAGGAAGAACACTCTTTGACATAAATCACAGCAAGATCTTTTTTGACCCACCTCTTAGAGTAATGGAAATAAAAACAAAAATAAACAAATGGGACCTAATGAAACTTAAAAGCTTTTGCACAGCAAAGGAAACTATAAACAAGACAAAAAGACAACCCTCAGAATGGGAGAAAATATTTGCAAACGAATCAACGGACAAAGGATTAATCTCCAAAATATATAAACAGCTCATGCAGCTCAATATTAAAAAAAAAAAAAACACAATCAAAAATTGGGCAGAAGACCTAAATAGACATTTCTCCAAAGAAGACATACAGATGGCCAAGAGGCACATGAAAACCTGCTCAACATCACTAATGATTAGAGAAATGCAAATCAAAACTACAATGAGGTATTGCCTCACACCAGTTAGAATGGGCATCAACAGAAAATCTACAAACAACAAATGCTGGAGAGGGTGTGGAGAAAAGAGAACCCTCCTGCACTGTTGGTGGGAATGTAAATTGATACAGCCACTATGGAGAACAGTATGGAGGTTCCTTAAAAAACTAAAAGTAAAAAAATAAAAAAAATAAAAAAAAAAAAAAACTAAAAATAGAACTACCATATGACCCAGCAATCCCACTACTGGCCATATACCCAGAGAAAACCATAATTCAAAAAGACACATACACCCCAGTGTTCATTGCAGCACTATTTACAATAGTCAGGTCATGGAAGCAACCTAAATGCCCAGTGACAGATGAATGGATAAATATGTGGTACATATATACAATGGAAGATTACTCAGCCATAAAAAGGAACGAAACTGGGTCATTTGTAGAGACGTGGATGGACCTAGAGACTGTCATACAGAGTGAAGTAAGTCAGAAAGAGAAAAACAAATATCATATATTAACACATATATGTGGAATCTAGAAAAATGGTACAGATGAACCGGTTTGCAAGGCAGAAATAGAGACACAGATGAAGAGAACAAATGTATCAACACCAAGGGGGGAAAGGGGGGCGTGGTGGTGGGATGAACTAATATGAACTACATATTAGTGTATATATGGGTTGACATATATACACTAATATGTATAAAACAGATAACTAACAAGAACCTGCTATATAAAAAAATAAATTAAATAAAATTTTTTAAAAAGATATCAAAAATCTGAAAGGGACAACATCCCAAGAGATTTTTCATTTTCTTTTGAAATGAGGTAAAAGGAGTCTTTTTTCAAAGTCTTACCTCATCATTTGACAGCAATATCCAGAGATACCAATATACCTTGATCAAGCTGAGCAATAAAGAATATTCCCAGATTTATGGAAAGAGGCGTATTTGATGGACTCCTACTATATGAGTGCTTTAGACAAATAAGATTGCATATAAAAGCAATACTAATTGAAACTTTTTTTAAAATACTAAAACACTGGAAATGTAAAGAAGTAAAGTTCAATATAAATAATGACTTTACCTCCCACTTGAGACAATATTGTTATAATGGACATTTTTTAACACTGATTATAAACCAAGACCGATTTTTTTTTAACACCTTAAGCTTGTTGAATTTGGGAAGATAAAATAAATTATACTTCAAACAAAAGTTATTGGTGAAAACAGAAGAAATACTGACCCAAAATATTGATTTTTGAAAAGTTTAGATAATCTTCTAGTGACAAACTGTGGGCTATGTTAGAGATGTTTTCTATAAATTAACTTCAGAGAATTTTTCTATAATTTTGCCCTTGTGCCTGTCCTTGGGTGAAACAACAGACTGAAGGAACCATAAATGTAACCCAGTAAACTAATTTGTATTCACTTATTTACACAACAAATATTAGAGTACCAGCTATGTGTCAGGCATTTGAGGCTTCCTGCTGGGATTAAATAATACATGATGCATGGTTAAATATGCAGGAGTTACTATATTGTTTTAAAAGTTGAAATAATAGTTAATATTACACATTAAGTAAAGCACAGAAGAGTACAATATACAGTGAAGATGTAACTGTGGTTTACCTATGGGCAAATTACTATAGTAACACAACACTTAGGGTCAAAACATCTGGGTATGCAGAGACAAACAGGTACAAGTAGCAAGGTGTTTTAACACAGTTCTCATTCTTTATGTGAATAAAATAATCAAAAGTGACGTAAGAGAGCTGAATAAAAGAAAATTAATAAGAATTGAACTCTGTACTCTGGAAAAAAAAAGTGCATTTTCTTTTCAAATATCCATGAAATAGTAATCAAATTTTGATCATATATTTGGCCACAAGGAAAAAATTAATTTTTTTAAAATGAAAAGCATACAAATGACATTCAATGACTATAATCTAATTTTAAAAAGCAATAGATAATTATTTACAAAACAGACTTGCAGACGTTGAAAACAAATTTAGGGTTACCAAAGGGAAAGGGTAGGGGGAGGGATAAATTAAGAGTTTGGGATTAACAGATACTATATATAAAATACATAAACAATAAGGACCTACTGTATAGCACAGGGAACTATACTCAATATCTTGTAATAACCTATAGTGGAAAAGAATCTGAAAAAGAATATATGTATATATAAAACTGAATCACTTTGCTATACACTTGAAACTAACACAACATTGTAAATCAACTACAATTTTAAAAAGCAATAGAAATCAAAAGTAAAAACTATATCCAGACCCTCAGATATTTAAAAACACTCTCCTAAACTTCTTTTGAAGCAAGAAGTAAATAATCTCAATTGCTAAAAAAAAAAAAAAAAAAAAAAGAATCAGTGAGAATTACCCTTTGTTCCACAATTCATGGGATGTGATCAAAGAACACTCATTTGAAAGGATAAAATAGAATGAGGGCAATCACTGTTTTGTTTTGTGGTTGTTAGCATCATTACTAAGGAGAGGGGCAGATAGTAAAACAGAACCAGCCAGCCAAACTGACAAAGGGACACAGAGAAGTGGTCTGAGAAGACCCTGGTCATTATGTTGTCATCATTTTAACAGTGATGAGAAGGTATGCTCTGGGCTCAGTGCCTGGAATCAGATTCTTTTTCTCCCATGTTCTAGCTGAGTGATCATGGGCAAATTTGCCCATCTTTAAATTGGTAGTAATAAATACTTTCATGAGGTTTTCACAAAGGGTAAATAAGTTATTCAAGGCTAGAATAGTGCCCAGGACAAAGTAAATTCTCAATAAACATTAGCGAAATTCCAGTGAGGAGAATTGAAAAAATAGGAGGACAAAAGTTATCAAATACTACAAAAAGGCAAAGGGCATAAGAGTTAAGAGTATATCACTGGATTTGACTAGCTGATTGTCACTTGAAATTACAAGAATGCAATTAGAGAAGAACAAGGGAAGTTAAAGATGATAGACTGCAGGAGCTTATTGTGTTCCCATGTAATGTTTTGGGGAAAAAATTGTCCAGGATGTCTAACAGGCAATTCTTAAAGATTAGTATATATGAATCATTTTGCAAAGCTATTTCAAGATGGAAAAAAACAGATCATTCCACTGGCTTTCTCTCCTGTATCCTCTGTTGGCAACCTAAAGGCCCATGGGCATGACTCACTCAATCACAATCACGCCATATTCTTTGTTTAGTATAATCACTCCTTAATGTGTTTAACTATCTACTGAGCACCTATAACATATAACAGTGCCAGCCTTTATGTTAAAATTTAGAAATCAACACATATCAGTCTCAGAAGGTAAAACAGATCTGATTTTGAAGACGAACCAAAAATCCAAATGTTTATGTAAAATATACTGATTTTTATGTGTTGGCTCAAAAATACTGAGACCATACAAACCAACAAAATAGAAGGTTAAGTAGAGTTCATACTTGATCACTGTGACAATTTAGCTCTTTACTTTTATTTTTTGACAATTTAGTTCTTGTTATCCAGTCTCTCACTTATTCTCATTTTTAATCTCTTTCAGTGTTTCCTGTAAAATTCATGTCTTTTTTTTGAAGAAAAAAAAAAAAAGCCTCTAAAGTACAAGAGATTTAGAAATAAAGGAAGTCAGAGAAGAGTACTACTTGTCCCTAGGGTATTTATTTCATGTCCTTAGGTCATCCCATTTTATTTTCTTCTAGTTCTGAAAATATCATGCTGACCAGATTTCTGATTAAAGGTGGATTTGGACTGAGCAGAAATTTAGAGAACTACATATCAACTGACCAAAATCCTTTTCAGGAATGAAACTGAAGAAAGTACACTTTCCTTTTAGGTACAATTCTCATAGGAGTGAAAGTATTTCTTCAGTATTTAGCAATCCCCCTATCTCTTAATTCCAGGAAATCCATACAAGACTCTTTTATAATTATGTATTATAATTGAATAATTATTATATGCCTGGCATTAGGCTAAAGTGAATAATAGCATAAAAAAAGAACTATTAGGCATCCTATTTTCAAAAGAGAAATCAGGAACTCAAAGAAAATAAACAATTTACAATAGGTCACATAGCTATAACCAGAGGAGCTGAGATTAAAACCCATAATTATGTGATAATTCTGTAAGGACTAAAGAAGATAGCTAGGTTGCAAACAACAAAAGACTGTGCAGTAAAGGACAAAAGGAGGAGAAAAGAGTAAAAGTAGCACACAGAAAGGGAGGCAGTGGCAATAATAGATATAAAGTCCCACAATCAATAGTCGGCCTTTACAGAATTCTACTTGGTATTTCATCCTGCACAGGAAACAGGAGATGAGCTTTTGGAGGGTGCCTCTTAATAAGAATGATCTCTAACCCGCCAAAGACAGCTGACAATAGAATCCAAAGAGATAGTTGAAAAATGTCTGATTGTTCCTGTGGGTTTTTTTTTTTTTTTTTTTCTCACTCACTGAGTAGGAAAAAAAAAAAAAAAGCAGCCGGAAGAAAAAATAGGAAGATGTGTGCCACCTTTTCATCTTTGCTCCAAATGGGAGAGGGGGGAGGGCTCATTCATACATCCATTGGTAACATCCGCATACTTCCAAAACAGTTCTGGGATTCTCTTTTTTGATGGAATTATAGCATTGTTATTCCTTTAATGAGGTTCATATCAGAAATCTTTGTCAGAGAAAAATTTAGACAATAGCCCAAATGTGCCACAGTGAAGGCTGGATGATTAGATAAGGAAATAAGCTACACTATCATTTATGAAAAAGGGATGAAGAGAGATGCTGACCATTTTTGTAATTAGATTTCTTCATATTTGGATGTAAAGGTATAATCTTTGGATCTTAAAACATAAAAAAATCAATTAATCAGATTATTTCCTTGGAAATAAATGAGATGCTGTGTAAATCAATACCAAAGTTACATAGAAGTCAGGAAATAAAAAGAACAGAGTGCTTCTCTACGGTTTTAATAAGCCATAGTTGGGATATCAATCCATCACTTGCCAAGGTTGTCTAGAATTCATATGAAAATGTTCATAATGAATGGAATCAGTTGAGGAAAGAAGTGTCTGATGTCCACAGTACAGCCTGCCAGGTCATTCTGAGAAGGGCAAAATGATTTAGCCAAGGATTTCCTATATTGCTGGAAAAAACTGCATCACCAATCGTCACAGGCTCAATTGCAATTCTAATCTTTGGGCTATAGAATTCATCTGCTGCTGAGAAACTACTTTGCCATGTGTTTCTAAATGTTGTGACATTTAGCAGTGTTACAAAGACTGCCAAATTTATAATAAATACTGAACTTCAAAAGAAGAGGTATTTTTTAGTCATTTCTTAGGTGTACAAATGTTATACAGAAAATAATTATGTACCTGACAACAATAATATGAGTAATGGAAATGGCTAACTAATTTGTTATTTCTTATTTACTTCAACATTGATAATTTAGGAAAGATCATGTAGTCTTATACTTTTAAATCTACATTTTTAATATATACTGTAGCCACATGGGTGTATTACAGTCTGTCTGAGCATTGTAAACACAAATGTCTTTCAGGGTCCATACAGGTGAAGTCAAGGAGTAAAGTGAACCCAGTTGCAGAAAAACCACATGGCCATCTTGGTCTACATTTTTTCATCAATCTTTTGACAGAGATACAGTGAAGATAAAAATTTATATACTATACAAATATGATGATGAATGGTAAATAATGTTCAATACTAGTGTCAGAGACAAGAGGGAAGCATTTGGACTTTGGCAAAGTGAAGACCCCATATCTCACCAGAGGTGTCAGCTATTCCCCAGTCCTATCTTACCACTGCCTTTGAGAATTTAGGTTCAGAGCTGTCCAATCTTTTGATTTTTTATATTTTTGAAAATGTTTCTAAAATATCACGCTAAGACAAACAAAATGCATCTGTGAACTATGTTTAAGTCTAAGTCTGAGGAAGGATAGAGCACAGATAAGACAAAAATCATGCAGTTGTATGTGAATTGGTAAAGTCTGGGCAACACTCCCACTATGGTTCCATTTAGATGTCTAGTTCATTCTCAAGTTCTTCTAGGTTGTGTGCTCAAGGGGGAGGGAGGGCAGGAATGAAGAGGGACATGTAGTCCAGGCTTCAGGAAGATGGGCAGAATGGAATTACTGCAATCGACTGTGTGTACTTGGGTACTGGAATCAAATTTGCTGTTAACTGGCTTTATGATACTCTCTGACTCATTTAACATCTCTGTGCCAGTTTTCTCCTCTTTTGACTTAATGAGAATTACATTAGATAGTCTAAAATCTCTTCTACCCTGAAAAATCTAGAATAGAAGTAGGCAAACTATATCCTAGCCTCTCAGTGACACCTAAGGAAGTTGTTAGTCATATTGTATCAAGCCTATAATTTATCTTTAAATCTTCTTTCATAATCCTTTTCACTGAGGTAATTTTCATTTTTAACAATTACCTTTATTTTTATACTTTTATGAGTTTAAAAAATTCTAGGTGTGTGCCTTAGGAATAGGCAAACAGATTTCATCTCGTGTATCAGGTCTAATATTAAAGTAGCTTCCTGGAGGACTGCATTCAAAAGGATGGTGGGAGTTCTAGAGGTGGTGCATAGTGTCATGCTTGATTAGCAATGTCTGCATAGGCAAGGGAGAATGATTTACAGTTTATATCAGAACTAGGTTTAGAAGTATTGATTCTGAATCCTAAGATTTCAAAATTACCTGAACCTTAGATTAAACATCCAAGATTCATGGCTACTTTTCTCTATACATGTCTTCAAGAACTTTAGAAATAAAATTTTTTAGCCAAAATATCAACCTCCCTCATTTATTTTTTTTTGGGGGGGTGGGGAGGGCATAGGGTGGTACCTTTTTTCTCAAATTATAAAATACATTATCAAAAACATCATTACTTTAAGTTTTATTTCAAAATCCTGGAAATTTGTAGGCAAAATATATAAAGTATATGTTGAATTAAAATTAAGTAAAATTAATTCTCCATATCTCAGTTAAGTATCTTCTAGCAAATCAGGAACACAGTTTATCTTACTCTTCACAACTTAGTTAAATATCAAGGAGAAGAGTGGTATGAAATATACTAGGCCTGTTAAAATTTAGCCACATTTAAGATTCTTATCAGGTCTTTTACACAGGTACATGAAACATAGAATCCAATGTGCATCATCATTGCAAAAGGATTGAATGTTCCAGAAATGTCAGAATTTAAAATGAAAGTAAGATCTTGAAATACTTAAAGGAGGAAAGAGTCTTGTTGCCCAGAAGTTCCAGCAGGGACTTACAATTAAACATTTATTCAAGAAATAAACAAGAAGAGATAACTCTTCCAAATGCCATGATCTCTAGAGATACTTTTTTGAATAAAGTTCCTAAATTTGTTCCATTAAAAAAATATATTTCTATTAATAGTATGATGAGATTTTATTGTCTCAAGTAGATTTTCAAAGTTCTGATTTTAAAATGTCCATACGTAGAATTTTTAAAAATAGTTTTATTATTTGTAGTGCTTACTATTAAGTAGAATAGAAAAGGACTACCTAATAGATGTCTTATCACTTCCTTGGTGAAGAAACAATAATAATTTAGAATTTATTCTATTAATTTTCAGTAGATAACTGTGTGCCAATTTAGGGATTTAAGATTCTGAACAAAATTGTTCTCTAAGATTAAGCCTTATCTCCACAAGTAACCTTCATGAAGATACCGTTTCCTAAATTGAGGTAAATTCAAATTACCACTGGCTCTGAATTTCTGAATTAGTAAAGAATAAATTATCATGTAGTCATCTTACCACTCAAGTTCTTACTTATTAATAAATATATTTAAAAGAAAAGCAACAACTTTGGGGAAAAGGATAGCCACACTTTGAAAGGTCAGGTTCTCAAAAACACTTTCCTCACAAAGGTTGCTCAGATGAACATTTTATATCTCAATTAAATTTCTACCTGATCTTCAAAACCTGTCTCCTATGTTTGCTTTTCTCCCAAGAGCCAGAGCCATGGCTTTTCCAATTACAGGTATGCTTGGAAATCCCTAAATCTCGAAATAAAACCTTTTCTGGATCCCATGGGAAGAATTTCTGTGTGGTGTGCACAACTTTAACTCTGACACAACAGTTAGGCTAAGAGAGCTGTCAATCCAGAGGCAAAGAAATCCATGTATTTTTCATGCTGCTAAAGGAAATCAGTCCAGCTATTCCGGGGGAAAAAAATCATGTTTCATTTCTCATTCTGGGCAATTCCCCATTGAAAGTAACATGTCTTCTATCTTTGAGAATCTTCTCACTAAAATTCCAAACATTTTTCCAATTTTCCGAATTTCTCTAAATTGTCATATGGTCTGAAAAAAATTCAACCTCTAAAATTTCTCCATGCTAGGAAATAACAGTATGTTAAATTTATGCAGGTCTTTTATCACCGAGGTAACAATTACATTCATTATGGAAAAACACCAAGAACAATACCATAGGATGATAGGATTAGTCTTAGCATTAAAAGGAATTGCATGCCCTCAAGCATGTCCTTAATTATTCAGAAGACCAAGTAATCATCTACATAGAATTTATCAATAATTAATATGCCTCCCTTAACGCACTTTAACTGAACTCCCCTTTTTATAGTGAATCATCCACATTCAATACCATAAAAGCTTAAAGTTTTAATGAACTTTGATGTGATATCAACAGCAGGAGCTCAGGCATGTGTCATTTTCTTTATTTACACTCTCCCTTTGGGTCCTCTCATCCAGTCTTAAATCTCTGAATACCAATTATGTGCTACAGTTGTCTCTAAAGTTTATTTCTCTAGCTTGGTGCTCTCCACTGTACTCCATATCCATTCATTCAACTGCTAATTTGATCTTTCCACTTGAATAGGCATCTAATGAACATTTTAAACTTCATGCTTCCAAAAGTCAACTATTACCTCCAAAAGTCAAATAAACTCCTCTAACAATTTGTTTTTTCCATTGGGGTAAAAAAGGGCTACCATCTACTCTATGGCACAGATTTAAAAATCTACAAATTGTCCCAGATTCCTTGCCTTCCCTCATTCTCTCCATGCAATCCTCCAGCAAGCCCTGTTTGTTCTACGTGTAAAATATAACTCCAAAGTGCCTACTTCTCTCCACCTTCACTGCTACCATGCTAGTCCAAACCACCGCCATCTCTTGCCCAGCAAACTGCAGTAGTCTCTGAAATAGATCATTGTCTTTATTCTTGCCCCTTCTCCAAACCATTTTGCAAGTAGTAGCCAGAGTAATCTTCTGAAACAGAGTATCATTGCGTGTCACTATGCTGAACAAAACCCTATGCTGACTTCACATTGCATTGAGAATAAAGTCCAAACTCTTTACCTAACAAGGCACTTATCATCTAATCCCTGCCTTATTCTTTGAATCCTCTCTTTTTTTTTTTTTTTTTTTCCGGTCATTCTCTCCCTTGAATACAAACTTTAAAAGAGAAGAGACTTTCCTGTCCAGTTTACCTTCAGCCCAGCCCTTAGAATAATGTGTGGTATACAGTAGACTCCGAACATGTTTCTAAAAAGAATGACTCAGGTTTCCGAAATATGAATACAAATGTATGCATGAAATATGGGGAAGGGAGCAGTGTTGGTCATTGTGCTATTAAAATAAGATCATATAATACACATTTCTGTACCTATTTTTCCTCATGAAACAATAATTTGAGGGATTTTTTTTTCTATTCAGACAATAAAGCTTTAGTTTCTTTTTGTCAATCATGTATGATAGTGCATTAAACAACTCAAACATTTTTTCAGCCATAACCCTATTAATGGACATTTATTTTTTTCACTTTTTGCCACTTTGAATAATGTTGCTATATCCTTGTACATATGTCCTTACATAAAGATACATTTATATGTATCAATGAGATTGACTTCCAAAATCAAGAGAGTTGGGTCAAAATTATATATTTGTGAATTTAAATAAATATTACCAAGAACAAAAGATGTAGTTTTTTACATTTCAACAGCAAAATATGAGACTATCCTTTTCCCACATCCATTCCATTACTAAGATTTTAAGAAGTTGTTCTTGTATGTTTTTTAATTTTTCAATTTTGAATTTTGTTATATACTTTATCTACAATGTATTTATATGTATTTATAATACCAAAAATATTTTTGTTTTATACATTTATTTTTTTTTACCTTTTTTCCTGTTGTTTTTCTTCAGTTTTGCATTTTTACCCTTGATTCAGAAGGTTTTTCCACCGTGAGATTATAGATATAGTCTCCTATATATCTTATAACATTTTTATTGTCCAATTGTTTAAATTTATAGGTTTAATCCATATAGACTACACTTTTAAATGTAGTTGGAGATGGAGGGTCCAATATCATTTTATTCTAGAGCTGTTTTGACAATATCATCACTATCCTATTCCCATAGTGAGTTAAGCTATCATTTATATCATATAGTAGTTTATTGTATGTATATCATATGTCTCCTTTCTCAAATATTCTGGGATATATTCTTGTCCACTAATTTATTTGCCTTTTCCACACACTACTACCACACTGAATTGGTTGCAGTGACTTTATATTATCCTCTCATTGTTCTTTGGGTATTTGCCAGCATTTATGGTTCCATATAAAATTTAAGATTATCTTATACCAGTAAAAATCCATGTGGTACTCTAATAGGAATTGGATTTAATTTATGTAAATCTGGGGACAATTCATCTTTTCATAAGAAGCCTTCCCAGTTAAGAATATGATTTTAATGAAATAATGCCATTTGCAGCAACATGGATGGACCGAGAGATTATCATACTAAGTGAAGTAAGACAGAGAAAGACAAATATCAGATGATATCGCTCATATGGGGAATCTAAAAAGATGATACAAATGAACTTATTTACAAAACAGAAACAGATTCACAGACTTAGAAGACAAACTTATGGTTATGAAAGGGGAAAGGTGGGTGGGAGATAAATTAGGAGTTTGGGATTAACATATACACACTACTCTAAGTAAAACAGATAATCAACAAGGACCTACTGTATAGCACAGGGAACTCTACTCAATATTCTGTAATAACCTATGTGGGAAAAGAATCTGAAAAATGGATGTATGTATATGTATAATTGAATTACTTTGCTGTACAACTGAAACTAACACAACATTGCAAATCAACTATACCCCAATATAAAATAAAAATTAAATTTAAAAAAAGAATATGATTTTCTTATCCATTCACTAAGATTTTGTTTTATGACTTTCAAAAAGATTTTCTCACATAAATCTTATGTAATTTTTTTCCTGAATTTATTACTAAGTACTTTTCAGTGTACTTTTGCTGTAGTTCATTATTTCCAGTACAGATTTACCTGTATTATTCTAAGTATTGCTGCAGTAGGAAAAAATGGGTTTATTTATGATATTTCTTCTCCCCATTCATAGCACCCAATTTTTGTTGAATTCTGGAAGTTTTAATATTTTTTCTTGGTTTCTTGCATTTTATAGAAATACAACACATCAGAAAAAAGACAGAATTTTATTCTAGTTTTTCCAATGTTTATGCAAGAGTTACTAACTTTTACGAACTTTTAAGTCAATGAATAATAATGTTGATAATAAACATGCCTATCTTGTTCTTATTAAATTCAAATAGTTTTATTTTTAACAGTATTAATTTAATGTTAAATTAAAACTACAAATTTTACCTTTTTAGAATTTCAAATATTTGAGAAATGTGAAAAATTATTCAATTCATTAAAACACCTCAAACCCACTATATATTGTTCTCAACAACTACCATATCTAACTGCAAATGTCTACATACTTTTGTCTTTGGAAAAGAGGTCTATATATTTTATTAGTATATTTTTTGGATAAATTACTCATATATAGGAGTTGCATGTGAAGAAATAACGTTGTTGAATTTTGTCAGATACATTTCATATGTATTGATATAAATTGTCTACCTTAATGTGTTAATACAATGTACAATAATTATTTCTAGATATTAAAATAGACTTGCATTCCTTAAATAAACTCTATAACAGTCTATTATTCTTTGACACATTTCTGAACCATTTGCTAATATTTTATCAAGAATTCTGCTCAATGTTTAGGATGAAAGTGGTCTCTAGTTTCATCTTTATACTAGATGTTTATGTATTTATAATTATTAAAGCAATTTTAGTTTTCACAAAATAAATTGGGAAACAATCCATCTTTATCTATGTCTTGGACTACTTTAAATGCCATTAGAATATTCTGATCTTTAAATCGAACCTAAACTCAGTGGTGAATCCATCAGGTCTTAATTATTGATCAACAGTAAATATCACTACACACTTATTAAATTGGCTGAAATTAAAAAGACTGACAGCATCAAATGTTGGCAAGGATGTGGAGAAATTGCAACTCTCATACACAACTGGAGGGAATGTAAAATGGGTCAACGTAGTCAAAATAATTTGACAGTTTCTGGAAAAGTGAAACGTGTCCACCATATAATCCAGATATTCCAATCCAATCCAAGAGAATTTAAAACATATTCATGCAAAGGTAAGTATGCAGATGATCACAGCAGATTTATCTGTAACAGCCAAAAGCTGGAAACAAGCCATTGTCCATCACAAGACGAAAGGATAAACAAACTGTGATACAGGCATACAATGGAATACTACCTAGCAAAATAAAGGAATTAATTCCTGATACATGGAAAAGGATAAAGAAACTCAAAATAATTATGCAGATTTTTAAAAAACAGATGAAATGATTACATACTATATTATTTCATTTATATAAAATTAGATACTGCCAACTAATCTATAGTTAAGGAAAGCGGATTAGTGGTTACTGAGACAAGAGGGTCAGGGAGTGGGTAAGGGAGAGAGTACAGAGATGCACAAATAAACTTTCATTATCATTGCTGCAGTGATATTTTCATATATATATATAGAACATTCTCAAACTGTGCTCTTTAAATATGTATACTTTATCATATGTCAATTGTATGTCAATAAAGCTGTTTAAAATTCCTAAAGTTCCTTCCTGGTCTGTAAAGTCATAAAGGATGAGTAACTTGTAGGGACTAAGAGTTAGAGTGAGGCTCTCTGAATCCAGCCTCTTGTTATCCCAGTCTCATCTTTACATCCATGGGACTGTCAAATAGATGTCTGCCACAGGTGTCGAACAAAATCTTTATTGCTAAATCTTAAAAATTTCAATGGCACATTATGAAATTAAAGGGCAAAACAAGATAAATAAAAATATTAGAGCATACATAATACATAAAAATATGAATCAATGGGCACTTATTATATATCACTTCGTATGACAGTAATTATATGCACTTGTGCATATGTATCCTTAAATAAACTCAATTAATAAAGAGCATTCATCAACATTCACTCCAAACAACCATACTTAATGATATCCTTAAGAATTAAAAGCCTGACTCTTGTCATTAGTTTTTAAAACAGTGTCTATGAATTTGATTAATAAACTCTAGGTACTGATTACGCTATCTACTCGTGCATGCATTCGTCTACCAAAACTCACTGTAATTCAGAAACATCATTAACTCTAATGGTCATTGTTGAAAATGAGGGTGTTGTTAATATCATGGCCATCAGCATTAGCACATTAAAGACACTTTCTCACAGTCCTCCCAGCTTTAGTGACAATTTTGTTTTGACAAAATGGGAAAGTATTTAATATGATCTTATTATGATGTATAGCAGCAGCATTTGAAATAGCAAAGGAAAACCCTTTATTCTCTGAGAGGAATATATGAATAAGTTCCATAATTGTAGGACATAATGCAGCTATGGAAAAAATTATGTATATAAATATGAAAACTTTCCAAGTTACATTGTTAAGTGAAAAAGGAAATTAGAAAATAATCCTATTTTAAAAGATGAACAAAATCTCTCTATAATGTATGTATAGCCTTATTTTAATACTAGAAAAAGTATGAAAAAGTGTTTACAAAACTGTCAACATCAGTTACCTTAAACTAGATTGCAAAAGCATGGGTAATTTTCTTCCCTATTATTATTACAAAGTATATATTTTATGTTTTAATTTTTATAAAATCTGTTATGAAATATTATCTCTCAAATACACTTAAAATTTTGAAAGTCCCAGAAGAAGACCTCCCCTGAAAGTAAAAATATCTGTATGACATTATTCATTCAAATTAATAAAGTTAGTTCAAGGAATTACCATATATTGAGAAGACATAGATATGTACTCTATTTCTTACAACACTGCAAAATAAGTATCATTATCTTCATTTTACAGGTGAGGAAATTAAGGTTCAAAGAGGATAAGTGTTATTCCCAAACATAGTGCATAATTACCAAGTAGCATTAGTTAATTCGCACTCAAGTCTGGCTCTAATCTTGTGCTTCTGACTCTACAATATTACTTTCATATACTTATAGCCTATTTTAAAACACAGAGCATTCTAACACTGCAAATATTATAAAGGACTGAATATTACAGAGCAGACACTCTGCCTTTAAGAAACATTGTATCTTGAGAGAGAGAAGAAACAGTCACTATATGAATAACATAGTATGCTCAGTGACCAAGTCGAAATGAAAGAAGCCACATCTATTTCATTCATCTCTGCTTATCTCCATGCCTTTCATACAGTGGATATTTAACAAACATTTGTTGAATAAATGACGTCTTTCATTGTGGAATATAAACGTATTAAAAAGTCTCAAAATATTCAAATGTGTTCTGCCCAAAGGGTATGCAGAGGCTGTGTCAATCCAACGTGGACAAAGCACAAACCATGAGGCATTTCTCTTCACTTAGAGCATTGATACCACTCCAGCAACACAACCTTACGCGCCCTGTTTTGCCAACAAGCGAAGACACTTCTGAACAGGCTGGTTGGAGGGATATGCGTTGTCCATGGTCCTGAAACTTGAGCTCTTTGGGTAAAGCTCACTGGCGTTTTTAACTGTTTCTCATTTCCAACTCCCAGAAGCCACGTGCCAATTTAATAAATCTAACTGGCATTTAAAAACAGCTCTAAATACAAGTTATTAGGCCTGAAAACAGACTCAAATGAAAAAAATAAATTTACATGCGTCTCCAGGGGTCTTTCATTCTCCTTAAAACAATTGTGCCTTTTTTCCAAACAGTAAGAGTTGGTATTAGATTACTCTCACAGGTCAGGTCACTTTCCATATGGCCTTCTCAGACTTTTATGGCCTTCTATGGTTGATAGTTTCATGCTCCTAAGAAAATGATTTTAAAACTTCTTGGATTCCCAAGCAAGAGGCTCTGCTGACATTGCATCTAATTGACTATCTCAAACAGGGACTCAGAAAGAAAATATAAAATGAGTTACCAATGGCTTTTTTCAGTAGGCATGATCCTACACCTTTCATTTGGTTATTTTATGTGTCAAAAATGTGTATATACATATATATGTATACATATACATATACATTTGCTGCTAAGAAGCAGCAAATTTGGATTTACCATAGGTCAATTGCCTCTTTGATTATCTGCTATCAGAATAATCAATATTTATAGTTTTAAACCTATTATATTTGAATTTACTCCCTCAACCTATGAATTTTGAATAAGAACTATATATAATATACATAACTTGTTAATGTAAAATTGGGAAAGACTACATTCATTCATTCACTCATTCATTCAAATAAGTATTAAAAACCTATTATTTATAAAGCAATGTGCCAGGCACTGAATTTTTAAAACATTCCATCATCTAGCGATTGTTTAAATACAATTATTTAAAATATCAACTGAAGTAACTATGAGCAGTATTTTGATTACTGCATAACAATCTGAAAAATCCACGTTTATAGAAGATTTCAATGTCTTATTCAATATCTATTAAATACTAGATTTCCTATTTTACTGGTTGAGCGTACAACCAAATGTTTTTACTTTTCAAAATCATAAATAAATTTTGACAAATGTAAAAGGTCATTAGCTGCACTGAAATCCTTAAGACCTGCTATGAAATGTGCTCTCGATGGGATATTAATTTCAGAGACATCCATTTCAGTTGATTACCCTTGAACAAGACATAAATGTTACAGGACCACTGCTGCTAAAGATATGTCTTGCTTTTAAAAGAGTAGGGAATTAAATGAACTGGCTTTTCTTTTTCTTTGCTTTTCTGCAAATAAAAGGCTATAAAGATACTTTACTTCCAATTTTACTTAAAAATAAAAACAAGATTCTTAAATAATTAGACTCTCTTTGTCTTAGAAATTCTTTCATAAATTTTTCTTAAGCAATAATTAAGAACTTGCACAGAGAGTTACTTACAGAAGTGTGCTTGAAACACTGTTTATAATAGTAAAATAATTGGGAAAAAACTATTCATTGGGGAAATATATTTTTATATAGTGCATATATCTGAGTCTCTGTACATATTTTATTTAATATATACTATATATATAATTCATTAATTACAACTGGGATAATTATGACATACTTATATATTTTATATTTATATCATTTATAACTTTCTGCAGCATGTCTTTACTGCTTCTACAACGAGAAAAACATTGTTTGAACCAAATTTTTTAAAAATTCAAAAATTTGATACTGAAGTTTTATAAATTTTAAGCATCAAGTATGTATTTTATTAATTAGTCCTTCTCCATTTTATGAGCATCATGAAATGCAAAGTTAATCTCACTCACTTCCACAAATTTGTTTACTGGCTCCTGCCTTTGTGCTTTCCCACCCCTCCTCAACATGCATGCCAACAATATTTTATTTATACCCTTGAAAAAGTTACTTCTTTTCTCTGACTCTCAGTTGTTCTTTGTTGTAAAATAAAGGCATTAGAGTAGCTTCTTTTTATACTTTAATATTTAATATTCTTATGATATTCTAGGAAGCATCCCTAATGTAACCCTTGCAGCCTTGGTTAGTTCAATATATAACTTCATTCCCATATAGATGAACTTAATTTTCCATTAATCGAACAAAGCATACTCACTAGGCATACATTTTCTCTCCTAATACAGCCTAAACTTAAAGCTCAGCACTTGTAGTGCATATATATTGTTTTATCTCAACATCCCTCCTTTAGTCCATATGATTTTCATGAAACTGTGAAGTCAGAGTGTTCATGTGACACAAGTCTGTCAATCATTATGCTCAAAGTCATAGGTGTAAGTCTAGGATAGCGTGGAAGAAGAGTTCTTATGATCTATATTTTTATTGGTAGATACTAAGTTGTAGCTGGACTTATCTGTCCACATTTAAGAGTAAACATTTTGTTTTATTAAGGAATAAAATAAATGTTATGTGAAATAAAAGCATTAAGGCCAAAGTGAAGCTAGAGCTGCTGGCCATCATTTTTTCCCCGGCTACATAAAGAAAGACCATTTGAAAAGCACAGCATGTGACCAACATAGAAGGTATCAAAATTGAGAGATGGAGGAAGGAAAAGAAAAATGCTAATGACATTAGTTAAGCAGTTGGACTAAATGCGAGTAGATCAGTCCTACATCCTGCATTTCCCAGATATATGACACAATATATTTCCCTTCCTTATTTAAACTAGTCTTTGCTGGGTTTCTGGGTCCTGCAATGAAAAGAATTCTGGTGTATAAAGAGCAGGAATTATCCATTTATGTGTGTTTTGGTTTGGTTTTTTTCTATTTTAAAGCTTTCCCCATCACCTACAATAAATTCTATACTATGGTATTCTCTATATTTCCTGGCTTAAATACATAAGAAAATGTTTTCAACCATTTAAGTTTTATCTCCCTCCATAATGTCTTTTTCACAGTATTCAAAAGCTTAGTGAATAAATTCTAGAAACAAAGCAATACAGTAAGCCCCCTACATACGAACCGTCAAGTTGCGAACTTTCAAAGATGCGAACATGCGTTCCATCAGTGTCAGGTGTAAGTGAAATTGCAGCTTGCCCTCTGTCTCCTATTGCTGACGATCCTTCAGCTCTACCATCTCCCACCTCCTCTCCCTCCTCCAGTCAGTAACTCTTCTTGCCTGTTCACTTGATGCCAGCCCCTGTATGCCAGCTGTTGTACTGTACTACTGTACTTTTCAAGGTACTGTACTGTAAGATTTAAAACGTTTTATTTTTGTGTTTGTTTTCTTAATGTATTATTTATGTGAAAAGTATTATAAACTTATTACAGTACAGTACTATGTAGCCGATTGTGTTAGTTGGGTACCTAAGCTAACTTTGTTGGACTTAACGAACAAATTGGACTTAACAAACGCGCTCCTAGAATGGATCTCGTTCATATGTAGGGGACTTACTGTATATCAATTTGTAATACAAAACTTACATTTCTACTTTGGTGTCAAAGGTCAGCAGATACTCTGCTCATGGTAAACTGACAACAAGCCACAGAGGAAGGAAAACTGTTCTTTTCTATAAAATTACTGTAAGATCAGAACTGGACATGCTGGGCATTGTTTCAAATCCTCTCTGCCTCATCTCTTAATCCAGTCATCGATACAGTCATGGCCCTTCACCTCCAAACTGGACTGGGACCCTCTCACTTCCTGCCCCAGCTTCTCTAATGCCCTAGGCTGGGATGCCTGCAGAAACTTGTTCCTCATTGCAGAAACATAATCAGAAAGTTCAGAATTCACTCCTGAGACTAAGTCAGTTAATTTGATAGTAATCTCAAAACTGTTATACTCACCATGCCTAACCATGCTGAGTTGACAGAAGGCTACTGGTATGGCCTTCTAAATATCTACTGGACGTGAACAGTCATTTCAAAAAGCCACCTTACCATTTCTACAAATTGTTGATGGATTTTTTTCTTTTCCTGAATTGGCTAATGTGATCCTCTAGAAACAAGCCATTACCCAATGGCTCAACTTAGCCCCTGATACTTCAATTTTACTTTACATTTCTCTTCCTTCAAAGGTTGACTTGTAAAGAAATCAGTAATTAAATATCACACAAATAAATGAATGTAATGTTGTGGTAAGTCTTAGGAAGGAAAAATATAGAGTGCTTTAGGGGCTTAAGATAGGAGACATAGTTTAACCTACATACCAGGAAAAGATTCCCAGAGGAAATGTCATTCAAGCAGACCAAAAGGATGAGATTAAGTTAACTAAGAGGATTTAGGACCGGCGGAAGGAGAGGCATGTGGGAAAATATGGACAAATCTCTATGGTTGGAGTGAGCATGGAACGCAGACATAGCTAAAGGAAGATCAGTGTGAATGGAGTGAAGAAAGTGAAGAAAGCCTTTACCATATGAGGTCCTGTAGACCTTGCTAAGGTTTTCATCTTTATTCTGAGAACAGAGGAAAACAATGAAAGGTTTTTAAGCAAAGTTTGGTGTGAGAAGACATAGGATTGTAGTAGTTGTTAAGTTATTTCGTTGGTCAAAGTCTACCTTCATTTTACCAAGACTTCACTTTATCAAGACTCTTAACCCCATGCAACTGTGAAGATAAATCTTTTATTTTACTGGATGAACCAAGGAACAATTTTTCCTTAAATATCAAGGCACTTACATGCACAAAGATATCTAAACTTACATGTACTCACACACAATATTTCACATACAGATAAACATTACCTATTTCACAGTCTTATGACAGAAAGCATGCATGGTTTAAGGCCTAAAATTAAAGTCCAATGTTACGTGCTACCTTGACATCTGGGAGAAACCAGGAGGGCTTCATCTGGCCTAACTCCAAGTTTCCCTCCCCATTCTGATCCTGTGGGTAAGGTCCCCTAGCTAAACAACCTTCCTTACCAAGGGAACCAGGCACAGCCCCTGCTTATCCCTAAGTAGCATATTTCAGTTCCCTGCCATCCCATGAAATTATTCAAACATGCCAACCGCATCCTCCTGCTGGAACAAGAGGTCACCTCACCCTCTTGATGCTACAAACCTTGCTGCCCACAGCCCCTGGTTGTTCATTCTGTTCCTAAATACAACCCCTGTGTGGCCCTGCATGGCACAGTATCGTCCTTCCTATATATGTGACTAATTAACTGCTGTCAATCTCATCTGTCCAGTGTTGTGGTGTCATGTGTTCAGCCATTGCCATAGCCCAATGGTGGACTCTCTCTGTCATAAACAAGGTGAATAGGAGATGATTAAAGAAGCATGTGAATTAAAAAAACCAACATGTGGAAGTGTTGTGAAAGATATTAAGTACTTTACAAATATAAAATCAGACCTTTAAATTAAGCTAAGACTCCTCATTTTCGGCTGTCAAATTGCCCTATGTTTATTTTACAGATGAAGAAACTGAGGCCATAGAAGCAAAGCTGTTTTCCTAAGTTCATGCAATTACTAAGTTTTATGGTTAGATTTAAAACTTTTGGTCATCTGAATCCAAAGCTCATACTCTTCCTATTATGTCATATCGCAATCATTCGTCCCCGTTCAAGTGTGAAGTATATACAATGAAAATAATTAATATTTCTACTTTAAGATAAACATAAATAACAACCATGTGATTTTCTTTAAAATGATCATATTATACCCAGCACATCCACCCACAAGCATAGGCAAACACCTCATAAAAAAGCTCTCAGGTATCTCTGGTTAATCCATCACTGATGTCCTCTGACACACACACACAGACATCCTTGACCACCACTGCCACCTCCATCGCATATTCTTGCATTTAGTGTTAGCACTTCTAAAAGGAAGGAGAAATTCATCTTTGGTCAAGCAACACAACCATGGAGAATGTTCCATCGTAATATTTCAACTGCCAAACAATACATTATATCACTATTGTCACAGTATTTAGATTTCCACATGGCACCATTTATTTGGTAACTTCTAACACGGCCCACTATCACAGAAAGATATCTGAAGGAATGCAGTATAGCCTAGTTCCTTGAGAAAGGATCCATAAACAGACATGATCAGTGTTTACGCTTGCCTCAGCTCTGAAATGTGCACAATAAACACAGATGAGAGTATCCAGAACCCAGTGCTGAAAAAAACATCTTAGAGGAATAAAGACGTGGTATGTTTCAACCTGTGAAAAAGATGATGATTTCATAAAATCTCTTAATCCCTTAACACAGAGTTTAAGATGTAGAAATTACTCCACATACAGTGCATGTTAGATATTAGGATTCAAAGGAAAATCTGATGCTGCCTTATGTAGTCTTCAAAGCACAATAAGTATTTTTGCATGTTTAACACTACATAATACTCATGCAATGAAACGCAGCTATCTTCATATTGAATTTATTCTTAAATCAGTAAATGGATTTTCCCATATAACGTTATTTACTTATGATTAGTCAGAAGTAACAACAAAATTTTCAAAACCCAAATCAGCAAACTAGAGATTTTCATTCTCAAAAGTCAGCTTAGCCTTCTCTCTATAAGAGGAAACACACACACACACACACACATACACACACACTGTGCTTAATATGTAATCTAGCTATGCTCTGTACATTTTACCATCCCAAATTTAACTTACTTTGCTCAGGAAAGTTTCAGCAAGGAAAAGGACAGCTGTGGGAAAGGGAGTAGGCATTCGATTTAAGTTTACAAGCATTTATTGAGTGTCTATTCTCTGCCAGGAACCTGTTACACTTTAAAGATAAATGGTAAATTAAATGCACACACAGAGTCGCTCTTACAGAGTTTGTGTGTGGCAAAAAAACACAGACTCTCCTACAACACTATTATTTTATTCTGCTCGTTTGTTCATAGGACTTACTTTTTATTTGTATTTATCTATTTGTCCGCTTATTTATTTGTAATTTGGGTTCTCCAACATCAGCTGATACACCCATGAAGAAAGGACTCATGTCTACTTCATTCATCACTGTAAAGCTTGCCCCTAATAGATGTCTGGCATGTTAGACAAGTAATAGACTATGTTTGGGGTCCCCATACCACCCTCAGTTTCAATGATTCACTAGAAGTACTCACAGAATTCAGAAAAGCTGTTATGTTCATGGTATGGTTTATTACAGCAAAAGGATACAGATTGATATCTGCAAAGGAAAAAGGCTCACATAGCAGAATTCAGCAGAGATTAGGCACAAGCTTCTGGCCGTCCTCTCCCAGTGGAGTCATACAGACAGCACTTAATTCTCCTAGCAATGATGTGTGACAACAGGCATTAAATATTGCCAACCAAGGAGCTCACCTAAGCCTGCTGTCCAGGGTTTATTATTGGAGGTCAATCACATAGGTAGGAAACACTGACACTGGTTACTCAGTGACCTCTCCTGCCCCTTTAGAGGTCAAGCTGACACAATACTGCTCAAGGCCACCCTGTGAATCTCATTGTTAGCATAAACTATCTGCTGTGCCCCAAGGCCTCAGGTGTACAAAGATACTCTTATCAGGCAGGATATTCCAAGGGCTTAAATGTTATCTCTCAGCAGCCAGTCAAGGGCTTTTGAGAGTGCTTTAAGAGTATATAGCAAAGGATTTAGCCTAATTTAGGGATAGGGAATGTCTCCCTGAGTCTATGCAAGTTTAAACTGTGATCTAGAAGATAAACGGAATGTACCAAATTAAAAGATGGGGGATGTGAAAAGGGAGTAAAAAAGGAAGTGACAGTGGCAGGGATAGCCTACCAGAGTGAATAAGCAGCACGGAGAAAATCTGGAGACACATTTCTCATTTTTAAATTACTCCACCCGATCTCTGTAAAAAAACATACATCGATGTTTATAGAGAAGAGAAAACTCTCTGCATAAATTTCTTTTAGATGCATCATTTAAATTTTATACCAAGAACAAACAACCCCTTCCTCTGGCCTGTATAGTTTAGGCTCCAATCTTTCCTTAGTCTTCCTTGGTAGTTCACACACTTAAAAAAATATTTAGTGACATTTACAACGTACCAAGCATCATGCAGGACCTTGTCAATATAGCAGCTAATCTCAGTTCTTGACCTTAGTGAGGAATTTTATCTAAAATGAATTGGCACGGTTTTACATTGTGAGAGTGTAAAATAAAGGAAAAACTATAAACAGGAATAACAGGTGGAATAAAATTTGTATGATTTAGATTTGGGTGGCAAGGCCATCCTCTCTAAGAAATCACATTTGAACTGAGATCTAAAAGACAGAGGAGTGAGCCAGGTAAAGCATGAACAGGATGGGGAACAGGGAGTGAGTAGCAGTACCGGAAAAAAATCACAGGACCGTCTGAAGATTCCGAGTGGGAAATACCTTGATGTACCAGGGAACAGAAAGCGAGCCAACATTTCTGGGGTGTTATATGTAGAAGGGAAACTGGTCCAAGGAACAGGTAAAGTGAAAAATAAGGGCCAAATGATGGAAGTCCTTCTGGCCTATCATAAGAGTGTGCCTTTCGTGTGAAATGCAGGTACAGAGCAGAGTTCTAGAACCATTAATAGCCTGTTTGGGAAGGACAGCTAATGGCTAGGGGTTACGGCCAGCCCGGAGTCCCACTCGTGCCTAGATATGGCTGTTTCAAGTCCTTTAACACAACACACTCACATACACACGCACACACACACACCAGACTTTGTGCTTTCAGACAAAGAGCAGACTAAAGAATACTGTACACTCCCCATTAGCTTTGGGACAGGGGGAGTCCTGAGTTTACACAAGGTCATTCTTTGAGTCCAGAGCACCTGAACCAAAAGGATCAGATCTCCAACCCTGGTAAATGTATAGGCTTACCTATGACTCTCCTCCTCAAGGCAAATTTTTCACCTCCTAGCCCTGCATTCACTGGTGTGCTGAGTCACCCAAATTAGGCCCAGAAAACAAATTTAATGGCCCTCAATATATATGTATGTATTGGAGACATTTAAAAACTGTAAAAGAAGTATTCCCTGTTCTTAAGTAGCTTGGAACATAGTAGGGAAGATAAGACATAGACAGAAATTTTCTCAAGTTCAAGCCATAAATCACAGAAGGGGGAAAACAATAAGATACAGAGGAGGAAAAAAAAAATGAAATCAGACATTATTTCGTGGAAGGAATATTTTAGCTGCACTTTAACTATGTAATAGCTTCAACAAAAAGAAACAGGTAAATGTATTAGGAAAATTTGCAAAAGCTCTTTGAATATATACATGGGAAGCTACATGGATTGGTTGATCTTAGCTTCTACTGGTGAAGGCCAAACTTCTGTTTCCCTCCACATGTTCTCAGAACAATTTGAAAGTTCCCCTTTCTGTCCGGGGACATATGCACAATACAATATACTTCGTCACTAAAGCATCTGAGCTATGGGTTTAGAGCAAAGTAGGTGGGGTATTGAAAAATTCAAATCAGATAATGCCAAAAGTGATGGAAATGTTTTACATCAGCTGAGCTTTCAGCTATGATTTCAAGAAGCCCAAAGAAAAAACGTTTCATGGACCTCATCACAAGACAGGAAAATTTTACTGAGAGTTCTCTGAATAAAAAATTAACCAAGGATGGTGATCAGGAGGTTCAAATTGCTGGTAGGTTAAGTCTCTGTGGTACTGCTTGTATCTTGCTATTAAATTTACCATAGACAAAACAGACGGGACAAGGCTTGAGTTCCTTGTCCTCAAAAAGCAAAGCCTTTCAAAATGACACTGTGACAGGTTAAATTCCACATGCTCTATTTGAAGGAAAAATAAGAGAGGTCCCTAACAGAGGTAGGTTTGGCAACACTAAAGAAGCGTTAAAAATTCAGTTCCTCTCATTTTTATTTGCAGCAGGATGAGAATTTCTCTCCCTGTCCCAGACTTTCTTGTCTTGCATCCTCCTCCACTCTCACCCCTCATTCAGTACTGTAAACAGAGAAGAGGGGCAAAGACATCTCAGAACTCTAACACATTTATTTATTCATACATTTAACAAGTAAGTCCTGAGCACTTACTAAGTACTGATAATCCCATAATGAGCTAATAAGGTCCTGTCCACATAGCACATGTATTTTTATGGATCTTACATTCTAGATCTTTCATCAAAATTATTTTGTGAAAAATTCTTTATTATCCAAAGGAAGATGTGTTTGTCTTTGTGTTTCACCCTAGAGACTATTAAGAACCTACTCCTGCGACACACGTGGGGGAAGGCCTGGAAGTAGCTCCCCAATATGGAACTAAGACCCTCAGGGAGGTGAAAGAAAACAAAAGGACTAACACACTAAAAAAAGGTGACTATCAGACAAAGAAGTGAACTCCATGGTGCCTAGTCAAATGGACTGACAAATTATTTAATGGAAAAATCAAGAATTAGTATGTACCGTTTTCTTTTGGGTAATGGATTATATCTATACCCTCCAACACATTATAACAATAACCACAGAGTTTACATTTGAAGAACCCATTTTTCTCCTTCCCCCTGACCCTTTCCTTGGAGGAAGGTCTTCACTGGGGCAGAGTAAAGGGATGTTTAATATTAGGCAAGATAAATTTTGTTTTTATGTAGATGCTCCAATCCAAAAGAATCTAAATCCTCCTCAACTGATACTCAGGATCCTGACCCTTCGGGGTAGAAAGTGGTTTCAAAGAAAGAACAAAGGGTTGGGGGGAGAATGAGGAAGAAAACAGAACACTCTGCCGTGTACCCTTCTGTTCACGCTATGAAGTGGGCATTGCTTTGGGCCCTCAAAGAGATGAAGCCTCAGTCCCTGTCATGAAAGGCCCACACCTTGAGGGGCTGTATTGTACCTCACAGTCTGGTCCACAGGAGACAGCCATAAGGAAGACACAAGTTGCAAAAGGAGAGTTTGCCTCTGTTCTGCCCAAGGGAGAGAGCAAGCTTCATATAAACAGAGATGCAGGAAGAAAGGCATGGTGGTGGTAATATCAGTTCACACAAACGTACAGATCTAGAGGATCCCAGAGTATGATAAAGGTAGAGCCAGCCCTCCAGTCTCCCTGCGTTATAGAGTATCAGTAGAATTTTCTGGGAGTGAGACCAGAAGATATAATCGGATTTCAGGGTTTGGAAAAGTGTGTGAGAAAAGGAAGCCCATCAGAGAAGTTGGAACTCAATTCAGCAGGAAATGTGAAATCAACCCAAAGCTTGCTGTCTGAACAATGATGTCAGGATTAATAATTTGCCTGGAAAGGAGAATTTGCTATTTCTAAACTCACTGAGGTTGGGACAGGAGGACTTTAATTAGAGCCTAAGAAAAACTTAATAACTTTATATGGGTAATATGAGAAAGAGGAACTTTACACTCAGTGTTCAGTTACTTCCTTTAGAACTAAATTGGAACATGATGGGAAAACATCACTATGGTAAGAAGGACAAGCTTCAGGACTTCCCTGGTGGCCCAGTGGTTAAGAATCCACCTGCCAATGCAGGGGACATGAGTTCGAGCCCTGGTCCGGGAAGATCCCACATGCCACGGAGCACCTAAGCCCGTGCGCCACGACTACTGAGCCTGTGCTCTAGAGCCTGTGAGCCACAACTACTGAGCCTGTGAGCCACAACTACTGAGCCCGTGTGCCACAACTACTGAAGCCTGCGTGCCTAGAGCCTGTGCACCACAACGAAGAGTAGCCCCTGTTGGCCGCAACTAGAGAAAGCCCACGCACCACAACAAAGACCCAATGCAGCCAAAATAAATGAATGAATGAATTAAAAAAAAAAAAAAAGGACAAGCTTCAAAGTATGCCATTAGTGTTTAATAGGAGCCTGATGCTATTTATCTGAGAATAAAATTTTCCCAAATGAGCTAATACCAAGTGTAGCAGATCTTGAGCTGTACCATCATTAGATAAATCTAAATGATATAAGGAATTCCTAATATCCAACCCAGCAGGCCAATGAACTCTTCCTTGAAACTGTATCAAGCTCACTAAGAACACACTCTTTGGAGTGAGATAGGACGACACTAGCTTTATCACCTTGGGCAAGCCACTTAACCTCTGGCTGCCAATGACGCAAGAGGGAGGAGATATGGAGATATATGTATATGTATAGCTGATTCACTTTGTTATAAAGCAGAAACTAACACACCATTGTAAAGCAATCATACTCCAATACAGATGTTAAGAAAAAAAAAGAATGCAGTTAAATATTTACTAATCATTGGCTGTGGATCAGGTGTCATGCAAACTACTGGAGTATAATAGAGAAACAGGCAGATGTAACCCCTGGCTTCCTAGAGTTTACATTCACGTGGAGATTGTTCAAAATGGGAGTGAACAAACAATGCCAGTTTTGTAAAATGAAGATATTTTTACAAAACCTTTGTTATGCTTATGTTATAGGTTATTGTGAAAATTATATAAAATAATGTATATAAATCCCTTCACTGACCTAGTAATAAATACTGAATAAGGCTTAGTTATCATTAATATTATTACTGACACTGTGGGCTTCAGGAAGTTGCATTTGTAAAAGCAATTTGCAAATGCAACTTTTGTGGAAGGCTAAAAAAGTCGAGTAAAAAATGATTTCAAAGCAAGCAGATTCTCAGTTTCTAACAGGATACATAAGCACAGTGAAACTGACACTGTGCAAAAAGTATATATATACTTTGTTATTTTAAAAGGACACCTACTGTGGCAGACATCACTCCTTTTATCTAAGTGCTTTGCCATCCAATCACAGAATCAAGATCTAATTTAATGGTAACTGGTTACTTTGGACAAAGAGAAACAAGAGACAGGTTAATTGCATTTCACCGGGACCGGAACATTAAAATAACCCAGGGAGTAATTTATTCTAAAGACAAAGAATCCGGGGCTAGGAACATTTTAACCAACTATGAAAGACATCCATGGAATGGGGCTGTGTTAAAGAAAAGCCTAGTAAAATTCACAGGCTCCCTTTTCTCAAAGTTTGCAACCTGAAAAAAAATTAAATAAGATAGAGTGGGTAATTTTTTTCAACTATAAGTTTTCTAAAAATGGGAAAAACAAGCTAAGATTTAAAATGCAAAGACTTTACCAAACTGTGGTCTTCTAGTAGTCAAATCCTAAAGCTTACTCAGGATTCCCTGGTTCAGTGTCTGCTCACAGCAAGCTTTCAGGAATTACTTGTTGGATAAAGCAAATTTTCTGGCCTTGTAAATTCCACTCTGTGTTTTAATAATTCAATAGCAAAAATAAAAAATAAAAAAAATAATTCAATAGCAAAGCTGAAAACATTGCTTAGTCATTCCTCATGCAAAGGCCTTGCATGTTATACCACAGTTTTATTAATAAGCCAAGTATTTCAGCTTTCATGCTGTCTGACATGAAATTAGAATAAATTTAACTGTGCTATTTCCTCACACTCTTTCCTGTTCCTTACTAATCATTTTCCGTTATCAGCTGTTAACACGTGAGCCATCACAAAACCCAGCCTAAGCCTCTACTGCAGTTCCCTATGTTCCATCGTCAAATGGTGTTTATAATAATTTGTTTTGATTTTCCAGTGCTCTTAGGATCATAGGTGGTTCCGTATTAAAGAGGACTATTGAAAAAATAGTGAGTTTGCTGAGTGATGTCACAAAAGGAATTGTCACAAAAGGAAATGAACAAGTGATTAGCTGCTAGAAGTTTCACAGAACTTAAAATAACAGTTCTAAGTACACATTCTGCCAAATTATTTTCACACTGAATGTCTACCATGGTCTGAAACATTATCCAAGCCACCATCAGTATTAAACTGGACCACTGCAATAGCCTCTTATATGGCTTTCCTGCTTCCATTCCTGTTCCTACAAGTTCATCACTGAGTGGCCAGAGTTACTGTAAAATTTAAATCAGATCATGCCGCTCCCTTGTGTAAATTGTTCCATTGCTTTCACTGCACTGGAAATTAATCCATATTCCAAACTATGATCTTCAAGGCCTTATATAGGGTTCTGGCCCCTGCAGACCTCTTGAATGCCAACTCATGCTAGGAACCTGGACCTACTATATGTGAACCACACTGGCCTTTCTATTCCTTGGGTACACCAGGTACCTCTCTTCTTTAGAGCCTTTGCATCTGCCTTTTCCTTTGACAGAATGTACTGCCCCAAGGTTTTTCTAATGAGCACCTTCTTATTCAACTCAGTTCTCTGCCCCATGTTTGAAGAGGCCTACTGTCAACATCCAATCTAAAGGAGCAGCTACTCCCGAATTCACTCTCAACTCCCTCTTACTTCAGTCACAAATTTATCACTGTCTAAAATACTGTCTTCAAGTATTTGCTTACCTATTGATTAGCCGCCTGTTCAACAAGCCCACCCCTAAGATTTTCAATGCCCACTGACATATGTTTAAACATTTAAAAGTTATAAATCAAGCTAAAAAAACCTGCTAAATAAAATACATTCTATCTTCCTACCTTTGATAAAAAGGTTTAATAATGAAAGGCCAAGTTCAAATTTACCACCCTCAGACTGCTTGATGTACTGTGCCAGAATATGCAGCCTGAGAGAGGGGTCAAACCCTGGCTCATGGCCCAACCCCTTTCCCTTCCCACCCTTTGACAATGGCCCACTCAGAAAAAAAGCCTCATATTAACATACAAAACACACCAACCCATTCAGCCATGTCTCATCTACAGTTCCTCCTCCCAGACAAGTAACAAGGCCCTGGCCACTCCGCAGACACAGAAGGGAGCACAACAGTGTCATACTAGAAGGGATTCATGAAACAGGCTTGTGCACTCTCTAGAAGTCGGCTCAGGGTGGTTTGGGCAGGGAACTCAAGGTGCCAGTTACCTGGTTTATGATCTCAAAAGAGAGGCAAGTCAGCAGCTTCCCTTGGCCATTCGGACACCATGGCCAATATGGAGGGATGTGCTGGATAGGGCCAAAGTGTGATCCTCTTACATGTAAGGCCCAGGACAGGGCCCTGCTTGTATGAATTTCAGAGAGGTACTGCAGTCTAAACCCCACCCCTACCCCATCTATAATCAGAATGCAAGTTCCACAAGAACAGCTCTATTTTGTGTTTTCATCTTTAAACATTTCCATGCACTTAGTATGTGCTTAATAAATATTTGTTGAATAAACAAACAGCTGGTACTTGAATGTTTATGGAAATGCATATAATGTTTTAACCTCAAAATATCTCTATGAGTGTCTAGATAATTGGATATTCAACTTTTTAGCCCAAAACTTGAGTACAAGTTTGGGGGGCCGGTGGGGGGGGGGAGATGAGTTCAAGTTCACATACTAACTGTTAGAACTAAAAATGAGGATTAAAAGGAGCCAGGTATTCAAGAGTAGAGACTCAGTTATTGCCACCCATCAGATTGCAATTATGTGGAATACATTTTTTAAAATACTAGACTTTACTTTTTAGAGCAGTTTTAGGTCCAACAGCTAAATTGAGAGAGTATAAAATGTTTTACCTTTCAAGTAACACAGAAGAAAATGAGAAATTTAAGATCCACACTTCTTCACCAAAAATGATAGGGAACCGGGACCTAAATCATGTCAAGGTTAGGAAGGCCAACAGGCTGACCCAGGGTCCTCCCTGGCAGGGGGTCCACTGTTCTTTGGAAAACTTAGAATCCAGAGATGCTAGAAACAACCTGAGATCTGCTGTTGGACCTCTCAGAGCCTACCAGATGGGTTCAATGGACTGGGTGAAAACTTTCCCTTAAATGTGACGGTCATCAAAGAAAAAACATCTAGGAAACAGGGCTTCCCACCATCATCAAGTTTTTCTAATCAAGGAAAAGCTATTGGCTCCAACTCAAAAGGAAGAATGTCAGTAGCCTGATCATATGGCAAAAGAACCATAGCAATAACAACGACAATCATCATGGCGAATGTATACTGAGTTTAGCTTTCCAAAGTCATGAACTTCTTGCCCTCTCCATTCCCCTTTCTCTCTAATCCAAGGTGCCATGAGCCCTCACCTGGTGGACAGCAGTCCCCTCCTCACTTAGGTCTTTGAGCATCCACACCTACCCTCCCCTATCTTCATGCTGTGACCACAATTCAAAATGCAAACATACTCATGTCAACACCACCAACACCTTATCCTTCTTAAAACCCTTCAGCAGTTTCTCAAAAATCTCAATTAAAAAAAAATCAGAATCTATAACATGGTCTAAAAGGCCCTATATGTTCTGACGCCTGCTAGCGTCTCCAGCCTCATCACACATCACTCATCCCTCTTGTTCCCTGGGCTCCAGCCACACTGGCCTATACTCCGTTCATCAGAAGCCTCCTGCTCCCTGCTGATTCCAGGGCCTTTGCACGTCTTACTCTCCGTGTGATGAAACCTCTCCTCTCTCTCTCCCCATCTTCCCTTAGCTAACTTCTACTCATCTTTGGGATCTAACTCTAATGTCACCTTCTCATGGAAGTTTTCCTGCTCTTCCAGACTCAGAAGATACCTCAGAGCTATAATACTGTATTGCTTCATTTCATAGCACTTGTCACAGTTAAAATGTTACACATATTTGTGTAGTTATTTAATTCATAGCTGTCTTCTCAACTAAGCTCACAAAATCCCCAACTTATAGGTTCCATGAAGGCAGAATGAGTGTGCCTTGGCTCACCCCTTTATTCCCAGAACTTAAAACCGTTCCTGGGCAAGTGACATCAGCAACATGGCTGAATAAGACATCCCTCGTTGTATCCCCCCCATCAACAACAACAATTTGGCATCCATCCACAGACAAAAGTGCCTTTGGGGGAGCTGTGGGACCTAGCACCATACACCAAAGAACCCAGGAAGAGTCCCGCTCACCCATACATTAGATAATAGGCATACAGACCTTGGTCCTGACTGTGGACACTGCAGGGTGTGTGAACTGGCTCCAGCCACTCTCAGCCATGGTCCAGGAGGCCCTGGAGAACACTGTCTTGGACAATCATGCAGATAAGACAGTCCTTGCAGAAGTCCAAGTTTCCAAAAAAGAAGTTCCAGCACACTGTTGGAGAAAAAAAAAATGAGTTTAGATGCATTGAAGAAGACTGGAGGAAAAGTTTCCCTTTACCCATGTCATGCCTCCCCCAGGGTGGCACAGCTCAGTGTGCCAAATGAGACCTGCTAGGCCCATGATTGCTCCCACAAGGAAAACTGAGAGCATGTAGGTGAGTATCCAGCTTCCCTAGCTATATGAGATGTTGCCATAATCCCATTTCTCTCTCGCCCCATCCAAGGTACTAAGTCATGAGCTGTATGATTAGGGGAGGGAAAAAGCTGAGAGAGCTGCAGATCGGACTCTCAGACGGCTTTAAAGAGACATAGATCCTACCAACTACATCACAAACTACACCAAGAAGCCTGTCCATGAGACATTGGGGATGCCTCACCTACAGATACCCCCAATTTACCCATGGGCATCCTCGGTGCTCTGGGTGCCTTGTCAACACATATCCCCACCCTGCAGCTAGCTCTCTGTGCATGCTCCAGATGGTGGCAGAGCCAGTTTTGGAAAATGGCTAATGAGCACATGCAGAAAGCTGACCTGAATCTGTGAGCTAGAGACAGACCATAAATTTGAGCTTGAGTTTGGCCCTTGGGAAAGCAACAGGAAGGTTGTCAGCATTTGGCCTGGTGCTTTTTGGGGTGGAGAGAAACCATACACTCTTACAAATTCTGCCACAAGAGGGAACAAGAAGCCTGGAGCAGTTATATCCATAGAAGGTCTGAGAAAGCCTCATATTTCCTTAGTAGGGCTGATGGAAGGTATTTATTTCCCAAGGTCAGTTTAGTAAAGACAGGAGGAGGACATAACTAAAATGTAAATAAGACAGCAACAGAAGACTACAAGGAACATGAAAGAAATCAAGAAAATATGACCACCAAAAGATCAAAATAATCATCCAGTAACCAAGCTCAAAGACATGGAGATAAGATATTGAAAATAACTGTTTGAAGGAAGATCACTAAGCTACAAGAAAACACAGAAAGACAATTCAACAAAATCAGGAAAACAATATGTGAACAAAATAAAAAGTTTAACAAAGAGACAAATCATAAAAAAGAACCAAACAATAATTCTGGAGCTGAAGAATACAATGAATAAAATAAAAAATGCAATAGACAGAATCAACAGCAGACTAGATCAAGCAGAAAAAATGATCTGTGAATTACAAGATAGGACAAGAGATCTTCTCTAAGGCATGTTATAATAAAACTGTCAAATATCAAAGACAAGGAGAGTTTCTTAAAAGTAGTAAGAGAAAAGAAGTTGCAATTTACAAGGGAACCCCCATTAGGCTATCAGTGGATTTCTCAGCAAAAACCATTTAAGCCAGGAGAGCGTGGGATAATGTATTCAAAGTGCTCAAAGAAAAAACTGCCAAACAAGAATACTTTACCCAGCAAAGTTGTCCTTCAGAAATGAAGAAGAGATAAAGACTTTCTCAGACAAATAAAAACTGAAGGGAGTTCATCACAACTAGACCTGCCTTATGAGAAATACTGAAAGGAATTCTTCAAGATGAAATGAAAAGATGCTAACTAGTAACATGAAAACATATGAAAATATAAAACACGTCAGTAAACGTTAAGTATGTAGTCAAATTCAGAATACTATTATACTGTGATACTGTGGTGTGTTAACCGCTTAATTCTAGCATAAAGGTTAAAGGACGATAGTATTCAAAGTAACTATAGCTACAATAATTTGTTACTGAACACACAATATAAAAAGAGGTGAATTATGGCATCAAAGACATAAATGGAAAGGAGGAATAAAAAGGTAGAGCTTTGTATGCCAAAAAGGTAGAGTTTTGTATGCAAAAAAGTTAACTTGTTATCAACATAAAGTAGATATTTATAAGAAGTTTCATGTAAGGCTCATGATAATCACACAACAAAAACCTACAGTAGATTCACAAAAGAAAAATAGAAGGGAATTAAAGCATATCACTCTTAAAAATTATCAATTCACAAAGGAAAGCATCTGGAGAGAGAAAGGAAGACTGAAACTACAAAAAAGCCAGAAAACAATTAATATGATGGCATTAGTCAGTCTTTATCTATCAATAATTAATCTTAATGTAAATGGATTAAGTTCTGCAAACAACCACAGCCACAGAGTGACTGGTTGATTTAAAAAACAAGACCCAACTATATGCTGCCTACAAAAGGCTCACTTCAGCTTTAAGGACACAGGCTCAAAGTGAAGGAATAGAAAAAGATATTCCATGAAAGTGGAAACCAAAAGCGAGTAGGGATGGCTATACATGTTTCAGACAAAGTAGATTTTAAACCAAAAATTAGAACTAGAGACAAAGAAGGTCATTATATAATGATAAAGAAGTCAATTCATCAAGAAGATATAACAATCATAAATAATATATGTACGCAACATCCAAACACCTAAATATATTAAGCAAATACTAACAGATCTGAAGGGAGACATACACAACAATACAATAATAGAGGACTTCAATACCCCACTTTCAAAAATGAATAGGAACAAAAAATCAAAAGGAAACTTTGGACTTGAACTATACTTTAGACCAAACGGACCTAACAGGCATATACAGAACACTGCATCAAACAGCAGCAGAGTACACATTCTTCTCAAGCACACATGGAACATATTCTTTAGGATATGTTATATGATAGGTAACAAAATAAGTCTTGGCCAATTTAAGAAGACCGAAATCACACTAAGTATGTTTTCCAACCATAATAATATAAAAGTAAAAATCAATAACAATAGGAAAGTTGGAAAATTCACAAACATGTGGAAATTAAACAACACACTTAACAACCAATGAATCAAAGAATAAAATCAAAAGGGAAATTAAAAAAATATTGAAACAAATGAAAATGAAAACAAAACATACCAAAATATATGGGATGCTGCAAAAGCAGTGCTGAGAGAGAAGTTTTAGTAATAAACACCTACAAAAGAAGTAAGACAGATTTCAAGTAAACAAAATAACTTTATACCTCAAGGAACTAGAAAAAGAACAAATGAAACCCAAAGTTAGCAGAAGAAAGAAATAACATATCAGAGCAAAAAGAAATGAAGTAGAGACTAAAAAGACAACAGAAAAGATCAGTGAAAGTAACAGCTGGTTTTTTGAAAAGATAAAATTGACAAACCTTTAGCTAGATTCACCAAGAAAAAAAAATGAAAAGACCCAAATAAAATCAGAAATGAAAGAAGAGACATTACAACTGATACCACAGAAATATAAAGAATCATAAGAGACTATACTATAAACAATTATACACCAACATATTTGGCAACCTAGAAGAAATGAATAAATTCTTAGAATTGTACAACCTACCATAACTGAATCATGAAGAAACAGAAAATATGAACAGCAAATAATGAGTAAGGATTAAATCAGTAACCAAAAATCTCCCAACAGAAAATTCCAGGATTGTTTCCCCAATAAATTCTACCAAATATTTAAATAAGAATTAATGCCAATTCTTCTCAAACTCTTCCAAAAAATTAAAGAGACGGCAACATTTCCAATCTCACTTTATTAGGCTAGCATTACTCGATACCAAAGCCAGATAAGGATGCTACAAGAAGGAAAAAAAAAGAAACTACAGGTCAATATCCCTGATTAATATAGATGCAAAAATTCTCAGCAAAATATGAGCAAACTGAATTCAACATCACATTAGATAGATCATACACCATTATCAAGTGGGATTGATTCCAGGGATGCAAGGATGGTTCAACATATGCAGATCAATAAATGTGATATACCACATTAATAGAAACAAAAACAAAAATCATATGGTCATTTCAATAGATGCAGAAAAAGCACCTGACAAAATTCAACAGCCTTTCATGATAAAAACTCTCAGCAAAGTGGGTATAAAAGAAATGTACCTCAACATAATAAAGGGCACATATGACAAACTTAGAGCTGACATGACACTCAAAACCTTTTAGTTGAAAATTTTTACTCTCAGATGAGGAAAAAGACAACGATGCCCACTCTCATCACTCTTATTCAGTATAATACTAAAGTCTTCACCACAGTGATCAAGCAAGAGAAAGAAATAAAAGGAAGGAAGAAGTAAAATGTTTGGTTGCCGATGACATATCATATAGTATATAAAATCCTAAAGACTCCACCAAAACCTGTTAAATAAATAATTGAGTAGAGTTGGAAGACAGAAATTCAACATACAGAAATGAGTTGTGTTTCTATGCATTAACAACAAAATATCTGAAAAATAAACAATCCTATTCACAATAGCATCAAAAATAATAAAATACTTACGAATAAATTTAATCAAGGGTGTTACATCTGTGAGAATGGCTATTATCAAAAAGACAAGTAATAACAAGTATTAGATGGGGAGAAAGGGAGCATTCATGCACTACTGGTGGGAATGTAAATTGGCACAGCCACCAAGAAAACCAGTATGAAGGTTCTTCAAAATTTAAAAGAGAACTACCACATGACCCAGGCATTTCACTTCTGGGTATATATCCAAAGAATATGAAATCACTCTCTTGAAGACATATCTGCACTCCTATGTTCATTGCAGCATTACTACACAGCCAAGATATGGAAACAACCTAAGCATCCACCTATGGATGAATGGATAAAGAAGGGGTAGCATATATATATATATATATATATATATATATATATATATATACACACACACACACACACACACACACACATACCTATATATACATATATTTACATATATATATATAAATATATATATATATAAAATGGAATACAATTCTGTCATAAGAAAGAAGGAGATCATGGCTTTGGGACAACTTGGATGGACCTTGAGGGCATTATGCTAAGTGAAATAAGTCAGACAGGGAAAGACAAATACTGTATGATATCACTTGTATGTGGAATCTAAAAAAGATAAACTCACAAAAACAGAGAGTAGAATGATGGTTGCCAGGGACTAGGGGGTGGGAGAAATGAAAGATGTTAGTCAAAAGATACAAATTTCCAGTTCTAAGATGAATATATTTTGGAATTTAATATGCAGTATGGTGATTATAGTGAGTAATACTGTATTATATACTTGAAATGTGCTGAGCAAGTAGATCTAAATAGTCTCAACACAAAAATGAAATGGTAATTATGTGAGGTGATGAAGATGCTAACTGACCCTACTGTTAGTTGGGTTTTGCAATAGTTACATTTTGCAATATATGAGTATCAAATCGTTACACTGTAAACCTTAAACTTACACAATGTTGTACGTAAATTATATCTCAATAAAGTTGGGGAAAAAAACATTCCTAGCACACATTTGGTGCTCCATAAATAGTTCTTGAATTAAGGGAACAGGTAGAATAAAGGAATAGTTCCTTGTGTGCAAAGAATTGTGTTCTGCATTATTCATGTTATAAATGAGGAAACTAAAGCTTAAGAAGTTGAGTAATTTCTCCAACATCATATATTCAATAAACTGATGCTGCAGCCAGGAATCAAGCCCCCATTTTCTGACTGAGAGCTTCTATATGCTCAAAAATACTACATAATAATATGTCTGAAAAAATTTACTTCACCTCCCTCCCCATATCTAACTTTTCTTCCATATCATAACTTCATTTGGAGATAATGTTCCAGCAGAAATGAAAATATTCCTAAGTTATTCTAGCACTTATTTTCAAATAGCAATGTGAGGCCAGTCTTTCAAAAACACTCCCACTTTTTATGAAATGGAAAAGACGTTCAAAATGTATTTATTTACCACAGATAAATTGAAAAATAATGTCAGGTACCCATGGTGTTAACACTAAATCATTCCATTTTCTTTCCTAAAGCAAATGGTATTATCAACCTCATGCCACACAAGCCTTATACTACCCTGCTCCATGGTATTGAATTAACCTTTACCTGACATTTCTAGGTAATCATTTTGGGAGCCATCCAATAAATCATTTAATAAAATGAAAATGCAATAACTTTGCAGAAAGAATGTGTGCTCATATTAAGTACTCCTAAATGGAGGCAACTGCACTCAACAACAAAAATAGCTGTTTGCATCACCAAACATAAACGAGTGGATTGGCTTTCCACAAAGGCTGCCAGGAAGTATCTGGCCATGAACCAGAATAGGCTTCTTAATGACATCCTCAAACAAGGACAACTATGCCTGTGGGGTTTTCTTTCCTGCCCTCTTCCCCGTTTGTGGTCACTGAATTTTGCAACTGATCAAAAAAGCAGACTGCTTTTTGCAAGGACATTGCATCACTGTGCGGTATAAAAACTGGTAACTAAAACTCCTTACCATTTAGCTTAAGAGACCACTTGTCTTTTGGAGAGAGAAGCTGACATCTATTTTAAAATATGGAAATGGATGGAAAAGTCACCTTGAAGAGAATTTTGGTTCTGCAAAAGGTCATTTTAATGACTTAGTTATGCCAATATAAGGAAGTGGGAGTCAGCTGTTACATTCTTGAGTACCTTAGCAAATCTTCATTCCTTCATATTCCATGTTGGTTTTCAGAATGAATAGACTAGTATGCCTAAGGAGGCTAGAACCTGAAGGAGGGAAAGGAATCATACCTGAAATCCTTATCTTTGAGAGCTGATGTTTGGAAATTAGAGGAGTGGCCCAGAATAGCTTCAACCAAGGCCCAGTGGTAAGACAAGGAAATAAAATTTCTTTGAAAAATGAGGCTACTACAAGCTGGCAACTCTGCCTCAACTCAAGAGTCTGAGATTGTAGGAGAGGGTAGATTTAACAGGAAAAAAATAGCTTATATAGCTGCTACTTCCTCTGAAACACTTCCTTTATTGAGTTCTCAGATAAAAAGATCTGCCATTTCACCTCATATGGGATCTTTGAACACCTTACACAGCAAAGACCTTTCTGAGGATTTTAAATGATAATAATTGGCTTGAGAGAGTAATGCAATCAATGTATCCAACAGTAAGTAAAAAAAAAGCACAGAATAGTGATCAATTAGGAGTTCCCCTTAACAACAATGAAATCAGGATAATTACTTTAAAAAGCACTCGCATTTGTTTACATTCCATAAAATAAGGAAGTTTTGCATCTCTGCAAACTGTATACCTACAGATCAGTGGCTATCAAATAGGGGCAATTTTTTTTAAATTTAATTTATTTTTAATTGTGTTGGGTCTTCGTTTCTGTGCGAGGGCTTTCTCCAGTTGCGGCGAGCGGGGGCCACTCTTCATCGCGGTGCGCGGGCTTCTTACTGTCGCGGCCTCTCTTGTTGCGGAGCACAGGCTCCAGACGCGCAGGCTCAGTAGTTGTGGCTCACGGGCCCAGTTGCTCTGCGGCATGTGGGATCTTCCCAGACCAGGGCTCGAACCCGTGTCCCCTGCACTGGCAGGCAGATTCTCAACCACTGCGCCACTAGGGAAGCCCAAATAGGGGCAATTTTGCCCTCTCTCACAGAACATTTGGAAATGCCTAGAGACATTTCTGTTTGTCACAACAGGGTGCTGATATTGACCTCTAATGGACAGAGGCCAGGGATGCTTTGAAACATCCTACAATGCAGAGGCCAGTCTCCCATAATAAAGAATTGTCTATCCAAAATGTCAGCAGTACTGAGGTTGAGAAACCCTGATATAAATCAAAAAGAATCATCTTAAAGTCACAAAAAACATACTCAGATCTCATTACAAACTCCACAAAAGTCAACAAATACGAAAACTGACAAAAACTTTGAAATTTTTCCATTTTTCAGACACCTGATTAAGTTCTTCATCCCAGGAATACATTCATAAAGGCTACTGAAGAAAAACTCTTCAGTCATTCTTTCCAGTATCATTCTAAATCCAAACTGACATTCTGGAGGTGTATCTAAGACAGGCTTTGAGAATTTTATCTATACTTAAATGGACAAGCCAAGTTACTATACAGTACATTATGGGGCATTTTGTGTACTTGGCAATTTGGCAAAAGAAACTGAACCAAAACAAAATTGTAATAAAAAGCCAGTGCTGTAAAGTAATATCTAGAAGCAGCCTGGGGCCACCTAAAATGAGTTGTTCTTTGATTTCTAATGTAGTACTAAGAGTGTGAAGTCTGGTCAAACAGAAGAAATTTTGAGTCCCAGCTCCATTTTAACAAACTGTTCTACTGTAGAATCCAGATTCACATACCTCACCTAAAAATAATGATTGTACTTATCTCAGGGGGTAATTATGAAAGTTAAACTATATGGTGCTTATCAAAATATTTAGGACATTAACAGCTTGACACTCTACAAATGTAGATAATAGTGACATGTTCCAAGCTAACCTAGGTAAGTGTCACAGGATGAAACCTGATTGAAAGAAGAGAATTTGGGGAATTTTCTCTATTGAAAGTGTCTCTTCTTTTGGAAAGTTTGACTTTCAGTAAGACATCAATTTAAACCACTAAGATACTGAAAGACGGGAAAGCTTATACATTACTTCATGCTGATTCTAAATCAGGGTATTTTGTTAATGTTGATATAAAGTAAAAACTTTGTCACAAAGAATAGAGTAATAATTACACAGGATTTCCACAGTTTTACTATTATAGAACTTCAATTGTTGGATGACCAATTGAAGTATCCCAAGATCTCACCTAAAGAAATAAGTATAAAAATAAAAGCTAATAAAGACACGAGGGCTTCCCTGGTGGCGCAGTGGTTGAGAGTCTGCCTGCTAGTGCGGGGGACACGGGTTCGGGCCCTGGTCTGGGAGGATCCCGCATGCCGCGGAGCGGCTGGGCCCGTGGGCCACGGCTACTGAGCCTGCGCGTCTGGAGCCTGTGCTCCGCAACAAGAGAGGGAGCAATGGTGAAGAGACCCGTGCACCGCGATGAGGGGTGGCCCCCACTTGCTGCAGCTGGGGAGGGCCCTCGCACAGAAGCGAAGACCCAACACAGCCAGGGATAAATATTAAATAAATTAATTAATTTAAAAAAAAAGACATGAAAAGTGACATAGTTCTATTGGAAATTACAAATTTATGCATTTAAACAAAACATAATAAAACAAAACAAAAATTAGCATAATTGTCAATTTAACATTAGCCATATATGCTTTAGAGGTGAATAACTGAATAAATTCTCAACTTCTCAATAAGAATTTCTTAAGGGACATACCTACCTCATCTAATAGAGAACATACTACCTACTCAGTAATCCCAAGATATCTACCCCAGGGTACCTATCCATGCTATACCATTAATATCATTTGATTCATAACCCTTCCAGCTTGAAACCAACTTCACACTTTGTCCAGTTATACACCAATGGCCCAGTACATACACATAATTTATTGTTCCAAGTGGGTAGCTAAATCTATAGCCTTCAAATGATTTACACTTTCCTATGCCCAATCTGTTACACATGTCATAATCTTGGTATTAGAGATATGATTTTGGCCTAGGATTTTGAGCCTCCTGGACACTAATAAAAGAACTAGACAGAAGCTATACAAGAAGGAAAGCAGCTTTATGATAGAGTTTGCCCAATACACCTTTTATGTTGCAATACTCCATTGTCAATATACAAAAACTCACATGCTTTAAAAAGCAGTGCTTTTGTGTTATCTCAGTAAGCATGAAATTCTCCATAGGTTCCCATCAAAAATTAAGGAATAACAACAGGAGTAAGAAAGTTATGAGAGGTAACACAAACTAACAAAGTGCCTGGAATATAGTAGGAAATCAATAATGTTAACTATATTTAATATTACTAAATGAACTCAAAATATCAACATTTAAATCCAATCATTTTCTAGAACCAGAATACAGAGAGCATAAAATAATTTACCCCACAAACTTTCGACCTCTATCCAAATATCTCCAAGAGACTTTTAAATTATTTCATTATGTGGGAATTTACTGTAGTAAATTGCTTGATATACTTGTTTAAATATAGGTTTAAATAAAAACATTAGTTGACAGCTGAAAAATTACACTATATGCAGAATAATTTTATTCTAATTATATGACTAGAGAGAATATGTGTTATTTTATCCATTGTTCATCTCTTTCTTTTGGAAGATTTCTCTCCCCGAGTCCATGTAATTTGGGGAACTGAGATTGAGAACCATTAGAATGGCATAAATATGAGCTTCATGGGGACCTTTGCCCCAAGTATGGAGAAAGTATGCCTGAGAAATACAGGGGGTACAGAAGAAACGGGACTCCAAATATAAAGAGATATAGTCATTACAGTTCCTGATCATTCCTAGCAAGGATTTTAATCTTAAGATTTTAGTCTTAAGACTAACGTGAAGCCATGAAGAGAATCAATCAGGAGACAAGCATGGTCATGTTAACACATGGCAAAGATAACTCTGACCACAGCGTGGGACACAGTTTGGATGCGAAATAGAGTGAGTGTGTGAAATCCATTTTAGAGGTTATTTTTGACATTCAGGCAAGAAATCAAGGCATTTTTCATGTGAGTCTTCCCTGACCAATATCAAACCTGACAAAGAGTTTATCCCCAGCTACTATGTACTTTAATGGTATCTTTTTTTCCATCATATTTATCTCAATTTAAGATGTATAATTTGTATGCTATAGTTTTTTTTGTAATGCCTGCTCTTCACTAGACTTGCCCATGAGTGGCAGGGATTGCATCAGTTTTATTTACTTCTTTTAACTCCAGTACATAGAAGAGGGTTTAGTTCAGAATTTAGGCCCAATAAATATTTGTTGAATGACTGAATGAATGGCCAGCTGAATAAGAATTGACACTAACCTTCATTGATCTCAGAAATATGGTTTCAATAGAAATGCTATCTCTGGACACATGATAAATAGAGATGAAAATAAATACATGGCTGAACACTCATTTATATCAATAATTACACTACTACAAGCAGATTTTTTTCCCATGGCTGTCGGTAAAGGAGACTGCTTTTATCTTTCTTTTGCTCAACATTATACATTCCAACAAACAGAAAATTAGCAGAAGTTGTTGGAAATTGGAAGAGTGGAAAAGAGTTGGACAACTTATAGGGCAAATCCTTTGACTACTAAGTAAAAAAGTTACCTACAAACTAAATCTACATCAAGATCCTAAAGCAACATTTTCACTCACCCTCCAGTAAATTAGTTTGATAATATAGAAAAAGAGTTCCTTTAAGGTTACTATAGCTCTAACTGAATTTTCAGTCCCTTCCCCCTCACCACTGTAGGGAAGTGTACTGTTCATGGTGCTGAAACTACAAAGATGGATGACTAAACTTTCTGAAGGTCTAAACACAATCTCAGCTCTTCTTTTTGATGCATGACCACAGGACCATAAGTTTGTTGCTGGATTCATAATGAACCTCTCCCACTGGCTTAGTGAGATAAGGCACATTCTAATTATTTACTTTCAGGTTCTGAAATCACATTGAGCACAAGCCAGCAGAGAATCAAATCATGTTTTGACTGACTAATCTCTCAAGCAATACTGAGTCATACTTCAGAGAAGGTGATATTTTGCATGCACTGTTTAGATTTTCCATAATATGACCTTAATAAGTAATTTTGATTGTTTTACAAAATTTGAATCTGTTTAGATTTAAATAAGAAAGTATTTCATCTCTGTATTAGGAAATATATGCTATACTCCTACTGTATGTGTGTTTTTTTTTTTAATAAATTTGGTTCTACATTAATGTGATGATTTCTTTTCACTTGTCTCCCTTGGATAATATGGTTTATTCTATATAAAGTCTCAAATGAAACTTGCAACATTACCTAACAAATGGGATGTATAGATTATAAATGCATTATGGGAAGGTATAGGAAGCCAAATTTGCTAAGCATATTACTTCTGTGTGCCCTATCTAGGTTCTAAAATGAGTTGGTTTCTGAAGCTGGAATCATTTCCAATTATTTCCAGTGGTTAACATTACTATTATTCACCATAATAGAATAATAATCTTAGCTTATTTTTTTGTTTAGCTGTTACTTAGCTACTTTCTTATTATAGAGCTCTAAATTCAGTTAACAAATGTCCTTTTGAGCTCTGGATGGAAATTATTTTGGCTGAGTTCCTTAAATCAGGAAGATAAATAAGTACTTAAATGGATATGACTTGTGCCTTTGAGTAAATGTCCTGGGAAGATTACTGTCTTTTAATTAATCTGCTTTCTCAGAACAAATAGCTAATTTTTTTAATTTGCATGAAACTTGGGACATTGTATATATTGTGTCATGCTCAGTTTAGACCACAGTATGTCAGATTAAAATCATATTCCTGTAAGAAGAGAAAGAAGTGAGAATTACCCAATATTTCAATAAAGTCTTCACAACAACCTAGACAGAGTTTGGGAACAGATGTTGGAATTCTCTGAAGATAATACCCCAAACTTAACCACATTCTGTTCTTCATGTCCATGCTCTATGACCACCTGATAGGGGAAATTAATTGACTTAAATAATGTCTTAGTACTTTAGGAACTCAATGAATTCTTTAGAACACAGTCAATTCTTTCTAATTTTCATCAATCTTCTTCGTAAATCCTGTGTTCCTTTAATAAATATCTAATCTCTTTTTCTATTTTCTGCACTGTATTGAGGCATTTGCAAAAGAAAAATAAACACAACTTACATCTCTATAGTTCTCTATGGCTTGCAAAGGGTATTTCACTACATTTCATTTAACCTGCATAATAATACAGTGAAGTAGCTCTCTGGAAAACAGACCCAAGGGAGGTTGCTACTCACCCAAGTTCATATAGACAATGACAGAATTGGGACTTGACCTGGGATTTCTGACTATAGGTCCAGTGTGTTTATAACTGTTGTAGACCATGATGTCTGACCTGAAGAATATATGATTAATTGAAAACAAAATGCAAACAAATATGGAAAAATTTAAGTACCACATTAAAGAGGCAAATCTAAATAATTTCAGGAATTTTTCTAAAAAAATCTAAGAAAAAAATTCTCTCAGAATTTTTACTGGGAGGGTTTTCCAGATGCTTTCATAAAGGAAAATCAAAGAAGCTTCTCTATGACTAAACAAACTAACTAAAAATAATGTAAACCAGATGAGGTAGAAATAGTATCTTCCAATAGCAGTACACATTTAAAATATCATTCCCTATATTTCCATGTAGATGGCAATTCTATAGAAATACTCCATGTTTTGTTGTTTTATTCTTGATGATGCTTTGGAGTAATATAGGGTGAATTATTATTTGCTGCCATAGACATTGAAATGGAAACTGGAAGTTAAATTTCCTAAACATTTCCAAATGCGCAGATATTCCATATTTTGAAAGCAGTTCAACTAGTATTGGTCTACACTCTTTAGTTTTCTTTCTGATGTTAACATTCAATGAAAAAAATAATTCTGTAAAAATATGGGTCAGAAAAAATTATGTTGCACTTAATAATCCAATTAATTTGATATAATGAGGAAATGAAATCACTAGCTCATTTACTGCAGAGCATATGGTAAGTACTTTCCTACTTTTGGCCCACAGTCCACTAAAACTATTAAGAATTATAAAAACTGGACTGATATTATAGAAAGTTGTACATTGAATAATGCTGGTCCTTGCTGAGAAAGAAAGGGTGGGAAAAAAAAACCCAGACATTGTTGCTGAGAGAGAAAAATAAAGCCATTAGTGTGAAGGAACCTACATGTTATGTGACTTCTTAGTGACTCACAAAGAAATCAGAGCTAATAAGAAATTTTCTATGAAATGAGTGGGTTGGATAAGAAATCCATTCTAAAATTCATTTCAGCTCTTAAAAATGATGCTACTTTTCAAAAGTCTGATTCTTTTATTATAAGAAATATTCTGATTGCAAGTAGCAAAACACATTTCAAACTAGCTTGAGCTACGTAAATAAATAAGTTGATAAGGGGTGAGCCTAACTCAAAACTCAAAAATAGTTCAGAGAAAATACTGAGATTATAATACAAGAGATGATGGTAGCCTCGACAAGTATTATCAGCAGAGATGGTTAGAAATGGAAAGGCACAAGAGAAATTTCTGATGGCAGAAACAACAGAACCTTTTGAATGATTGGATATTGAAGATGAGGATTAAAGAAATACCAAGGAAAGCTTGTTTTTGTTTTGTTGTTGTTTCGTTTGTATTAACAATTGGATAGAAGAATTCAGGGCAGTTTGGGACATGTTAACTCTAAATACTTCTGCATAGCCTGGGGGAAAAAGTAATATATAAAGTAGTGATATAGTTAAATCCATCATTTTTCCCTTTAGGATTTTTCCTTCGTGAATCAAAAAATATATTCCACCCAATGTCACAAAGGTCCCTTATGTTTTCTTCTGTTGGTTTTACAATTTTACTTTTTACATTTAAATCTTTAATCCACAGAGTGTATAAGCTGAAGGGAGAGTCAGGTTATACAATTTCTAAAATGATTTTCCCACAGATGAAGGATAACTATGTGCCATGAACTGATGATGATCTCAATTCTGGGGACTTAAAAACAAAACAGAACAAAACAATTTTTTCAATAGAGGCATTAATAAATAATTATTAAAAATGGTCTATATTTACATTAGTAGGCTTAAACCATATCCCAGATAATTACACATTGGTGTTGAAAAATGCCATGGAGATCATCTAGTAGTTCTACCTCTGGAATGAAGACTCAGAAGCTCAAAAAAATTAGTTAGTTAATATAATACAACAATATGTAAGCAGAGCTGAGACCAGGACCCTCTTTTCCCAGTACCCAAATGAGTTTTTCTTGCCCTCTTCCATTTATTGATTCATCAGCTATTTACTCAGCATCTATTATATGCAAGGCGTGTGTTAGGTCCTATGGAGATGTCAAAAGGTCGGTCCTCATGGCCAAGATTCTTAAAATGTATTGGCAATACAACAGTATACACAAAATCTATAATACAAGAAAGCACATAAGGACCAAACAAGTGGTTAGATATAGCTTTTGAGTTCAAAAGAGAAAATAAGTCAAAGTTAGTATTTCTTTCCAGGCACTTTGCTAAATGCTTTACAGGTCTTCTCTCATTTAATCCTTAAACTGCAACTCTATAAGATAGTTATTATTAAACCCACTTTACAGATGAAGACATGCTGAGAGTTTTGGGTGATGTGTACAAGATAACATAGCTGTTAAATGTTCAACCCAGGCAGTGACTCCAACTATTGTACCCCACTGTTCACCTACAGTAGTGGGAAGGATGACAAAATTTTGGAAAGAATATGAGATTTGCTCTAGGTCATATAGTATACATAGTATTTCCAGTCATGAGAAAGAGAAGGAATATCATGGACCGAGAGAACATATTGCAGGCATCAGGAAAAACATGATACTGCAGAGTTGGCAAAGTCCATGAGTTCACGTAAAGCGGTATTAGAAAATTAAGGTGGAAAGTTAGGAAGGGACCAAATAGTCAAAGAGTATGAGTACCAAGCTAAAGTGTTGGGCTTTATATTGTAGGCAGTGGGAGATATTAAAACTTTCTGAGCACAGGAGCAGCAGACACAAAACAGACTTTTACTAACATTAATCTGGCAGGAGTATGGAATTTAAAAAGAGAAAAAGAGCAGAAAGACCCAAAGAGGAATTGAAATATTTTGAAATCCAGGACAGCAGCCTACACTAGAAATAATAACCAGCCAGATTTGTTTACGGAGTCCTCACCACCAATAACAACACACCAGATTTGTTTCTTACCAGCTCTGAAAAAAGATGTCCTCACTTTCGATGTTTGTTTTTACTCACTGGCACCATTTTCAATTATAATTATGTTCAATAATGTTTTGAAAAATTGAAATGTTGATTCTTAATTACTCAAGGTTTTTTGGTTTTGCTATAGGATGAAATTATTGAAGATTGACGCTGGTTACCAAAGAGTCCCTAAGTAAAATAGAATAATTGGGATATCTATATAAAATCTGACCTAGATTGCATATGTCCCAAATATTTCCCATTGTAAAGGACACCTCTCTATGCATAAATTGTTGAGAATTCAGCACATTACTTGTGAAAAAAGATATCATAATCAAGTGCCTGGTAGCCCAATTAAAAAAAAAAACAAAACATTATTCTTACATAAGAATTCTTAATGTCAAGAATCTAAGAATCTGTGTGTCTTCTTTTTAACAAGGCAGAAAAGAATATGCAGTAAAAAGAAATGTTCTAAAAATGAGAGGACTAGAAAAGATAAACCTTTCTAAAGAGTCTCCCCCTCTGTTCAGAGAAATAGAAGGCCTATTCTGAGCATTTCTCCCCAACTCTATTTTCAGTGACACTATATTAGAGGCTAGAAACTGGTCATGCTGGGAAAATATACACCATGGAAATCAGAAAATACTACAAATGTGGGCATCTTTTTTCAGAGAATTTATTTGCCAACAAATTTGCCTATTTGTTATCCCTAATCATATATGTTCCAAATATTTCCTATAGTTAAAAATCCCTACTCTTATAAAAATGTTTGAGGACTTGGAACTTGAAATAGAAATTTTAGAGAGACTTTTGAAATGAAAAATTTCGCATACTTTTGTTTTTTAAAGAACAGAAGTTTTCTAATATTTATAATTTTCCCTTTGTTATAGCATGGCTCAATAATGTTTTGCCATTAAGTATTTTCCTTAAATATAATAGTCTAGTTCAGTTGTTCTCAAATATTAAAGTGCATCAGAATCATACAGAGAAATTAAAACACAAATTCCTGGTTTGAGAATTTCTGATTCTGTGGATTTGAATTGGGGCTCGAGAATTAGCATTTCTAACAATCTAACAACTTCTAACAAGTTCCAGAGTGATGCCCATTTCCTGGTCAGGTACCACACTTCGAAAATTATTAGTCTAGTGTAGTACATTTTATTACCAACTAGAAAATTTACCATAAACAATTTTAAACATTTTAACTTTCTGATAAAAAATCTTCTGAAAGGGAAAGGTCTACATTCTTATTTCATAATGCTTACCAGACATAATTTAATGTTTCTTTAATAAAGGATCTCTCTGGATCCCTCTGGGTCATTAAGTCATTATTTGGACATCAGTTCTCATTCTTCAGAATTTTAGATAGAATAGATGATTAACATATATGCTATTGTGACCCCAGGATACAGTGTCTCTGAGAGTTTTCCATGGTAATCTATAGTTAAAATTATCATCAGACTGTTTTCCTATGATTTTCCTCCTTTCATAGGAGTAAAATCATTCTGCTATAATTGAGAGTTAAGATTATATTGTCTATATTTTTTAAGGCAACAGTAGCATTTAAAAAGTATAAAAATCCCACACATGTGAAAACTGACACCAAAAATGGCAGTATTTCAAAATCTAGCCTTGGTTGATCATTCTCTCTCAATCTCTCTTTCTCCACACACATTCACACACACACCATTTCCAAATCTATTTCCATATTTATTATTGTCCCCTTAAGTTTGAGCAGTTATCTACCTTTCCTATAATTTAACTTTTCTTCTCCAAAGTAGAAATATCAGTATTTCCTTCTTAAGGATGTTGTGTGAACCAAGTAACTAATGATGGTTAATGTTAAGCAATATTACTGACAATGTTCAAATATTCAAAGATACACTGTAATAGAGAATCTTATTTTTAGTCGGAAACTGAAATACTTTGAAAAACAAATAGGGAAGATAAAATAGCTAGTAAAATGTCAAGGGACTCTTTTAAATTATATACCAAGAGTTGTATATTAAAGGGAGCATTATGCATACACCAAAGACTGTCTATTCATTTACTGACATATGCACTTGCTTGTTCCTTCATTAAACTAATATTTATTGAGTACCTACTATGTGTTAAGGACTATGCATTGGGGATACAATACTGAACGAAAACAGACATGGAGCCTGCCCTCATGGATCTTAGAGTCCACCAGGGCACAGAGATATGAATGAAATAGGCGTGTTAATGGATGTATCATTCTAAATTCAAATAATTTATCCAAAGAAAAGAAACAAAATGTTATGAGCGCATATAATGAAAAATGACTGACCTACATTTGGAAGTCAAGGAAATAGTCCACAAGGAAATGACAGTCTTGTTCTGAGAGCTGGAGGATTATCAGGAATTAACTAGGCAAAAAGAGAACAGCGTTCCAGAGGGAGGAAGCATCACACAGGTAGGCCCCTGGGCTAAGTGAGAGGATGCTGGAGTGTTGGAGGACAGGAACGAAGACAGCTTAGGCCTGGTCGTGGGAAGAGAGTGGAGCAAGAGACTGAGAGCAAGTGAGCACATAGGCTGGATAAATCATGGCAAGAACTCTACCATAGTAAGAATTTTAATGAACCTGAGAACACTAGAAAGGCATAGGTGGGTTACAAGAAGTGAGGAGACATGGACAGCTTTGTTTAAAAGATTGCTACTCTGGTTCCTTTGGATATACTGCATCAAATAAAATATATTATAAAATTAATTTCACTTTATTTTACTCTTTTAATGTGTCTATTAGAAAATTTAAAATTTTATATGTGGCTTTCACATTTCTCGTGCACAGTGCTATTCTAGAACTTTATTTTTCTCTGCTGCTTTGAGCTAAGCATTGGAGAAAACCCAATTGGTGAGAAACCAGAACGCTCTTTCCTCTCAGATAAGCTTTCTGAATACTACTAAACACTTAGATATTGCATACTAAAGATGATGACCAAAAATGAAGATGTTAAAATGCATAACCTCAAGGACCTTAACAAATCTGTGATAAAAAGCAAGGAACCCTATTTATTAGAACTTATAAGTTCTAGGCAATACATTTAACTTTTTCATTATGACATTTATGAACTCATTGAACAATACCCAGTAATGATGTTTACACTAACATAGGAATACTCATATCAAACCTGATTCTTAAATTGTGCATCACACAATATGAACTTAGACACATAATTCATACCCCATACTCAGATGCTTAGCCCAAATCAGTAGAAAAAGTAAAGTTCTAGGACAGCACTCTCCATGAGAAATAGAATGAGAGCCACATATAAAATGTTTGTTTTCTAGTGGCCCTATTAAAAGAATTTTTAAAAAGTGAAATTACTTTAATATGTTTTATTTAACCCAATATATCCCAAGTCTCACCACTCCAATGTGCAGTAAATATAAAATTATTAATGAGCTATTTTATGTTCCTTCTCTAGTACTGTCTTTGAAATCCAGTGTTTATTTTACTCTCAAAGCACATCTCAATTCAGAGTTTTCACATGCCAAGTGCTCAACAGCCAAATGTGGCAGGTGGTTGCTGTAATGTACATCACAGTTCTAGAGGGAAGTGATTTTAGAATCTTGTTCTGACTCCATCACTAAACAAGGTAACCTTGAAAATGTCATTTAAACTGTAAGTTTCACTATGTCATCTGTGAGATGGGCATAGTATCCATTGTATCTGCCTTGAGAAGTTATAAGAATAAAATATTAAATTTTGAAGTAATTCAGTATGTACTTCACATTATAAGGAATGACTTTGATCTTACTTTACTTTCATGATTTTTATCCCTCCTAAATTAATAATAAACACATAAAGCACTCAAAAGGATTACTGTTACTGTAACTACTACTACTATTACTATTATTTGTACTGTGGCTTTAAAAATATACACTATGTGATGTTTAGTTTTCTCTAAGTGAAATTAGAACTCACACAAATGTCTCTTATGAATGGAGTCATTAGCCAATATTTCAAAAAGAACATTCACAGGAATTTCAATAAATTGGAAATACTTAATGATGTTAATGTGCAAATACTGGGCAGGTGACTTGTTGATGGGTACCATATGCATTTCCATTACCAGAAAATTGGAAATAGCATAGATTATGAAGGAAATAATGAATAATAGCACAGAATTTTAATTAATATTGAAATACTCTAAGTTTAAATCACGATGACATATAACAATGCTATGGCAGCAACTCTAGATTTCTATCTTTATATAACTGCTGAAAAGTAAGTGAAGTTGAATAAAGTGTTCGGCACTTAATTTTTTTACATATCTTAATGTTATCCATTTGATACAGAAGACTTTGACTGCTTAGTTGATTATATGCAGCATAGCAAAGCATAATAAATGGGGTTTGACTCCTTTCCTACAGCTCGAGTTTGTCATTGTAACTAGTATTCTGTGTGGTAAGGAGACTGGGTGTCCTGTCACTGATATTCTTGAACTCAGTTCCAAAATTCAAGTCCCTGTTACATACAAAGTGCTCTGCTAAAACGGATGTAACACCTCACCACAATTTTTTAATCTGTTACAAATGTCAAAGTCATCTGAAGAAAATTAAATTTTGCAATGATTCACTGTGCTTTGAAAAAAAAATGTTACTGCCTTTAAAATCCCCTCTGCGGTAGACTGATTGGTTGAATGTCCCCAATTATTTGCTTTTCTGTGCATCCATGCCTATTTTGCTACATGTCTTTGCAGTAATAATTACTAATGAGATTGAATCTATTCTCTCTTTTTATGCATTTTTTTATTGTGGTAAAATATACAATAGCATAAAATCTACCATCATAACCATTTTTAAGTGTACAGTTCAGACATTAAGTACATTCACATTGTGCAATTACCACCACCATCCACCTCCAGAACTTCTTCATCTTCGCAAACTTAAATTCTGTACCCATTAAACATTAATTCCCCATTCCTCTCTATCTCCAGCCCCTGGCAACTACCATTCTATTTTGTTTACACAAATTTGATGATTCTAGGAACCTCATATATGTGGAATCTTATAATATTTGTCCTTTTATGACTTATTTCACTTAGATTAATATCATAAAAGTTCATCCATTTTATAGCATAGTCAAAATTTCCTTCCTTTTAAGATAGAATAATATTCCATTATGTGTGTGTGTATACCACATTTTGTGTATCCACTCATTTATCAGTGGGCACTTGGCTTGCTTCCACTTTTGAGCTACTGTGAATAGTGTTGTTATGAACATGGGTATGAAAATATCTGTTTGGGGTCCTTTCTTCAATTCTTTTGGATACAGACCCAGATGTGGAATTTTACATTTAATCTTTTGAGGAATGACTATACCATTTTCCCCAGGGGATACACCATTTTTTACACTCCTGCCAGCTATGCATACTTCCTTGCCAACACTTGTTATTTTCTTCCTTTCTGATTACAACGAAACTAATGAGTGTGAAATGGTATCTCATTGTGGTTTTGATTTGAATTTATTCCCTTACTCCTGAATCTGACTTTGGTACTAACTTTGGTCAATGGAATATTAGCACAGCAACTCAATAATAAGCTTTAAAAAATGCTTATGCTTTGCTCTCTGCCAATAACATGGGAAGAACAAGCTCAGGCTTGCCTGTTGGAAGAGGGAATATGAGGAACAAAGCTGAGTTGCTCAAGTCATCCCAGACAAGGCCATCCTAGATCACGTAATAGGCAGCTGATCCTCAAACATGTGAGTGAGCCCAGCCAAGATGAGCAGAGCTACCTAGCTGACCTGCTCTGAGTGCAGAGACACAGTGAGCCCAGCTGACATGAACCAACAAGCATAGCCAAATCAGCCAAACCCAGTTCAAATCAGAGAAACTCCACAGACTTGAGGCTAAGTAAATTATTATCTTTGCTTTATTTTGCAGCCATATCTATATATACATAATCTTCTGGGATAAACCAAAGAATAAATTATTGCATGAAACTCTATTGTTACATAATGAGTCAAGGTAGAAGTATCAGTGGTAAGAATGTACCAAAACAAAAGATCAATTAATTAAATGTTGCCAGAGTACAGTGGAGCAGACCATTAGAATTGGGATGGAAATACTGAATTTTGCTTTTTTTGAGAAAGTACATTTTCCTTTCTCCATCCATTCTTTCAAACCATGGCCAGTGTGTTTGGCTCCCGAAACCTCTTTCCAAGAATCCATAACTGAAAAAGCAAAGAATCAAGGGCATTGGTTTGTACCTATGGAAGACCCAGAAATTTATGAATCTAGGCATGACCATCTTTCTCATAGTTAGACATGAAAATCTCATTGGCCACACAATTTTCTTTTCACTTAACCCCACTCCCTGTGACCTATGGTCATCTTATTAGCCCTTCCTCTATTTTGTACCTGGCCTGTTATAGGCTTGTATGTTTCCTGCCTGACCTCTGTCAACATTTGAGTCATAACCCTGATCTGGAATTATGACTTCCTTTGGTTTCTTCTCATTGTGTTCCCTGGAAATGTAAATTTTCAGAGAACAGAAACAAAACACGACTTGGCTATTAGGAATGTTATACTTGGTTTGCTATTGAAGATAGCTTTATTTAACTATGGAAACTCAAATTCCAAGAACTTTAAGCACAGTATTAGAAACAAGTATGTTTTTTCCCCGTTTGGTTTCTTTCTCTTCTACATTTTGGACGGTATTCTCAGTTGTCATTATCATCATTATTTTCATTACTCATGAAATGAGCCATGTAGCATGCTCAAGTGGAAGCCAAGGAGCTTGGTGCCAATTTTTGTCCTGTGATCAATTTGAAATGGCTTGCTGTTTTGGTCCTGACTGAGAGAGATTAATAACATCTTAAAGTAAAATGCTATTGATTAATCTACTCTTAAAAAAATCCCTATTCCCATAGAAATTTGTTATTTTTGATTCATCAGATCCTTTTATTTAGTTCTTTAGTCTAACAACATTATTTTTATAAATAGACACCCTTCCCCAACAATGTCAGAGTATACAAATACCACAGGGATTTTATTAAATGTATTTCATTGAGATGGGCATGCCAAGGGAACACTTGGCTTCATAATAATAAAAAAAGCAAAAAGAACGAAATCTAGTCCCAATTTCCCTACAGAAATATCATTTCAAGGATAATTTTTCAGTGTTATAACTTATGTCATGAGAAATGCATCAAAACTATCCTTTGACATATAAGAAGTCATCTGATATATCTTTTCTTAATCTATGTAACAAGAATGTCTAACCTGGAGAACAACAGGCCATCAAGGAGACCATGGATTAAAGTCAGGCGGTCCACGGGGAGGGGGAAGGGTAAGCTGGGATGAAGTGAGACAGTGGCATTGACATATATACACTGCCAAATGTAAAATAGATAGCTAGTGGGAAGCAGCCGTATAGCACAGGGAGATCAGCTGGGTGCATTACGACCACCTAGAGGGGTGAGATGGGGGGGTGGGGGGGAGACACAAGAGGGAGGAGATATGGGGTCATATGTATATGTATCGTTGATTCACTTTGTTATACAGCAGAAACTAACGCAACAATGTAAAGCAATTATACTCCAATAAAGATGTTAAAACAAAATTATATCCTTTGTTTCTCACTAACCTGTACCTGATTTAGCTTTTCCTTCAATCATGAGTGAAGGCAACAAATTCCAGTACTGTTAGCAGAATCTATGGTTCTATCAGGAAAAATCAAGATATTTTTGTATTACATTGCAGTTGTTACAAATAGTTCAATATATCATTAATGTTCACCACTACTTCAAAATTATGGTAATAATTAGGTAATAATAAATCCTACTATTGTGTTGAAGAAGTATATATGTTACTATGTCACAAGTTTGTTTTTATTCTGTTTTGAGAATTGTATTTAAACATAATAGGTTTCCTTTAATCGTAGGTGTTCTATTTTTTACCTTTAATAACATAATTCAAAAGAGAGGTCCATAGGTTTTACCATGTGCCGTAAGAGGTCCATGGTACAAAATTGCTTAAGGATTTCTGCTTATCAGAAATATATTCTCTGGTGGAAAACGCTTGTTGAACCTCTTAAGATAGCGAAAATAGCATCCATTTAGGAGAATGAAATTTGATGAGTCACTGACTGAAAACTTTGTGTGGGCAGCCCCAAGAAAAACTAAAATAAGCAATATCTGAGGCAGTCCTCCTGTCTCTGAGCTCGATGCCCTAATTCTGCCTGTGCCTAAGTTTACCCAGGAGCCCCCTGGACAGCATGCCATTTTCCCTCCTTTCTTGGAAGTTCTCAAATGTTGAGACTTTTATCAATATTCCATTAAAACTAGGTCCCTATTACAAATATAAAGTACTGACAGGTGTTTTAATGTTCAGTGCCTTATTGGAAAAAGATTTGCACTTTTCCAGAAGCTTTATGGAGCCAGTGTTGTAACGGATTACAGAAAATTCTCAAATGTGAGGAAAAGAAAGAAGACACTGTTGACAATCAGGAGTCCATAAGCTCAAGCTTCTCTACTCACCTGTATTTCCAAAAACTCTAGAAAAGGTCAAGCTCACAAATTGGGCTACACATTAGAGCCAAATTCCCAGGTTTGAGTTAAACTAGGGATATGAATTCTACTCTTTTGCTAAATTAGAAAATAATAAAAATCACAATGTAAGTTTTTTTCTTCACACCTATGAGAGACCCTCTGAAAGCAAACAGGTTTGGACCAATATTCCAAAATCCAGATGTTTTCCAAAGCTCAACATATCTGTAGGTGTCTTCAACCTAGCTTAGTTTGTCCCATGTCATGCACTCTTCTTAGATCTGAATATCTGACTTAACATATATTCATTTCTAGTAAGACAAACAACATACGACATGAAATATCACAAGATAGCAAATGATTCAGCCAAGTTTTTTCTTCCTCTCTCTCTCTCTCTCCATTCCTCTATAATCTAGGGCACCCACTGGATCAGTAGAGGAACATTTTAAGACTTTAAATTTTAAGTTGAAATTGGATAGTTTTAAACAAAAATTGTATTCACATTTCTCTGCCAACCTCAAGGGAAATGTACTAACTGAAGATCACGTTGAAAGGGAGGTGTATTCAGACACTTCCTGGGTTTTTATATTTAACTTCCTTTAGACTCAAAGCAAGAGCACAGGGAGCCCACCTCCATTTCATAGTCTGTTAGCATGTTTCATAAAGGAGGGAAGAGATGACTGAACAGTTAGAATGTGTAGCAATTCTAATTATGTGGGATGCTGAATAAGATTAGCAACAACTGAAATGCTGACAAGCAGACTACATCTTCAAAAACAGAGTTAAGAAAAGTCTCAGCATCAGAGTTTTAAGAGCGTAGGTCTGTTCCCAACTAGCTTATTATAACAGGCAGATTTAAATTTAGTACATAGTACAGAGCAAACCTGAAGATGGCTGACTCTCTTTGGTCAGGAAACGGATCTTTAACCTTTTTTTGAACTGAAAAACTTTAAGAGTAAAACAAACACCCCTGAGGTATGAGGTTCACATATATTCTAATGCACTCAGCAATTAATAACCGCAATGTCATCTGTAGGAGGAATACAGCATTATTCCACTTGGTCACATCCAGAGCCCCTATGCTAACAGGCCACATCACTGTCATGTTTTGCTTACATCTAGGATCAACACACCATAAAGAAGATGTGTTAGATAAATATAAACATGTTGACAGGTAAATGCAAGTATGGACAGTAATACCTTTGAAAAGTACAAATTAATATGACTTCTATCAGAAATATTTATTCACTTAATTTGGCCCCTTCATACAGTTTCTGTTCTTACCTTCCCCAAATATCATTTATCTGCCGAGTTGTATTTATTTAAAAGCTTTTGGACTATTTAAATGAAATTACACTTAAACTACTTGCAAGGGCAGAGGACAAGGCCTCAGATTTTGGCAGGATCTCTGCCATTTGTTCAGTTAACTCACCGATGATCTGAAAGTAAATCTGGTATTACAGGGAGTTACATAATGCCCATCTATGTGACAATCAGCTGAACTGTATTAGCTCTCTCTGAGAAGGCAGAGAGCCAAAGTCATGATGAAACGCAAGCCCCCACTTGGACACGGGGTGGGGATGGGGATTCAACAATTCAGAAAAAGTGCTGGGTTAGCTGAATCTGTAGGTCAAGCTCAGGGTCATGGCCAAGGATGCCTCCCTAAATTTTGCACCTTGGGTTCCTTGCTTGCTGCACCCAGCCCTGATTTAAATAGTATCATTTCAACCACATTTGACATTAGGACACATAGCATACAGGAAGGCAATATTTTCCTTAGTGTGGCTTATAGTATTGAATCAGAAGTACTTGCAAAACCTGGCAAAATTGAGATTTTTTTTATACCAAATCCTTAATCTACTGAGAGAGATGTTCAGAGAATGAGGCCTGATAATTTTCATTTATAATCACTTGAGATTCTGATGCATTCTAAAATAGATCCTCAAATGCAAAAGAATGAAACTGGACCCCTATTTTGTGTTGATGCACAAAAATCAACTCAAAATGCATTAGAAACATGAACATAAGACCTGAAACCATAAACTTCCTGGAAGAAAATACATGGGGTAAAAGCCTTGACGTTGGTCTTAGCGATGACTTTTGGGATTTGACAACAAAACCAAAGGCAACAAAAGCAAAAATCAACAAGTGAGACTACATCAAACTAAAAAAGCTTCTGCACAACAAAGGAAACCATCAACAAAATGAAAAGGCAACCTATGGAAAGGGAGAAAATATTTGCAAATCATGTAACTGGTAAGGAATAAATAAATCCAAAGTATATAAAGAATTCATATAATTCTACAACAACAAAAAAAAATGATTAAAAATGGGCAGAAGATCTGAATAAATATATTTCCAAAGAAGACATACAAATGTCCAGCAGGTACAGGAAAAGGTGCTCAACATCAGTAATCATCAGAGAAGCAAATTAAAACCACAATATGGTAACACCTCACACCCTTTAGAATGGTTATTATCAAAAAGACAAGAAATAGGGCTTCCCTGGCAGCACAGTGATTAAGAATCCGCCTGCCAATGCAGGGGACACAGGTTTGAGACCTGCTCCAGGAAGATCCCATATGCTGTGGAGCAACTAAGCCCATGCGCCACAACTACTGAGCCCACGTGCCACAACTACTGAAGCCCACGCACCAAGAGCCTGTGCTCCGCAACAACAAAAGTGACCACAATGAGAAGCCCGCGCACTGCAACGAAGAGTAGCCCCCGCTCACCACAACTAGAAAAAGCCCGTACGCAACAAGACCCAACACAGCCAAAAAAATAAAATAAATACGATAAATAAATTTTTTTAAAAAAGACAAGAAATAACAAGTATTGGCAAGGATGTGGAGAAAAGGGAACCCTTGTGCACTCTTGATGGGAATATAATTGGTGCAGCCACTATGGACAATAATACGGAGGTTCCTCAAAAAATTAAAAATAGAACTACCACATGATCCAGCAATTTCACTTCTGGGAATTTATCCAAAGAAAATGAAAACAGGATACAAAAGAGATATCTGCACTCCCATGTTCATTACAGCATTATTCACAATAGCCAAGATATGGAATTAACCTAAATGTCTGTCAATGGATGAACAGATAAATAGGTACACAGTGAAATACTATTCTGCCATGAGAAAGCAGGAAACCCTGCTGTTTGCAACAACTTGGATGAACTTTGAGGACATTATGCTAAATGAAATGTCAGACAGAGGAAGACAAATACTGTATGACCTCACTTGTATGTGGCACATTAAAAAGCCAAACTGGGGCTTCCCTGGTGGGGCAGTGGTTGAGAATCTGCCTGCTAATGCAGGGGACACGGGTTCGAGCCCTGGTCTGGGAAGATCCCACATGCCACGGAGCAACTGGGCCCGTGAGCCACAACTGCTGAGCCTGCGCGTCTGGAGCCTGTGCCCTGCAACGGGAGGGGCCATGATAGTGAGAGGCCCGCGCACCGCGATGAAGAGTGGCCCCCGCACCACGATGAAGAGTGGCCCCCGCTTGCCGCAACTAGAGAAAGCCCTCGCACGAAACGAAGACCCAACACAGCTAAAAATAAATAAATAAATAAATAAATAAATAAATAAATAAATAAATAAATAAATAAAAGCCAAACTCACAGAAACAGCGTAAACTGGTTGCCAAGGATCGGAAAGTGGAGGAAATAGGGAGAGGTTAGTAACAGGGTACAGATTTTCAGCTATAAAACGAAGTCTGAGGATCTTATGTAAAACATGGTGACTAGAGTTGATAACACTGTGGTATATAATTGATATTTGCTAAGAGAATAGAACTTAAATATTCAAGGAAATAAGGAAGGGAGGGAGGGAGGGAGGGAGGAGGGGAAGGAGGGAGGTCCTTCAAATACTTGCTATATAACCGAATGATTGATTGACTGAATAAACAGAAGGCAAGTGAAGACTTAGGCGCGGGCGGTTTGGGAGTTATCTTGTACTCTGGGCATTTTCCTTGAACTAAAAGAAACACAAGGCAGAAAGGAGAAAAATATCTGCATGTGGATTTACCCATTCACATAATTTACCAAGTTGTTTTTCCTAAGAGAACATATTCTAACATCTTTAAATAATTTCATGTAGAAATATTAAATTTAGTCTGAAATATTATTTTGTACTAGATAATAGCAAATACTGCTATTTTCTCAGGTAAGTAAATTGAAAACAAGTGGCAATTCAATTTCTTAACTTTTGTGAACTTACATTTTTTAAATTTCTGGTCCCCAGTATTTTACTAGCCTGCTCACCCAGAATGCTATTAAATTAACAAAATATATGTTCTTAAAAAGTCAGACAGAGTACCTTAACAGAAATCATATATGCACTTAAAATGGGAGCACAAAATAGGATAACAAGTTTTACACTATTCTTCAGAAAGCATAGGATTGTGATATTTCCCTCTAGGAGAAAAGGTTACCTTTGGAATCAAACTTTAGGTTGTTTACAGAAGAAATACTTCCGTTTAGGAAGCCGGAATAATGATAGGGATTGGCATTAGACTTTTGATTGTGGAAAACACCTATGATTGTATTTTACAGGTTGGCATATTGCTGCTGGGAAAGGAAGTTTTATGTTTTACAGTCTTGAATTCATTTTTGTTTTTTATATAATATACAACTCCTGTGGGTCCACCGAAGCCTTACTCAATAGATACTCTCTGTTACCCCATTTATTACAGCAATGATTATGATATGAAAACATATTTTGGTGCTAACAAAGCCATACTGTAGGCTTAACAGCTAAAGTGACAGAACAGAATGGCCCACCAAGGTACAGTTTCTGAGAAAATACTGCCACAGAATGTTCATCTAGGGAAAAAGAGATTGTTTCTGTGTGTTAGTTGAACATAGATTATAGTACTTTGGGGGATTACTGGATGGTGTTCTGGAATTTGGGGCTTCTGTGAATGTGGCAAAATCTTTTTCTGTTTTCTAGGAACAAACGCCTAGGTTAAAGTGCAGTAACCAGGGTAACAGATTCTGAGAATAGGTGAATCCTCAGTCTTTTTCACCCAGTCACTAGCTCCAGCTCCCAGTCTCATCAGCTTTGGCCCTTTTCCCATAGGTAGAATGAGAAGATAAATAAGGTTATCAACACCGAGACCGATGTGATAAAGAAACCGGAGAGTCAGACAGAGAAAGACAAATACTGTATGATATCACTTAGACGTGGAATCTAAAAAATAATACAAATAAATGTATATGCAAAACAGAAACAGACTCACAGACATAGAAAACAAACCTGTGGTTACCAAAGGGAAGAGGGAAGCACGGAGGAACAAATTAGAGGCATGAGATTAACAGATACAAACCACTAGGTATAAAATAGATAAGCAACAAGGATATACTGTATAGCACAGGGAATTATCTTGTAATAACTTATAATGGAGTACAATCTGTAAATATACTGAATCACTATGCTGTACACCTGAAATTAACAAGCATAATAAATCTCAAGCAATGGAAGTATGAGTTTAACATACACAAGAAATAAGCAAGTAACAGGGATGTTAGGAAAATAGGTCTCTGATTCGTTTAGGGTATTTCTCTAGGTAGCCTTTTTAGTAAGGCTGAAGCATAAAACAATGTTTTCCAAAGTGGAGCCTTGGACCACCTGCACAAAATCACTTGGAGAACTTATTTAAAGTGATGTAGTCAGAAATCTGTTCCTCTCTGTCTCTCAAGTCTGCTTTCCTGTGTTGGCATCATCTTCAGGCAGGCTCTCTCCTGAGATGTCACAGGCTGCTCCAAGATTCCTTGTTCTGCACAGGTAGCAAAACAGACGCTCCTCTGCCCCAGCCTTTACTAGATTACATGCTAATGGCCTGACTCATGTCACATTGATGATTCCTGCACCAGTTATCATGGAAGGGGATGAAATATGTCCACGCCTGGGTTGTTTGCCTAACCATGGTGCCAAGATAGGAGGTCAGTCTCATCCAAATCTTAGACTGTGGTAGGGGCAGTTACTCCTCAAAATCAGGCTGCAGCTACTAAAAGATAGGAAACTAGATACTGGCCTGGCAGAAACAAGAAATGCCTTTTACAAGACAGGTTATGTATTTTCATTTAGTTACTTTTTAGATATTAATTTACACATTTATTGGTACCATTCCTGTTCTAAGAAGGATTTAAGATCAAACATCCGCTATTTAAAAACCCACACAACACAGAAAGAGATGAATTCTCCACACTAGAGTCAACACTATTTTTACCTAGATATGAAGAAGAGAAGCCTAACTGCTTTGTTTTTTTAACCGTTTAATTAAGGTATGATTAACATGTAAAAATCTCTACATATTTAATGTATACAATCTATGAGTTTGGAGATAAGTATACATCTATGGAACCATCACCACCATCAAGGCCACAGACATATCCACTGCCTCCCAAACTTTCTTCTCACTCCCTTTGTTACTATTAATATTGCTTTTTTTTTTTTTTAAGATATTCGCCATGTATTTCTTCTTTAGGTCTTTTTTAAAATTTATTTATTTTTATATTTATTTTTGGCTGTGTTGGGTCTTCGTTTCTGTGCGAGGGCTTTCTCTAGTTGTGGTGTGCGGGCCTCTCACTATCGCGGCCTCTCTTGTTGCAGAGCACAGGCTCCAGACGCGCAGGCTCAGTAGTTTTGGCTCACGTGCCTAGTTGCTCTGCAGCATGTGGGATCTTCCCAGACCAGGGCTCGAACCCGTGTCCCCTGCATTGGCAGGCAGATTCTCAACCCCTGCGCCACCAGGGAAGCCCAATATTGCTATTTTTATTTTCTGTGTCTGGTAAGAACACTTAACATAAGATCTACATGGGTAGTCCTGGAGGACATTGTGCTAAGTGAAGGAAGTTAGACACGAAGACAAATACTACATGATATTACTTACACGTGGAATCTAAAATAGTCAAACTTATAGAAGCAGACAATATAATGGTGGTTGTCAGGGGCTGAGGGGAAGGGAAATGAGGAGGTGATGCTCAAAGGTTACAAAGTTTCAGCCATGCAAAATAAGTTCTGGAGATCTACTATATAGAGCATAGTACCTATAGCTAACGGTACTGTATTGTATATTTAACATGTGCTACCAGAGTTGCTCATATGGTTACTGTATTAATCAAAGTAGAAGCTCCCTGGGGGTACTTTTAAAATTCTTAATTGTGTTTATAATTTCTGCCCTTGCTCTGCATTTCTTTGCCTCATTTACTTCTACACCACACTAACTCTCATTTTTGCTCTCTGTAGTTTGGCCTTCCCACAATCTTCCCATGAGCTTAAAATGGTTTAGTTTGGAAAGAAGACCAAGAACATAAAACTATTAAAAGCATCACATGAATTTGGAATTGCATTCAGCTGCTAAAACAGGCCTCAAATAACGGTTGTTTGAGCAAGATACAGTTTTATTTTCTCAATATGGAAGCCCAGAAGAAGTAGGACAACCAGCGCTGATATGAAAGATGGACAATATTCTCATTGTCCTAAGCCTCTTCCATCTTACTGTCACATCGTCTTTAGCACGTGCCTTTCATTCTCAAGGTTGTCTCAATGAAAACAGAGAATATGCTACTGCAACCACAGTGTTCCCAGAGAAGGCTGGAAGAAGGGAAAAGGGGGAAGGACAGACAGCATGCATCTTGTCACCAAGTTGCTCCCTTTACAAATTTTTTCCTGGACTCTCTACCAAATGACTCCTGCTTACACGTCAGTCATTTTTATCTGCCAGAAAGACTGGGCATTGCAGAACTTTGATTTTGTTTTTGCTTTTTGTTTCTTGAGCAGGGCACATTGCTTCCCTTCCCTATCTCCACAATTCATGGAAATGTTACTAATGAAGAAACAGAAGATAAATATTAAACAATTTACAATCTTCAGCACAAGTGAGTATCCATTGGTTCTTGAGACTCTGAAAATTTAAACCTCAAACTCAAGAGCAACTCATTGTTTCTTTAAGAAACTCTCCCAGAAAAATCTTGGTAATGCCTCCCACAAATTAAAATGAAAATCAATTTGATTTTAATTTAATCCAGTTTGATTAGACAATAAACATTAAGGAGTAATTTAATGAACAGGAGTGCTCATATTTTAGAAGATAATGGTATCATAAAGTAGAGCCACTACACTATAAATGGGCAGTATGCATTCCCAATTTCTCCAGGGGGAAAGGTTTATTAGCCCAAATCGCAGACAGAGGTAACACCTTCTTGTTATTGGAAACTCAGTCATATAGTTCTCTGCTACCAGATAAGAAATCTAAGGAAGCCTTTCGTTTATACAACAACATGGGTAACTCAGTTCCCTAACCTGCTATTAATGTCACCTCATTAAGGATCCCAGGGCATATTCTTAACCTGAGCCCACCAAATTATGTGTGTGTTTTCTGGTCAACAAAGGCAAAGGAACTTTTTATTAATTTGAGAGAACAGTAGAGCGTAATAAAATACAGTGAAACAACCATTCCCTTGGCATAAACACCCATTTACTGAAGAACAAACTGTAGACCTAGTCATTTAATTCTAAGAACCCCTCTAGTCCAGATTGCTATATTCACTAATGCTTTCCAGACTGATCATAATTCTTCTACTTTTGCCTCCTTTGCAGCCTATTTTAGTTGGAAAGTTACTAACATCACCCATTTTTAATATTGTAAATGGGTTGTCCACTGAAATGATGTATGTCATTTTAAAAGTAGGAGAGAAGCAAAAGAGCTCTGCTAGGCAATGTATCCCTACTATTAATGCTGTGGCAATATGTTTTCACCATTTGTTTTGTTTTGTTTGTAGTTTACTGCTATACCAGCATCAATTCCTTGTTTGTTTGTTTTTGTCACAGGACCCTGATTTTTCTTTGAATATAAATTTAGTGGGAAAATAGATCAAGGCCCCCTCAACTCCTGGCCAAGGGTGGGCAGGACGCCAGATGTTCTCTTCCTGGAACTCGAATTTTAAGCAGAAAAACCCACAGATTAAAAAGTTCAAGTTCATTCATCCAAGAGAAGTACCCTATAAGGACCATCCATTTCTGCTCCCTGAATTTTCAGAGCAACTGTAGTCATTTATAAAGTTTACAATCTTTACACAATTGTTCAACAATTCTCTGAACTACTTTATATCCTTTCAACAAATATCTACTTTGCTTAGGCTTATCAGAGTTTGTTTTATTTGCTTTCGACTAAAGAACCATAATTGATATGAAGAGCGAAGACCAAATGTGATAATAGCACAGGCCCCCAAAGTCCCTCTGCATCCCTGAGTGCTGTGCTTCTTAAGCAAATGGGGAGAAGATAATCCTCCCCAATTCTTGAAAGAAAAATATAGGTTAACTCTACAGAAAAAAGTGCTACATAGTTCCAAAAGCTTGAATTATAACTCAGAGCTTCTGCAGTTCATGTCCATGTCTTGGCATACAGGTATTTTTAATGATTTAATTCTAGCTGTCTGATGCACTTAAGGAAATTTAAAGATTTAAACCAATATACCACTGTTTTTTAAAGTACAATTTTATATTTTTAAGTAGAGGATTTAGTATTGGAAAGAATCAGATACTCTGACCTGAGCTACAGTAAGAAATAAGAGGGAAAAAAGATACTCAATTAGAAGGAACTTTGTTCCTAGAGCCCAACTAGCTTCAATCTTTACCACTCTTTATATTACATGCGGCACCTTTCAGAAAGACAGAAAAATAAGCCTTTTCCCTAAATGGTCCTTATCTTTGGTCTTCTTCCTATATCAACTATAAATTACAATTACTGGGAAATTAAAAGTGGCATTAGTTGAAGGTTACTACCTTTGAATAGGCGGATCAGAAGTTCTTTCTTACTTAATCGATCAAAATGCTTGGGCAGTATTATCAAAGAATAAGAAGCCAGCCATGAAGAACAGAGAACAATATTTAGGGAAAAAATAGAATACTATGCACATAAATTTCTATTGTCTTCCTTTACTACACATCTCTTCTTCCAGCCTTCAATTGCATGCACTTATAGTAAGAACTTTCTTCTAGTTAATCTCTATAGAAAAAAATATATTAAAAGCTCAAAATGTTCTTTACAGATTGCTACTTATCAAAGTTCTGAAGGGTTTTCAAAGCATCTAATAAGAAAACAAGTTGTCTTTGGTACATAAAGAAGTGCATAACGGTATTTGACAATAACAATTTACATTTTACTTACTCAACTGCACATTCGATTACCCATATCCAAACATGAAATTGGTATTTCTTTCACCAAATTTTAAAGCCTAAAAACAGGGTATAAAATGATAAGTGAGGAATAAACTGCTTTCCTGTGAAAGAATTTTAGGGATGCTTAAAGGAAGAAATAAAGAAATAGAATCAATTTGAATTGTACTAACGTGGGAAAATGATTGCTTTCTGTTTGCATTGTGGAAGTATAGCGTTATGGTATATTTATGTTTTATTTATTTTTCAATTGTGAACTATTTTGTGCATAGAAAATAGCACCTATAATGCTTAAAGTTTGTTAGATGTATGGTTTAAGTAATGATAAAAACAACACCTAGCACCCAGAACCCAGCTTAAGGAAGAGACCCTTATGGGTATTTTGAAGATCTCCGGATGCTCCTCCCTGAACAGAGCCCCTCCATACCCCCCTGAGAGGTAACAGCTGTACTAAATTTCTTTTAATCATCATTTGGCTTTCCTTAGACTTGCCCTACAAACAGACGTCCCTAGTTGACAAGCTTGCTCATGCATGTTTTTAAGGTTTAGGTAGATCTTTCCACCACTTTTATTTATTGAATGATAACCATTGTTTTTAAAATCCATCTATGTTTCATTACTAAATAGTAAACCACTGCATGCACAAACCAAATTTGGTTATCTACTGTTTCTAATGATGGAAGTTGGACTGCTTCCTCTATTAAGAAAATAAGCTGTGATAAATACACATATCTTATCACTTAGAAATGTGTAAGAGTTTATCCAAGGTGTGAGCGTACAATACCTTATACAATTGCTGGTTCTTAAGGTACATGCATCTGCTTTTCTACTAGATGATACTAACGTTTCCCACGTGATTATACAGTTGACCCTTGAACAACAGGGGTCCACTTATACAGGGATTTTTTTTTAAATAAACATACTGGAAAAGTTTTGGAGATTTGCAACAATTTGAAAAAACTCGCAGATGAACCTAGTAGTCTAGAAATATCGAAAAAATTAAGAAAAAGTTAGGTACGTCATAAATTCATAAATTATATGTAGATACTAGTCTATTTTATCATTTACCACAATAAAATATACAGAAATCTATCATAAAAAGTTAAAATTTACCAAAACTGCACACAAACTGTACATGGCGCCATTTGCGGTCAAGAGAAGTGTAAACAAACGTAAAGATGAAGAATTAAGTCATAACTGCATCAAATTAACAATAGTACATACCGTAGTCCTGTGATAATTTCATAGCCACCTCGTGTTGCTACTGCGGGGAGCTCGAGTGTTGTGCACCTCCGCTTCAAACGCCAGAGACGCCAATCATCCCCACCTGAGTAGCTGTGTCTCGCCCGTAAAATCTCATCTCGCGGGAACATGAGCTCTCGCAGTTCTCGCGTATTTTCCATCGTGTTTAGTGAAATACCTTAAACCTTGAATAACTAACACCATGAGACCCATATAAAGTGCCACTGGTGATGCTGGAAGTGCTCTCAAGAAGCAGAGAAAAGTCATGACATTACAGGAAAAATCTGAATTGCTTGCTATGTACCGTAAATTGAGGTCTGCAGCTGTTGTTGCCGGCATTTCACGATAAGTGAATCCTGTGTAAGGACCATTGTAAAAAAAGAAAAGCAAATTCATGAAGCCATCCCTGCAGCTACACCAGCAGGCACGAAAACCTTGCACTTTTTGCAAAATACCTTTTTATCTCATATTGACAATGCAGCTTTTATGTGGGTGCAGGATTGTTATAAGAAAGGATACCTGTAGACTCTAATAGGATTGGAGAATAAGTGAAGTCAATATATGACATCTTAAAGCAAAAGGAAGGTAAAGTATATAAAGCTGGAGAATTTAATTGCAGCAAAGGATTGGCACCATATAAAAAAACTTTAGAGAAATTAGAAAGTCAGACGAAATTACAGTGTATTTCCATAAAGTTTGCCAAGTGTGCCTGCCCCTCTTTTCTCCCCTTTCACCTCCCCCACTTCTTCTGCCTCTGCCACTCCTGAGTCAGCAAAACCAACCCTTCCTTCTCCTCCTCCTTAGCCTACTAAACTGAAGGCGACAAAGATGAAGACCTTTATGATGATCCATTTCTACTTAATGTAGTAAATAATCATCATGTACACAATAAACGTATCTGTTGTGTATGTGTGTGTGTCTTTGTGTGAAAATCTAATAACTATATGGAAAGAACTATTTGAGATGTTTTTGTGTCATCATCATCATCACCTAAGTATTCATCATTAGAACATCGTGTACAAGACAGTCTGGATATTAATCCTATGAGAGTCATAAGTATTACAAATACATCATAGTTTTTAGTTTGCATTTTCATGATTTACAGTCTTTTGATAAATGTAAGGTCTTACCTTTAATGTAAAGTTATTAATTTTCTGTATAATTTGACGGTTTGTGTCATGTTTAAGAATACAATAAATAATATGTTTCTCTAAAATATATAATTACATCTTTTATAATTACTGTCACCAAGAATTGATGTTTGTGTGTGGGTCTGTAGAAGTGAAGCGGATTCAATTTCATATCTTTCCACATAAACAAACGTGTGTCCATTAACTTTTTTATTGCTAAGCCCACCTTTTTTCAAATCATCTGTACAGCACTTCTGTAATATAATGTTTTCATATATAAACATGAAATATTTGGATATATGGGTATAGTTCTAGGATTTCTAACATTCCATTGATTGATTTATCTATTAGCAAGAGTTTTTTTGCACCTGCTGTTGCTTCTACCTGGAAAGCATCTCCGGCAGGTCTTTTCTTGGCTTACTCTTTTCTCCATTTAGGTCTTTTTTCAAAGGGTACTTTTCTGACAATTTTAACGTAAAATAGTCCCCAATCTCTCATTTTTACCCCATCTCATATTGTATTCACTATATCCTTTACCACTGCTTTATATTTATACTTACTTGTCTGTTTATTGCCTGCATCTTCCATTAAAATGTAGAACCATGAGAACTGAGACCTTGTCTGTCTGGCTCATTTATGCATCTTCAGTGCCTTTGGAATACTTGGAAGATAGTAGGCATGTAATGAGATGTTTCTCAAGGAATAAATGAAGAAATAGGTATAAAGTCTGCTCTGTCACTTATGAGATGAGGAATCTTGGGCAAGTTAATCATTCTAAATGGCACTTCTAAAATGTCAATATTGTTTCCTTATTTGCAGGCTAAGGCTTAGGGATAATGTTTATAATGTGCCTACGATGGTGCCTGGCACACAGAAAGTGCTTTGTAAGTGCTATATACTATTATATACCGTCCACTGATAAGAAGAAACAAGATGCAACTTGCCATCAAGAAAACCACAAATATAAAGATACAAAATCTCAAATGAGAATTTTGGACTCTGATTATTAAAAAATGAAAGATTTTTAGAGAGAACCCCCTTGAACTACTTTAAATAGAAGAGGGACTCCATTAGGAGATTACAGTGGTATCTCATGGAGCACAAGACTGGAAATAGGGAACGCAAGGAATCCTCCTTCTCCCTCTCTCATTGCTGCTTCCCTCTGCAATTAATTTCATGTCTTCTTCATTTCAACTAGCTTTCTGTTTTTTAGTTAATAGAGCAGCCCCAGGCTACCGAATTTATATGTTACATATTCAGCCAATCAAAAAGAGGTCAATCTTATTTTTTCAGTCCCAATTCCAAATTGTCATGGAAAGGATTGATTTGACTGCTTTGATTTATATACCTACCACTCAACAAATTGGTTGTGGTTAGAGAGCAAGGGTCCTATTGTACAAATATAGCAGCTCCCTCTGACCCACGTGGGTGGAGAGAGCAATTCCCTGCTCCCCAAAAGGAAGCAGACCTCAGTAAGTTAAGGGGGCTGAGAGGATCATGGATCGGCATCCACTCTCACCATATTCTTTTGAATGTTAACAGTGTCCTTTAAGCATCAGCTCACAGAAGAACCACAATCAAAGGCATAGCACAATGAAAAGACCACTACCCTGAAAGTTAAAAGACTTGGTTTCCAGTATCTAGTTAACCAGCCGGAAAAATTCAAAGAAGTCACTGTACAGTAAAAGGGTTAAATTAAACAGTATTACTTTTTATTGCTTTAAACGTTTATAATTCAATCCTTTCAATGATGGGCTAAATTCCAGGACATGTTGATGGCTATAAATAATACTTATTTTTCTCCAAAGTTAAAGGCAGATAGATATTGGGACTGACTTTCCTATCATGAAACTCTTATTTTACCTGACATACTGAATGGCTCCAAAAGGGCAAGGCACTGAGAAGGATATATTTTTCTTCCCTCATTTGACCTAACATTCCTCTGGAGGGGTCACTCCCATGGTGACAGCTTCTGGGAAATTTGACAGTACCATCACCAATTAAAGTGCCTCTTTTTCTTGACAGTCAGTACCTATTTTATTCTAGATGTGCAATTTGGCCTCTTTCTGTCATAAACCTTCTCTCCTGGATGGCAGTTTGAGGAAACAGACACCGCTACTTGATTTCTCTCATACCATGGGAAGTTTCAGCCCACTGAAATCTCATCCACATGGCACTAATTCATGTTCCCTTTACAGCTCTCAAATTCAAAAGGCACTATCCACAGGTCCACGAAGCAAAAGACCAAGTAGATAATAGTCTGCAAATGATATAGACAGAAAAGCCATTAAGGTAAAAAGAAAAAAATACTGTGTTAACAACTATATTACAGTAATGTAGGCCAGATTCATACATGAAAAAGAATGGTTAGAGAAGCTAAGGCTTCTTTTTTCTGAGCAACCACCAGAACCAGGTATTAAGCTAAGTTGTTTAAATAGGTTATCTCATTTAATCCTGTCATAAAATCTCCATTCTTAAAATGAGGAAAAGAAGGCTTGAAGAAGAGTTTCCCAAATTACACAGAAAAAAAAAAGTATTGTTTAGTGCAAGTTTCACAAACTCAAATGTTCACAGGAGCCAAGCAGGTAAGACAAATGAATAAATTAGGTGTGGCACTTGCATATTAAACAAGAAAAATTTTCTTTGCCTCTACAATTAAGAGTACAGCAACTTTCAAGTATACAATACAGTATTATTGACTATAATTTTAAATGTTCTCATCACCAAAAAAAGGGTAATTATGTGACACGATGGAGGTGTTACCTAATGCTATGGTGTTAAGCCTTCTGTAGGATATAAGTGTATCAAATCAACACGTACATCTTAAACTTAGACAGTGTTATATATCAATTATATCTCAATACATCTGAAAGAAAAAAAAGAGAACACTGTCTCCTTTTCCTTGAAAATCCCCACCCCCTAGATCCATCCTTCATTTTTTTAAAATGATTTCATTTTTTTAAAAATTTATTTATTTATTTATTTATGGCTGTGTTGGGTCTTCGTTTCCGTGTGAGGGCTTTCTCTAGTTGTGGCAAGCGGGGGCCACTCTTCATCACGGTGCGCGGGCCTCTCACTATCGTGGCATCTCTTGTTGCGGAGCACAGGCTCCAGACGCGCAGGCTCAGTAGTTGTGGCTCACGGGCCCAGCTGCTCCGCGGCATGTGGGATCTTCCCAGACCAAGGCTCAAACCCGTGTCCCCTGCATTGGCAGGCAGATTCTCAACCACTGCGCCACCAGGGAAGTCCCCATCCTTCATTTTTGAAGTTCTCTATTATAAGAAAGGCAACAATGGGAAAGAAATGGTCACTGCTTATTTTCCCAGCTTTGCAGTCAGGACAACAATATAGAAGGACAGAAACTATGGCAAACTGTAGAGGTCATGTCTTGACTAAATGGAGGAGACAGAGTAACTCTCTAGTTGATAGTTCCCCTAGGATATAGACACATTTTTCAAGGGAAGATGCAAGTCTGGATTTTTACATGAAGTCCTCCAATTTTTAAATGCTGGCTCGAACAATTTAAAAATATAATACATAGGCCAAATAAAATACACCTGTGGATAAGTAAAAAAAAAGAAGATTCTCGATAGTGCACACCTGGGTTTCAAACCTAACTATGCCACATAACAACTATGTCCTTAGCTTCTCTAATCCTCAGTTTTCTCATTTGTAAAATGGAGATTAAAAATAGTACCTGTAAGGGCTTCCCTGGTGGCGCAGTGGTTGAGAGTCTGCCTGCCAGTGCAGGGGACACGGGTTCGAGCCCTGGTCTGGGAAGATCCCACATGCCGCGGAGCAACTAGGCTCGTGAGCCACAACTACTGAGCCTGCACGTCTGGAGCCTGTGCTCCGCAACAAGAGAGGCCACGATAGTGAGAGGCCCGCGCATCGCGATGAAGAGTGGCCCCCGCTCGCCGCAACTAGAGAAAGCCCTCGCACAGAAACGAAGACCCAACACAGCCATAAATAAATAAATAAACCCAAAAGTTAAAAAAAAAAAAAGAATAGTACCTGTAAAAGAATCATTGAAAGGATTACATGAGATAAAAAAAGCACTCAGTACACAGTAAATGGTCAATAAATGTTAGCTAATGTTTATGCTAAGTAAATGAGTCAGGATTTAAACTAAAGTTTACCTTCCTCCAAAGCTCATGCTTTTCACATTATAGCACCATTCATTTAACCAGCTGAGGATCCTTCACAGTGATTTAAGCACCTCCTAATTTTGTTCCATCCTGTAGTTGCTTTCCCCCCATATAACTGTGATTAATCCTCTGAACTTACTTTAGCTAGCACACTTAGAAAGCTAAACATTGGCTTTGGTCACCAATAAAAGAAATACCTAAAAAGTTTAGGCTCAACTGTATCACAAAAGTTGTGTGTGCATGTGAATGTGTGTATGTATGTGTGTGTGTGTCCCATATCTCACTCTGCATGCCAAGATGTTTACATATTCCTAAAACCAGCCTATTTTGTGATCTCAAGATGGCTGCTAATACATGGGATACATGCTTCCTTATCCACATGTAGCAGGAAAAGAGAACATCTTTACTCCTGAATTCTCAGCAAAACCCTGAATTTCACTTCTATTAGAACTAAGGCGACATGAGAATGGGATGGCAACCCCAGAACCAAAGCATACAATCAATGAAATGAACTGATCTGACTGGCATAGTCTACCTAGGTTTTTGGCTTCACCACTAGATGCCCACAAGAGAAATTGGCAACTGTTTTAAAAAGGGATTGAGGAGAGGGTTATCACAGAAGATATCAACAAATGTCCACTAAACTGGTTTTGAAATTTTGTTCGTTTGGAGAATTGAAGGGTAAGTTTTATTACCAGGGGGTGTTGAGATAGCCATGGACTGCACCAGTTATGCTCAGTGATAATTTTACATTAAATAATGCCACATTTTAACACAAAACAAAATGATATTTAGTATCACAAACTCTTACAGCTTAAAAACTAGAAGAAATCTTAGAGATCAGCTAATGCAACATATATATTTGATAGATAAAGAAACATGTTTCCTGAATAGCATAAATGTCATGCTTAACATCAAACTTAAAAGTTAATTGTAACTGGAATCCATATTTCTCTACTCATATTTATGTTTTCTTTGAGCAGCTTAGAAAAAAGATACAAAATAAACCTCAATCCTTATAGAGAAAATTTAGATTGATAAAACATAAAGCAAATTTTAAACCAGACTTACATTCTCTAAGTACTTCTAAGAGGAGACAACTGATGGATCCCTGTTTGAGGGAGAAAATAGATAATAGTCTCTACATCCGCCTGGACACATGCTATGGTCCCACATAGCTATTCATCTGGCTTGATATATTTTCAAGTTCTCCAGCCTATAATATATGAAAAGAGAAAGGAGAAGAAGAAACAGAGAAAGGGGATGGGAAGGGAAGAGAAGGGAAGGGAAAGAAATAGCTTAATTACCAGACCTTGTATTTTGTCAAAGGCAAATCTTTTTCAAGGTTTTCAGATTTAAAAAAAAAAAAATTATATTGTTCTCAGATTTTGTTTCTGCCAACATCAATAGCAGAATATTGCCAGAAGTGGTAAGCAATGCAATATTAATACAATGCAATACCATACCATACCATATCATACCATGCCATATCATACCATACCATGCAATGCAATACTATATATATATATATATATACACAAACATATACAAATATATACATATATATGCTTCACTTGATAGGCAAACCAAATCCATTATAAAATCTACATCTTTACAAGTTTTTTGTTTGTTTAGGGATAACAACGGTAGTATGATAAACCTGTGTTCTATACTCCTAACTTGAAAGTTAAAACATTGTGTTTTTATAGCTTTCAAAGATATTCCATAATTGAACCCTCTAAAAGGTAAAGAATCTGTACATATCCAAAGCAAGAAGAAAAATGAGCAAAGATTTCATAATGATTTTTCCCAAAACATACATTTCTCAATCTCACTATTCTTCCTGGTATTTTTCTCACATAAAAAGTATGATTTATAGCCTGGACTTTTAATGCAATAATGATTCTAATGTTAAGATTAACTATGGTCTGGATGGAACTGCTGTGTCAAACAACAGAACACAGGTTGAAAAAAGCCAATTTTGGGTTTAAATTAAAAATTAAAGATTGAAAAAAATTTTTTTTTATTTCTCTGGAAATAATAGCCTTCTTGGACTACATGATTATCATTGTGTCCCTAATTCACTGGTAAATAAAGATTTACAAAGTATATATGTGGCTGCACAGCAAATAATCTTTGAACTACTTTTACCACTGGTTCGACCAGTTTGTTGGATGTTATTCATCAATGTTTCACTTCAGGGAAAAAATACTTGGAGCAGTGTGAAAATTATTTCTTTAACAGATAGCACCAGATTTCTTTTTGTGGAGGGAACCAACTTTGTGTAGGAAATGCAATGATACAAAAGTGAGTTAGGGAAGAGTGAAAGTGGTGATAGGTTGGCAAAAGCAAGCACAACAGAATAAATATTTAAAATTCTCCACACTGGAAAAAAAGAGATAAAGTAGCCTCTTTTGCTTGCCTTTAATTACCTATTGTATACACAGAGAATCAAAAGTGGGGAAGGTGTGAGAACAAAGAAGAGAGAAGGAGGCACAAAGAGGATGAGGAAACACAACTAGGGAGCCTGGAGCTCAACTTCTGGAAATAGCTACAGGACTTCTAAAAACAGGCATGTCTTACTATGAATTTTAAGTTATATGTGTTTCTTCAGGGTAAAACTCTCCACCTACTCAAAAATTCAGGAAAACCTGGACACAAATTCCTTAAATAAATGGTTTGGTGAAAAGTGAGGGGAAAGGCTAAATACTCTGCTTCTTGGTTCATGTGGTGTGAAACAGAGACAGAGGCAGAATGGACAGACCATCCCCAAACTGACCTTATTCATCAGAAGATGATGACTTTATTCATCACTCATCTCAAGGACCTTAAATAGTATCTGGCATGTAGTAGGTGCTTAATAAATATTTGTTGGTTGAAGGAATGAATGCATGAATGAATTAATTAATTAATGGAGAATTTGAAAGGCAGCAGTGATTTTAAGAAAGTAAGCCCTTTGGGAACCATGCAAATCCTGGAGAGGTGGTCATACTGTTATATATGAAATGAAGTTTCAAGTAATCTTATCAAAATCTTACAGGTCAATAAAAGCCTGGTTAACATCTAGTTTACATCTAGGTTAACATCTAAGACTTTTAAAAATCATTGTTTCAAGAATAAATACGACCAAAAGCTTTTTTTTTTTAATCTTAAAGTATCTACTTTTGCTTGCCTTTAATTACCTATTGTACAGAGACTCAAAAGGTTTTTAAAGTCACTACTAAAATTAAATGTCCAGAGCATAATTTACAACTACTGGAAGAAAAGCATCCTGAAATACAGCTTTATAGACATCTAGTTAAACCAAAAACTCTACCAGGCTGATTTCAAAGTATTAAAGGGTTAAGCCTAACAAACTACCTTAAAACTTAGTGGCTTAAAAGAGCAAAAAATATGCATCACCTCCCAGTTTCTATGGATTGAAATGTAAGAACTACTTAGCCCAGTGATCCTGGCTTGGAGTGTCACAGGAGGTTGCAGCCATGATGTTGGCCACGGCTCAGTTTTCTGAAGGTTTGAATAGGGCTGGAGGATTTCCTCCCAGAGTGGTTCATTCAAGTAGCTGGCAAGTCAGTACCGCTTCTTGGCAGAAGGACTCAGTTCCTCATTACAAGGATCTCTCCTTAGGGCTGCTTGAGTGTCCTCACAAGACAGCCAATTTCCACCAAAGCAAGCGATTCAAAAGAATGACAGAAGCTTCAGTATCTTTTACAACCACCCTTGAAAGTGACACACCATGACTTCCACCACATTTGATTCATTAGAGGAAAGTCACCAAGTACAGCCCATAGTCAAGAGGAGGGAAATTAGGCTCCACCTTTTATAGACAGGCGTGTCAAAGGTTTGGGGGACACATTTTAAAACCACCACAATTACTGTGAGTCAAAAATGTTAAGTATTCTGTTAAAAAGCTATATTTTAAATATATGTTGTACTTCAGTAATACAATGCAATTTAACAATTTAATGACCGTTTTTTTTTTTTTTGGCTCTGTTGGGTCTTCGTTGCTGCGCACGGGCTTTCTCTAGTTGCCGTGAGCGGGGGCTACTCTTCGTTGCGGTGTGAGGGCTTCTCATTGCAGGGGCTTCTCTTGTTGCGGGGCATGGGTTCTGGGTACACAGGCTTCAGTAGTTGTGGCACATGGGCTTCAGTAGTTGTGGCACATGGGTTTCAGTAGTTGTGGCTCACGGGCTTCAGTAGTTGTGGCTCATGGGCTTTAGAGCTCAGGCTCAGTAGTTGTGGTGCACGGGCTTAATTGCTCTGCAGCATGTGGGATCTTCCCGGACCAGGGTTCAAACCCATGTCCCCTGCATTGGCAGGCGGATTCTTAACCACTGCGCCACCAGGGAAGTCCCTTCACTGACTATTATTTTAGCAATTAGAAATGCATTATTTAGCAAATTAGAAGTAAAGTAGTCCGTGAAGAATATTCCTTTACTGTGTCACACTATTGAAGAATGTTGTTAAAATTAGATCTTAAATACAACTTCTTTAATGCCAAATCAGCAAGGTCTGCCAGGTTGATGAATTTTTATCCCATTTTTCCATCTTTATTCATTATTCCTAACATTTTTATTTAATTAAAACTTGGCCATCTCCAAATGAAACTGAAAATAGTTTTTAAAGACAGACGTCAATGCTTTGCATTCTAACAAAGGACAACGTGTGTATAGTTTCATGCATGCATTCCCAGAAAATATGTAGGTATTTATAGGCACTGTAGTGTATCAGAATGAAATTGATAATTCATTAAAATCACTTTAAAGAGCTGCCCTTGGCCATTGGGTTTGAAGATGAACTTCTAGCTCATGACATTTCTTTTTGAAGGAATCGCTTTAAGAACACAAGTTATATTAACCTTAATGTACACCACAAAAAGAAATAAAAAATGTCATAGTAAAAACATCCAGTTGAAGAATTGCTACCCTTAGGCAACACAGAGAATGTTACCACCAGGTTTTGTAAAACAGTAAGTATTTGATATCTTTTAGGGACCACTACTAAAGTGTTTTTATGAATGAGGATATTAGATCTCAAGATTCCTATACTTGTGCTTTTGATTAATCACTTACTAATTTAAATAACAAAAAATGATGGAGATTGTTGACATACAAGAAAGAAAATTAGCATTAAATATTAGAGATCTTTCCTAAATAATGCATTGTTTGAATAACCAGACTTGCTTTAATTAATATTTTCCATTGCATGTTTATTCATACCAGACGGGAATAATTCACGTACAGACTATTGAACCAATTTTCTGCAAATGTTAGAGAAACAGTGGACAGCTAATTTGACCAGAAATGGAAAAACATGACTGCTAGCTGATAATGATCATATTTTACTCTGAAATTATGGGTCAAAATTGTAATGTTTACCCCCCTACTTCACTTAAAAACTTGTTGTGCTATATTCCCATGTGTAATCCCCTCAAGTAACTTCTAATGTCATTGAGGAAATTAGACCAGTATACATAGAAGGATCCCAGAATCCCGTTTAAGGCAGTATATGAAGAAGTACTGGGTTTTAATGATTATGGTATCAGAGGTCACACAATTCCAACATTGAATGCACCTCTAAAATATATATTAGTGTCCCTTTAGCTGAGACCCTATGAATAACATGATTCCTGTTAGAAATGGAAGTTATCAACCGATTTTTCAAAGGTTCTAAGGGCAATATAATTAGTAACAATAAAAGATATATAACCCATCAATAGTATAACAGTTAACTGTTCATATATAAATTTTAATATTAACGAGCATCTCTTCCTCAAAGCAAGTCATACATAAGACTTACATTCCAAAAGGAGGACTCCATATGTACCTAGACCAAGCCAGAAACAAAAAATGAAAGTTTAGGGCTTCCCTGGTGGCGCAGCGGTTGAGAATCTGCCTGCCAATGCAGGGGACACAGGTTCGAGCCCTGGTCTGGGAAGATCCCACATGTCACGGAGCAACTGGGCCCATGAGCCACAATTACTGAGCCTGCACGTCTGGAGCCTGTGCTCCACAGCAAGAGAGGCCGCGATAGTGAGAGGCCCGCGCACCGCGATGAAGAGAGGCCCCCGCTTGCCACAACTAGAGAAAGCCCTCGCACAGAAACGAAGACCCAACACAGCAAAAATAAATAAATAAATAAAATTAAGAAGTGTTGTAAGAAAGGTTTAATTAAAAAAAAAAAAAAAAGAGGAATTTTGCCACTTAGAGTTTCCATCAACAAAAAAATGAAAGTTTAATCTAGTGTTGTATTTGCAAGTTTTAATAACTGGAATCTTGAGGAAAGTAAATAATTCTGGGTTAACTTAAGTTTTCAGCATATTTGTCATTCATCACTGGATAGAGTATAGTCAAATTTGATCTTTTGCATTATAATTGACAGGCATTTTTAACTATATATTTAAGGTAACCACAGAAAATAATATCATCCAACACTGATCCATCATAATAATTCATTATTAGTATTTTCTCAAAAAAAGACATTGAGTTATATGCTATTATAACCATATTAAATGCTTATTCATACTAATACAAAAAGAAAAACATAGTCACCTACTCGCACAAAGATTTCTAAGTTTATAATAGCTAATGATCTTCCTAATATTAAGAAACCTACAAAACTCTAGAGTGACTCAGATGCTCCACTGCAGACTAAACATTCTCGAATAAAAACCAGAGCTGGGCAGTAGCTAAAAAAGCAAAAACAACTTTTACTCAGGACTATTGCAATAAGGTAAAAGTGACTCAGTACCAAACCTGGATTAATTGCAAATACAGGGCAAGTGGGAATATACAGCCAAGGAGTGGAAGGGGAGGGAGGGTAGTAGATGGAAAATTACTAAGAGGAACATCAGGGATAAGGAGAATTTCACCTAAACTGACCTAACAGGGTTCTTTGCTGAAGATAGGCCAGGGTAATCAGGCATCATCTGGGGGATGAAGAAGGATGAAGAACCTGATCAGATATAGAGGGTGATCAGATATTGAGGATGGGGGACTCTTGCTAAACTGACTTTGCAGGGTTCTTGCTAAAACTGGATTTTACAAGGAAGTATACAGGTGAGTCCAGGAGAAGGTTCAGGAGTCTAACTAAAGTTTGGTCAATCAAGCAAAGAATCTGTCAACATAAACATAGATGATTTTAGGATACATACTGTAGTGATGTACAATCACTGCATGATCATTTTCATAGTTAACATCTAGTTTCAAAAAGTTCTAAGTGTGAACACACTTATCAGTAGAGTTTAAAAGAAAAAACTACAGTCATCCTTCAGTATCCATGGGGGATTGGTTCCAGGATCCCCCGCAGATACCAAAATTGGACGGTGCTCAAGTTCCGCATATAAAATGGCATAGCATTTTCATACATAACCTACGCACATCTCCCATATACTCTAAATCATATCTAAATTACTTATAATACCTATTGCAATGTAAATGCTATGTAAATAGTTGTAAATAAAATGTAAATGCTATGTAAATAGCTGCAGGCATGGTGCAAACTCAAGTTTCGCTTTTGGAACTTTCTGGAATTTTTTTAAAATATATTTTTAACCCACAGTTGGTGGAATCCACAGATACAGAACCTGCAGATACAGAGGGCCAACTGTATTTTTCTTCATAATTGTGAGCACATGGAGGGTCATTCTAAACATATTTTCAAAGTTCAAAACTGTAAAGAAGGAGGCTGATAGATTTGAAAACATAAACATTTCAGAAATTTGAATAATAAAATGCCATTATCAATGTTTACAAAAGACACACTGGCCTCAGCACTAGTCCATTGATCCAATAAGAAGCCTCCACCTTAGAATTTCTTATATTCACTGTTGCCCCTACTAGGAACTCTGTTGCTCAGGTCTCCAGATGTCCTTATTTCTCTCACTTCCTTCAAATTTCTACTCAACTGTCAGTTTCTCAGTGGGGTCTTTCATGACCACTTTATATAAAATAAATGACACACCTCCCCAAAAGAAGCAGGTATTCTTATTCCCCCTTACCCTACTTTATTTTGTTCAGAGCATTAGTCTGCATCTGACATACTTTGTATTTAGTTGTTTGTTTATTTTCTGTCTCCATTCCCACTCCAAATAAAAGCATGATCCATGAGGTTAAGGACTTTATTTTGCCACTACCATATCCCCAGTAACTAGAATGGTTGCTGCTCCATAGTCTGTGCTCAATAGGTTTTCATTAAATGAATTCATAAAAGAAAAAAAGGATTTTAAAATATTGCTACATGCTGCCAGAATACCTTCCCAAAATGTTGCAGCAATCACCACTATTCTGCAATATGTAAGAATGACTGTAACTGCTTCCCCATACTTTCACCAACACTAGACATTATCAATCTATTATGTATTTATTTATTTATTATCAAAAGGATAGGTGTAGCTTTTATCAAATGAATAGTCAAACCTAATTTATAGCCAGGAGTATATATTTTTGTTGATATATTCCTATGTAACACACTATACAGAATGCAAACAGAAACAATGCAGATGAAGTTTCAGAGTTAATATCCTCAATAGTTCATGCTCATGCCTTTTAGCTCTAAGAATTAAAATGCAAATAAAATACATCTTCAGGGGAACCTGTGTAAGGCAGTAATCCCTCCATTTCAAGAAAGCATCTTTCAGCCAGCACCATCCATCTGTGAAATAAGCAGTTTCTCTGGCAGGTCTGAAAGAAAGAATGAGAAAAATGAGAGGATCACTCATTATAACTGCCCTCCTGGAATCCTTTCAAGATATGCTTCCATGACGTAAAGAGAATTCAGAGGCTAAGAGGCACTCTACTAAGATTTACAGGAGGCTTTGGAATAGATCCACATGAAAGATAAATACAAATGTGCAAAAGAAAGCCGGATGTGGCAGTGGTAAAGACATTCCTCATGTGACATGGAAGACCCCAAGGAACAGTGATTCTGGGGATGCAAACTCAGCCTGTTGAATAGCTCTTGAGAATGACAGTTGTAAAAGAACATCAAGCAATTGGAAGACCTATGGGGAAATTGGCTTAGAATCGGAAACTAGATGGTCTGCATGATAAAGTTTCTAAGGCACAGATTATCTTTAAAATGTCTCAGTGTACAAAGATCACTGCCATACCCAATGTAGAAATTACAAAGATGGGCCATTCTTTGGATAGTTCTGAGTTAATACAAATAATAGCATAAACCAAAATTAAAACAACATTCTGCCATTCTTTTCTTTTTAAGTTATTCTTTCCTCTCATATTTAATAGGATTTTAAAAAGTAAAATAGCTGTCTTTCCAAATTGCAAACTATAGATGTTCTATATAAATGCCAAGTACTCAGGCTTACTTCTAATATTAGCCAAATTCCCCATTTGAGACAGAACTTAAGCTGTCATTAAAGCAAAAAAATAAAAAAATAAAAAATAATTAATTAAATACTGCCAGATTACAGAAGACTTGGATCATTTCAATGATGTTGCCAACAGATGGCAAATTCAGGGCAATGGAAGATAATGCCAAAATAATTACTTCTCATGCCAGGATCCAAGCTAAGAGTGTGCTCTCTGAGAAACAATGATTCTGCTCACTGCTGAGGAAAAAGACATACACACACAAATATTAGGAGAAAAATAATCAAATCTATAGAAATTAAGGCTGAGAACTAAGGTTAAAAATATTCTAGTAGAAGGAAAGGAAAAGGGGAAGGAATACTTTAAATATGCCAATTAAGAATAAAATTATATTAAAATTATTCAATGGTAATAACGCTGACCTTTTTAAAGCAGTATATGTATAGTCCATGTCCTTTTACAAGTATGTTCTCATTCAACTCACAGGAACGCTATGAGCTTGATTTTATTATTATCCACATTTTACAGATAAGGAAACTGAGGGATAAAGAAGTTAAATAACCTTCCCAAGGTCACAACTTGTAAGTGGTAGAGCCAAGATTCATTGCTAGACATTCTGATTCCAGAGACCCTACCCTTGGACATCACACCACTATGTATCAGGTTAAATGTTGCATGTAAACACCCAAAAGGCAGTTTAACTTTCTGTTTGAAGGCAACCCAACTCTGTAAGCCTGGTTCACTATGACAGCGTTGCTCTGCTCACATAAAACTCAAAGATTCATTGATTCAAACATTTAATTAGCACTATGTATAACACAAACATCACATCAGGCACTAGAGAGATGACAATTTATTTCCAGCTCAGAAACAGCTTATAGCCCAGCAGGAAATAATACAGATATGTAAACAAAAATAATCATAATGTGATACAGGAAGTGACATTTAAAATATAAAAAGTTACAGACTTACCAAAATACTATTGCATTTTTATCTCAGGCAGGGATGGGGAAATGAGAAGAAAGAAAAGGATAAGAAAGAAATAACAGCTGAAAACTTCCCAAACCTGGGGAGAGATTTGTATATTCAAGTTCATGGAGCATATAGGTCATGCTAAAACTTCAATACAAAATAATCTTCTCCAAGACACAGTATAAGAAAACTGCCTAAAATCAAAGTCAAAAAGAGAGTTTAAAAAGCAGTAAGAAAAATCAAACTTCTTTCATACAAGGAAACCTCCATAATGTTATTAGCAGATTTCTCAGCAGAGACATTACAGACCAAGAAAGAATGGGAAGATATATTCAAAGTGGAGAGAAAAAAAACTGCCATCCCAAGAATACCCAGCGAAGTTATCCTTCAGAAATGAAGATGAGATGAATTTCCTAAGACCTACCTTACAAGAAACACTGAAAGCAATTCTTGAGGATGAAATGAAAGGATACCAACTAGTAACATGAAAACTTATGAAAATAAATAACACACTAGTGAAGGCAATATATAGTCAAATTCAGAATATGCTAATCCTGTAATACGGTGGTATATTAACCACTTAACGCTAATATAAAGGTTTAAGAACAAAAGTAATAAAAATAGCTATAGTTACAATAACTTATTAATGGATACACAATATAAAAAGATGTAAAGTGTAACATCAAAAATATAAAATGTGGAGGGGGAAATGAAACAGTAGAGTTTTCATATGCAATTGAAGTTTAGCTGTTATCAGCTTAAAACAGACTGTTATAACTATAAGATATTTGAGGTAAGCCTCAGGGTAACCACAAAGCAAAAACCTCTAGTAAATACATGCAAGATAGAGAAAGAAATCAAAATATACTGCCATGGAAAATAATTAATTTACAAAGGAAGACAGCAAGAGAGGAACAAAGGAATAAAGGAATTACAAAATAGCATGAAAACAATTAATGAGATGGCAACAGTAAGTACTTACCTATCAATAATTACTTTAAGTGTAAATGGATTAAATACTTCCATCAGAAGGTACAATGGCTGAATGGAGACAAAATAAGACCCAACCATATGCTGCCCACAAGAGACTTACTTCAGCTTCAAAGACACACATAAGCTCAAAGTGAAGGGATGGAAAATGTTATCCCACACAAATGGATACCAAAAGAGAGCAGGGGTAGCTATACTTATAGCAGACAAAATTAATACACTTCAAGTAAAAAATGGTAACAAGAGACAATGAAGGTCATTATATAATGATAAGGGGTCAATTCATTAAGATAATATAACAATTATAAGTATATATGCATCCAACATCAGAGCACTTAAATAGATTAAGCAAATATTAACAGATCTGAAGGAGTAATAGACAATAATATAATAATAATAGTAGGTTACTTCAATATACCACTTCAAAAATGGATAGATTAATCCAGACAGAAAATCAATAAGGAAATATTAAATTTGAACTATACTTTAGACAAAACAGGCCCGACAAATATATACAGACATTCCATCCAACAGCAGCAGAATACAGTTTTCTCAAACACACATGGCATATTATCCAGGATAGGTCACATGTTAGGTAACAAAACAAATAACAAAAAATTTAAAAAGATTAAAATTATACCAAATATATTTTCTGACCACAATGGAATGAAACTAGAAATCAATAACAGGGGAAAAATGGGAAAATTTATTAAAATGTGGAGATTAAACAAGATGCCACTGAACAACCAATGGGTCACAAGAAATCAAAAGGGAAATCAAAAAATACCTTGAAATGGACAAAAATGAAAAAATAGACTAAAACTTATGGGATGCAGCAAAAGCAGTGCTAAGAGGGACGTTTATAGCAATAAATGCCTACATTAAGAAAAAAGAAAGATCTCAAACAACCTAACTTTACACCTTAAGAAATTAGATAAAGAAGAATAAACTAAGCTCAAAGTTAGAAGAAGGGAGGACATAAAAAAAGATCAGAACAAAAATAAATGAAATAGAGAATGAAAAACCCAGAAATGATCAATGAAACTAAGAGCTGATTCTTTGAAAAAATAAACAAATTTGACAAACCTTTAGCTAGTCTCACCAAGAAAAAAATGAGTACTCAAACAAATAAAATTATAAATGAAAAAGGTAACAGTACAACTGATAAAACACAAAGGATCATAAGAGACTATTATGAATGATTATATGCCAACAAATTGGACAACCTAGAAGAAATTAATTAAATTTTTAGTAACAAACAACCTACTAACCCTGAACCATGAAGAAATAGAAAATCTGACAGATCAGTAACCAGTAAAGAGATTGAAGCAGTAATCAAAAACCTCCCAACAAGGAATATCCCAGGACCAGATGGTTTCCCAGATAAGTTCTACCAAACATTTAAATAAGAATGAATGCCAATCCTTCTCAAACTCTTCCAAAAAATTGAAGAGGAAGCAACATTTCCAATCTCAGTTTCTTAGGCTAGCATTACTTTATACCAAAGACAGATATGGATACTACAAGAAAAGAAAACTACAGGCCAATATCCCTAATGAATATAGATGCAAAAATTCTCAAAAAAATACTAGGTAACCAAATTCAACATCACATTAAAAGAATTTTAGGACTTCCATGGTGGCACATTGGTTAAGAATCTGCCTGCCAATGCAGGGGACACAGGTTCGAGCCCTGTCCCGGGAAGATCCCACATGCCGCAGAGCAACTAAGCCCATGCACCACAACTACTGAGCCTGTGCTCTAGAGCCCACAAGCCACAACTACTGAGCCCACGTGCCACAACTACCGAAGCCCACGCACCTAGAGCCCATGTTCCACAACAAGAGAAGCCACCTCAATGAGAAGCCCACACACTGCAACAAAGAGTAGCCCCCGCTCTCCGCAACTAGAGAAAAGCCCGCGTGCAGCAACGAAGACCCAATGCAGCCAAAAATAAATAAATAAATAAATTTATTAAAATAAAATAAATAAAAGAATTTTACACCATGATCAAGTGGGATTTATCCCTGAGATGAAAGGGTGCCTCAACATACAAAAATCAATAAATGTGATACACCACATTAATAAAATGAAAGATTAACATCATATGACGATCTCAATAGATGAGGAGAAAGCATCTGACAAAATTCAACATCATTTCATGATAAAAACTCTCAGCAAATTAGGTATAGAAGGAATGTACCTCAACATAATAAAGGTCATTATATGATAAGCCCACAGCTAACATCATACTCAACAGGGAAAGGTTGAAAGCTTTTCCTCTAATATCAGGAGCAAGACAAGGGTGCCTACTCTCACTACTCCTATTCAACATAGTACAGAAAGTCCTAGCCAGAGCAATTAGGCAAGAAAAAGAATAAAAGGCAAAAGGCATCCAAATTGGAGAGGAAGAAATAAATTGTCTTAGTTTGCTAACGACATGATCTTGTATATAGAAAATGCTAAAGAAACTACCAAAAAACTGTTAGACCTGATAAACAAATTCAGTAAAGTTTCAGGATAGAAAATCAACATACAAAAATCAATTGCATTTGTATATACTAGCAATCAACTATCTGAAAAAAGATAAAGAAAACAATCCCATTTACAACAAAATCAAAAACAATGAAAAATACTTAGAAATAAATTTAACCAAGGAAGTGAAAGATCTATACACTGAAAACTATAACACATTCATGAAGAAATTAAAGAAGCCACAAATAAATAGAGAGAGATCCTGTTTTCATAGGTCAGAACTAATGTTGTTAAAATGTCCATACTACAGCAATCTACAGATTCAGTGCAATCCTTAACAAGTTTCCAATAGCATTTTTCATAGATATGGAAAAAACAACTCTACAATTGTATGTAACCACAAAAGACCCTGTACAGCCAAAGCAATCTTGAGAAAAAACAAAGCTAGAGGCACGATACTTCCTGATTTCAAACTATATTATAAAGCTATAGTAATCAAAACAGTATGATAGGGCTTCCCTGGTGGCACAGTGGTTGAGAATCTGCCTGCCAATGCAGGGGACACGGGTTCGTGCCCTGGTCTGGGAAGATCCCACATGCCGTGGAGCAACTAAGCCCGTGAGCCACAACTACTGAGCCTGGGCGTCTAGAGCCTGTGCTCCACAGCAAGAGAGGCCGCGATAGTGAGAGGCCCGCGCACCGCGACGAAGAGTGGCCCCCACTTGCCACAACTAGAGAAAGCCCTTGCACAGAAATGAAGACCCAACACAGCCAAAAAATAAAATAAAATAAATAATTTAAAAAAAAAAGTCTAAAAAAAAAAACAAAAAAAAACCCAGTATGATACTGGCATAAAAATAGACACACAGACCAATGGAATAGAATCAAGGGTGCAGATTTAAACCCTTGCACATGTACTCATATAATTTTTGACAAGGGAGGCAAGAATACTCGATGGGGAAAGAATAGTCTCTTCAATAAATGATGTTGGAAAAAAATGGATAATCACATGCAAGAGAATGAAACTGGACCCCTATATTATACCATTCACAAAAATGCAATGCATTAAAGACTTAAATGTAAGTTCTGAACTGGTAAAATTCCTGGTAGAAAATATAGCAAAATGCTCCTTGCCATAGGTCTTGGCAATGATATTTTTGGATGTGAAACTAAAAGCACAAGCAACAAAAGCAAAATCACCAAGTGGGATTATATCAAATTAAACAGCTTCTGCACAGCAAAAGAAACAATCAACAAAATGAAAAGGCAACCTATGGAATGGAGCACATGTATGCAAACCATATATTTGATAAGGGGTTAATATCCAAAATATATAAGGAACTCATACAACTCAATAGCAAAAAAAAAATCTGATTTTAAAATGGGCAGAGGACTTGAATAGACATATTTCCAAAGAAGATATACAAATAGCCAACAGGTACATGAAAAGTTGCTCAACATCATTAATCAACAGGGAAGTGCGAAACAAAACCACAATGAGATACTACCTCACACCTGATAAAATGACCATTATCAAAAAAGACAAGAAATAGCAACTGTTGGCAAGGATGTAGAGAAAAAGGAGCCCTTGTGCACTGTTGGTGGGAATGTAAATTGGTGCAGCCACTATGGAAAACAGTATGGGGATTCTTGAAAAAATTAAAAATAGAACTACCATATGATCCAGAAATTCCACTCCTGGGTATTTAACTGAAGAAAACAAAAGCACTAATTCAAAAAAATATATGCACTCTCATGTTTAGTGCAGCATTTTTTACAATAGCCAAGACATGAAAATAACCTAAGTGTCCATCAATGAATGAATGGATAAAGATGACATGATTATTATATATATACACATATATATATGTATGTGTATATATATACATATATGTATATATACACATATGTACATATGTATATACATATATTATACTACACACACACACACAATGGAATTCTATTCAGCCAGGAAAAAAAAATGATATCTACCATTTGCAACAACATGGATGGAACTTAAGGGCATTGCACTAAGTTAAATAAGTCAGATAGAGAAAGGCAAATACCATGTGATCTTATTTAATATGTGAAATTTTAAAAAAACAACAAACAAACAAAAACTAGTTCATAGATACTTGCCAGAAGTGGGGGGTAGGAGATAGGTAAATGGGCAAAGGGGGTCAAAATAAATGTCATTGAGATGTAATGTACAGCATGAGGATTATAGTTAATAATACTGTGTTGTATATTTGAAAGCTGCTGAGAGTAGATCTTAAAAGTCTTGATTACAAGAAAAACAATTGTAACTATGTATGGTGATGGTGATGGACGTTAACTAGACTTACTGTGGTGATCATTCTGCCATATATACAAGTACCAAATCATTATGCTTTATACCTGCAACTAATATAATGTTATATGTCAATTATAATTATAATACCTCAATTTTTAAAAAAGTATTCGAATATAAAATGCAGGCTATGGCAAAAGAACAGGCAAAAAAAATTTTTTACATAAGCAGTACTCTAGTTGATAACGTTTTTTCCCACAGGGGCTTAGATTAACAGTTCTAAACAACTATATATGTATATTGGAATTGAACAATGAAGTAAATGGATAGTGGATGGTGGGAGCAGGTTTTTCACTATTTGAGAGGAAATTACAGACAAGCAAGGGGACAAGACTAGAATGATCCTTGTGGTAATGGATTAGAATGGGAGACATCAGTATAAACTCATGTTTAGCTTAATATAAATATAGATGGAAATGTACAGAAATACTTACAGATATGTGTATATGCACAGGTTTATATACTTACATATACTTCCTTTTTCTGTCAGCTGTGAGGCCTAAGAGAAACAACATGCCAGTAGCAGCTAACACACCTAAAAGCCCAAATTTTGATTTATAATACCATGCTCAATAAAAGAAACCAAAGCTACCTGGAGAAATGTCTGATTCTAGGACTTGGGAAGTAATTATTCAAGATGAGCATGGAATATCTTGTATAGAGTAATTTTAAAAATAAGCCAAAATTGGTAAGGGTATGTCAAAATGGTACAGAAACCAACTGCAAGAGCTCCCAAAGGCCAAAGCTGGAACAATTTGAGCAACAAATAATAAAGTTGTATTAGATTATAACCCAAAGTATAAAATAAATACTCATAAATCCATACTAATCTAAATAACTGACTGAATAAATAAACAGAGGGAAAATACAGAAATCTCAATCTGACCTGGAGAATATTCTGCAAAATGCATGAACAGTACTCCTCAAACTATCAAGGTCATCAAATACAAGGGAAGTCTAAGAAGCTGTCACAAACAAGAGGAGCCTAAGGAAACATGACATGTAAATGTAATGTGGTATCTTGGATGGGATCCTGGAACAGAAAAAAGACATTAGACGACAAAAACTAAAGAAATCTGAGTAAAATCTGGACTTTAGTTGGTAACAATGTATCAATGCTGGTCCATCAGTTGGGCTAAATGTATCATACTAATGTATATATTAATAATAGGGGAAACCAAGTATGAGGTATTATAGGAACTCTCTGTACTATTTTCACAACTTTTGTGTAAGTCTAAAACTACTATAAAATGTAAAAGTTTATTAAATATAAATATCTATCATAAGAAATAAAAAGAATTTAAAGAATGTACAAATCAAATTGACTATTTTTACATTTATGAGTTTCTAAAAAGAAAAATAGCATCCTATGAATATGTACCTCCAAGTATTACGTGGTTAAGTACCTTAAAAACTTATACATGGGAAAGATGGACATTTTTCTCAATATGTAAGAATATTACAAGAATAGAGCAACTTTTTAGCAAATTCCAAGAAGTAGGGCTTCTGAAAAAAATAAAGGACTCAAGTAAAGAGTTGCAGGACAAACCTGAAGTGGATAGAATTGGTATTATTAAAGAATAAGATTGTCTCCCTGAATGACTCTCTCTCAATTCCTAGGAAGGCTTGTTCTTATTTTTCTAACCAAAACTTTCAAAAAGATGGGCTTGAAATGAACTGCCAAAGACTGAATGGACAGTGGTCAATTGTCAAATCAATTGAACAAAAGAGGATCATAGACTCTCAGAGCCGGCAAAATCACCAGGGTCAAACCTTTATTTCTTACATGAGGAGGCTGAGATGCAGAGAGATGAGGTGCCTTGTCCTACAAAATATGTGCAGCTGGTGATTGAGGATTCTACAGCTGAATTCCCTCTATCTCCAGGGCCATGCTTCTCCCAGTGTATAATACCAGTGACAGCGAACGACTGCTACCTGTTACTTCTTATAGCCACTCCTTCCCCAGTACACTCTCATTCTCTCCCCTCTCTTGGGATAGACAAAGGTTTTTCTATCACAATCCACTTACTCACTGAGCATACACAGAGATTCAAATAGTTCTCTAGGCAGTACCCCATGCATCCTCTACCCAGGATAAGAATTGACACAATTGATAACAGTAAACTTCTAGTCCATTCTTAAAAGACAAGAAACAGTACTAATATAAAGCAGCTATGCCCTAAGGTGACAAGTTAATGCTGGAACTGGAGTGAACAGCCTCCTACCATAATAAACCCAGAAACTCCATTAAAGTAATGTTTGCTTATTAAACTGGAACCAATTAAAAGTAATCAACAAAAAAAAGTGATCTATTTCTTCTACTATATTAATTTAATTTGCATGGGAAAAAGCTCTACCTCGAATTAATCACTTCAATGAGAGTTGGTTAAAACAGTTAGGTTTTCCAGCCTATCAAGTTTTAAACTAAAATGGAGAAAAACACAAAAGCAGTTCAGTTTAAATAAAAGTACTTTGAAGCTTTGAACTTCAAAATAATCAGATATTGAGCAGACATAGCTATTTTTCCAACTTAGATCCTAATTAGTTTTCTTCGGTATGAGGCTGATATGCATCCAATAAACTTGCAAATTTAGCAATTATCTGTAAAAATCTTTTCCTTTAAATAACTTGAGAGTTGTCTCCTGGGACTGAACATATAAGCAACAGATAGAGAAATGTTTAAAAATGACAAATTTGCCTGACTAAAATATATTTAGAAACGTGAAAAATCTGTACTTAAATAGGTTACCTCAAAATCGCATCACGTGACCATGAATTTCAAACTTATTAAACTTTCAAAATCTCAAAGGTGTAAGGAAAATGTCAGCAGTTCCTGGCAAGCAAGAGTAAACTTTATGCTATGATAATGCTTCACAGACTGCAAAGTCTGAATTTCAGAGCAGAAAGAAATCTCAGCAACCACCTAAACGAAATTCTGTGTTTCACATTTGTTCATTATACTTACAGTCTGAGTGAACTCCCAGAAGGGACAAGGGTAGCTAGGATTAAAACCCCAGGGTACTGCCTGCTCACTCAGGGCTTGCCACCTCTTCCCATCATAACGTGCAGCCCTCTCGGTTTCCTCTCTTCAGAGCTGGCTGGCTGCCAGGCTTATACAACAAAGAAACCTGCACTCCCTCATCCTCATCTGTTTTCTTGGTTCCTCTTCACCCTAAAAGTCAAGACTATTTACTTTGGGATCTTTATTTCCTCATAGAGCTGGTCAAGACCTGACTGTTTGCTTTCTAGCTTAAAGCAATAGGTCTAAAATATAATAACAACCTTTATTTTTTTCCTTCTACAATAGGGTGACAGTAAGTAAAATATATCTTTCGGATCCAGGATGAGCAAAAGAGAAGTTGTTAAAGTATATGCGAATTAAAGAATAATCATACTAAGTGGAGCTCCGCTCAGCGACTCAACATAGTTGGTTTTGTGGTAAAGAAACAGGCTCTGGAGTCAGACTTCCAGAGACCTTACATCCTGCTTCTCCCACTGATTAACTGTGTGACTTTAAGCCCGATGCTCTTCTTACCACATCCTCACCAGTTTTATAGCTCAAAAAAAAAAGGAAAGAAAATATCAACATACATATATTTATATATCTGAAATTATAAAAATATGTAATTATATATATAAGTCCCTGGATTACTGCCTCAATGCCTCTTTTTAAAATATCAAATAACACATTATTTCATTACTTTTTATCTTTCAGGGGTTATCTCTGCTATACTAAATATGTGTCAGTCAGCCTACGATGTAATCCAGGGGCTACTTACACAAGTTCCTTAAAATTTCCAGGTCTCAGGTTTCCTCATGTATAATCCTTAAAGAATTAAAGGAGACAACAACTATTCTGCTATGTGTTAAATGTAGAGATTTAGCAGACTTTTCACACTCTTCTAGGCTTCTCCCTTTATAACAGAGGCTAGAATCTTAGGAACTATATTTCTCAGACTCCTTTGCCAATGTGATTCTAGATATAGTTTAGTTTCTACAATTCGGGTGAGTTTTGGAAGACAGAGACAGCTACAGTACATTACTCTTCCTTTGGTAGTGGCAGGTAATCATGTGACCTCTGGCAGACATAATGCTTCACAGTGGCCTCTGGATATTTCCCACCCCCATCCCCGCCCACAGCTCAGCATTACCTATCTTCATGCTACAAGTTGTCTGTCTTTTCCTAACATGGCAAAAGCAGCAACCTCTTGATCCTCTAAAAATCTAGAGCCAACAGAAAGTCAGTGACTTTTCCTGACCTTCACTCTTCAAGCCCATCCAATAATTTTGTAATCAACCAATCACCTGTATTAAATTCCTCTCTTCACAAAATACTTAGAATAATGTCTGTTTTCCTGACTGACCTGACTGATAAACCTATAAAGTATTCATCACAGTGCAGTGCCTAGCACACAGTAGGCACTCAATAAAGATAACTTGTAATGGTAGTAGTAGTAATAGCCACAGCAGGAGGAGGAGTAGAGGCAGTAAACTAAATACCCACATTTTCAAACAAAACAAGGATAAAGTACCACGCAAATGAGGGGAAGTTCTGGATTATGGAAATCATAAGAGAAATGCTACCTTAGTTTTCAGAATTAGATGCAATAATTCAATTCAGGTGTCATGCTATTTTGTTGAACAATACATGGATTTGCAAGTATTGTTTGTGTATTTTATATCCATGTGATTTGGAGGAATGATCTCTAGACAAGAAACCAGGAAATCCGGATTCAAATCTCACTCAGCCAATTTTTAAACTGTGATCTTGTATAAGTCAGCTTTTGGTGCTTCAGTTTTCAAATCTGCAAAATGAAGTAGTCGAACCAAATGCTCAGTGAGGGCCTATTCAGCTGTTTAATGTTCTGCTTTTATAACTAAGTATGTGAAGGGCTTTAAGGTCCTTGAAGACTATTGCCCAAAGTCATTTAAATATTCCCCTGAAATCAAATGTATGTGATTAATTTTCCGAAGAAAGAAAGCATTTGCATATCAAAAGGTATTTTTCATTTTAATATAGCCTAGCTCCTGTCCCAATTATCACCAAATTTTTATTAATAAAGTAATGCTGTCTCACTTCAACCAATTTACCATCGAGAGAAAGGAGACAGACCTGAAAAGTATCCATTCATTCCAGCTCCATCTCAGAGAGCAATTATACACTCGTCTTTTCTTTTTTTTTTTTTTTTTTTTTATAAAGTGGGATTTGTTTGCAAGGATTTAAATTTTATTTATTTATTTATTTATTTATTTTTGGCTGTGCCGGGTCTTCGGTTCGTGCGAGGGCTTTCTCTAGTTGCGGCAAGTGGGGGCCACTCTTCATCGCGGTGCGGGGACCGCTCTTCATCGCGGTGCGCGGGCCTTTCACTATCGCGGCCCCTCCCGTTGCGGGGCACAGGCTCCAGACGCGCAGGCTCAGCAGCTGTGGCTCACGGGCCCAGCTGCTCCGCGGCATGTGGGATCTTCCCAGACCAGGGCTCGAACCCGTGTCCCCTGCATTAGCAGGCAGATTCTCAACCACCGCGCCACCAGGGAAGCCCTACACTCGTCTTTTCAATCATCAAATCCAAACAAACAAGTAGCTCCTAGTAAAAAAAAAAAAAAAAAAAAAAAAAAAAAGGAAAAAGTAGAGGAGAGATGAGAGAGATGCAGAGAAAGAGAGAGAGAGACAAAGAGACAGAGAGTCAGAAACAGAGATGAAAAGACAAGAGAGAATATGGAAACATTTTGAAAAGTACAAAGCACTCAATAAATGTAAATATAGGCAGCTTCAACCACCCACTGGAGAATTAGTTAACCAATCAATGAATTGTACTTCTTTATGTTGCCTGAAAGTTTAAATTACCTAAGGCAGTCCAGCAGACAGTGGTGAGAGTAGGAGCTTTGAGTCCAGGCAGACACAACTGAATGCCAGATTCAGTAATCACCAGCTGCTTAACTGTGAACAATTTGACCTCCATGTGCCTCCATTTCTCATTAGTAACATGAGAATAACAGTAATATCATAGGATTGTTGTGTGGATTAACTGACAAAATACATGTCTACACATGCACTTATCAAGGTATTTAGTATAGAGTAAATGCTCCATACCTGCTAGTTATTGGTAGAAATTGCCCCTCCCGCCTGAGTTGTTTCACTTCATGAACTATCCTTAGCTAACCCATTGGTGCCTTTTGCAGCAACGTCATTATTCTAAGCCCAGCTCTGTAGGGCTAAATTGATTTCAGCCTACCCCATTTGGGACATGTGAAGATATGCTGAAAGGAAAAACCAGAACAAATTAGAAAGTAAATTAAACTAACTAAGTTGAAGCTGAAGTTGAATTATAAAGGAAAAGTATGATCTTTTTAAGTGATTAGGAATACTCTATTCAGTCACAACTCAATCTTTTAATCTGCTTTTATTTTCAGCAAATGCTTACCCATTCAGTCCTAATTAAATTATAAAAATGACTGTGCACCTGAAAAGACCAACATGTGAGCTGGCACTTCCACATGAGCATGACTGCTCAGATAACCTTCAGTGACAGAGGATTTTGCAAAATCTAAAGGAAAGAGGGAAAAGATACAAATCCAAGGGGCCTCAGAAAAATATTTCTCAGTATACTAATAAACTAGTATCTTATCAGGCAGTTATTCTCAAAGTGTGGTCCATGGCCCTTTATGGGCTGTCACACACTTTACAGTGGGCCACGAACTTCTCCAATTCAGTGGGTGTTCAGTGGTATTCTCCAATACCATTAACAAATATTCCTTAGATGTAATATGTGCTATTAACTATTCTAGATGTTGAGGATACAGCAGTAAATAATATAGAACAAGCCCTTGCTCTCCTGGGCTTACTTTCTAGTGTCCAGAGACAGACACATAAAAATTAATAAGTAATATATATTCTGTGTCAGATGATGATAAGTGCTTTGGAGAATAATAAACAGTGAAGGTGCATAGAATTGCCATGGTGGGGAGCAAGTTTCAATTTTAAATAGAATAGTCAGAGAAAGGCTCACCAAGATGATAACATTTGAGTAAAGATCTCAGTGAGGTGAGTTGTAAGCTATTTGCATATTTGGGGAAAGAGAATTCCAGGCAGAAGGAAGAACAAGGCAAAGACACTAGGGAGAGGAAGTGCAAGGAAGCCAGTGTGGCCAATCTTTTTTCTAACTCCCTTTTTCACCCAATGCAGTAAGTGCACCATGGAATATTTTGACCTTCCCAAAACAACCTCCCCCAAATCAGGAAAGTCCTCAGATGCACTGCTGCAAGTTGAGCCCTGTAGAGCGGAGACCTGGGCAAATTACTCAGAACAGCATGATACAATTAAAAAAGAAGCATGTCCAATGAAGATTCATTTTGTGCTGGTATATGCTTCAAGGCACTTCCCTAACTTTATCTCATAAGAACTGCAAGGACTGAGCGACCATCTCCCTCCAGAGCCACCCTGATTTCTATATTTGGGTTACTTTCCTACACAGTTTGCCATGGACTGAGATACAGTTTTAAGACTTCTCCCCTTCCTTTCCCTGCCCCTTCTTTAGACAGATTCTTTAAAGGTTTTTCCCTGTGATTTTACCAATAACAACTCTAGGAAAAGCAAAGGGAATTAATAGCATAATAAACACAGGGATCCTACCAAGTTATAAGACAGGACACGGGGAGGGGGAAGGGTAAGCTGGGATGAAGTGAGAGAGTGGCATGGACATATATACACTACCAAACGTAAAACAGATAGCTAGTGGGAAGCAGCCGCATAACACAGGGAGATCAGCTCGGTGTTTTTTGACCACCTAAAGGGGTGGGATAGGGAGGGTGGGAGGGAGACGCAAGAGGGAGGAGATATGGGGATATATGTATATGTACAGCTGATTCACTTTGTTATAAAGCAGAAACTAAAACACCATTGTAAAGCAATTTTACTCCAGTAAAGATTTTCAAAAAAAAAAAAAAGAAGCATGTCCAAATGAACATCATATCACAGTCTCTTAACTCTGGAAAATACAAGCCCTGTGAATAAAAACTAAAGAATAGCAATCATGTAATAATGGCATTCATTCAATAGTCAGCAAATATTTGGTAAGCATGAATTATGTTTCAGATATTATTCTTTATATTATTATTAGGAATACAAATAAGTAGACCATTTCCTCTCATCCTGGGCTTGGACAGATAAAAGGGACACATTCACAGAATCATGTGATAAAACAATTCACGCACATGGAATCAACTTTCCATCCCACTAAGTGCCATCAGGAACATTCTGAAGACAATTTCCTTTGGAGTCTCACATTATAGCCACAGTAATCTCCATTTACAAACAATCCTGGGATTACCAACTTAACATTATTCACAAGTACTGGATAGCATGGGTTCTAAAAATAGATGTAAACAGATTAGATTCTGTGTTCCTAGTAGAGATAAATTTCACATAAAGCAAAGCAAGAAATAAAAAGGTACTCTGGAGAAAAAACTTTCCACTTACCCTTGGGCTGGACAACCCTTTGGTATTTTATGGATGCAGAAAATAGCACAGACAATTCCCCCTTGTCTTCTATTCCCATAGTGAACATCTGCTGCATTTGTCTTTCCACAGTCCCTTCTTCCCTTCTCTTAAAGAATCATTTCCTTTCCCACTCTGAGTCTGTTACTTTGATTATGACTCACAACTCCAGTGGTAAGCAAGTGACTGAGATTGAAACAGAGTATTTCCCATGTCCTTGCAGGGCCAGCTTCACAGGCATGTGAGCTGTGAAGGTGTACAGGGCCCTGCACTTATAAGGGCCTCACACTGGGTTTAATGCTCTTCAGTCTCTGTTTCAAAGTGCTAATAATTTTCTCTTTGAATTTGTGTTTTGTAAATAAAGTCCAATGAGACAATAGAATATACATGTGCGCAGAGAAAATACATACAATATGCACCATTCCTGGTCACTCCATTCACATATAAAATGTATATCACATTCTGGAGGCCCCGTGAATACAGCATTCCAGTCCGTAGAGTTATGAAGATTCAAAGCAAACACTAACTAGGAATTTTTACCTAAAGCTGAGTAATTGAGGCCCCTGAAAACCACACTTTCCACTTGAATCAGGCTTGCTTCAATGGAGAAAAAAGCAATGGCATTCTAAGAAACACAAATGACCAGAAAACCCAATTGTATTCATTTTTTACTGTTACTTTCCTGTATTAGGCAACCACTTATGCTGAAAATAATGACACAGAAGAAAAGAGAACTATGGGGTAACTCATAGTTTCTTTTCCTTTTGGTCCTTCCTTACTCAACAGTAATCTGAAAGATGGAGAGTGTTGATAGAATGAGCACATAACAAGAAGTGAAGTTAGTTTGATGAAGCATCTCCACTGCTTTGGTAAGAACAAAATTCATGTGCATGGGCAGGCTATGAAACTTATACAATGTTATAAACCAATGTTACCTCGATTTTTTTTTTTAAGTTGCATTATATACTCCTACTTATGTCGCTTAAGATGAAATGGAATTAAGGTGTTCCACATCCTACCTGATCAAAATCCTCCCTCACCTTTACTCACAGGTTCCATCAGACAACGCTTCAAAGAGACAAACTCTACCAACCTCTGGTCTGAGTCTCTCAAGTCACAGGTATTCATCTCTGTGGTACAACAGGAAATATACACTTGGTCTTTGTCCCAGATTGCTGGCACAAAGCTCCTAGAAGCCTTAGGATCTCCAGAGTGATGTGTCTTTTGTGTGCTAGTGACATGACTGGTGCTGAGGGCCCCTAGATACCTTCAGGATGGGGGCTGATCACCAGAAAGACCAATCATGATTAGAAGGTTGGAACTTCCCATACCTTCCCCATCTCTGGGATAGGGAGAAAGGTTAGAATTTGAGCTAATCACCGATGGCCAACGATTTAATCAATCAAGTCTGTGTCAAGAGACTTCTGTAAAGTCCTTAAACTACAGGTTTCAGAGAGCTTCTTGGTTGGGGAATGCATCCAGTGCCGGGACAGTGGTGGTGCACCCCAGTTCTACAGGGAAGAAGCTCCTGTACTCAGGACCCTTCCAGACCTCACTCTGTACACCTGTTCATGTGGATTGTTTTGATATGATTTCAAATCCACTTGATTATGACAAAAATGAAGTTGTTTTTAAGAGTAAAGTTGTTTCTAAGAATGAAGTTTTTGTCTTGATATAAAAGTAAAATTGTGTATCAGGATGTCATTATCCACATCTGTGGTTTCCAATAAGCACTCAGAAGCTCAGCTCCTGAGGGGCCCTGCTGGGGCCTTATTAGTAAGAACATAGGGAGAAGCAACTATGGGGAGGAACATTTAGACTATAAATACCAAAAGTTTATGAGCACTAACCGAGATTGTTCATCTAGGCAAGGCTAACCTTTGATGGTCTAAATTAGCGCTCCAAAGACCGTGGGGCACCAGCTCCCGCTGGAGTAAAGGCAACTCTTTTACTGGCAGTGCGGTAGCTGCAAGAAGAGGATCATCTTGCCCACCAGCATCAAGGCCATTGTTCCCTAGCAACGTCCTCTAGCAACAGGGGACCTTTGTTTCACTGGCAGCTGGATATCAGCTCATGGTTGGTTAAGCCCACTCTCCCAAGAAGCAATTTGTAGAAAGGGTTCACCTCAACTAAATCTGAACTTTATTTCTTTCATCTCCCCTTGTCTGGAACAATAGTGTGATTAATCTGTCATTGGCTTGGAGTATGTTACATCTTTACTGGCTTATTAAGAGACATTATCCTGTATGCTGTTGGCTTGTGAAATTATTACAATTCCCACAGTGAACCTGTGTTAAGTAAACTATTGGCAAAAACAATCTCAGTCTCTGAGTATAATTTTCCTTGAAACAAAACATGACTCATCCTTTTAATATATTATAGTAAACCAGTGATAATAAATGGAGTGTCTTCCTGAGTTCTGTGATCCATTCTAGCAAATTACTGAACATGAGGAGGGTTTCATGGGAACCCTCAACTCATAGTCAGGTGGCCAGAAGGATGGGAGGCCCAGAACTTGCAATGGACATGTGAAATAAGAGGTAGTCTTGTAGCACTGAGCCTTTAACCTCTGGGGTCTGTGTTAACACAAGGTAGTTAGTGTCAGAATTGAATTGAATTGTAAGACACTCAGTTGGTGTCTGGAAAGTTGGAGAATTGGTCGGTGTGGGGAAAAAAACCCAAAACGTTTGGTGTCACAAATGTTGTGATTAGGAACAGATCAAAATCTTTTAGGCAAAATCAGAATTTGGATATAGAAAGTCTTATATTGTATTCCAAACTGTTTTATATTCAATAAATAAATTCAATGAAGTCAAAGACATACCATTTAATTTTCTTCCATCTTTCCCTCTCTTCTACTCCTAGAACACAGAAAGCATCCAATAAACATTAGCTGAAAGTTTTAAACTAAGATTTAGTTATTATCAAAGTCTATTCCTTAAATATTTCTTCCACAGTTGTTTAGATACTCTAATGTAAATGGCACCCATGGAAGGACAGAATACAACATGAACATTGCCTCTGGAGTTTTGCAATGCACTGGCCCTGTCTTAGCTTGAGTGTCTCCATAAACAATGATATGGGTGCAAGTAGTTTATTTAGAAGGTGATACCAGGAAGCACTTTGAAGGAACAGAAAAATGAAAGAGGGAAGGGAGGAAAAGTTAAAACAGGGTTCACAAATAAGCAAGTTACTACTGTAGACAATTGGATATCAATCCTGCTAAAGACCCTCTGAGAGTCTTTGTGGAACACACACTAAGATTCCCATTCCTCACTGGGTTGAAAGTCACTCCAGGAACATTAACTCTCTAGCACGTCTGGCCTTCCTCTTGGTTGCCATACTCCGGCAGCCAGAGAAAGTCCTTGGGCAAAGAAGCACAGAAGGCTCTGGGCATATAAGGGATCTATGTGCAGTTGTCCTAGGGTATGCTGAGGTGACACAACTGACAGAATCTACTACAGATCCCGATATGGGTCCATGACATGCTGTTAGAGTGCCAATACTTATCTACTATGTGTCTGCTATGTGCTAGGCATTGTTCTAGATGTAAAAGATACAAAGTTGAAAATAACAGATTAAAATCTCTCCCATTTTGAAACTTGTAGACTATTGTAGTTAAAGGATATTAACTAAAATATTATATTGGGTTGGCCAAAAAGTTCGTTCGGTAATGAATACATTGTTCAATAAAGTTCTTGGTGAAAATGAAAAATGTTATCTTTTATTTTTACTTAAAACTGAACGAACTTTTTGGCCAACCCAATACAAATATATGGAGCATGTTTCAAGAAAATATGTATATAAATGATGATTTGGTCTTATCTGGGAGATTGGTAATAAGCTTCATAGAAAAAGTGAGGTTGAGATGAGGAATGAAAGATAAATAAGAATGTACTAAGAAATACTTTCAGTGAATTAAAAAAGGAAATATAGATGAAGTGTAGAGATAAAATGGGAAAACTAGCAGGAGGTAAGTCTGAAAAGGCAAGCAGGGGCTGGGTCATTCTGGGCCTTAAAGGCCATATTATAACCTGTAGTCCTTAAAATAAGATTGATGTTCAAGGGTACAAATTTGCAACCAGTAGTAAATAAGCCATGGAGACCTAATGCACAGTGTAATAAATATAGACAATAATTATACTATAATTATATAACGTTAGAACTATCACAATGGCAATCATATTACAATATATATACATGTATCAAAGTAGCACATTGTATGCCTTAAATTTACACAATGTTATATGTTGAATTTATTCAATAAATAAATAAGATCAATAAAAATCCATTGAAAGGTTTTAAGAAAGGAGTATATCTGTGGCAAGAAAACTTTGTGTGTTTTGAAAAGACTACTATGCCTATCTTGTAGAGATTAGTTTAGAGAAGTGCAGAGTAGGTATAAGAAGTACCCTTGAGGCCATGTAGAGCGCACTGGAGCAAAAATGGTAGCTTGCACTAGACACAGAGTGAAAAAAATAGATGAACTGATTTAAATTGGCAGGATTTGATGATGACTACGGGAGACGGAGTATCCATGCAGATACTGCCCCTTCCACTTCTGGACCATAGAACATGTTAAAAAACAAACAAACAAACAAACAAACAAAAAATATATATATATAGAGAGAGAGGGAGTTATATAGAGTTATATTTGGATACATTTTAGATAAATATTAGAGAAGGAGCAAACATAGATGAGGGAAGATTATTTCACTTTGGACATGCATTTGAGACATTCAAGTGGAGCTGCTCAGTAAACATTTGGAAAAGGAAGCCAATAGCTCACAGAAGGGTCTGGTGTGGATATGCAAACTGGAATAGTCACATATATTTGTTACCTGAGGCCCTGGCCATACTCGGGATTGCCTGGGGAGAGAAGTTAATGTTAGAAGAGACCCATGAGGAACTTGATTTTCCATACATTAAACCTAATGTGTAACTGCAAAACAATTTCTCCTTTGAAAGTTTATGTCAATATTCATGTTATTTTGATATAAATAAATTGTCAAGACAGTAGATTTTGGTGTTGCTTTTTTGCTTTGTTTTGTATTTTACATTGCCTTGATTTCTCAATCTCTTAGAGATAATTTTGCTTTTCTCTCAGACGTTAATTTCCATCCAGACACAAACACACAAGTGGGTCTCACATTTTAAAAGCCTGTGATAAAGCTTAACACAGCTTGAACTATTATAAATAAGAAAACTATTCAACAGTGTTCTGAAATAGCTCTCTTTACCCTCTAAATTTTCTAAAATGCAGAGTTAATTACTTAGTGGGACATAATGGCAAATAAAATTAAATGGAAAGAAGGCACAGAGTTGTCAATAGAATCCCAGAAATAAGACAACTGCTTACTTGTAGGTTGATAAAGCAAAGAGAAAAAACACCTCTTTCTAATTTTTTCAACAGAAACAGAACATACACATCAGATGAATGGTTTTTATCTTACATCTAACAATGCCATAAATATACAGAAAAGCATTTGATCTTTGGGATCTTGTAACCATACACCAACCAGAAAAACAGTAGCTAAATGATATTTACAGCACTGGAAACAAAGCCATATAAACTGGAACTTCAGGAAATTCTACTTATTTTAAAACTTACTTCAGTTTAGATTTTCCTCAAATGTTTGTTTAAGCCCCACACACTAAAGGGAGAAAATAAGTATATCCCCAAATCATAAACAGTTAATAGCAGTTCTGGCATTTGGATCACGGTGTGTCTTAGACCAGGACTCTCTTCCTCAAACCACACTTTTCATTTTTACCTCCCGTGAGTTCCTCTATTAAAATGAGTCTCTTCTCTATCATGTAGATTAATCCAAGGGTCATTATTCTAAATCAGCAAGAGAAGTGAAAGATGAAGCTTACATTTTAATATTACTGAGTCATCACCACCTGCCCATCAATGGATTGAAAAAGGAAACTAAGAAAAAATGGGCTCCCAGAGTTACATCCAAGGCTCCCAGAGTTACATCCAAGGCTCCCAGAGTTACATCCAAGTTACATCCATGAATCTCTTCAATAGGCGATATCAGCCTTTAGTTATTCAGGGTGACTTGACTTCAACCAAGGCTGGGTGGCGAAGTGCCCAGCTGTGACTACCATTAACTGGCTCTTCCCCCTGCTTCTGGGACTATACCCATGAAATGTCAAGATTCAGACTCACTAAATTTTAGATTTTGGAAATACTACTAGACATGAATGAGGAAAATACAGTTTTTAAAATCTGACATATAAGTAAAATTAGATGTATAAGTGGACTTGCCTCCAGCAAACCAAAACTTCACAGGAAACGGTTCCTATATGTGATTAGATTCTGTTTATTAGTTTCTCAAACATTTAAACAAATGTAGAGGTGCCCCAAATGATAAACTCTAGCTTCTACCTCTCCTCTGACTTCCAGATTCATACCCACTCCATGTTGACTTTTCCACTAGGCTATTCCGCAGAATGCTCTAAAATTTGATTATGGATTGCTACCTTCTCCCTCCAAAGCTGTCCACCCTTTAGGTTTCCCTACGACATTGAACTGTGTTCAAGCTACCCAGCTGCTTAAGTCAGAAACATAAGAGTCATCCTACTCCTTTACATCTCACACAGAATTTATCAGCAGATCCTATTGCTATCATATCTAAAATATGAACGGAATCCATACAGTAGTCTCCAACTCTGCTACCACTAGCACTGTCAAAATCACCATCAATCCTCTTCTGCATAACTACCTTAGCCCCCTGTCTAATCTCCCTGCATCTAAATTCATCCCCTACCCAAATTAATAGTAGCCATAGCAATGTTAGAAAAAGATAAACATGATCGTGTCATTTACCTGATTAAAACCTTTCACTAGCTTCCAGATGAACTTCAAATTAAACCCAAACCCCTTTTCACGGTCAAAGGTGAATCCCTGCAGGCTGGGCTCTGCCTACTTCTCCCACCTACCCCACATCATCACTCACCACGTACTCACTGTCATGTACTCACTGTCACCCAGTCACAGGGCCATGTCAGGAGCTGGTCAAATACGCTGAGGTCTTTCCCACTTTGGGATTTTTGCACGTGCTGTCCCTTTCACTTGGAATTTTATTCTTTCTGCTTATCCTTTTTTCTTCCTTTTCATATTCTGGACTCAGCATAAATGACATCTTCTCAAAGAGTCCTTCCAGAGTCACTCAACTGGAAGAGAAACATCCTCTCCCCACACCCTTATTCTCTACTCAGCAGCCTGGTCTTTGCTTTCTTCACAGTACTTGGGGCAACAGGTACTTAGTTGTTGATTGCCTTGTTTACTAGCTTATTTCTCATTTTTCCCATAACATTGTGAGCTCTGTGAGGGCTGGGCTTTGTTTTACTCACTAATTTACATCTAGCACCTGGAACATTGTAGATATATATTTGCTGAAAGAATGAATGATGCAGTGAAGTGATAAATGCTCCTCCTTGGAGAATCAGGCATGCATCTTCAAACATCAGCCTGGCTGATTTTTGAAGGAAATCATCAAGAGGATGTGACCTCCAGTTGACCCTTGATCTGGACCCAGGGAATTGGAGGCTCCTCACCCCCTCCTGTGTCCTTGGAATGTATGTTTTGCCCACTCTTCCCAAGTGGGAACTGTTTTCAAGGACACAACCTTATGAGAGCAATGTGTTGTTGAGACCATCTGGACGATATACGTGAATGAATCCCGTTAGGGCTTCTACATGAACTTAAGATTCTGGTGGGTGGGTGCGGAGGTCTCATTTTGCAGCTGCCCAAGACAAGCTTTGTATGTAAGTTCCCTTGCTCACTGAAACTGCCACCTACCAATCTGGAGTGGTCTGCCTCTTTCTCTGGTCTCTCCTTGCCCTCCATGTATGGGGGCCAGTTTGCAAATCACCACTAATAATCTACTGAATTCAGAACTTACTATCAGTAAATAAAGCAAAAACTGAAACCACAATCTGGCAGTTTTTTTCTGCAAAAGGATGCTATTTCCCTCTTATTTGAAATATGCTAACCATAGAGTATTCCATTGATGTCTCCAATTTCACAAGTCTTCAAAGATCTTGGATTTTATTTTTAACCTTTTTCCCAGTTTAAACTGAGTGTTTGTTTCAGTCAGCATTAATGGGTATGCCATGCTGATTTCAGAGAAGTGGAATGAAAATTTAAAACTTTTATTTCCAAAAACTCAATTATTTTGGATGTTATGAGAAACTGAAGGCTCAAACATTTCTAATCTTTTTTTTAAATAAATTTATTTATTTTATTTATTTATTTTGGGCTGTATTGGGTCTGTTGCTGTGCGCAGGCTTTCTCTAGTTGCGGTGAGCAGGGGCTACTCTTCGTTGTGGTGTGCGGGCTTTTCATTGTGGTGGCTTCTCTTGTTGTGGAGCACGGGCTCTAGGTGTGCAGGTTTCAGTAGTTGTGGCACCCAGGCTCAGTAGTTGTGGCTCGTGGGCTCCAGAGTGCAGGCTCAGTAGTTGTAGCGCACGGGCTTAGTTGCTCCACAGCACGTGGGATCTTCCCGGACCAGGGTTTGAATCCATGTCCCCTGCACTGGCAGGCGGATTCTTAACCACTGCGCCACCAGGGAAGCCCTCAAACATTTCTAATCTTAATAAGAAGTTCCCAAAAGAACTTTTTAATAAAAACAGTTGTTCCAAGAAGTGATGGTGTGTATACAAAAACACATACTCACATACCTATATACATACATAAGACAGGCATTTATGTATATACACACAAGGTATTTATATAGTCAAATAAATATAGGAAATACTGAGTTAGACAAGGCTAAATAGGCCTTATAATTGTCAATTTCTCAGAGCCTTTACCATGCAAATATGATTATGAATTTCCAAAGTGGAATAGAGTACTCAGCATTTCCAATTTTATTTGACCCTCAAGTCCTTGTCATCTGCTCTCATCTTGTAGAAGCATTGTTCTACAGAGCAAAGTATAGAAAATGCTTTCCTAGAGAGAGTAATTAAAATTCTAATTCAAGAATTTTAAAATTGTTGGGACTTCCCTGGTAGCGCAGTGGTTAAGAATCTGCCTGCCAATGCAGGGGACACAGATTCGAGCCCTGGTCCAGGAAGATCCCACATGCCGCGGAGCAACTAAGCCCATGAGTCACAACTACTGAGCCTGCGCTCCAGAGCGTGCAAGCCCCAACTACTGAGCCCATGTGCCACAACTACTGAAGCCCACGCACCTAGAGCCCATGCTCCGCAACAAGAGAAGCCACCACAATGAGAAGCCTGCGCACCACAACGAAGAGTAGTCCCCGTTCGCCACAACTAGAGAGAAAGCCGGTGCACAGCAATGAAGACTCAACACAGCCAAAATTACTTACTTACTTAATTAATTTAAAAAAAAGAATTTTAAAACTGTAGAACCAGAAGAAATCTCAAGAGATCATCTCACTCGGTCTCCTGACCAGATGTCACAAACTCAAATGCAGGACTAAAGCACATTGAAAAGAATATATCCAACATAGAGGAGAAAGTAATGACTTAGCTTCAGCTTTAATGCAGAATCAATGTCCCAGATTATTTAATTTTCCAAAAGAAGCCAGAAACTCAGAGTTTGTATTAAAACTTTCCATGTTTAGATATTTGTAACTATTTCAAAATGATGTTTTTCAAACACTACACAGACTAAATAAAAATACCTGTAGGCCATATTTAATACACAATCCACCAGTTTTCAATCTGATTTAAACTACCTAGTATAGATATTTGTCTATTCCGTTTTTCAAAATTTGTATTTAGTGACTCACCTAACGCTGCTGCATTTGTAACCATCTTTGATTTACTTTCCTTTATGGTCCCCTGTGAATCCTCCAGTTTGGCAAATCTTTCAACTGGAAGGTATAAATAACATCAAAATGGTCAAAATTTCCTTTGCATATAACATTAAGAAAGGGCCAGGTAATGTACTAGGGTAGATGTCCTCCAAGATAAGCTCCATTCCATTGAAAGATCCATTTACTGCCATACATTCTATAATGTTCTATTCTACTCAAATAGAGATATCTAAACTAACTCAATAAAGACTATTTCACTTGGAAAAATAACAAAAATTTTCAAAGGGAAACTTGTCTATAACTCCTGTAAATAATAACTTTAATATCATTAGGACCTAGGCATTTATCAGTTACAAAGTAGGTGAAGAAAAATGAGCAGCATAGATAAGAGCACAAGCTCTGGAGTCAAATAAGCCTGTGTTAGAATCGCAGCCCATTTCTTACTGGCCAGCTGATTTTTAACACGGCATCCTCCCAGACTCTTGGCATCTTTGTGTCCTAGGTTAAAATGAAGAAAATAATAGTACCTGCTTTAACAGGTTGCTGACAGTTCTAATTATATAACATGCTTAAAGTAATAAAGTTATAGCAATTGAAAAGAGATCAGTGGTTATCAGATTTTTTAGTTGGGATGTGTGACTATTATGGGATAACCTGAAGAAATTTCTTTGCAATGATGGAACTCTGTATCTTGATTGTGATAATGGTTACATGAATAGATGCATATGGTAAAGTTTCATAAAACTGTATACCAAAAAATGCATGTAAAATTGATGTAATCTGAATATGGTCTGGATTCAAGTTAATAGTTAACTAGTGTCAGTTTCCTGGTTTTGACAATGTACTATGGTTATGTAAGCCATTTTTCTGAGGGAAACTGGGTGATGGATACAGAAGAACTTGCTATATTATTTTACAACTTCTAATGAGTCAAACTATTTCAAAATTAAAAGTCTAAAGAAAAACAAATAAAAAAAAAGCTTGCTAAGAGGATTGTAAGTGAGAGTGTGCAAAGAACTTGGCACAATATCTGGCACATTATAAATGCTCTCTAGATGGTAGATATCATTTTTTAATTATTAAGTCTAGGAACTGAAACTTAAGAATAATGAAAATGGAATATATACCACTGAGAAATGAGATAAAATTTATCAGTTATCTAAGGAGGTAACTCAAATTGAATTTTGAATATTAAGACCAATAAAAGGGCAAAAGATGAAGTGATAATTAACTCATCAGCTTCAAACTCATTTCTCATTGCCCACCTACCAACATTTCAGTCACTTGACATTATACCCAGGAATCACTAACACATCACTGAAATTATGCAGTCCTTTAAAGGACTGCATAATTTACTGTAATGACACAGTAAACTTTTCTATCTCTATGTACTTTCATACTAATGATGCTTTAAATACTTACAGCTTACTAATAGCTATAACACATTATAAATAGTTTATAACATAATCACCTGTTTTAATTAATAGTAGGGCTTAAGCAGTAGGGAAAACTTAATTGTGATAAATCTTTATAGACAAGTTAAACTGACTTTCTGGTCAGTATAATGTTCCCTCCTCTTGAAATAAACTACGAAAATAATTAGAATATTAACGTACATGAATCTTTACTTTCTTCTTTCCAGATGTACAGCTGCTTAAGAAATACAGTTTGATGTTCTAGTTTTTATGAAGAACTATGAAAGAATTATGAAAAACATGTTCTAATCACTCTTTAATTGATACATGTCTAAAATGATTTATAACCATACAAATATTCTGATTAAGGTATAATAAAAATAGCATGTGATTTGAGGTGAGATAGCATGGGCTGTTATTGATACATTTATTCAACAGATTTTATTGAGCTCATACTATGTGCCAGTCATTTTTCTAGGCACTAGGCATACAGCAGGAAGCAAGACAAAGTCTCTACCCTTATGGGGCTTACATTCTAGTAGGGAAGACAGACAAACAAATGGCAAACAAACAGAATAGAGTATTTCCTGTTATAAAGGAGAATTACATAGATCCATAATAAAAAGTGGGGGGTGATGGAGAGAGGGGGGACTATAAGATGTAGTGATTAGGGAAGGCTTCTTCAAGGAGAAAGCATTTGAACACCAGAAATGAATGAAGATGAGGAAGTAAAGCCATTTCAAGCCCCAACAGAAGAGTATTCCCGGAAGAGGGAGCAGCCAGCACAAATGTTCTCAAGAGGGTCAGGCTTGGTGGGTCTAAGGGACAAGAGATAACCATCGTAACTAGACTAAATTAGCCATGCAGAAGATGAGGTAGGCAAGAGAGCGAGAGATAGGTTCACGGGATATGGGTGTTACTGAGTGTGACTGGAAGCCTCTAGGAAGTTTGAGTAAGTGTGTGTGTGTCATCCTCTGACTTAGATTTTTAAGTTCAAACTCACTGCTGGATGGGGAACTAACAGTAGGTGGGACGGAATGAACAGGGAGGCCTAGCCTAGCAATATTCTTCCCGGTGAGACGTGATGATGTTCCTTCTCAGCTCTGTGAACATGTTGCTTGGCCTCTCTGCCTTCAGCTCCCTCACCCAGAGACTGTGAGCTCTAAGTGAGCTGTTCTTACATGTAACTTAAATTCTGCATGGAAAGTGAAACGAGCTTGGATGGCTGACCACAGATTCTGCATCTGAAATAAACATCAGGTTCCAGTTCTACCCTAGGCAAAACTAAGGGCTATCTTTCACAGAATTTATTTCATAGGTACTGTATACATTTTGGAAACGATCCCCAAATATAAAGAACAACATAAAAATTCTGCAGCAAGTCTACCATGTAAGAATGATGATCCTGATTTTGTTGCGTTTTTCCCCCACCCACACATAACCTTTTTGGAAAACTGCTTTTTTCCTCAGAAGCATTTACTATACTTCAAATCATTAAGTATTCTTCAAAAATATGAACTGTTGATTCATTTGCATAAGTCCCTACCATGGTACATTTTACCTGTTTCCAGGCCTACGTAACTATAAATGACGCTATGATCAACATGCTAATATGTAAATCTTTGCATGCAGAGTTGGTCGTTTCCCTAGCGTAAACTCTTAAAAGTAGTGTTTCTCAACAGTCAAAAACTGTATGAAAATTTAATGCATTTAACATATGCTGCCAAATTTCCTGCCAGAAACTTATTCCAATTACCCTTTAGACAAGTGCCCAGTAATATTTTTGAGTCTTCTAGGGCTTTTTTTGAAATCTCTACAGTCCTCTTTATCACTAATCTTACAGGGCTTCTTGTATCTACTGCAATTTCTATCTCTGTCTGTTCCTCTTGGGAATCCTTGCTCCAGACTTCTGCTGTTCATCCAGATCTAACCCCACATAAGTCTACACACTCAAAGCCTCCCAAGGTGGGTCGTAGCACACACTGCTGACTCCCTACATAACTGCCTTTTCACCGTTCTCCCTGGCTAATAGTGACATGCTCTTGTCTGGGTATCAGATTGCCAGCAATGTACTTGAGGAAAGTAGCCTTCTCTTCCAACCCTGAGGGTGGAGGGTGAATATTTATTTTTCTCATCCATTGCTAGGGGATAAATCTCTTTTTTTTTTTCTAATTCCATTGCCTTTGCCACTAATGAGCAGCATGTGAACTATGTCTAGTGAATAAAGCATAAGGGGAGATATGCTGGGGGCTTCTGGAACAACAATCTATCCTTCCCAGATAAAAGGAAAGAAGTAGTTCTCAAGCTGCCCTGGTTCTCTCCTGCTTCCTACTTTTGAACAGAAATGTGATACATGGACATTTGGCAGCCATTCTGCAACCATTAGTTGTTTTAGGATGAAAAAAAAAAACAGGTCAAGGATAGTAGAGCAAAAGGACAGAAAGTGGCTGGCTTCTGGACATTACTCAGGCACTGGACAAATCTTGAAGACCATCTGTATTTAATAATTGACATTTTTTGAAGTAAGGCTCCGAATGTTCCACAGAGACTGCGAGATAGAGGCTCTATTTTTTTTTTTTTTTTTTTGGCTCTATCTTTTTTGATGGTTACTATTCAAAGGAATGGCTCCTAGGTTCTTAAGGAAGACATTCTTGGGTTGTAAAACTGGCAGGAGATTGGGAAAAGATTTATATCTCTAAGGGGCTGAGAGAGATTTTATAGTTGCAAGTTTTCTAAAGTAAATACTCTAAGGAAAGGAATCTCAGGGGCCTATAGTCAGAAAGAAAACTGTCTATGTTTAGTGATGGTGAGAAGAACACTGAAGCCATCCTTGTCAGTGAACATGCTGCTTCTCCCTCAGTTACCCTAATCACTCCCCACTCTGAAAACCTGTGCTAAGGAATTAGGTGAGCCTCTTATGACCTTGCAGAAAATTCCTAAATTGGCCAGTTAGTTTCTATCCTTTGCAACTAAAGCCCCTCTGATGAATCAAGATTGCATTCCTTATGTTTCTCTTTTTTTGGAAATTAGGAAATGAAATTACATTTTCCACTGAGAGTAAATTATAATAGATCAGATATAGTGGGGGAATAAAGGTACTGAGCTTGGAGACCTGAGATATGGATTCTAGTTTCAGTTTGGTTACCGTATGTTTGAGGTCTGATGCTTGTTTTTCTCAACCTGACAAATGAGAAGGTTGGACCAGATGGTCTTTGAGGTCCCTTCCAAATCTGACTTTCCAAAACTCTGTGATAATTTTGACCAGTTAAACAAATGCACCTTTAGAAATGTAAAACCAAAAGATCATTTCTTTATTCTAAGATTTTCATTAGCTGGAAAGAATAAAAATAACTATGCCCAAACTGTCCATGGTTTAGCAGAAGCAAGATCACAGTCAGAATTTCAAACAGCAGGTTTTGATTAGAAGGAGTTCAAAGTAGTCATAATTTACTTGCTCTTCAAAGAAGCTCTGAGCACAGACCTGCACAAATTACCAATATAAAGTGGTTGGCAGGTACAAGGTAAAAGACAAGAACCATATTGAGTAGATAAAGAATTATCTCAGACACTGGATGATACTTTAGAACAGTAACTTGGGAAAGGAGGAATACGACAAACTGAGCGTCATAGAAAAAGTTCATTTTTCCAGCAATCTGAAAGCAGCAATCCAGAGCAATGAAATAAAATCAGCACGTCTCACCACATGGGGCAGCTCAAGTTGTAGTCTCCACAAAAGAAGGATAAATGGAATGTGTCACAGGGGATTAGGTGTTTAAGGGAGTAGAAAGTTCTTATAACAGCTGCTACTTGTGATAGATTTCAAGAATGCTGTTGAAATGAGTAGATAAGGTACTGAAATTCTTGCATTCTGCCTGGGCTCGATCCTTTGGGAAAGGGAGTAGCGTAAGAAAAAGGCGCTGAAATTTGTTGCTGGAAAATGCTGAACATAATTTTAAATATAACATTTGTCTCGTTGGAATCATAATTCATGCTCATTTTAGGAAAACTGCAAAAGAAATATATACAAAAAAAATTAAGAAAACATATTTCCATTACTCATCTAGACACAACTCTACTTCTTCATTTTCCCTGGAACAAAATCTCAGCTATTCCAACAGGGGAATTATTGCTTTCATTACTAGCCACATCCCTAGAAGGAGCGTGTTCAAATTGGAGGACTAAAGAGAGATGGGTTGTTGCCTTTCTATCTCTCTCCCTCTAACTACAGATATAATTACATAGATATTACTTAAAGAGCCTAGGAATGTTGAGGGCATAACTTGGTTTGCCCAAGCTACTAGGTTAGGCTACCGGGAAACTACCTACTTCTACTAGTAAAACTAGCTTTCCTATAAGCCTGGCATCCCTTCTTGGGCAAAGACAGCAAAGGATTCCCATATATTAGGTTTCCCTCCAAAGAGAATTATCAAGGTATAATTCCCTGCATTTAATCCCTTAGGTTCTCCTCCTACATGCCAGCATTACTGGGTCATGGTTCATGGCGAGTAATGCATATTCAAGTACAGATACTGCCTCTGTCAGCACCTACTACCTCTAAGCCCCACCCACTCAGGGAAGCAAGTGTTTTAGCACGTAGCTCCATCCTTATCCTCCTGCTATCTGCATACCACTTGAAGAGGATTTAGAAACCCTGTATGGCTCCCAAATGCAGCATAGGTCATCTTTCTAGTCTGGATAATAGGGGAACAGACCACACTGAATGGCATGAAAATCTCTATCGAAGGCACTAGTAAGGATTTCCATGGGGTGCTATAGCCTTAGCCAAAAAAACCACTGGGCTTTTCATTTAAAGTCAGGTTTTATTCCCTTGGATAGAGGCAGAGCCAATCACTTACACATATTTTAAAAGCACTACTGACCAACCCAATACTTTAAACATTTAATTTTTCTCTACTGGGTGGGCAGTTCAAGCTGTGCAGCCAACACCAACTAGTTTTTGCATTACTTCAAGCAAAGGCAACAAAAGAAACAAAACTCATTACCTTTGAGCATTCAAACCCTGACAATACACCACATAAATCATCACTTCAAAAGAACATGCTAACGATGACTTGACTTCCCCCATACTAAGCAGCTAAGGAAGCATTACAAAGTATGTTGATTGGTTGGTTTTGCCAGGGGCAACCTATCCTTTTAAAGGGGTGTCCAAGATATTGGAATTTGTCATTTACTGATACTATCTGTGCACAAGCTGTATGCTGGGACTAGATGTTGGAAAACATGGCATTCAGAAAGAAAGAGGGCTTGAAGTGGCTTTCTGCAGACTTCTGAGAAAAGGTCTCAGGATTCCCTCTCTTATTTCTCAATCCATCTGAGAAAGTTAGGAAAGAACCCTGAGGTGAAGTATGGAAATGAAAATAATTATGAGGAATTTTCTAGAAATTTCCACAATCCAAAAATTTCTTTCTCAAAATTTTAATGGAGCAGAAAGTTCTCCCAAAGTTCCATGAGTTAGCCTTTATTTGCCAGTCTTAAGCAACTTTGGATCAATGGTTAAAAATCTGAAAGAGATAAATATTGCCAATCAATGTAAACAACTGATGGCTGTTGACTGATGATTAAGTTGTGTCATCGATACTATAATGGCATATTACTCTGTGATGTGATATAGGTTGTAACAAGATGCAGCCACGGTAGCTAGGACCAGTGATATACCAAATATGTGGGTGTTCCTAATTCTCTCAGTTGAAAATACAACCTGATGCAACCCTTCTAGGAACAATATAGGCCCTTTGTTTCGTTATCTCTATTTTAAAGAAAGGAGAGGACTATCATGTAGTAGATAAATTATGCTAAGAATCAAGTATAATCTCCTTATCCTCTTTCGGAAGATTCTACATGAACTGGACTTACCTATCTCTCGAGTCTCTTATCCTATGACCATAGCCTCAAAACTTAAGTCTCTTCTGACTTTGCTCACTTTCCTTTACAAGAAATTTTCTTCCTTCACCCAGTCATCACAGAGGTAACTCCTTCTTACTTGGGTTTCAGCTCAAATGTTAGCTTTTGAAATGTTCTTAACTGACCAATCTAAGGTATCTTGATACCCCAGATAAAGCTTTATGTTTTTCATGGTTCTTACTCCTATCTGAAATTATCTAGATTACTTGCTTATTGTCTTTTTGTCACTATAACAATATAGATTGGATTGGGGATAGGAAACTTGTATATCATGTTTATTGTTAGATTCCTATTTTCTACAAGAATGTCTAGAATATTTGTTAAGGAATTACTGAATGCAGAGTATAGTGGTTTTCCAAGGAAGAAAAATTAAAGAAAGATGTTGTCTCTTCAGTATTGGTATGTGCCTCATACTTGGAACATATCATGAACATTTTCTTAGAACAGGATGCAAAAGACAATTTAATCAAATGCTGATCACTATAATGAAAAAGATGTTAAAGTACCTCCACTGTCTTTAGTGCATTATTGCTATTCACGTGGCATGAATAAAACCAAAGGCATATGTAGTATATTTTTACATTTTTCAGTGGGGGTTGTATATCTTTTTTGACAACTGGCTCCCAGCACTTAATTTAATGCTATACTGAGGTATGTTTTAGCATTTTTGTACTCATCTATTTCTAATCAAATTAAACCAAGTCTATACCTTATCAGCCAAATGCTACACTGACCCAAAGTTTAAATTACTGCTGGAATCTCTCTGGGAAGGTGGTCTATGTTTCAGCATGGTTTTCAACTTCTCTTCAACATTAACCTGTTATTCTTATTCCGAGATGTAACCCTTGGCCATTCCTACAAAAGACATGTCCCTTTTTTCATACTAGGTCCAGTAATAAATTTGGGAGCTCCATCAAGCCTAGGAATGAGTTGTGCAAATAGATACCAGAGTTTATGATTATCTTTTCGAAAACAATATTATCCTCCAACCTCCTAAAGAGCTTTCCTGGAAAATAATTTAAACATTGATAAATGAAATGATTAACCTAGTTCCACTAGGTTACTGCTAGCTTGTTTGGAATCTGGATGCTTTATTATTGCTTTCAGCCGATTTAATACCAACTGTCTATTTGTTGTCAATGTCAATGTCTTTAAAACTCCTTGACTGGGTCCCTAATGGAAAGACATTAGATGATAAGGCAAGTGATTTCTCTACCTTCCTTTTGGTGTCTGACATCATTAATGTGATTAATGAGGTGACCAGGGAACCAAAGTCACTTGTCACCATTAGATTGCTAATACAATAGCCAAAGCTCAAAGGTGAGGAAGGAATGAGAAAAAAGTCTTCTCTTATCTCTGTTCTCTACTTTATCAAGGAGACAAACAACCTACCTTGTGTGAACCTCTTTGTAATAGTAAACATTTTGTAATAGAAAATGCTAAGAAAATGAAAAACGTGTTTATTTGGTTCCAAATTATTTGTGATGACTGAAAAATAATTATTTTACCTTTAAAGATTAAGAATCCATTCTAGATGATTGAATAATGACTATACAATAGAAAAGAAATCGCTGGATCAGTGCCTTTAAAAAGGAGTAAGAGGAAAGGTAGACTCACCAATGGAAGTGATTGGCTCATGTTGATATAAAGTCCAGCAGAAGCTCTTGCTTCAGGCACAGCTAACTCTGTCTTCCTCCTCCTGTCCCCCTCTTCCTCTCTTCACCATTTCCCCCTTCTCCCTCCATTTCTCTGCTATAATTTTCTCTGTTGTTTTCAAAATCCTGGAAAATAAAAGAGAGAGAGAGAGATTAAGAGAGAGAACTTCTTTTCTCTCATTGTAGTAAAATCCCAAAATTGATACAAACCTGGCTTGGACTACTTACTCAGTCTTAGAGGATGAGAATATGTATATTGATGTGTTCATACGAGCCCAGACCTGGAGCAGGCGGAAGTAGTTCACCCAAATATGAAACATACAAGAGTGGGAAATTGTGATGGTTTTTTACACATAAAAGGAAAAATCAATCCTGAGCAACCAAACAATAAAAATAAACTATCTATCTACCATAGAGGGAACAAATGGTTTTTAAAGAGAAACTGGGTTTGCATTTGGTCATACAAACTTTTTTCTGTAGAGTTATATGGACTGATGGGCATTCTCGTGCATGGCTGGTGGGAGTGTAAACTTTAGAATTTTCCTGAAGAGCAAATTGGAAACATTTTAAATATGAATATACATCTTAAATATGAATATACACCATTCTAGAAATTTATACTAAAGGAACAATAATAAATCATCACAAAAATGTGACTAAAGTGATGTTTCTCTCATTGTATATATGACAACAAAGAATTGGCAGCCACCTAAATGTCAAAAAATAGGGGAGATTAAAAAAAAGCATGGAAAGTACTATTTTAAAATTTATGTGTTTGTCTGTTATTTATTTATTTATATAATCTGAAAAGATATATACCAAAAGACTAGGAATATCAGGAGGGTTGAAATATGGGTGATTTTTCCTGCCTTCTTTTTGCTAATCTCTATTTACTAATTTTCCCCCAATGAGTATAAACATGTATTAACTGTGTAATGTTTGTGTTCTGAGAAGAGAGCAGCTTGAACACAGATTCCTGATTCACTCTAAATACCTTTTCTAAATAATACCATATTGGGATGGGAGGCTGGTGAGCAGGACATATAACACTTCAAAGGTGTCTTCAGGGACCAAGAATCAGCTGTAAACTATTCTCTTTCGTGATCTAAGCCAAGGGATCAGACCCAAGGGAAAGGGCTTACCTATGTTTGGGGTCTCCAATGATGACTCAGGTTGCTTTGTTTCTTGAAGGAAATCAGCAAGCAGAAGCCTGGGCTTCTCTTCCAGAAAGACTGCACCTGTCCATTTGCTGCATGTGGTCCTACTGACCCAGAGGCCTGGAAGAAATTACACAGAGGAGAAAAATGCCCTGTCCCTGAAGTGGGGAAAGGACTGCCACTTGTACCCCAATTTCACATGATATTTTAAAATTAATTCCAGATGAAATAAGTTTTTAAATGCAAAATACATAATGGTTAAAACATTACAAGAAATTTAAGAAGAGTATTTGTATAACCTTGCATTATACAAGATTATCCTAGGCAAGATAGGAGACCTAAAAACCTTATGTAATATTTCATTATGTAAAAATTAAACACCTTTTATGGCAAATATACCATAAGCAGAATTAAAGAGAAATGAGAAACTGAGGAAAATATTTTCAATGCCTATGTCAGATAAAGGGTTAATATTCCTTGTATTAAAAGATCTCCAGAAATAATTAAGAAAAAGGGAAGTAACTGAAGGAAAAATGGATGAAAGGCAAAGACAGAAGAAGAAATTCTAATGGCCAATAAATACACAAAAATTCTCTTAACTTCTCTAGGGTTTAAAGGAATGCAAGTGAAAGCAACAAGTTGTCATTTTTTCATTAATCTCATATAGAAATAATAATATAGTGAGAATAAAGCACTGATGAAAAAACAGGGATACATAACCTCTGATAGGAAATAATTTGTGAATTGCAATGACCTCTTGGATTGACCTATTAATCTCAATTTGGAAATCTATCCATTAGAAATAAAAACCCTGTGTTCTATGAACAAAGATGTCTATTGCAACTCTATTTTATAGTAGCAGAATAAAAGAAAAAATAAAGGGACACCAACAAGGGAAATGGTTGGATAAATCACAGTACATCTACTCCATGCAACAGTCCATAGCTGTCAAAATGACTCGGCCAATGACTCTCCAAGTGTGGCCCTTGGACCAGCAGCCCCAGCATCACCCAGGAACTTGATAGAAAAGCATGTTCTCTGGCCCCATGCCAGGCCTACTGAATGGGAATCTGTGAGGACGGGGCCCAGGAATCTGTGTCTTAAGTTATCCATGTGTTTCTGATACATGGTTAAATCTACATCACTTGTCTTGAGAAGTCTATTCATATTGTTAAATGAGAAAATTAAATTTCAGAGTAATATATATATATATATTTTTTTAAACTTTGGGTTTATTGATTGATTGATTGATTGATTGATTGCTGCGCCGGGTCTTCGCTTCTGCGCGAGGGCCCTCTCCAGCTGCGGCAAGCAGGGGCCACTCTTCATCGCGGTGTGCGGGCCTCTCACTGTCGCGGCCTCTCTTGTTGCGGAGCACAGGCTCCAGACGCGCAGGCTCAGTAGTTGTGGCTCACGGGCCCAGTCGCTCTGCGGCATGCGGGATCCTCCCAGACCAGGGCTCGAACCCGCGTCCCCCGCACTGGCAGTCAGACCCTCAACCACTGCGCCACCAGGGAAGCCCCAGAGTAATATATTTAATGTGATGCATTTTTATAAAAACAAACATCTATAAAGCATACACTTTTTTGATATGTACTCATACTTCTGTATGTGAAAGCATAAAGTTCTGCCAATAACATTTTTTAAGGTAGGAAAGGAGTAGGGAAAGAGAAACAACCTCTCTCTTCATGTATCTTTGCTTCCTTTTTCACTGGAAACAGTGAGCATATATTACTTCCCTAATTAAAAAAAAAGACATTTAAATAATAAGTTAAAGGAAAAATGGTCATTGAGCCTAGATTTTCACCTGACCTAGATCAAATAGACTCTAAGCTATGTGGACATCAATTGGTTAGATCTTCCTTTCACCAACCCTTAACTGGCCTTAAGACCTAGCTAGGGATGGCTCTGGCATAATCCTTTACTAAGCAAACTATTAAATAGGTAGGCAGATCAGAGCAAGGATTCTTGGATTTTGCATGAAGGGGCTCAAAAGCACAATTTCTCTGGATTATTTTCTCCAAACTGCCTTTATAGTTAAAGTTAAGACCCATCCATTGGACCCTCTGAAAAGGTTACGGTCACTGTAAGTAAACTGTATAGATGTCAACAGCTATAACACAAGTCTATGCACAGTTTACTGAATTTAAAAATTTTGTCGACTGGTAGTTTATTCCAATCCTTCTTTCCATTGTGTTTTAAATGTTAAGTGTGGAGAAACAATGGTTTCTTCTTTAAAGCCTTAATCATTGATTGAAATACCATTTTTAAAGTCAAATTAAGTTAAATGTTGAATTATTACATTTTTTGGCTAAGATTTTCCCTTCAAGGACAAAATACTCCAATGCTATCATTTGAGATTGGTTTTAGCTATATCTGAAGTTTGTTAGAAAATACATGTGTTTGCAAAGCTCTAGCAAGTCATAAGTACATGATTGTTGGATCCAAAAGTTACATCCCAGGAAGTCACAAAAGTTAACAACATGGGCCAGAATAAACATGGAGATTAGATAAATTTAACTTGTGATGTTGACTTCCTCCTTTTAATTACTTAGCTCTTGAATATAGTCAATAGTCTGATGAGCTCTGATTATGGAGAACTCAGCTAAAAATATACTGAATTAATAATCACCTGCAATGTGACATTTAAAATTCTACGATTTTAGTTCTCCTATCCACCCATTCTTCTTCCATGGGACAACTTTAGGGTTATAACTGAAATGAATCTCTAATGACTAATGCCCCAGTGATTTGATTTTTGCACATTGCTGGAAAATTAAGAAGAATGTTTACTTGCCCTTTAAAAACCTATATTCCACTGAAAGGAACCTAGATTTAAAATTCTCACAAGCCTGAAAGAAATAATTTCATAATCTAATATGTTATGGTGGTCTAAATGAGAATTTTCCAGCTCAGTCTCATAAAAAGAAGCCTTTTGCCACTAGACTTATAAAAGATTAGACATACAATTTAATTAAGTTAACAAAGTCCACTGTAATTCCTTAGAAGTGAATCTCTTTTAATCTTCCAAGTTTATTGGCTTCATTACTGTTGCAAAGAATTTCTAACCCACGATTAAATCTATGCCTTTCTGCAGAGCCATTCAGCATCCTGAGAAAAACCCAACTAATTTGATTACATGCTTTGGTTCTCAACAGATCCCAAATAGAGAAAATCCTTTCTGCCTTTTATCTAAAATGTTTGCTCTGCATTAACATATTTCACTAGTATAAGTAAATAAGCTTTTTTTCCTTCAACCAAGTATTCGAGAACCTACTATGTGCCAGTGCTTGCGAAGCACTTCAAGTGCATAAGGAAAATCAAGACAAGGATTTGACATAAGTAGCTTACATTACAGTGAAGGTCTCTCTCTAAAAGGATTCCTTAAATATTTTTTGCTAACTCAATATTTATTACTTAATCAGATGCTTGATTTAACACCCATGCTACTTGCTACCCTATTAATAACTGATTAATGCATTTTACTATTTTACTCTAAATGTTTTACTACCCTCCAAGGGAAATATTTGGACATTTCCCTTCACTGAGGCCAGATTATCACTGGCACCCAACCAAGGAACAGACCCTATGTTCCTTCCAAAATTATTTGACTTTATTTCCATAACATAACACCCTTTCTTTTATCAAAGAGTGCCTGAAATGCTGGAACTGAGGAGAATATTTTTATTTAAATATTAGAAATTTGTACCTGCATAACTTAAAGCACCATACCTTACCCTGAAAGGATTTATATGTTGTGCTGAGAGAGTGTATCAATTTTATTTGTGGTGTTAACGGAAGTTCAAATTGTTAAATTAGATTCAGATAACATATTCATGGTTTGCATTAACAAGAAAATAAGCAGACAGTTGAACAGATTCAGAAACTATGCATGTTTAAAGCAATGAGCATTTTAAGTGTGAAGAGAAAAATAATGTAGTTTTAGTAAGTAGTCTTTCTACTTTAAAGTCTCAACCATGGCCATGGGACTTCTGTTCTCATTAACTCTTAGTTTTTTCTTAGTCCTAAAAAGACTTTTCAGTAGAGGGAGGAAGAAATCCAGTTTTGAAGAGTTCATGTTACTGAAATCACCATGGTCAGACTCTACAGGTGAGAGAATGTAGTCCCTCCTACAAAGTTTGTCCTGTTAACCAGAGGAAGGACACAACCTTGGGGCTGAAAGAGTTCAGATTCACTACTCACAACTGATACTAAATTTCCCACGTTTGTAGTAGGTGATTATCCAAAAGATACTTCTATGCCTTTGCAACAACAAACTTTTTAAAGTTTGATGATCTTCAGTAGGACTTTTCCTGGAAATTTTAACTAAAAAGTACTTTAAACTTCACACTAGAACTCTTAGAAGGGTGATTTATAGAACCCACACTGGGGTTTTCCATTAGAACTGTAACTAAAAATAAATAAATAAGAACTGCCATCTCCAACCAATGGTTAGGAATGAAGGTGCTAGATTTGATATCCTGGGCTTGATTTCCAGCTGTGTAATCTTGCACACATTACTTTCTCTAATCTTGCTAAGCCTCAGATTCTTCACAGGTAAAATGAGGATAAAAGTAGTGCCCATCACAAAAGGCTCTTTGTGAAGATTAAATGTAATAAGGTGTTTATCAGTACAATGCCCTGCACATAGTTCCCATTCTATAAATTCATGATTCAACAAATAAATATGTGCTACTCTGGTCATTTTCAATATTTTTCAATATTTTTACTCTCTATTATTTTCCTTAATAGGCTTTAAGGGTAATGATGTTACTGTCATTTTCAAAGAACCAGATTAGTATTTATTTATCTTCTCTAGAATTTAAAAAATTTTTGCCTTCTTTTTCATAAATAACATCTTTTATTTCTATTTGTCTCTTCTTGCTTTTTCTTTTAAGTTTTTTTTTTAATTTTATTTATTTTTAGCTGTGTTGGGTCTTCGTTGCTGCATGCAGGCTTTCTCTCATTGCAGTGAGCGGGAGATATTCTTTGCTGCAGTGTGCAGGCTTCTCATTGCAGTGGCTTCTCCTGTTGTGGTGCACGGGCTCTAAGCACACGGGCTTCAGTAGTTGCAGCACATGGGCTCAGTAGTTGTGGCAAGTGGGCTCTAGGGTGCATGGGCTTCAGTAGCTGTGGTGCGTGGGCTCAGTAGTTGTGGCTCAAGGGCTCTAGAGCACGGGCTCAGTAGTTGTGGTGCATGGGCTTAGTTGCTCCACAGCATATGGCATCTTCCTGGAGCAGGGATCAAACCCGTGTCCCCTGCAATGGCAGGCAGATTCTCAACCACTGCGCCACCAGGGAAGTCCCTCTTCTTGTTCTATTTTTCTTTTTTCTAACTTCTTAATTCTTTTATGTTTTGCTTTCTCTCCCAAGGTAAGCATTAGGACTCTGATTACAACTTGTACTATAGTCTGTAGGTTTGTATGTGATGTGTCTCATTAAATTGCTTTCTAAAGAATTTGCAATATTCACTGTCTTCTCTTGGATTCGAGAATAATCTGGGAGTGAATTTCTTAGTTTCCATGTAGTTGAGATTCTTTTTGATCATCTGTTAATTTTTGGATTACTCTATTTGACAATACCTTTTAATTTAGAGTCATCTTTACAAAAAAGAGATTTCTGTCCTAACCGTTAGTTAAAAATTCATTATCATCTAAGGGAATTTGTTTTTATTTAATAATTCTGATAGCCCTTTAAGAATTCCCAAGAAAAATTTCACAGTTTCTGTAGCCTCAGTACTGAGAAGCATGCAACAATGAGTAAAAGCAAAAGAAAGTCCATATTTAAATGTCTGGGCATTCAATCTATTTTGCTTTATTATAAATCTTAAATATCTAGTAGGAATCAAGATGGAGAGAATTTAAAGTATTCCCACTTGCTTATACACTTTACTCTTCTCAGTTTTAATAAAAAGCCTTTATAATAGAAGCCAGTCCAGGGAATTTTCTGGAAGTAAAATTAATAAGAAGTCAAGCATCAAAGCACAGTGTTAAACATAAAATGAAGCCAACAGACTGGGTGCAAGGAGTATGTAGATGATGAAAGTCAAGCCTATGTTTAAAAAAATAATAAGTACACCATCTGAGCCATATGTATGATCCACCAAGATAAGGAAACCCTATCACTGTTGTATCTCCACCTCAAGGAGAAAAGAAACCCCAGGAACAAGTGGTTTAAATTCCAAGACATAGCCAACAACTCTAAATGCAGAGACTTCCACATTAGTTCTAGAAGTTTATAATCTAACCCTCAGTCCCAGGAAAACAAAACATTTTACCCTGGATCTAGAGTTCTCTCCAGTTTTATGCAGGGTTATAGAAAGAAAAGACTATTTCCACAGCTTTAGGCAAGTGGTTCTCGCTGACCCTTAGTTTCCTCATCTGCTGAATAGCTACCAGGTGGCAAGAGCCTGATTATATAATCTGTATGTTTATTTTTAGCTCTAGCATTTTAAAATTCTACAGGCAGGTTAACATGTGTCTATTCTAAGCATTAAAAATGTATGAAGAAATTCCAATCACAAATAGCAGGGCTATAATAGAACATACTAAATAGTTTTGATCAAATATACAACACCCTGAAGTATTACTTGATAAGACTAGTTTTGAACTAATCCTATCATTGATGAATTAAGTGTTTAGGTATGAAGATTAATCATGTCAAGTTATTTCATGATGCAGAAATTTTATTTACCCAAAAGAATAAGAAGAAAGTAAACTTTTGAGTACTTTAAATGGGCTGAGAAATACGTGCTAAGCGTTTTACACGTGCCAAATACCTGGAAATCATGAAAATAAAAATTGTGGACTATCAGTCTAGAGCAGATGTTGCTGGTTCCCTGCCCATATCCCTCTGGTCTTGTTACTTCAGTTTGCTCCTGTACAAATACCAACTGCCAGAATCTGCATCTTTTTGCCCACGAGCCTTTGAAAACTTGGAAGGCTGCCACACCTTGCACCCAGCAGACCTGCGGTGGGGGGAACTAACACCTCCACCCCAGGGAGCAGTCTAAACCAAGGGCTGAATGGAGTTGCTTGGTAAATGCCCAGCTTGCTCACCCCACAGGCAAGGTGTGTGTTTTACACCATTTTTTCAGAACTTCCCAGAGGTGTTAAGATCTAGTTACCAATAGCAGTGGCTGCATTGATAGTTCTTCGCACACTGGCTACCCCACCTTCCTTGTGTCTCTTCCCCACTCCCCTACTCATGTTTCCTGCACCTGCCAAGCTAACTACTTGCACTCAAGTCCTTCTATTGTCTCAAGATCTGCTCCTGGGGGGACCCAAACTAAGACTGACTACCAGAAACAGATTGATCTCATTGTGCAAGTAAATCTTCAAGTCAGTTACGATTTTGTCCTTCACCACCCCACTTAAATATACAGTCATGCTCTTTGCCCCAAATTAGGAACAAACTGGGCAGGAGTCTTGTGTATGCAATCAAGAAAGCAATACTCACTTCCAAAAGAAAAACAAATACAGAGGTGAAACTGGATACCCACCCTGGGAGCAAAGAACATGACAGAAACCTTTTGCTCAAATGAAGATATTATAGGATGGCGGGACGGAAGGAAGAGGATTAGCCCTTTGATTACCATTTTCCCTACTCTCAGGAGAATTTTGATGATAAAGATTTAGACAAGCGTATTTTAGCAGGGTAGACATGAGTTAAGGGTTCATTCTGCTGAACACTAGTTCTGAGTCTGAAAGCAAAATTGTGGCAGGGACACATCATGGATATAACCTGTACCTATCACAGTAGTTGGAACATAGTAGGAGATCACTATGTATCTGTAAATGTAGAGTGAGAACCAAGATGGATCAGGCAAGCCTTAAAGACTAAGAAAGAGGAAGTTAATCCACTATAACTAGCTCAAGACTAGTTAGAAGGAAAACTAAAATGCCATCCCGTTTCAGCTCACCAAGTTAGGAAGGAAGCCTGCTTGATCAAAAACTCCACATGTCCTGTTTTTTAGGAGCTTGGAGATAATGATAGAAAGGGGGGTGGACATTCTCCAAAAGGAAGAAAGGGAAACGTCCATCATCCCAATGATGTTTTCATTATAAAGTCCAAACCAAAGCCAAACTTAAAATGTTATATTCAGAATGACTAAAGAATTAATTACTGTTGTAATATCTCAGTTCTCATGTGTTAAAGTCAAAATTATACCTTCCCCAAAGTCTATTTTCATATCTCTGAATCACTCATGAACACACTGTAGGTTACAGGCATGCTACTTTTACCTGACCATTGTGGAGCCCTTCATATTAATAGACCTGATCTTAGGTAAAAATATTCTGATGGAGACAAAAGAAATTTAACATTTGACTGATCCTAGCCTTCTTACATCACCTCCAGTTATAAAGAATTTGCTCATTATCTTTCTCTTCCTTCTTCTCTGCTCTCTTGAAAACCCGGTCCCCAGGATATTATCATCCTGAATTTGGAGAACAGGTATAGTGATATCTGGTTGGAGGAATGAGGATGCTTCCAAACACAATGGACACATGGTTTGGGGCTTGGTAAGACAGGAAATAAAGGGAGAGAATGAAACATTCAGGGATACTATGGTAAATTAAAAAATGAGAGAGGAAGGGGGATTTTATAAAGCATTGTTGAATTACAGAGCTGTGATTCAAATATAAACCACTAAAATACTTGTCTGGAAGTGCAAGTTTAAAGTATAGTATGGTATAGTATAGTAGAGTATAGTTTAGTATAGTATAGTATTGTCTGAAATACTATAGCTTAAGCTGCCTCTAGGCTAAGCTGCCTCTAGGCTAAGCTGCCTCTCCTACCCTCTTTCTATCCTGAAACTATATACAATAATGTTGCTGGGTCCCCAGAGCACTAGCAGGACAGCTTTGAAATAATTTATTAGAAAAGCAAATCACCAAAGAGGCATTAAACTATCATCTTTCCATCAACCACAATATCCTTCTGTCTTAAAAAGACAGATGTTCAAAGAGTGAAAATGTGCCTATTTTATCTGGGAAAAAGTGGGAATTTTATTTCAACTTTCTGTGTATCATTAGGTTGCTGGAAATCATGGAAACCTAAATTACATATGCAACCACTTCATGCACTGAGACCTCTTGTAAGAAGAAAGCAGCAATACAATCAGTCAGCTCAAATCATCCTCAACATTAACAAGGTGGCTGTAGAGCCATTTTAAGAAATGACTTTCTGCTCCTATTAGTAGACTGATTATACTCTAGCTTTTGTTCCAGAAGCATATCACCAAACTAGTCTCCCAAAATGTGTATTAAAAATGATACATTTTCCTTGCCAGTGTTTATATTCAAGTCAAAGTTTCTTTAGAAAAGACAGGAATACAAAAAAATTTGAAGCCATGGCAGTTTGCATCTCTCCAGCAAAAGCAATCATCAAGGCAAATATTTATTGTTTGAGTTGTTGAACATAGATGTGTGGACAGAAGTTTAATGTCCATGCAATCTGTTTCCAGTGCATTAGCTATCACATTACAAATGACAAACAAGATTCTTTCTTGTTTAAAATGTGTCCCACATGCTCAGAATCAATCTTGATCAACAGACTGTGGTATAATTTGGCAGTTCAGAGATGAGAAGATTATGGACACATTTCAGTTAAAAAATAAATTCAAAGAAGACAACTTGTATGCATGATGTATCTAAAAATGCTTCCAAAAGACATTTAGGAATCTAAGTCAACTCTGAACAGAGAGTCTTGGTCTATTTTGTCAAACAATATAATGTAGAAGAATTAATTATGGAGAAGCTACAGACAACCTTCCACTTTTTATACAACAAATTCCTTAAGTATATTCAAAAGCTGAATATGAAAAAATAAAACGATCTGTGTGGAACCTTAGCTCCACTAATTACTAGTTAAAAGAATTTAAATTATTTAATGTTTCTAATTCATACATTTATACATTCAACACATATTTATTGTGTTTCTGTTACGTGTTAGACACTGCTCTAGGGTTTGAAAATACAGAAGTTAACAAAAGAGGTTACAATCTCTGCCTTCACACTTTGAAATGAGAGAGGCAAAACAGACTGAGGACAAATATATATATTAGAAGATGATAATGTTAGAAAGAAAAATAAAATAAAAGAATGGGATATGAACTATTAGAGGGATATTACGCAGGTATTTGACAGATATTTTAGAGAGGGACAGGTAAGATGTCACCAAGAAGATGACCTTGATGATAATCTGAAGAAAGTGAGGGAACAAGTGTGGATATCCATGGAAAGAAACAGCATTTCATGAGTGGCAAGTGCAAAGGCCCTGAGGCAAGACTATGCCTGACAAGAAAAGATAGCAAAAGACAGCAAAAGCAGAGAGATGAAGGGTAGAGTGTCAGAAGAGGAAGTCAAGAAGTAAAGGGGGTCAGAGCTGGGGAACAGACCTGTTAGTTCATAGCAAGGACCCTAGAGAGAATAAAAAGCTATTAGAGGATTTTGAGAAAAGAAATGATATCACCTGCCTTACATTTGACAGGAATAATAACAATTCTTCCTCATAAGTTTACTGTAAAACTTAAGATAGGTACTTCCCTGGTGGCGCAATGGTTAAGAATCCGCCTGCCAATGCAGGGGACATGGGTTCAAGCCCTGGTCTGGGACGATCCCACATGCCGTGGAGCAACTAAGCCCGTGTGCCACAACTACTGAGCCTGCACTCTAGAGCCCACGAGCCACAACTACTGAGCCCACGAGCCACAACTACTGAGCCTGCATGCCACAACTACTGAAGCCTGTGCACCTAGAGCCCGTGCTCCGCAACAAGAGAAGCCACGGCAATGAGAAGCCCACACACCACAACAAGAGTAGGCCCTGCTAGCCACAACTACAGAAAGCCCGCGCGCACCAACGAAGACCCAACGCAGCCAAAAAAAAAGTCTCCCTTTTAAAAATTAAAATTAAAAATTATAAAAAAAGGCCCTCTTCTCGAAAAAATTTTTTAAAAAATTAACTAAGATAATTGACATAAAATGCTTCCCACAGTACATAGCAAAAGGTAAACATAAAATGTTAGCTGCTATAATTATTTTTGTTATTCAGACAGGGTTTAGGAAAACATAATAAAAAATGAAAGCCATTGCATGGGTTAGGCTTCTTATTTTTTATTTTGTCTTTATCCTTAAAAAACTCAGAATAACAATCCAAGGAGGGAAAGAAGAATAATGAAGAGATGCTCTGGTTCAAAGACCAAGTGAAGATAATTTCTGATACATTTAAGTGCCTTTTTTAAAAAATGGAAGAAAAAACTTAAAGTACAAAACAGAGGATATTAAATTTTCCAGGTAAATCTCTCAATGCTCTAAGCACAGAAATAATTGGAAATCTATTTGAAGCAATTTGAATTAATGTTTCTTCCAACTTAGGGCCAGGAAAGAAGCATCAAAACTGTTTGGATGACTTTTGGCAAAGAGCTATACATAGTAAATAGAAAGGATTTATTGTAAATAGATTCCAAGAAAGCTACTAATAGGCCTCCCTGCTGTCTGAGCAAGATTACTGAAACAAAATAAAGCAAAGCAAAAGGTATTATTGCCTACTTAAGCAGTCTGGCATAAAAATTATTACAGTAGCTGAACTGGAGAAAAAATTAACAGATCATGCTTAAAACATCATGAGAGGCAAAGTACATTTTCTCTCTCCTAGTATATCATGACAGGTGTACAATAGGCATAAATGATATAAATATTGGAGAAGGATTTATGAAAATATTGGAGAAGGATTTATGATTCGAACTCCCAGAGAATCTTCAAAGTGCAGAATCTCATTTCACACACAGCCCAAGGAACAGTATATTGTTATCTTTCATTTTTATATCATTTTATGTATTTCATTCCTTTAAAAAGCATTTGATTACCTATTATGTGCAAGGAGCTGTGGAAAATAGAAAATTGTGTAACACATGGTCCTTGTCACCCAAGAAACCCATGTTATAGCAAAGGGACACAAGGCATAGTGTCTATTTCACTGAACATAAGACACCATCAATTGGAGTTAAATCAAAATAATAATTTTATAGGAAAAAAGAAAATCAATAAATATACATAGAGTTTTTAAGATAAACCCAATATCAGAAACATTAAAATTTGAAAGAAATACATATCTTAATATACAAAATCAGGTATATAAATATCTACACTAAGAGGAAGCATAAGTGTCAAAGATGGTTTTTGAAATAACAGGATGTTATAGGCGCACAAAGGAAAAAGTATTACCACTGGGTCAGAGAGGTTAGCAAAATCCAGATGATGCTAGCATTTCAGCTAGGCTTTAAAAAAAGCAATAGAGGGGGGTCTGGGCAAGATGGCGGAAGAGTAAGATGCGGAAATCACCCTCCTTCCCACAGATACATTAGAAATACATCTACACGTGGAACTGCTCCTACAGAACACCCACTGAACGCTGGCAGAAGACCTCAGACCTCCCAAAAGGCAAGAAACTCCCCACGTACCTGGGTAGGGCAAAAGAAAAAAGAAATAACACAGACAAAAGAATAGGGATGGGACCTGCACCTCTGGGAGGGAGCTGTGAAGGAGGAAAGGTTTCCACACACTAGGAAGCCCCTTCGCGGGCGGATACTGCGGGTGTCAGAGGGGGGAAGCTTCGGAGCCACGGAGGAGAGCGCAGCCACAGGGGCGCGGAGGGCAAAGTGGAGAGATTCCCGCACGGAGGAGCTGTGCCGACCAGCACTCACCAGCCCGAGAGGCTTGTCTGCTCAGCCGCCGGGGCGGGCGGGGCTGGGAGCTGAGGCTCGGGCTTCGGTCGGATCGCAGGGAGAGGACTGGGGTTGGCGGCGTGAACACAGCCTGAAGGGGGTTAGTGCGCCACAGCTAGCCGGGAGGGAGTCCGGGAAAAAGTCTGCCGAAAGAGGCAGGAGACTTTTTCTTGCCTCTTTGTTTCCTGGTGCGCAAGGAGAGGGGATTCAGAGCGCCGCCTAAACGAGCTCCAGAGATGGGCGTGAGCCACGGCTATCAGCGCGGACACCAGAGACGGGCGTGAGACACTAAGGCTGCTGCTGCCGCCACCAAGAAGCCTGTGTGCGAGCACAGGTCACTATCCATACCGCCCCTCCCGGGAGCCTGTGCAGCCCACCACTGCCAGGGTCCCGTGATCCAGGGACAACATCCCCGGGAGAACGCACGATGCGCCTCAGGCTGGTGCAATGTCACGCCAGCCTCTGCCGCCGCAGGCTCGCCCCGCATCCGTACCCTTCCTTCCCCCCGGCCTGAGTGAGCCAGAGCCCCCGAAGAAGCTGCTCCTTTAGCCTCGTCCTGTGTGAGCGAAGAACAGACGCCCTCAGGCGACCTACACGAAGAGGCGGTTACAAATCCAAAACTGAACCCCAGGAGCTGTTCGAACAAAGAAGAGAAAGGGAAATCTCTCCCAGCAGCCTCAGAAGCAGTGGATTAAAGCTCCACAAACAACTTGATGTACCTGCATCTGTTGAATACCTGAATAGACAACGAATCATCCCAAATTCAGGAGGTGGACTTTGGGAGTAGGATATATTAAGTTTTCCCCTTTTCCTTTTTTTGTGAGTGTATATGTGTATGCTTCTGGGTGAGATTTTGTCTGTATAGCTTTGCTTTCACCATTCGTCCTAGGGTTCGGTCCGTCCTTTTTTTTTTTTTACTTAAAAAATTTTTTTTTCTTAATAAATTTTTTCTTATTTTTTATTATAATAGATTTATTTTATTTTATTTTATTTTATTTTATCCTCTTTCTTTCTTTCTTTCTTTCCATTTTTTCTCCCTTTTATTTTGAGCCGTGTGGATGAAAGGCTCTTGGTGCTCCAGCCAGGCATCAGGGCTATGCCTCTGAGGTGGGAGAGCCAACTTCAGGACACTGGTCCACAAGTGACCTTCCAGCTCCACGTAATACCAAATGGCGAAAATCTCTCAGAGAACTCCATCTCAACATCAAGACCCAGCTTCACTCAACAACCAGCAAGCTACAGTGCTGGACACCCTATGCCAAACAACTAGCAAGACAGGAACATAGCACCATCCATTAGCAGAGAGGCTGCCTAAAATCATAATAAGGCCACAGAAACCCCAAAACACACCACCAGACATGGACGTGCCCACCAGAAAGACAAGATCCAGCCTCATCCACCAGAACACAGGCACCAGTCCCCTCCGCCAGGAAACCTACACAACCCAGTGAACCAACCTTAGCCACTGGGGACAGATACCAAAAACAACGGGAACTACGACCTGCAGCCTGTGAAAAGGAGACCCCAAACACAGTAAGATAAGCAAAATGAGACGACAGAAAGACACACAGCAGATGAAGGAGCAGGGTCAAAACACACCAGACCTGACAAATGAAGAGTAAATAAGCAGTCTACCTGAAAAAGAATTCATAATAATGATAGTAAAGATGATCCAAAATCTTGGAAATAGAATAGACAAAATGCAAGAAACATTTAACAAGGACGTAGAAGAACTAAAGAGGAACCAAGCAATGATGAAAAACAAAATAAATGAAATTAAAAATACTCTAGAAGGGATTAATAGCAGAATAACTGAGGCAGAAGAACGGGTAAGTGACCTGGAAGATAAAATAGTGGAAATAACTACTGCAGAGCAGAATAAAGAAAAAAGAATGAAAAGAACTGAGGACAGTCTCAGAGACCTCTGGGACAACATTAAATGCACCAACATTCGAATTATAGGGGTCCCAGAAAAAGAAGAGAAAAAGAAAGGGACTGAGAAAATATTTGAAGAGATTATAGTTGAAAACTTCCCTAATATGGGAAAGGACATAGTTAATCAAGTCCTGGAAGCACAGAGAGTCCCATACAGGATAAATCCAAGGAGAAACATGCCAAGACACATATTAATCAAACTATCAAAAATTAAATATAAAGAAAACATATTAAAAGCAGCAAGGGGGCTTCCCTGGTGGCGCAGTGGTTGAGAATCTGCCTGCCAATGCAGGGGACACGGGTTCGAGCCCTGGTCTGGGAAGATCCCACATGCCGCGGAGCAACTGGGCCCATGAGCCACAATTATTGAGCCTGCGCGTCTACAGCCTGTGCTCCGCAACAAGAGAGGCCGCGATAGTGAGAGGCCCGCACACCGCGATGAAGAGTGGCTCCCGCTTGCCACAACTAGAGAAAGCCCTCGCACAGAAACGAAGACCCAACACAACCATAAATTAAATAAATAAATAAAATTAAAAAAAAAAAAAAAGCAGCAAGGGAAAAACAACAAATAACACACAAGGGAATCCCCATAAGGTTAACAGCTGATCGTTCAGCAGAAACTCTGCAAGCCAGAAGGGAGTGGCAGGATATACTTAAAGTGATGAAGGAGAAAAACCGACAACCAAGATTACTCTATCCAGCAAGGATCTCATTCAGATTTGATGGAGAAATTAAAAACTTTACAGACAAACAAAAGCTGAGAGAGTTCAGTACCACCAAACCAGCTTTACAACAAATGCTAAAGGAACTTCTCTAGGCAAGAAACACAAGAGAAGGAAAACACCTACAATAACAAACCCAAAACATTTAAGAAAATGGGAATAGGGACATATATATCGATAATTACCTTAAATTTAAATGGATTAAATGCTCCCACCAAAAGACATAGACTGGCTGAATGGATACAAAAACAAGACCCATATATATGCTGTCTACAAGAGACCCACTTCAGACTTAGGGACACATACAGACTGAAAGTGAGGGGATGCAAAAAGATGTTCCATGCAAATGGAAATCAAAAGAAAGCTGGACTAGCAATTCTCATATCAGACAAAATAGAGTTTAAAATCAAGACTATTATAAGAGACAAAGAAGGACACTATATAATGATCAACGGATCGATTCAAGAAGAAGGTATAACAATTGTAAATATTTATGCACCCAACATAGGAGCACCTCAATACATAAGGCAAATACTAACAGCCATAAAAGGGGAAATCGACAGTAACACAATCACAGTAGGGGACTTTAACAACCCACTTTCATCAATGAACAGATCATCCAAAATGAAAATAAATAAGGAAACACAAGCTTTAAATGATACATTAAACAAGATGGACTTAATTGATATTATGGGACATTCCACCCAAAAACAACAGAATACACATTTTTCTCAAGTGCTCATGGAACATTCTCCAGGATAGATCATATCTTGGGTTACAAATCAAGCCTTGGTAAATTTAAGAAAATTGAAATCGTATCAAGTGTCTTTTCCAACCACAATGCTATGAGACTAGATATCAATTACAGGAAAAGTTCTGTAAAAAGACACACACATGGAGGCTACACAATACACTACTTAATAACGAAGTGATCACTGAAGAAATCAAAGGGGAAATCAAAAAATACCTAGAAACAAATGACAATGGAGACATGACGACCCAAAACCTATGGGATGCAGCAAAAGCAGTTCTAAGAGGGAAGTTTATAGCAATTCAAGCCTACCTCAAGAAACAGGAAACATCTCGAATAAACAACCTAACCTTGCACCTAAAGCAATTAGAGAAAGAAGAACAAAAAAAACCCCAAAGCTAGCAGAAGGAAAGAAATCATAAAGATCAGATCAGAAATAAATGAAAAAGAAATGAAGGAAACAACAGCAAAGATCAATAAAACTAAAAGCTGGTTCTTTGAGAAGATAAACAAAATTGATAAACCATTAGCCAGACTCATCAAGAGAAAAGGGGAGAAGACTCAAATCAACAGAATTAGAAATGAAAAAGGAGAAGTAACCACTGATATTGCAGAAATACAAACGATCATGAGAGATTACTGCAAGCAACTCTATGCCAATAAAATGGACAACCTGGAAGAAATGGACAAATTCTTAGAAATGCACAACCTGCTGAGACTGAACCAGGAAGAAATAGAAAATATGAACAGACCAATCCCAAGCACTGAAATTGAAACTGTGATTAAAAATCTTCCAACAAACAAAAGCCCAGGACCAGATGGTTTCACAGGTGAATTCTATCAAACATTTAGAGAAGAGCTAACACCTATCCTTCTCAAACTCTTCCAAAATATAGCAGAGGGAGGAACACTCCCAAACTCATTCTACGAGGTCACCATCACCCTGATACCAAAACCAGACAAAGATGTCACAAAGAAAGAAAACTATAGGCCAATATCACTGATGAACATAGATGCAAAAATCCTCAACAAAATACTAGCAAACAGAATCCAACAGCACATTAAAAGGATCATACACCATGATCAAGTGGGGTTTATTCCAGGAATGCAAGGATTCTTCAATATACGCAAATCAATCAATGTGATACATCATATTAACAAATTGAAGGAGAAAAACCATATGATCATCTCAATAGATGCAGAGAAAGCTTTCGACAAAATTCAACACCCATTTATAATAAAAGCCATGCAGAAAGTAGGTATAGAGGAAACTCTCCTCAACATAATAAACACCATATATGATAAACCCACAGCCAACATTGTCCTCAATGGTGAAAAACTGAAACCATTTCCACTAAGATCAGGAACAAGACAAGGTTGCCCACTCTCACCACTATTTTTCAACATAGTTTTGGAAGTGTTAGCCACAGCAATCAGAAAAGAAAAAGAAATAAAAGGAATCCAAATTGGAAAAGAAGAAGTAAAGCTGTCACTGTTTGCAGATGACATGATACTATACATAGGGAATCCTAAAGATGCTACCAGAAAACTGCTAGAGCTAATCAATGAATTTGGTAAAGTAGCAGGATACAAAATTAATGCACAGAAATCTCTTGCATTCCTACACTAATGATGAAAAATCTGAAAGTGAAATTAAGAAAACACTCCCATTTACCATTGCAACAAAAAGAATAAAATATCTAGGAATAAACCTACCTAAGGAGACAAAAGACCTGTATGCAGAAAATTATAAGACACTGATGAAAGAAATTAAAGATGATACAAATAGATGGAGAGATATACCATGTTCTTGGATTGGAAGAATCAACATTGTGAAAATGACTCTACTACCCAAAGCAATCTACAGATTCAATGCAATCCCTATCAAACTACCACTGGCATTTTTCACAGAACTAGAACAAAAAGTTTCACAATTTGTATGGAAACACAAAAGACCCTGAATAGCCAAAGCAATCTTGAGAACGAAAAATGGAGCTGGAGGAATCAGGCCCCCTGACTTCAGACTATATTAGAAAGCTACAGTAATCAAGACAGTTTGGTACTGGCACAAAAACAGAAACATAGATCAATGGGACAGGATAGAAAGCCCAGAGATAAACCCACACACATATGGTCACCTTATCTTTGATAAAGGAGGCAAGCATATACAGTGGAGAAAAGACAGCCTCTTCAATAAGTGGTGCTGGGAAACCTGGACCGGTACATATAAAAGTATGAAATTAGAACACTCCCTAACACCATACACAAAAATAAACTCAAAATGGATTAAAGACCTTAATGTAAGGCCAGACACTATCAAACTCTTAGAGGAAAACATAGGCAGAACACTCTAGGACATAAATCACAGCAAGATCCTTTTTGACCCACCTCCTAGAGAAATGGAAATAAAAACAAAAATACACAAATGGGACCTAATGAAGCTTAAAAGCTTTTGCACAGCAAAGGAAACCATAAACAAGACCAAAGACAACCCTCAGAATGGGAGAAAATATTTGCAAATGAAGCAATTGACAAAGGATTAATCTCCAAGATTTACAAGCAGCTCATGCAGCTCAATAACAGAAAAACAAACAACCCAATCCAAAAATGGGCAGAAGACCTAAATAGACGTTTCTCCAAAGAAGATATACAGATTGCCAACAGACACATGAAAGAATGCTCAACATCATTAATCATTAGAGAAATGCAAATCAAAACTACAATGAGATATCATCTCACACCGGTCAGAATGGCCATCATCAAAAAATCTAGAAACAATAAATGCTGGAGAGGGTGTGGAGAAAAGGGAACCCTCTTGCACTGTTGGTGGGAATGTAAATTGATACAGCCACTATGGAGAACAGTATGGAGGTTCCTTAAAAAACTAAAAATAGAACTACCATACGACCCAGCAATCCCACTACTGGGCATATACCCTGAGAAAACCATAATTCAAAAAGAGTCATGTACCAAAATGTTCACTGCAGCTCTATTTACAATAGCCAGGACATGGAAGCAACCTAAGTGTCTATCATCGGATGAATGGATAAAGAAGATGTGGCACATATATACAATGGAATATTACTCAGCCATAAAAAGAAATGAAATGGAGGTATTTGTAGTGAGGTGGATGGAGTTAGAGTCTGTCATACAGAGTGAAGTAAGTCAGAAAGAGAAAAACAAATACAGTATGCTAACACATATATATGGAATCTAAGGAAAGAAAAAAAAAAAAGGTCATGAAGAACCTAGTGGCAAGATGGGAATAAAGACACAGACCTACTAGAGAATGGACTTGAGGATATGGGGAGGGGGAGGGGTGAGATGTGACAGGGTGAAAGAGTGGCATGGATATATATACACTACCAAATGTAAAGTAGATAGCTAGTGGGAAGCAGCCGCATAGCACAGGGAGATCAGCTCGGTGCTTTGTGACCGTCCAGAGGGGTGGGATAGGGAGGGTGGGAGGGAGGGAGACACAAGAGGAAAGAGATATGGGAACATATGTATATGTATAACTGATTCACTTTGTTGTAAAGCAGAAACTAACACACCATTGTAAAGCAATTATACTCCAATAAAGTTGTTTAAAAAAAAAAAGCAATAGAAAGTCTATAATGGAAATGATGGGTAAAAAAAAAAAAAAAAATGCATTCCAGGCAAGTAGAAATGGTGGGTAAGAAATGCATTCCAGGCAGATGAAATAGCACGTACAGAGTAAAAATTACTTTGCACAGAGGAGCAGCCATACTTTCAGATTGACTGAAGAAGGTTCATATTGGACCCAGTTGTAAGGGGTTTTAAATGCTAAATAAATGATTGTAAACACTGCCCTGTCAGAAACTAGGAAGCTTCAAAAGTAGACAACACACGTTGTTTAGGAAGAATAACAAAAGAAAAATCCACAGTGAACTGGAGGGAGGCTAGACTGCAGAGTGGAAGAGCAGTGGGGAATCTTCCATAACACTCCAGGCAAGATATGCCAAACCAGACGAGCGAGGTGAAAAGGTGGGTTGAAGAGACATGGATGTGTCTCTCACTTTAGCGTGCTTTTACTCACATGCTCGTAATTAATCCGTAATAATGTGACATCAAAAGAATTATTCAGATTTTAAAGAGGAAGAAGCCAAGAGAGAAAATTTATGACTTTTTTTTTTTTTTTTACTATATATCGTGTTGAGATAAACTGAGTCATATTAAAATTTTTAAGTTTATTTGAGCAAAAATCAATTGGAACCAGGCAGTGCCAAACCTTCAGTGGTTAAGAGGGCTCTGCCGAGAAGAATGGGGGGAGACGTGTCTAGAGAAAGTGCAGAGGCAGAGAAAGGAAAGCATAACTTGGCTATAGCTTAAAGCCTAGTTGGCTGTTTGTGATTGGTTGTCCTTAGTGTATTGATTTTGGAACCCTAAAGCATTTGCAGGCTTAGATTTTGGTTTGCTCACGTAGGCCACAGCATTAGCGCCTCCTCAGTCTAAGGGCCTCGTTGTTTAATTAATTTAATACTAGATAGTGATGGAGTCAGCCCCAGAAAACCATTCGACCACCCCAGAGGGCAGATCTGCCGTTCTCTTCTCAGCACATCACCTAACTTTCATAGGTTTCTGATCAGAAGTTACAGAATGAATGCTTTAGGATGAATTGGATGTTTCAACTTGAAAGATAAAAGCACTGTGAACATACAGGGTGCAGTGCTTTGCTAAACAAAGATGGCTATACTGACTCAGCTGTTCAACCTCACGCAGTTGTTGACAATTTTCGCGGCAGCGACAGTTTGTAAAGGCATTATCTCTGTGCCCAGCCTGCGGCCATGTAATCAGAAAACTACGACAGATGGCTGAGTGACATGGGATGAGAGGTGAATCAGAATTTTGGCTACTTCGTTAGCAAAATCGTGTTTAGGGTGATTTGGAATTCCACATTCCTATTTCAAATGATAAAATATTTCTGAAGGAGATTAGGCATGCACACATCATCAAAAGAAATTTCATTTAATGATGTTGGACAAATTACCAATCAAAATAGACTAACTTCCCCAAGCATCACTTGCATGAAGAACACTGGTTCTCAATTTGTACATCATTTCTTAGATACTTGGTAGAGTTAAAAAATAAGGGTCTTATTTTGTGGAGTCTGACAACTCTATCAGTGTCACCTTGGGTGACCCATAATTCAGATTATAAATCAGGCGTAATGGAGTCAGGTTTGGAAATCTGTAGCAACCAGATTTGGAAAACACTGCTCCAGGGGACACTGTGACCAATAGATAGCTCACATTGAATCCATGAGAAGAAACTAGTTTTTCTCTCCACGCCATGGTAACTTACATCTTCAAATTCATTCCAAGCCACATTCTTTTGCAAGCAACCAATTTCTATCTTTTGCGATAATTATATTAATATTGATACTAAGCACATATGAAAACCATGCATTCTTTTCTACCTGGCATCTTTCAAGATAATCCACGTCATGGTGTGTATAGGTAGTGCGTTCCGTTTTATTGCCAAGTATAATAAGAAGGTTGGGAAGGAGAAGCAAACCTGACCACAAGTGGGATTTTTCAATCATGAAAACTATTCTTAATTAGTAAATACTTACACATATGTACACATATATACATACACTTTCATATATATGCATCCTACGAAGGTCATCTATGGTTTCAAGATTATTCTATTTGTAGTTATGCAGTTTGTGATGACAGTTTATTGGTCTAGGGCAACCTCTGTTTATATAATGTCCACCAAAAGGTGTTTTTATTTATTTATTTATTTATTTATGGCTGTGTTGGGTCTTCGTTTCTGTGCGACGGTTTTCTCTAGTTGTGGCAAGTGGGGGCCACTCTTCATTGTGGTGCACGGGCCTCTCATTATCGCGGCCTCTCTTGTCGCGGAGCACAGGCTCCAGATACGCAGGCTCAGTAGTTGTGGCGCACGGGCCTAGTCGCTCCGCGGCATGTGGGATCTTCCCAGACCAGGGCTCGAACCCGCGTCCCCTGCATTGGCAGGCAGATTCTCAACCACTGCGCCACCAGGGAAGCCCCAAAAGGTGTTTTGTTCAACAAAGAGAGGAACACAAAAGTCTCATTTTTGCCAAGTTCTTTGTAGGATGGACCTGTATAAATTCTAAAACAGTCATCAGGGAATGCGCTGAAAAAAAATATTCTAAAGCAAGTCTCCACAAACTTTTTCCATAAAAAGCCAGACAGTTAATACTTTAGGCTTTGTGAGCCATATGGTGTCTGTCGCAACTACTGAACTCTGCCAATGTAGCATGAAAGCAGCCACAGACCACAGGTAAAGGAACAAGCACATCTATGTTCCAATACAATTTTATTAATGAAAACAGGTAACTACCAACACCTATTAGAATGGCCAAAATCCAACACACTGGCAACACCAACTTCTGGCAAGGATGTGAAGCAATAAGAACTCCCATTCATTGTTGGTGGGAATGCAAAATGGTAGCCACTTTGGAAGATAGTTTGGTGGTTTCTTACAAAAGTAAACATACTCTTGCCACACATTCTAGCAATGATGCTCCTTGAAATTTACTCAAAGGAGTTGAAAATTTATGTGTTTTGTTCATTAGAATACTCACAGGGGATTTTTAGGGCAGTGGAACTAACTCTTCTCTATGACAGGTAATGGTGGATACATGACATTATGCATTTGGCAAAACTCATAGAATGTACAATGTGAAGAGTAAACCCTAATGTAAACTATGGACTTTAGTTAATACAAATGTATCAATATTGGTTACTCAATTTTAACAAATGTACCACACTAATGCAAGATGTTAATAATAGGGGAAACTGTGGGTGGGGTGAGAGCACACTTTCTGTTGGGAACTCTCTATTTTCTGTTCAATTTTTCTGTGAACCTAAAACTGCTCTAATAAAACAAAACAAAACAAAACAAAAACAGGCAATGAGCCAGATTTGACCTGTGGGCTCTAGTTTGCTGCCCTCTGTTCTAGAGAATGAAGACATCATCAGAGAATACTTGGAGTTCATAAAGTTGTCTTTGTGAATGTCACTGACTTCAAAGAAATTCATTCAATATTGCTTTCAGAATTTTGTTTAGAAAAGCATGATAACACTCCTGCCAATTACATTCATATTTTCATATTTTTATTTCCATAGCAAAAAGTTATCCATTATAATCATGAAACTGAACCCATGCACTTTTCTTACAAGCCAACAGTTAAGCAGATCCTTCTTGCTCCAGCATTGGGGGGGACCTCCCACAACCCACAGAGCCCCTGTGTGGGGAACCTAGCACATCTTAATGTAACACAAGCTGTGCTCCAAATACAGGTGTCTTCAGGCTATGGCTTCATCTAGGCTGCTCAAAAAGATTAGATACTTTATTGCCCTCTTAAATAGTCTCATATTTTATACTTTAGAAAGTTTTATCTTCTAGAGTTTCCACCTGTCATGTTGCCATCAGTAGCACGGGAAACAACCCTAGCATTTTTTTAAAGAGTGCTATAAACTCAGTCTTATCTCCATGGTCACTTTACAGTAGCAGTGTGTATTCCATTTTTAAGATACTAATCAAATTTTAGTTAAAATAGTAACATGTATTCTCAGTAACAATACTATAAATAATCTGTTTTGCACTTAATGTAACAGTAAAAACATATATTCAATGGTGTTATTATTATTTTAAATATTTAATTGTTTTTGTTTATGTTTCAAAATGCAGCAATAAAATTTACTTCAACTGCAATCACCAATGCAACTACAACTTTCCTTATAATTTGCCATAAATAATAAACAATGCAGTGCCTATAAATGCACAGCAATCTTTCTTGGGCAAAGTTGGCTTTTGATTGCTGTAATTTTTGTGAGATTTGTCAAGTCAAGATAGAATTTTAACTAACGTGGGTTCCACCTGCTGCTAAGTGATCTAGGAACGTGTAGAAGACTTGTTTTCTTTAGGACAAGCTATAACTGCTCTGGGAATCGTAAAATGTATATTTCTGCCCCTTTTTTGTTATTTTCAACAGAGTATACTCATTAACAATGGGAAAGTAGCTGAACTTCAACCATTTAGTATAAGGATTAGTTTGATTAGCTTCTGAGGGTAGGATGGCTGAGTTGGAATGAAAGACTTGACTTCTCAGTATCTGCACACATAAGCTATTTGCCACTCATAAAAGACTAACAACTTTCTGGGCTTCCCTGGTGGTGCAGTGGTGAAGAATCCGCCTGCCAATGCAGGGGACACGGGTTCGAGCCCTGGTCCGGGAAGATCCCACATGCCGCAGGGCAAGTAAGTCCGTGCGCCACAACTACTGAGCCTTTATGCTACAGCTACTGAAGCCCACATGCCTAGAGCCCGTGCTCCACAACAAGAGAAGCCACCGCAATGAGAAGCCAGCACACCACAATGAAGAGTAGCTCTCGTTCACCGCAACTAGAGAAAAGCCCGCGTGCAGCAACGAAGACCCAACGCAGCCAAAAATAAATAAATAAATAAATAAATTTTTAAAAAAAAGACTAACAACTTTCTTTCCTGACCATGTCTGTAACTAGGTCAACAGCCATTTTGAAAAGAGACAGATATGTATATTGTGGAGAAGGTAGAATAGAAAAGAGAGAATCCAGAAAAATCTCTTTTAAATAGAAGCAGCAGCATCTGAGTTATGAATTGAGTTATTTGTCAAGTGATCTCGTCTTGAGAAAGTATAAATAACCTTTAGAGAAGTGATAGAGACATCTATTACCAGCTATTGACCACATACCATGCTAGAACAGAAGTCAGTACATAAACAAAACAAGGTTAAATACATTAACAAGGACCCAGTGCCATATAACTGCAGTTTGCCCCAATCCTTCTCTCTCTCTTTTTTGTCTCCAAGTTTTATGTGTAGGAGGAAGGCAGGAGGGAATCAAAGCTTGCAAGGAGAATTTTGCCTTGTTATTTTGCTAATTTAATGTTCAGCATCTGGTCCATCTGCTGCTGCGCATGGGCTATGGTGATCTGACACTGATCATGGAATGCTGATTGAAAAATAATGAAGAGTCGACTTCAGATTGAAATTCTTTGCGGGTGAACTAACAACATTCAAGCTTACTAAGACCAGTCAATAACTAACCAAATTTTTGCTTTTGAGTTATTTTAACAGATGGCTGCTTTATCTTCTTTCATAAGCTCACAAACAGTGCTCATCTGCATTTTCTTTACATCTTAGAAAACAGTTGCTGTGGTTCTTCACTTTTATTCCCTTATGCATTTAAGTTGAATTTTTTATGTTGAAACTTTGGTCTGGGCTTTTCCACTTTATAGTGGCAAGGTTAGAATAAGTTAGTAATAATTAAGTGTGGGTCAGAGGCATATGTAATTTTCGACATATGCCTTGGAAACTCAAGTTGCCTTAGGAAAACACCCCGCCCATTTCTTCAGCTGCAAAATGAGAGATTCTGTGTTTGCCAGAGTCAGCATCTGCCTATATAAGACAATTTTTCAGAGTTAGAGAAAGTTTAAGGCAATAAGGTGACTTTTTCTAATAGTGACGGTGACTTTTTGTAACTACAAACAGATATTTAAGCAATTATGACAAAGTCACATCTCTGAGTGCTTACAGGGCAAAGTTTTCCAATGGCTCAAAGCAATATACACATCATCCTAAGTCTAGGACTATTTGGCAAGTATCATAGTGGCACATTACAGCAATATGGAATTCATCCCAATTAGTTGAAACTTTTTCTCCTCTTGTCTAGCCTAATTTAGTTCTAGAAATACTTGAAAGAATTTTTTTATCTCATGGATAGAGCTTTCCTTTAACCAAGGATAATAAGTGCTATATGAGAGAAATAGGAGTCTTGATCTGTTGGGAAGTAACATAAAGGCTTATATTGCGGAGATGTGGTCAATTAATTGCAATATTCATAAAAGTTCTCAAAACAATAAAAAGAAAATGGGTAGCAGGTCTGAAAATATCATAATTACCATCCCAAGATACAAGCAAACCAGTTTACACATAAGCTAGTTTGCTAATTCTGCAGCCAATTAGTAACAATACAACCAAAGTTACCTGAAGTACTCAGAGAACAGAGATTGTTCTTGTTACACTCCCCAAACAAAACAAAACCAAGCCTAGTATGGTAGATTGGTTACATTAACGGTCCCAAATAATGCCTCCCTACACTGTGGCCCTTAACTGTGTGGTCCTCTCCCACCCTGTCTCCCGCTGTGGCCAACTAACTTATTTTAGCCAGTGGGATACTAGCCCACATGCTGCAAGCAGAGACTTGAGGACATGTACGTTTCTGCTGTCCTCTGGTGTGACTGGGCTGGCTTACTCTTGGACCCTTACAACTACCAGATGAACATTCCTAGGCTAGTCTGATGAAGAGATATGAGAGACATATGGACTAAACCCAAACTGTCCAAGCTAAAGTCATCCTAGTTAAGACAGCCCTCTGCTTACCTGCCAGCTGACCAGAGATGCATGAGCCAGCCCACCTCAGATCAACCCAGCCTCTATCAATAAAACCAGTAGCCAACCCACAGACTTATGAGAAATAATAAATGTGTGTTTTAAACATCTTTTGTTTTGAGGTGATTTATTACACAGTGTTATTATGGCAATAGATTATTGATACACCTTGTTACAGTCTGAAAATCTTTCTGAGAACTTATAAATCCACCTTTTTGCCTGAATCTGTTGATTTGCTAAACACAGTAATTTTCTCCATTTGTCTCTTTCCCTCAATAAATTGAAATTAAATGCCTCATTACGTACTGAAATGTCTCATTTACTTTAAATGTCTACCATTACTTGCATTTCCAGTGCAGTATACCAGTTATCTAAAATTACTATTCAACTTCCAGGTCAAATTTTTGCAGTTTTCCAATATGCCTTCTACCTAAAAGAAGTCTTAAGACTTGAAGGGACACTTCTAAAAGAGATTAGTCTTAATCAGAGAAAAAAATATCCTAAATCCTAAAGGTCTTTGAGGAAATAAATCCAAAACAAAAAACAAAAAACTTGGTGTATATGCAATTCCTTGCTGCTACATTTTTTTCTCTTTTTGAGTTTTAAATAAAGGTCAGCTTAATGACAACTAGAACCAATCTATTTATTTCTTGTCGTTATCAGTCAAAGTTCAGGTCATTTTAAAGGGACCCTCCAGTCTTTGAGAAGTTTTCCATACCTTTCCTAAGGACAGTACTGTCTCAACATTAGTATGATATGCTTATCATACGTCTTTGCACTGAGGGATTGGAAATCATCGATTTTTCTTTACAGAAAGGAAATCTGGGCCATTGAAGAGGCGAGGCCATTTGCTTTTTGCTCAGCCTCTCAGAATCTTGGTTTTTTCTTTTATCACAAATCAAATGAAGTTGTTGGGCACAGAAAGTTTTGAGCAATTTGATTGTCTTCAAATAACTATTTTTCCTCCATATTTCTGTGGGAATAGAGAATACAGAATCAGAAAACAGAAATGATTTGTTTTTATTGTAAATCCATCAACCCAAATAAAGGCATAGGTGTGGAAATTTAATGTGAGAAAGTTATAGGTTTTAAAGTTTTAAAATAAAGGTAAGATACTTTATTTCTAGTGGGTTTATAGCATGTGATGAGAGTGTAGGATATAAACAAAGAGATGTAAGATTGCCAAGCTAATGGCAACTTATTTATAATGATAAAACACATTACTGAGAATGATAAAAACTGCTATATCTTCTTACTCTAAGTCAGACTCTCTGCTAAGTGCTTTCCATACATTTAATTTAATGCTACAACAACCATATGATTCAATGGCAAATACAAGTAGTTGGCAGAGCCATTTCTCTCTCCCTTCTCTCATACTACCTTCTACTACTGTGGCTAGAAAAGTGAAATATTCAGTTTTCCTTGTAGTAAGAGATGGCCATGAGATAATGTTCTGTCCAAGTATATATAAGCAGAAGTTGGTTCAGGAGATTTCTGGGAAAACTTTTGTTTTCTTAATCAAAAGAGACAGTCATGAATGACATGACTTTTCCCCCTTTCTTCCTGCCTTGAATGCAGATTTGATGCCTAGAGCTGTGGCAGCCATCTTGTCACCACATGGAAAAGGCCTAGAGGATTACAGAGCTGTCAACCCTGTTAATATTGAACCACTAAACCAATCCCAGGAGCCTCTACCTCCAGATTTCTCATCATGAAAGAGAAAATAAACCTCTACTTATTCAAGTCACTGTTAGGCAAGAGTTTCACTACTTCAACTTGTAAACATTCCTAATAGAAATTTCAGATCCCATGTTTGTTTCTTTGTTTGTTTTTGTTTTATGTTTTTCTTTTCGCCAATTTGTAGATTAGTTTCTTTAATTCACCTCCAGTAATGTTAAAGTTCAAAATAAATCCACACATTCAATTAAAAATTTATATAATATCTAAATATGAAATATATCAGGTAGGTTTTAATTTTGCCTTGTTTAACATTCAACAAATTGAAATTGGGCTGAGCATAGATATCCTAGTAACTTCAAGCATTAAAGCAATCTCTTAATTTTGAATACCCATTCATTCTAAAATATACACAAAATATGCAAAGAGGTGTTCATACTTAGCTAGAAACAAATAGAAGCTATGATGTCATAATTGAAAAATAACCTTAAGTAAATATCCTATACTATTAAAAGTATAGATTTTAAAATGTAAACAATTAAATAAAAAATCAACTATCCATGCAAAATACCCAATGCAGAAGATACACTTTATATTCATTCATCTGTTTTTCACACATATACCCAACTCCTTATGTCTGGGAAGGTGCTTTGTATTTCTGTTTGTTATCAAATCCCATGTTCTTAAGCAAGCTCCGTACTGCCTCTCTCTGTACTCAATATTGAAGTAAACATTCTATCAGCAATCTCTCCAAAACTTCCCAAGATCAATCTTATCCTAGATTCCAAGGGCATGTAAGGTGCTGGTTATAAACTGAAATCAATTGATTGCTGATTTTAGTATAATGATCACCAAGAGAAGTAGAATTAGTGGATGGAATAAGCAAAAGGTTTACTTTTTATTTGGCCATATGGTGGATATAAAATAACAGAGACCAAAACGGACATTAAAGTATAAAATGAATGACTTTCAGAGAGTGTATTTCCTGGAAGCAGGCCTTGCATTCATCCCTTTATCTCTGAGGAGGCAGTAATCCTCAAACTACTCCTAATTTAGAGAACTTTGGAACTATTAGAATGACTCAGTGAGGATTTTGAATTCTGAAGACAATGAAGTATAACTGCACGCTCAGACTTTGGTATCATAGAAAGAGTTCAGGCTTTAAAGCCAGATGAACATTTACTAGTAAATCACACCTGGGGTGATTTACTTAGCATCTTTGAGCATTAGGGTCTCATCTATAACTCACAGAGAAGTTGCAGACTAAATATACCATTTTTTGAAGTGTTGGTACAGACTATGGCATATATTAAATGTTCAATAAGTGATGGTTATTTTTATTAGCTTATCATTTTGATATATTATCTTATTTTTAAGTATCGTTAGACAAAGCTAGAAAAAAAATCACAGTATGTTCAGCCAGTTTCACACTTACTCAAAATGAATTTCTGGCCTCAAAATTAAATCTTCTTTTATAACCTATAATCTTTAAGTATGAGGCAAGAAAACTGTGGTGAGAGCAGCCATCGATCATGACGAGATCCCTGACTGAGCTGAGTAAACACTGGGTAAAGTCCAAGTTCAATGAGGATTGAGCGAAAATGAAATAAAACCACAGCAAGTACTGTTTGCTCCATCTGCCTAAAATGTGGAGAAAGTGCAAATGGGGTGTCCTGTTAGTCTTCTCTTTATTTGTTCAGTAAATGTGAGAGTGGTCAAGGAGCCCATGTACATTTGGCAGCGTGGGTCACAAAATGTTAGCTATAAATAAAAAACAAAGATCCGATACCCTCTTTTTATCCGTTCTTCCCTCAAGACTGTTCATTTAACAAGTATTTCAGCTCCTTCTGTTTGTTAGGCACTGAGGATACAAAGGTTAATGAGATACAGCTCCTGCCCCTGTGAGATCTCCCACTGTGGTTAGAATGAGAAACCTTTAAACTCTGACTGCTGGAGCAACCATGATGAGCAGCAAGGTGAGTGCAGAATGAGAACGTGGAAAATAAAAGCTCTGCGGCTCCAGTTATTAATCGAAGTTATAACGTGAAAGGTCTCCCCCTCCCCTGCCTCCCTGATCAAGCTTCTCTATGTGAGTGCCAAACCTGGGAGACTGGAGCGAGGCAGAGAGGATGACCCAGGCTTGGATTGAACTAAGATTATGAAACCAGCCTGAGGAAAAACAAAGAACTATGGATAATGTGTCCCATCTAGCCTGACTCAGAAATTCCAAATGTCCACTCTGCCCAGCAGTCCAGGTGGGCAGCCTGCGAACCCAGCTCACGTCCCCATGAGGTGACCTTCTCCCAAGGAGAAATAGTGGCAATTGTGTCCTGGTGACACATCAGAAGCCTCCCTGGTTACCAAACCCAACCAGGTACATTTTGTCTATGGTCACTGTGCTCCCTACCACAGCTGAGTGAACAGAGATGGCGGAGTAGTAGTGAGACGGACATGCAAACAAGTAATTATAATACAATGTAATGTGGAAGTTCAGATTGGTGAGCAATGAACTCACCTCAGTCCTGGGATCAGATGCTCACAGAAAGCTCAGAAGACTTGTCACCTGGTGATACTTGGAGGAGGATATAGAAATTTCATGAAGCTGGTGTGCGGAAGCGGGGAGTCAAGGAGAGAGCACGCATGCCAATGGAAGAGCAGGAGGTAAGAAAATGATTGAAGTGCTCTGGGAAAGATAACAATTTGACATAACTGGAGTGCAAGTGCTCCGTGTGCGGGAGAGGTGAGGGCAGTGGGTGGTAGGGGTAGGAGCGAGGAGAGCAATGAGACAAAGTTAAACCCAGATTGGGTATGGCTTTTTATGCATAAGTAAAGGGTCAGACAAACTATGTCCCCAAGCAGCTCAAATTTGCTCCCCAAAAGGGCATTTTTAAATTTCCTATAGATTACATAATCATTTTTACATAAAATTCCATATTTTTGTTCTTTCTTGAAAACTCAGATGTGGTGATAATCTCAGAGGTGAGGTGATCATGTGGCCCTCTTAGAGCCACGTGTGATCCAGTGGGCCACGGACCCTGCCCAGTGCATGTCACTTGTTTTGTTTCCTGCCAGAGCCTGGAAGTCATGTGAGTTTTTCACTCCTGCACTCAGTGATGGAAAGATAACAAAAGTGTTTGATAGGAATACTGATAAGATCGCATTCATTATCTGCTCAACACTGTGAGCAAAAAAAGAAGGGATATCACAGAAACTCTACTAATGCCAGCATTTTAATAGTTTAAAACTCTTTCACTGGTCTTCCCTGGTGGCGCAGTGGTTGAGAATCTGCTTGCCAATGCAGGGGACACGGGTTCGAGCCCTGGTCTGGGAAGATCACACAGGCCGTGGAGCAACTAGGCCCGTGAGCCACAACTACTGAGTCTGCGCATCTGGAGCCTGTGCTCCGCAACAAGAGAGGCCGCGACAGTGAAAGGCCCACGCACCGCGATGAAGAGTGGCCCCCACTCGCCACAACTAGAGAAAGCCCTCGCACAGAAACGAAGACCCAACACAGCCAAAAATTAATTAATTAATTAATTAATTTAAAAAAAAAAACTATTTCACTGTTGCCTACGCAATTTTCAATAGTATGTAAAATGGACCTCTGAAATACAACTACCTTACTGCCAAATCCTTCTTTTTCTCTCCTTTCGTAAAATAATTTTCAAATCATGGAACCTATCCCCAGAAAGCCACAGAAGATAAATTATTTCATTGTGCTGAGTGCCTTAAACAATTCAAATCAAAACAAACTCTGAACTTAATATCACTCACTGATGATGTCCTAATGCACATTAAATATCTAGCATTGCTCCAATTGGTTATATAAAAGTTTATCCTAATTTGTAGTGTTTGCAAAGCCCTTCAGCATATGTGTTGCTGTGGTATGTGGCCTCAGTATGTAGTGATTTAGTTTCACCCCCAAGTCAGAGGAAAGTTGAGTTTAACAGTATCAGCATACTTCATTGCAGTGCACTGAATTAAAAACAAATTAATATTTTATCCTCAGGTAACTCTTAAAATCTACAAAGTCTTACTGAAAGAGATTTATTAAAAGAACTAGGAGTTTGGCTGGTTTAGTTTAGCTTTTTATTTATTTACTAATCAGAGCAATTTCGACATTCTCCAGGATGCATAGCTAAGATGCATAAAATGTAAAGCTTCTCAAGAAACTGAAGTTACAAAATCCTCTAAAGTAAAATATTGACCAATGAAGAATATGAAGATGTATCTTATGCCAACACAACAAATGAACTCGAGGTGGGAAAAAAATGATTGACAAAGAGATAGATCTCTATTATTTACTGAACACCTTCTAATGTCAGGTACTATATTGGGCTTTTTACACATTATACATTTAAACCTTACAACAAATCTATGAGAAGTTTAAGTCCCCACTTTATAGGTGCAGAAGCTAAGGCTCAGAGAGGTTAAGTAACATGTATAACAAGTCACAGCTGCAAGAGGCACTCAGTTTTGAACCCAAGATTCCAAAGCTATGCTTTTCTCTTATATACATATATATGTGTATATACATATATGTATGTATATAACTATAATTGACTTACAGTATTATATTAGTTTCAGGTATACAACATAGTGATTCAATATTTTTATACATTATGAAAGGCTCACCATGGTGAGTCTAGTTACCATCTGTCACTGTACAAAGTTATTACAATATTATTGACTCTATTCTTTATGCTGTACATTACATTCTCATGATTTATTTTTTAACCGAAAGTTTGTAATTCTTAATCCCCTTCCCCTATTTAGCCCATCCTTCCCACCTCCCTCCTCTCTGGCAACCACTAGTTTGCTTCCTGTATCTATGAATCTGTTTCTGTTATGTTATATTTGTTCATTTGTTTTATTTTTTTAGAGTCCACAAATAAGTAAAATCATATGGTTTTTGTCTTTCTCTGTCTGACTTATTTCATTTAGCATAATACCCTCTAGGCCCATCCATGTTGTCATAAATGGCAAGATTTCATTTTTTTTATGTCTGAGTAATATTCCATTATATATACATGCCACATTTCTTTATCCATTCATCTACAGACAGACACTCAGGTTGCTTCCATACCTTTACGATTGTAAATAATGCTGCAACGAACCTTGGGGTGCATGTATCTCCTCAAATTAGTGTTTTCATTGTTTTCAGATAAATACCCAGAAGTGGAATTGCTAGATCATATGGTAGTTCTAGTTTTAATTTTCTGAGGAACCTCCATACTCTTTTCCACAGTGGCTGCACCAATTTATATTTCAACCAATGGTGTACAAGGGTTCCCTTTTATCTACATCCTCAACAACACTTATTACTTGTCTTTTAGACAACACCCCTTCTGACAGGTGTGAGGTGATATCTCATTGTAGTTTGGATTTTCATTTTCCTAATGATTAGTGATATTAATCTATGACAAAGGAGGCAAGAATATACAATAGGGAAAAGACAGCCTCTTCAGTAAATGGTGTTGGGAAAACTGGACAGCTACATGCAAAAGAATGAAACTAGACCACTTTCTTATACCACGTATAAAAATAAACTCAAAATAAATTAAAGACTTAGATGTAAGACCTGAAACTATAAAATTCCTGGAAAGAAACATAGGGAGTACTCTCTTTGACATCAGTATTAACAATTTTTTTCTTTTTGGATCTGTTTCAAAAGGCAAAGGGAACAAAAGCAAAAATAAACAAATGGGACTACATCAAACTAAGAAGCTCTTGCACAGTGAAGGAAACCATCAACAAAATGAAAAGGCAACCTACTGGATGGAGAAAGATATTTGTAAATCATATGTCCAATAAGGGGTTAATATCCAAAATATATTTTAAAAATTCATACAACTCAATATCAAAAAACAAACAATCTGACTTTAAAATGGGCAAAGGACCCAAATAGACATTTTTCCAAAGAAGACATACAGATGGCCAAAGCTATGCTTTGAAAGGAAACTCAAAATGATCAGGAGTTATACTGAGTATTACCCAGTCCTGCTGAAGAACAACTGCCAATCTCAGCTCTATGGAGGATCTGAAGCTAGATGCACATATTAGGGAAGGGAGGCTTACAGGTGTCTCATATTTGTTCCTCTGTTAAGGGGTACTCCTGCAAAGGTTACACAAATACACACACACACACACACACACACACACACACACACCCCAGCAGCATTATTATCATCAAACTGACAGCAGTCCTATATATCTAGAAAGTTATGAGAGGATGGGCCATTCCTCCCCCCAAAATAGTTAGGCCATCTTAAAGGAGATCAAATATTGGGTATCTGGACAGACACCACCCCTGTAAGTGCATAGATAAATGTGCACTATCCTGCTATAAGAAACAGCAATAAACACACTCACAAGCTATCCATCGTGGCTAACACTCTGAACTGAACTGGGCACCAGAGGCCACTGAAAAGAAATCCTTAAACCGAAGACCCCCTTTTACTTGTTTCTTTAATATTTCACTAGGTTTGAGGAAAAGCTGGCCAAACAACTCCACCAAAGTAGCAATAGTTCCATCCAGGTATTTTTGTATGCAAAGGAGCCAAAAAACTCAAGGGTAAGAATAATGAAGCTGCCAAACAAGATGGATGTAATGGCAGCATGAAGCAACAGGATAAGTGACTGAATTGCAGAATGAGGGCTATGCTGCTGAGGCCAGTAAACCAAAGGTGGCTTGTTGGGACTATGCTCTAAACGTTAAGATCAGGTCACACCAGAAAAACTCCAAGAAAGGCTTTGAAAGAGCAGATCCCTTTCTGATGGCTTCATTTCATTTACGAATTCACACAGTTACACACCTACTTTCAAATTTTGCTATCTGCCTAGTATGGAAAAACAGAAAGAGCAGGAAATAATATCCTCAAAAAAAAAAAAAAAAAAAGACAGGTAATAGCAGTTATCAGAACTTAAATGAAATCATTATTCTACTTGATGTCAACAACTGTGCTGTAAATGGGCACTTTTCCAGAATCTTGACACTTATTTTATGTCCAGATTTCACAATTTTTCCCAGTTACAATAGCATTTGCAGGGAGCTCTCACCTTCCTGCCTATATATTGTCTTAGATCTTAAACTCTTAGAGGCAATGATATGTTTTACACTTACTTTTATGTAACCGGCTGTACTTTCTTTTAAATAATAACTCATTGCCTTTATAAAGCAGATTATGTATTTCAATAGAGTTTTTCCATTATATCATTTTCTTTGACTCTCATTGTCTTGTGGGAACGAGCAGGATGGCATTATCCCAATTTTGCGGTTAAATTTTAAAAGAATAGTTTCTCAAGAACACACAACTATTCAGCCAGAGAGTTGAGGCAAGAACCTGAATCTTCTGATCTAAGGATAAATGAACCGAATTTTCAGATCTATTTTTTTTCCCAAGAAGGAAAAAGCAGCAATGATTTTCATGTAATCCTCTTAAGTGTACTCAGCCTAAATCATGTGTCAAACTCTGGGAACCCATGAGCAAAATCTTCAGAACTTGTTGGTTAGCCCAGATATTGTTATAAAGGGCAGTATAACAAAGTGCTTAGGCAGTTGGCAGAAATGTGAGTAAGCTATTTTCTTTGAGGAAGAAATTAATTTTGATTAGGTGTGTGTTGAAGTTTTAATTAATATGATGGCCTATTGAATAGCTTAAATATAAAATAAAGCAAATGTCATTGCTATGGACTGAATGTCTGTGTGCCCCCAAAATTCATATGTTGAAACCATAACCCCAACATGATGGTATTTGGATATGGGGTCTTTGGTAATTAGGAATATGGTAATAAGGTAATTAGAGTTAGATTAGGTTGTGAAGGTGGGACCCTCATGATGGGATTAATGTCTTTATATTAATACAAAGAGAATGAGACATGAGAGCTCTCTCTTAGGGCACACACCCAGGAAGGCCATGTGAAGACATAAACAGGAAGAGGACCCTCACCAAGAAACTAACCATGTTAGCACCCTGATCTTGGATTTCTAGGCTCCAGAACTGTGAGAAATAAATTGTTTCTCAAATTTATTTTTGAGAAACAATTATTGTTTCTCAAATCTAAAATTGTTGTTTTAGCTATCCAGTCTATGATATTCTGTTATAGCAGCCCAAGCAGACTGAGACAGTCACACTATAAGGCAGGTGTCATGCATGGCCGTAATAGACAAGCAGCTTAGCACCAATTCCTTACACCAAGTGGCCTCTGTTGTCACTTGAGATTGTGACCCTGCGACCCAAATAATGATTTGTCCTTAATTCTTCTAAAAGGCGCTACACTGAAAATCCTGTTCTTAGTAAGTTATAGCTCCTAAAATGCCACCAGGTAAAGAACTTTACAAAACAGGTTAAAATATCTATCAACTGAATCAATCAAAAATTGCATAAGTAATATTGACTTGTTAAGTCCATTAGATGATTACCTCAGTGTTCCATTCACTGTTCAATAGGATGTTACATATTATTCTCCAAAATAAAAGCAAACACCTCAACAAAAAAAAAAAACCATCTTGGAAACACTGAGTGAGATATAATACCTAAACACACTGCTTACATATTGAGACTATTAGTATATTTCCAAGGAAAAAATATAAGAAGTATCTAAACATAATAAGCACAAGGTTCAAGAATCCAAAGGGATGGACGAGTCAAAACATTTTTCTGTGCATTTTTTGAACCTCAACATGTACACAAATTAGTAAATGTCTAAATGAAGTGCCAGTGCAGTCATTCAACCAGGAATAAGGCAAGGTGAATATGAAGTCAGTACAAATCACTGGGCCCTGCTGGGTAGAAAGAGGATGGGGTAAATCCCACGTCTGCTCTTCCTAGGGAGACATTTTTTTCCCACTGGGCCAAAATCAGGTCATAATTAAAGTATTCAACATTTATTCAAAAAATATTAACTGAACACTTACAATGTTCCAGGCATTGTCCTTGACACAAAGAATAGAGAAATGAACAAGACAGAGAAAGTCCTTGATCTAATAGAACTTGCAATCCATTTGGGGTAAATAGGTGAGAAAAGTGTAAACAAATGAACAGGAATGTTTCTAGGGATGATACCTTTTTATGACAAGTTAATTTGACAGAGAATAGTCTGGCTAGGTATAGGTAGATAGCCTGGTATTTGCCTGTATCTCTAACCTAAATTCTTTTCTTCTTCCACTCCCTGCAGCTGCCTCAGCCTAACTTTTTCTGATGACTGGAAGGCACTATAATTCGCTGTCCCAGGGCTATAATATGAGAAAATTTTAATGTCATTTAACACTTTACAGATTACATTCACATACATTGTCCCATTAAATCCTCACACCTTAGGAGATAAGCAGAGTAGATATTTATTATTTGGGGGATACCCTGCCTCATTTCCACCTTCCTAACCATACCCTATTTCCTTTTGGGGAGTTATCTGTCTCCCATCATTTGTAGTCTGGGTAAGATTATAAATCCAGGTGTCTGTCTGCCACTAGAACCCAAATTGACTGGATTATTCTGCACTGTCCTAGTACACCACGCAGTTGAACATGTAACCTGAACCCTGTCAAAGTTTCCTGACAGAAATTTTACTATTTAGGGCAAAAATGGAAGAAGAAAAGATCGTTGATGTTATTCGCCCTGATAGTGTAACCTTAACTAGACTGTCCCTATTACCAGAAATTCCTGTAGTTCTTCCTCTCTAGCCTTCAGAAGAGGCTTTGTTTCAAGTCATCCTTCAACCTTCCCTTTGATTGCTGAACGCTAGGTAGACTTTCATTTAATGCCTTTTCCTTGAGTTACTCAAAGTTTCTGTTGCTTGCAACCGAAGTCTTCCAACTAATAAATTAGATCATTATGCCCATTTTACCAATGAAGACTGAGACTGAGACGAGTTACCTGTCTAAAGTCATACCCTTAAACAGTACTAGACCTAGAATTTGAACCTACTTGTTCTTATTCCAAATGCAGTACTCATTTTGTGACACTTTGACTAATAAAATGTATCAGAAAACTATAAAGACTATAAAGACCATAAATTGAAAACATGCATTTACCTCTTCTTTCCCCTCTTCCATTAAATAAAAAAGTAAAGAAAATTTCTAAAATACAAACACAGAAGGATTAAAAATAAAGGGATGGTAATAAAATTCTAGAAACTGGAGAGTAGAAGCACGAATAGTATACACAAGAAAACTGAGTCCTAAGCCAAGAATAAGAAAGCTGTGATGCAACCTGATTTCGACTACAAAATCCCTCAAAAGATACATATGTTGTCTGTGCATATTACTTCTAGAAGTGAATGTAAAAATAAGGCTAAAAATTAGAGAATAGGTATAAAATCTTTTTAGAAAGCTATTAAACTTCAGATTCCTCCCCAACCTAACAAAGAAAATGGAAGTTCATTTTATGGAAGGGTAAAATTGAGCTTCTGGATAGGTCATAATGAAAGGCAGGAATAAGGAAAACCAAAAGTTTTCATGGAAACATTAAAATGTAGAGCCACCTCCCCACCTCAGCTTTCAGAATACTGGAAGCAATTATATCATCAAGACAGGAAACAAGATTCTTCATTGGGTGACACAACCAGCCAAAGAAACAAGATCTAAACTCACCAATACGACATAGTCCCCCAATTAAATGGCCCAGATATATTACCCTATAATGAAGCCCACATTTAGCCAAACATCTGAGGAAAATTTCAAATATAAAATATATACAGCAAAACACATAAACTGAAAAAGGGCTAGTTGAAGGAAACAAAACTTTGCAGAGAACTAAACACTTTAAAAATAATTAATATCCTCAGAGAGATAAAAAGATATTGCATTCATGAAAAAAGAATAGAATGCTATTTTTAAAAAGAGCAACCAAAGATCAAGAAAGAACTCATAGAAATAAAAAATACAGTAACAGAAATGATGAAAGGCCCAGTAAAAAGTTGGACAGTAATATTGATGAAATCTCCCAAAGGCAGAAATTTGAGGAAAAAACATTTTTTAAAATTAGAAAATAAATTCATGAGCTCCAATATTCAAGAAATGAAAATTGAGAAAGAATAATAAAGAAATGGAACAGAGCAATATATGAACAAAATAATTCAAGAAAAATCTCCAGAACTGAAAAATTTGAACCTCAAATTGAAAGAGCCAATCAGTTGTTCAGAAAAAAAAACTAAAGGAAAAAAATCAAGGCACACTTCTTTGAAATTTCAGAATACTAGGGAAAAAGAAAAGATACTAAAAGCATCCAGAGAGGGTACAAAAACAGGTTACTTAATTAACTTCATGTTTAAGATGGACTTCAGATTTGTCAAAATCGGTACCATAAAGCAAAAAGACAACACCTTCAAAATTCTAAGAGAAAGTTATTTCCAACCTAGAATTTTATTCCCAACTGAATTATCATCCATAGATAGACTGAAGACATTTTCAGACATTCAAGATCTCCAAAAATATCCTACATACCATTTCTCAAAAAAATTACTAGAGGAGATACTCCCCCAAAACAAGAAAGTCATAGGATCCAGGAAACAAGTGAGAGATAACGGGAATCCCCTTGTCAAAGATGATAATGAAGAGAAATCTCCGGCTGACAGCTGTATAGCTGAACAGATTGAAGCAGGTCAGAGAGGTTCTGAGGGATATACTGTCAAGATGAAAAAAATAGAATGCCTGATGCATTTGAACTGGTTGAAAGGAGATTTAGATAAATGTAGAAGAAATGGTTAAATATATATTTATTTATTTATACATATGTATATATACATTATATATATTTATACATATGTATATATACATTTTACATATATGTGTGTATATATACATTTTAATTTTAAAAAGGACAATTAGCAATTAAAGGGGAAAAAAGGAAGTTATGCAACAAAGGAATAATGTTTGGAATATACCACATGGCTCCACTGAGCCTATGACTTTCATGATCATAGTAAATACAAAAGGTGAATATTCATCTACCCCAAATAATTATTTAACAACGTTAAACTATTATTTAACTATTTATTTAACTATTTATTTTATTTATTTAACTATTTTATTTATTTAACTATTTATTTTAGTTATTTAACTATTATTTAACTATGTTAAATGAGTGGGCAGTTATGTTTTTATGCTTGCCTGTGCTAGGAGGGGTGATGAAAGAGAGGTAAATTTTCCTCTACCAAAGTGAGAAGTACATAGATGCTGGTTAAAATGTAAAAATCAAAGAGAAGTACCATAAACCATTGTTCAGAAATGTGGAGGTAATTTTCATAAGAGGCTGTTGAAAATAGTTGCCTCTGGAATGCAAAAAATGGGCAGAAGAATCTGGAGACAGATATTCTTCCAAATAGCCTTGGAGAGCTGTATGAGTCTTTAAATTAGGTCTTGAAAAAATTAAAACAACATTAATAAAAATAAAAATTAAATTTAAAACACCCAACTGGCTATCCTTTTCCACACTAAAGAAGCCACACATCTAACCTTTCCTTCATAGGTCAAGCTTTAGCTTAGTTAACCATGAAACCATATACACTTATTCTGGTGACAAATCAAGGATGCATTTTGCGTGTGTGTGTTACTCTCATGGAAAATATTATCCTCCTGCAAGATTGTAGCTGGCAGAGACGAATGCCTGAAAAGGTTAGGAGAACCACTGACTTGATTGGAAGAGAGGACAGTTTGTTAAGAAACTGTCCCAAATCCACCACAGAAGAATGAAGCTAATTTCCAAAGACCCTGATGCAATTCTTTGTCCTGGCCCTACCCATCTTCTCTACATTGGTAGGCAAAAACCACGGAAGCAAAAAACTTTTCCTAATTTAATAGATGCTGAGAAACAAAGTTGACTAATGAAGGTGATCAGAACACCTAGGCAAACTGGATACTTACCTAACACTTGAATTTTCCAGATTAAAGAAAGAAGGTTACAGTTCCCTTCGTTAATGTTCCATTTAGAATCTCTGCATCTTCTTCGGAAGAGAGACCTTCCATCCTTACAGGGATACAACATTTTCTAGGGTTTTAAAGCTTCCTTTGAGCGGCTTAAAGTAGGGATATTTCACTATTGTCTTCATTTTTGAAACTCTATGCCATTGAGCATGGTGTTTTCCTTGAAGCGTTTAGCTAGACCAAAATCAGTCTGAGATGTACACATAGGAGACACACCTGTCTCATGCCCCAAACACACACATGGCCATACAGCACGAAACCTAATTAATCTGGGGTATGTAGTCACATTAACAGATGTTTTAGTTGTGCCATTTTGCTTCTTCACTAGTTTTCTATTCTCCTTGGCAGTGGCTCTCAGAGTTTAAGTTGGCTTAAGTATCACCTGGGATGCTTTTTCAAAAATGCAGGACCTCAAGCCCCCAGTGATTTGGAGTCTTCACCTCTAGTGTTGAGTTTGTGAATCTGCTTTTTAACAAATCCCCCTCCATCCTATGATGCCATCACAATATTTATAACACACTAGCCTGTGGGATAAAATCAATCCCTTATCACAGCATACACAGTCCTCCTAATCTGGCCCTTGCCTACTTCTATAATCTATACTTCTTACATCCCAGAATGAATGTCACTGCTCTAGTGGAACTTGCAAATTTCCATGCTATTTCATATATGCATGCCATATTTCACATTATTCCCTGGGATACATGTCTCTAGCCAATATTTATTATTTTATGTTCCCATCATCCTGGGAATAATCTTATCTCCTGGGAATAATAGGCTCTTAGGAGGGGGGTGGGGTATGCTTTTCATACCCACTCATTCATTCTAAACATGTTTCCTAGGATCTGCTAACCATAGTATCCACTCCCCCAGCCACAGGGAAATAGGAGTAGGTATGTGAGACCAACAAAATATTTTCCCTGGGATTTTTCAAACTGGAAATTTTAAAAAGAGGTAGACCTTTACTAGTGAAAAAACTAAAAAAATGTAAAGGACAGGAGCTATGTAAAGACTTGTTCCTTGAAAATGGAGGAAAGCCGTCAGAGTAAAGCTAACATTCACAAAGGAGCAGAGATAGTTAATAAATGTGAATTGACCAAAATACAATTTTGATATGGATGATAACATTTTTAAGTTAAATATTCTGAAAGAATTATTACATGACTGGTAGGTAGACTGAGGACTGCATGGACGAATTTTATTTAGGAAAAATGTATTTAATTCTAAGATTTATTTAGGACTTTAGTGTTGTTCACAGTTTACTTCAAAATGCCAATAATACCTTAATATGATAGCATATATTAACATGTAGTGAAGATAAATAACTTCTTATAAAGTGCCCTAAAATGACAGAAAATTATAACATTTTCTAGGTCATAGATCTTTTTGAGAAACTGATGAAAGTTAAAGATTCCCTTGGGGCAAAAAAAAAAAAAAAGCACATTCACACAAATTTTTACAATTTGTAGAGAATCACAGATTCCCCTGAAGCCCATTCATGGACCTCTTAGAAATCCCTGGGATCAATGAGGCTTGTTTTGGTTCTATTTCACACGTCTGCTACACGAGCCTACCTGTGTACATAAAAATGGATAAAGTAAAGTGACATTTGTGAGAATTGAAATTTATTTAGTTTCCAGGTTGGAGATGGTAGACAATAAAATAAATGAGAGAGTTCCAAGTGGCAATTAGGAATCAAGAAAAACCTTAACCTAACCAATTTTAAAAACATCTTCCTTCTCTCTAGTTTTTATTTGGTTTAGTTTTTGCTTTCTTTGTTGCTGTTGATGGAAGTGTTTGCTTGCTTATTTTTCTTATGATTACTTAGTATATTTATTTCATCTAATGTAAAATGCAAATGCTTTTCTCATGATTTTTCTTCAGATTTCCTTGTGATCTCTGATGCAAAATATAGGTGCTTACTTGCCACATTCCAAGTACTTTGTCTTCATATCTATTGACTGTGAAAATGCGGCAGCACTTTGAAATATTAAATAGATAATTCAAGATTGAATAGAGTACAGATTTTACATATGGAATAGAGATTCTAAACTGTCTTTACAACCAGCATCTCATGAGACAATTTTTAGACTATTTCATAGTCTGACATTTAACAATACATTTTATATTGTTTTCTAATAACTACATGCCTGTTAATCTTCTTTATCTTATTATAGCAAATTACTTATGAGCAGGTTTCAGGTCTCCTATTTCCCAGGTAATTTTCACACAATATTTTGTGAAATATTATGAGTTGCATGCGACAGTGAAAACTCATACTGCCTTAGGGGAAAAAAAGGAAGGGGAGTGCTATTGTCTTCAAAAACTGAGGAGGTCGATGATGATTCTTCCTTCTGGCACAGCTGGATCCAGGGGTTCAAACAATGATGTCAAGGATCACTCCTTCTATAGTTTGCACAGTATTTCTCTGTGTTAGCTTCATCATTTGATGGGTTCTTTCCATGTGGTGGCTCCCAGCACCTACAAGCTTACATTGCCCTTGCATTCTCCTTCCCAATTATACATTCTTGCACATTTCTGGAATTCAGTGCCATGTACCCAACTTGACTAATGTACTCATCTCTGACCCAGTCTGGACATAGGGATTGATTCTATACAAATTAAATGAGTTAAGAACTGAGAAGAGAGGGAGAGATCAATATGGCAGAATAGAAGGACATGGAGCTCTCCTCCTCCCACAAATACATCAAAGATACATCTACATGTGGAACAAGTCTCACAGAACACCTACTGAACGCTGGCAGAAGACTTCAGACAACCAAAACTGCAAGATCACCATATAACCAGGTAGGACGAAAGGGGAAAAAAGGAATCATGATGGGACCTTTGTCCCCTGGGAGAGAGCTGTGAAAGAGGAAAGGTTCCCTTACCCTGGGAAGCCCCTTCACCAGTTGGGAGATCAGACAGGACAGAAAGGGAGCTTCAGAGGCTCAGAGAAGAGTGCAGCAGCTGGATTGTGGCAGGCAGAACAGAGAGAGACCAGCACAGCCTGTCCTGGCCACCTCACTGCACTCCCAAGCCCAAGAAATGCATCTGCTAGAGCACGTGTGGGCTGGGTACTGAAAACTGGACTTCAGCGGACAGACCTGGGGAGAGGACTGTGGTTGGCTGAGTGGAGATAGCCCGAAGGGGAGGGAGTGTGGGCCAACCCAAAACCAGGGGTATATGCAGGACAGAACCTGGGTCCACCATAGAAGCCCTGTTGCTAACTCACATGCGAAGGGAGGAGCGGGGCCCTACCATAGCAGCCTCATTCTTCACATGCTCACAGAGGGCACGGCTCTGCCTCTACGAGCTCTGGGAGTGTGCAAGCGCCAGGGGTTGCCTGTACATGAAGGTGGGGCTGAAATTTGAGCCAATCTCAGGGGCTGAGCGACTTAGGAAGCAGGGCTGAAATCTGAGCCCAGCAGCTCTGAGATCCACGGATTTACACTGTTGCCACCTGTGGCTATGTAAGCTCTGCACCTGAGGGACATCCAAGCCAATTACTTTGCTCCCATGTCTGGGGAGGGTCTGGCATCAGTAGCTGCAGGCTTTGTGGGCACAGGCTCGCAGAGGCGGGGCCAGGGTCTGGGCTGATATCATAACTCCCACTGCGGGTCCAGGTACGTGACTACACATGACTACAGCAGGTCCCAGTGCTTGACTTCAGGGGACCTGCACTGGTGGCTTTCTGAGCACAGTGCCTGAGGGACACCTGGGCTGATTGCCAGCATTCCCATGGTTGAGGAAGGTCCAAGGGCAGTGCCAACAACAGTGTACTTTGTGAGCCCACACAATGGGTGACAGGTGATACCACACAGCACACTTCCTGGTGGACACCTCCTATGTCCTGACAGATGAATGGATAAATGTGGACAGATGTGGTACAATGGAATACTATTTAGTCATAAAAAAGAATGAAATAATGCCATTTGCAGCAACATGGATGGACCTAGAGATTATCATACTAAGTGAAGTAAGTCAGATAGAGAAAGACAAACATCATATGATATCACTTATTTGTGGAATCTAAAAAAATAATACAAATGAACTCATTTACAAAACAGAAACAGACTCGCAGACATAGAAAACAAATTTACGGTTACCAAAGGGGAAAGGGGGGAGGGGGAGGGATAAATTGGGAATTTTGGATTAATAGATACAAACTACTACATATAAAATAAACAACAAGTTCTGTGTAGCACAGGAAACTATATTCAATATCTTGTAATAAACCATAACAGAAAAGAATATTATATATATATATATATATATATATATATATATATATATATATATATATCTGAATCACTTTGCTGTTCACCAGAAACTAACTAACCTACAACACTGTAAGTCAACTATACTTCAATATATTTTTTTAAAAAAAGAAGAAGAACTGAGAAGAGATACTTCCCTTTCTCTTGGTAATATGCAGTCAATTTGGTAGCCATTGTTGAGAAAGAATTCATTACGTAAAAAATAATCATGTAATAAATAAAGTAGGGCCATTCCTATATCTGAGCTTATATATTATACAGCTTTTATAATATATATGGTGATTATTTTTCCATATCTGTCCTACCCACCCTCACTGCACAGTGAGCCCCTTGAGGGCAGTGATTTTGTCTTATCTTTTCATCCTTAATTCAGACCTTGGCACATATTAGGTCTTAAATAATTACTTGTAAATAGAATTGAACCTAAAAATTCCTACAAGTCCATTATTCCTTCTAGGATGTAGAACTATGCAGCTCTTTATTCTGTTTTATGTAGCTGAAGTGCGTAAGATATGTTGCCCTCTGAAACCTTTAGTCAAATGCCAGAAAAAAAGAGGCATTTGTAAAACAGGCTATGCAGTGTTTTTTAACTCGTAGAAGAGCTTAAAATCTCAAGGCAAGTACTGAGTAAATGTCTAACAAAACCTAACTGATATTACATCTTAAGTTCTTAGCAATTGGTATAGAAAAAAGAAGCTGCAACATTTTTTGAAATATCGCATCAGAATTTTTGGTTCTGGGATCCAAACCTTGCTGCATCAATCTACATTCTTTTTCTTTTTTTTTAAATTAATTAATTGATTTGTTTCATTTATGGCTGCATTGGGTCTTCGTTGCTGCGCGCGGGCTTTCTCTAGTTGCAGTGAGCAGGGGCTACTCTTCATTGCGATACGCGGGCTTCTCATTGGGTGGCTTCTCTTGTTGCAGAGCACAGGCTCTAGGCAGGTGAGCTTCAGTAGCTGTGCCTGGAGGGCTCTAGAGCGCAGGCTCAGTAGTTGTGGCTTGCGGGCTCTAGAGCACAGGCTCAACAGTTGTGGCACACAGGCTTAGTTGCTCTGCGGCGTGTGGGATCTTCCCAGATCAAGGATGGAACCCATGTCCCCTGCCTTGACAGGCGGATTCTTAACCACTGCACAACCAGGGAAGTCCATCAATTTACATTCTGAAGGTTATCTTCAGAGCCAGAAGGGTGAGGAACAGAAAGGTTTAAAATAAAAAATTTCTCAGGGTTACTATACCTAAAAATCCCTGTATTTTAAATTCTGCTTTCACCTTGATCATAGGACTCTGATTGTGGTAGGAAACAGCCTTAATTCTGTTTTCCTTGAAAATGTACTTTTCCAGTGTGGGAGAATGCACTGAACTACTTTTAAAGTTATGTTCATGGATATTTCATAGATTGCATTTACTTGGGGGTCCTGAAAGGGTTAGTATTTCTCTCCTTTGGGATCCTGACTCAACTCCAGGACCAAAAATCAGCAAATGAAACTGCATCCTAGTTAGGAGCTTTGAACACCTCCCACTTGTTTCTAAAGGTGCCTCAGGGACTTATTCAGCCTAGATAAAATTCAGCAAACACTGAAGATGTGTGCTAAATTGCAGAGCAGGGAGAGGTTGACTAAAGTCAGATCATCTAACACCTGCCTGGAGAGTAAGGAAGAAGTGTTTATCCTGATCTATGGGCAGAAAAGTGGGTGATAAGATGAGGTTGCAATACTGAGGAAGAGAAGGAACCTTCAAGGTGAAGAGCACAGAGAGAGGAGAAGGTCATCAGTGGTCACTTTGTGTAAGGGTTCTAATCAAACATTGCTAATTATTCCAAGTTACAAATCCAGAAAAGCTCCTGCTTTGGACAGAGTGAGTGCACCTGTTTAAAACATGTTCCAGCATTCTTAAACCGACAATGTTGGGAGTCCCTTGGGTTCAGTCCTGGGTCCTCTTTTCTTTTCCTTTTATAGTCCTTCTGCCCTTAGAAAACTTGTCCAGTCACATGACTTCAATTAATTTATATACCCTGATGACTCCAAATTTTTATCTTCTAAGCTCCACCTGCCTACCTAACATTTCAATGTGAATATCTCAGCCACCTAACTGTATCCCCTCTAATGCAGAACCCTTGATCATCCTGCAAAATCTTCTTCACTTCAATTTTCTTTGACTTAGTAGATGATGCTAGTATCTACTTCATTCTACCTTCCCTGACAACATCCAAGTTGAAGTAACTGTCCTACCTTGTCTGGACAACTGTATCTGTCACCTGAAATGGTCTTCCTTTTGACAGTCATATTTGTCCTCCTACCATCCATTTTCCATACTGCTGCCACAGTGTTTTCTTTTTTCTTTCAAGGAATGGTGTGTGACAGTGTCACATTCCTGAGTAAAGGCTTTACATGGTTTACCTTTGCTCTTAGAATCTAATCTCAAATTCTTAATGCAGCCTAAAGGTCCAGCACAACCTGGTCCCTTTCAATTAACACTTTTCCTCTCCTTTCTTAAACTCCAGATATACCAGTGCCTTAAATATGCAAAGATCCACCTGAGTGCAGGGCCTTTGCAAACACTCTTTTTCCACCTTAACCCTCAAGCACCTTTACAGAGTAACTTCTACTCATCTCTTAAGACCTAATTTAAATGCCACTGCCTCTGGGAAGCCCTCTCCATGTCCTGGACCAGGATAAGTATGAGCTTAGTTTCCTTCTCCTCTTCCCGTACTGTAAATATAAGATTCTTTATACAATTTTTGTGTACAGGCATACCTCGTTTTATTGTACTTTGCTTTATTGAGCTTTGCAGATATTGCATTTTTTACAAATTGAAGGTTTGCAGCAACTCTGTGTTAAGCAAGTCTATTAGCGCCATTTTTCCAACAGCAATTGCTCACTTCAGGTCTGTGTCACATTTTGGTAATTCTCCCTCTGTTTCAAACTTTTTCGTTAATATTATATTATACCATATTATATTATATTGTTATTATTATATTTGTTATGGTGGTCTGTGATCAGTGATCTTTGATGTTACTATTGTAACATCAACATTGTTTTGGATTGCCACGAACTTCACCCATATAAGACCATGAACTTAATAGATAAACGTTGTGTGTGTTCTGACAGCTCCACCAACCAGCCATTCCCTCATCTCTCCCTCTCCTCAGGCCTCCCTATTCCCTGACACACAACAATATTGAAATTAGGCTAATTAATAACCCTACAATGGTCTCTAAGTGTTCAAGTGAAAGGAAGAGCCATACATCTCTCACTTTTAATCAAAAGCTAGAAATGATTAAGCTTATTGAGGAAGGCATGTCAAAAGCTGAGATAGGCTGAAAGCTGGTCCTCTTGTGCCAAACAGCTAGCTAAGTTGTGAATGCAAAGGAAATGTTCCTGAAGGAAATTAAAGGTGCTACTCCAGTGAACACACAAATGATTTTTAAAAAGTGAGACAGATTTGTTGCCAATATGGAGAAAGTTTTAGTGGTCTGGAGAGAAGATCAAACCAACCACAACATTCCCCAAAGCCAAAGTCTAATCCAAAGCAAGGCCCTAACTCTCTTCAATTCTATGAAGGCTGAGAGGAGGTAGGAATCTGCAGAAGAAAATTCTGAAGCAGAGGTTGGCTCATGAGCTTTAAGCAAAGGAACCATCTGCACAACATAAAAGTACAAGGTGAAACAGCAAGTGCTGATGGTAGAAACCACAGCAAGTTATGCAGAAGATCTAGCTAAGATCATTAATGAAGGTAGCTACATTAAACAACAGATTTTCAATGTAGATGAAACAGCCTTATAGTAGAAGAAGATGCCATCTGGGACTTTCACAGCTAGAGGGGACAAGTCAATGCCTGGCTTCAAAGGTTGAAAGGGCAGGCTGACTCGCTTGTTAGGGGCTAATGCAGCTGGTGACTTTAAGTTGAAACCGATGCTCACTTACCATTCCAAAAATCCTAGGGCCCTTAAGAATTATGCTAAATCTATCCTGCCTATAAATGGAACAACAAAGCCTGGATGACTGCACACCTGTTTACAACATGGTTTACTGAATATTTTCAGCCACTGTTGAGACCTGTTACTCAGAAAAAAAGATTCCTTGCAAATTATTACTGCTCATTGACAATGCACCTGGTCACCCAAGAGCTCTGATGGAGATGGACAAGATTAATGTTTTCATGCCTGCTAACATAACATCCACTCTGCAGCCTGTGGATCAAGGAGTAATCTCAAAGTTCAAGAATTTCAGTGTTAAGAAATGCATTTCATGGGACTTACCTGGCAGTCCAGTGGTTGAGACTTCGCCTTCTAATGCAGGGGGTGCGGGTTCGATCCCTGGTCAGGGAGCTAAGATCCCACATGCCTCACAACACATGCCAAAAAACCAAAACATAAAACAGAAGCAATACTGTAACAAACTCAGTAAAGACTTTTAAAATTGTCCACATCAAAAAAATCTTAAAAAAAAAAGAAATGCATTTCATAAGGCTATAGCTGTCATAGATAGTGATTCCTCAGATGGATGTGGGCAAAGTAAATTGAAAACCTTCTAGAAAGGATTCACCATTCTAGATGCCATTAAGAACATTCATGATTCACAGGAAGAGGTCAAAGTATCAACATTAGCAGGAGTTTGGAAGAAGTTGATTTCAACCCCCATGGATGACTTTGAGGGGTTCAAGACAGTGGAGAAAGTAACTACAGGTGTGGTGGAAACAGCAAGAGAACTAGAATTAGAAGTGGAGCCTGAAGATGTGACTGAATTGCTGCAATCTCATGATAAAACTTTAACAGATGAAGGGTTGCTTCTTATGGATGAACAAAGACAGTGGTTTCTTTAGATGGAATCTACCCATGGTGAAGATACTCTGAAGATTGTTGAAATGACAACAGAGGATTTAGAACATTATATAAACTTAACTGATAAAACAGTGGCAGGGTTTGAGAGGGTTGACTCCAATTTTGAAAGAAGTTCTACTTCATGAAAGGAAGAGTCAATCGATGTGGCAAATTTCATTGTTGTCTTATTTTAAGAAACTGCCACAGCCATCCCACCCTGATCAGTCAGCAGCTATCAACATCTAGGCACAGATGATGGTTAGCATTTTGAAGCAATAAAGTATTTTTTAAATTAAGGTATGTACATTGTTTTAGTAGACAATGGTATTGCACACTTAATAGACTACAGTATAGTGTAAACATAGCTTTTATTTGCATTGGAAAACCAAAATATTTGTGTGACTTGTTTTACTGCAAAACTCGCTTTACTGAAGTGGTCTGCAACTGATCCCACAGTATCTCCAAGGTATGCCTCTGCTGTGAGCTTCCTAATTAGTCTGTGAGCATCAACAGAAGCAGAGCAATATCTGCAGTGTCATCTACTGAATATTCAGCAGCTAGCAAACTACTTGGAATGTACTTTGTAGAGAAACAGTAAATACAGCATTTTTAGAAAACTCACTAATGAAGGAAGCAAGTATATTAAAAGATCAACTAAGGATGGCAGCCCTATTAGTTAAGGTTCTCCAGAGAAACAGAACTGATAGGATAGAGACAAAGGGAGATTTATTTTGAGGAACTGGCTCATGTGATGATAGAGGCTGGCAAGTCCCAAGATCTGTAGGGTGAACTGGCAAGCTGGAGACCCAGGAGAGCTCATAGTTTAGTTCCAGTCCAAGTCTGAAGGTCCAAGAACCAGGGAAGCCAATGCCCAAGTTCAAAATTCTTCCAGGAAGGAAGAATTCTCTCTTGCACAGGGAAAAGTCAGCCTTTTTGTTCTATTCAGGCCTTCAACTGATTAGATGAGGCCCACTCACATCATGGAGTGCAATCTTCTTTACTCAGTCTACTGATTTAAATGTTAATCTCACCCCAAAACATCCTCACAGCAACATCCAGTATAATGTTTGACCAAATATGTGGGCACCCTATAGACCAGTCAGGTTGGTACATAAAATTATTATATCAGCCAAATAATCCCATGGGTTTGGCTTTTTATTGACCATTAAATGCCCTTATGTCTCCAAAATATTAATATCAAAACCAAAATCCTAACACACAAAAGGTTTTAGGAAAGTCAGTTTGTCTGACATGTTGCTGCACAACTCTGTTTATGATTTTCTTTTCTGAACTGCTGAGCTGCATTTTACTTCAAAAACATAAAAGCCAGAAAATTATAGTAGAACTAATCATGTTAGATGGTCCACGGGCTCTCCCTACATCCCCACCACCACCACAGATACGTTCCCAACAACTAACACAAGTCTGTGTGTTTTTTTCTGAAGTTCCAGAGACAACTAAAGTAAGTCACTGTAAAGAAAAAGAAATTTAGACATGGATACTCAATACAATTTTTTTCAGAGTCTAAGGGAAAGAATTTTAAATAAATAGTTAGCTATTGAATATTTACAGGGATCCTCTTAAAGGATGATCCATAGTCTCTATCTTTGTTTCTCTGTAAGTCCTTCCTCATCTGTCCATCCTCAAAGATGCAAATCCGTACCCTTATTTTGAAGAAATGCTCAGTCTTGTCATAGAGTCCATTGCCTTCCCCTATCCATGGCTCACAATAAAACACAATTACACAGTCTAGTACATTTTCTGAAGAGTGTTCCTTCTATAAAAAGGGGGCAAAGACCTCCAGCAAAACACTGCACAGTGGAAGAGTTTTGACACTCCAAATCTAGTTGATCTCAGTGGCTTTTAGTACATTGGGTTCTTTCATTAGGCAGCTCTCCAAATGTTATGCACTGAATGTTTGTGTTGTGGTTGCCAAGGAGGAGGGCAGGGGGGAGAGGGATGGACTGGGAGTTTGGGGTTGGTAGATGCAAACTATTATATTTAGAATGAATAAATGACAAGGTCTTACTGTATAGCACAGGGAACTATATCAAATCTCCTGCAATAAACCATAATGAAAAAGAATATTTAAAAAGAATGCACATATGTATATAACTGAGTCACTTTGTTGTACAGCAGAAATTAGCACAACATTGTAAATCAACTATATTTCAATTAAAAAAAAAATCACATGTTGAAATCCTATCCCCCAATGTGATGGTACTAGGTTTGGCCTTTGGGAGGGAATTAAGTAATGAGGGTGGAGTCTTCACGAATGGGATTAGTGCCCGTATAAAAAGACACAAGGGAGCTTGCTTTCTCTCTCTCTACTCTCTGCCATTGTGAGGATGTCATGTACTATGGTGGCACGCTGATCTTAGACTTCCAGCCTCCAGAACCGTGAGGAATATATTTCTGATAAGCCACCCAAGCTATGGTATTTGTTATCTCAGCCCAAATCGACTAAGACACCAAATATACAATATTTACTGTGTCCCTACTACATGCCAGGCCCTATTCATTTTGAAGGGTCCACCACCAATATAAGGTAAAGATATGCCCCTTCACACTTTCAACTATCAGAACACAGTATATACACACACACACATGCAAATACACTTCATGGAAAAACAATACTTTCCCAAATGTAAATTTCTCTGCAAAAGTTTCCCCTGCCCACAGTGCAGATAGCCTTTTACATTTCAATACAGGGCAAGTGGACTGAGTTCCTCTATATGCACTGTCTTGTTCATACCCAGTCAGGCTATACTTCTGCCTAAGAAACTAGCAGATAATGGCATGTATATGCAACATAAACATCTGCCTCCCATAACCACTCCTAGGTACAAATGACTTGAAAAAAAAAAATTGAAGTTATTATTTTTTTGTTTCTCCTTTTACCATTGTCCAAACTCCCCCTGCCCCCACTTCCGCACAACTGGTTTCAGTAGGCAGAAGGGGAACAGAAAGGGGTAAAAAGGATGGGCATTCCTTCCAGTTATACAAATATATACCATGTATATATATGTATATAAATACGCACATATACATATACATGTATTTACATAGTCAAACTTGATGTGTCTTAAAATAAAATGTAACATGTTGTCAGAGGAAAGCTCTTTCCCAAATGAAACTTTGCAAGATGGATTTTTAAAGTAGGATCATACTGCAGTCACTGGGTTCTTGAAAGGTGACCTTCACCCACAACTACATTAGTCAGCAATTCAATTTCCTCAGTATCTTAAAGAGGTGATAATAGCTGCAAATTGTCCTGACACATGCTACCAGCTGCTTCTTTAAAACAACAGTTACACAACTTACTTTCTCTCAATTTGAATTTTTTTTAAAAATGTTCTTCTTTAACAGTTGTTTTACATTTTCAAACTCAAGTTTGGAATTGAAAGTTGGGAACTCATACATACAGGAAGATCCAACAGCCAGTCTCAACTAAGCATATTAAAGCCACTTTTACGGATACATAATTGCACCTTTTCTCAATCTCATTATTTTTTAGATAACTTGAAATGCTATCCTATTTGATCATGTTTATATCATTTGTCATTGCTATTTCACACTACATCTGAAATAACACCACATTTTTTCATAGAATGTTCACATCTCTCATTTCTCGAAAGCCTCACAACAACTGTGAATATGGTAGGTGGGGTGGGTAATATTAACCACAGTTCAGAATAGGCGAAATGGAAGCTTAAAGAAATTAGAGTGTGAATATTCTCAACAACTCTGTCTTGAGTCCCCATTCTTCCATTATCCAAAGGAACTCTTGTACTATATAATCATACATTCAACACAACTTTATGTGATAGCCTCATAAAATTCTAACTTTAATTCCTCCTGTTTATCTGAGCACCAAGCTTGTGATTCCAAATGTCTCTTGTCCATTTCTTGTTGTATATTTGACCATAATTCAAACTGAACTGAACATCTCCTATGACCTTTTTCTCCTTCACTAATTCCTACTGCTAGCACCTCCATATCCCGCTCTGACTTAAAAACCTTCAGATTTTTAGGGATTCTCCTGTCCCTTTCCACAAATAAAATTAGTGTGAGGTCATCCAACTCCTCCCCTCAGAAATCTTCAGTAGCTCCCCATTTTCTACCACAATTAGCTAAAACTTCTCCCAGGTCTTTAGCATCCTTGAATAACAGGTTGAAATCATCTTCTCTACCAACTTCATTTTCAGTTGCTACCCATCCCTTGTCCTGGTTCTAATCAAATTTGCATATTTGACTGCCTTGTGAAGATACTAGAATCATTCTCGAATGTCTACCTTTTATGTTTTTCTTTTTACCTGAAATACTTTCCACCAATGACTCAGTCATCACTATTTTTTCCTTGTATGGCTACTAAAATTAATGTCTATACCAAAATTTCAGCTATTCAACATTTTGGTATGATTTATTACTTGTTTTCTGAAATTTTTCTCATCTTTGAAATTCTTAAAGAAAATATGAAAATAGATAAGTTGAATTTTATATACCTTCCCAAGTACCCTAGCCCAGAGATTAGACACGCTCAAGCAATGTGGGTGGCAAGGGTAGTTCTGAACTAGAAATCTGCAAGCTTAGCCTACTAGCTTGTAGTGTGATTTTGGATAACTCATTTAACCTCCTGGATTGCAAGATCTCTATCTACAAATATAGGAATAGTAAAATAGGGGGGGAAATCCCTCAAAACTCATTTCCTGCCCATCTTCATGATTCACCCACTGAATTATTCCCATCAGCATATAAATAGTGATATCACCATCACCCAGACCCCTCACTGCCTTCCACCAACCACCCCATTTTTCTGATGCCCTTTATGGCAAGGCTGCTCAAAAATGTTATTCCATTCTTTTTTTTTTTCACTTTCATTTTTTCCTCAACCCATTCTAATCAGATACTTTGCTTTTTGCACACTAGTAAACGATGTGTGTTAAGGTAACAAATTATCTCCATTCTGCCAATCCAGTGATCAATTCTTAGTTCTCATTTGACTGAATCTATTAGCAGCATTTAAAATTACAGATCACTCTATCCTTCTTTTTTGTTTGTTTGGGTTTTTTTTCTTCCAGTTTTATTGAGCTATAACTGACATACAGCACTGTATAAGTTTCAGGTGTACGGCATAATGATTTGACTTACGTACATCATGAAATGGGTACCGCAATAAGCTTAGTGAACATCCACCATCTCCTATAGATACAAAACAAAAGAAGTAAAAAAAAAATTTCCTTGTGATGAGAACTCAGTATTTACTCTCAACAATTTTCATATATAACATACAGCAATGTTAATTTTATTTATCATGTTGCACATTACAGCCTTAGTACTTATTTACCTTATAACTGAAAGTTTGTATCTTTTGACCACTTTTATACAATTCCCCCTCCCCGGCCCCTAGCCTCTTGTAACCACAAATGTGATCTCTTTTTCTATTATGCATTTTGCTTGTGTACTTGTTTTTGAAGTATAATTGACCTACAACATTATGTTAGTTCCTGTTACACAACATAGTGACTCGATATTTTTGTACATTTCAAAATGATTGCCATAAGTCTAGTTACCATGTCACCATGCAAAGATATCACATAATTATTGACTATGTTCCCCAAACCATACATTTCACACCAGTGACTCATTCATTTTGCAGCTAGAAGTTTGTACCTCAATCTCCCTCACCTATATCTCTCTTGAGAGAGAAAAGTCCTTCTTGAAATACATGCTTAGCCTGCCTTCTAGAATACCATACTACTCTGAGTCTTTCTCTTACCTCACCTTCTCCTACCTCTTATCTACCAAGGCTCTATCCTCAGCCCATTTCTCTTTTCAACATACATTAATTCACTAGACACACATTTAACTTTAATATCATATATGCTCAAACCTATATCCATTTGTAACCTTTCATTTACACTCCAGATTCATATACACTGCTTATTAAGCATCACCACTTGGATGTCTAATAGGCATCTCACTTTTAACATGTCCAAGATAAAACCCTTTAACAAAACTTGCTCTCTTTAAAATCTCCAAATTTTCTCTTCCCTTACACTTCCACATCTCAGTAAGTGGCAATACCTCTCCTTCCATCAACAAGGTCAAAAGCGTTGGAGACTTTCTTGACTTCTCTCTTTTCCCCAATCCACACATCTTACCTATTAGCAAATCCTATTGATTAAACTTCTGACACTTATCCTGATTTCATTCTCTTCTCACCACTTCCATCATCACAACCCTAGTAGAAGCAAGGACGCTACTGGCCTAAAATTGTCATTGTACAAAAATTTTTAAAGGTACCCACTTGGGGCAGGAATATCATTGGATGAGAAAATGGGGCATCTGTGAGATTTAGAAAAAATATGCCCCTCCTGTGATCACATGGCTTGGCAACAGATGAACTTTGCAATGATTGGAAAAGGCTCTCCTTCCTCTAGGTGAAAACAACCCTTGCCAGGGTGCAAGGCTTGGAGAGCAGAGCTCTAGCTGTATTTCAGCCCCTACTTGATCCTCATCCTGCAAAACTGTGCTTAGCAGCCCTGAGTCCAAGCCACCACCACCTCTCACCTAGAAAACTGCAATCACTTCCTGTTCACCTCCTCACTTCAGTAGGTGTCCCACCACATCCAGTTCTCCATAAAACTTCCAAAGTGGCATTTCTGAATTATAAAGCCACAAGGACTCTCTCCTTGACCAAACTTGAGTCAGCTCCTCCCACCCCTCTTCTCCACTAGGCCCCAAACTTAGGCTCTGTCCTTGGCCTGCTAAGTCCAGTTTTAGCAAGAAACCTGCTGGATCAGTTCAGTGAGACTCCCCCACCCTCAATATCTAATCAAATTCCTCACCCCCTACCTTTGGTTCTGTTGACCCTTGATATCTTACCGCTCTGGCCAGCCTTCAGCAAGAATCCTGTCAAAGCAGTTTGGCCAGAACACTCTTTACCCCTGATGTTTCCTCTTAGGAATTTTCTATCTACTGACCCCCACGCCCAGCTCCTTGGCTACCCATCCATACTTGTCCATATTGTATCGGGAGTTGAGCCCCATCTCTCTCCCCCACTGCAAAATCCCCCTTGCAGAAGTCTCCTCTTGAATAAAGCCTTTCTTATCATCTTTAACCATTGTCAGGAAGAATTTTTCTTGAACAAAGTAGATCTCAGCACACCCTGACTCAAAGATCGCCAATGACTTCCCAATCACACTCAGAATAAAATGCAAACTGCTTACCATGGCCAACAAGGCCTTGCATGATATCACTCTTCCTCTTTCTTTGCTTCATCTCTCTACATTTTCTGCCATATTCACTCCTGTCTAGCCATGCAGCTTTCTTGTCTCTCCAGCCCACCAAGCTTATTCTGCCCTAGGTCTTTATAGCTGTTGCTTCTTGTACCTATAATCACCTTCTCTAAGAACTTTGCAAATATTGCTATCTCAATTTATCCCAGTCCTCTTTAAAAAGTTCCTTCCTGAGTGTCTTTTATCTAAAATAGCACACACACACAAACTTTCAATCTCTATCCCCTAGCCCACTTACTTGTTTTCATAGAATTTATTACAATATGATATTTTTTATACTCATTCATTTTTTTATTATTTGTTTTTCCTTCTAAGTTGTATAGTTGCTAAAGGGGAAAGTATCTATCCTATCACTATATCCTCTAATGTCTAGAACACAGACTGGCACTAGTGGATACTCAATACTTGTTGAATGAATGAATGATAATTACTGTGCTTATAAACCAACTTTACAACTGTTTATTGACATTGTTTTATTTAAATTGAACGTCTTTGTTACTTACATGGCTATATTTTAAATGAAATTTTTTTTCATTTTAATTAGAAAATGAAAATAACTAATTAGCAGTAGCATTTGACACATAGAAGGTAATCTGAAAATGGATATATTGAAAATAAAATAGTATTTATGGCATTTCAGTTAGCTATTATTCTAGTCAAAGACTCTGCATGTGGACCTTCCTCTGTTAAAAAAGATGACAAGGTATTGGAGAAGTGATAAGAACTCACCAGCACCAAACTGAGAGTTTCTCCTCCTGAGTAAATCAAAACAATCAAGAGAAAATTAAAAAAAGAGAAAACCTTTTTTACTTATGAGATTCAAAGTAATTAAATGCCATGTCATTATACTACTTAAAATCATCACACATGTCATCAGTAGGCAACTTTTCACTAACTGGGATGCCCTGCACTAGGTAGTTAAGCCCTTCACACCTCTCAGTCTGTGAGGAATAAAAGCAGCTTGCCCAGGGTCACACAACTGTTCAGAGTGTACTAATACTTGGAACCAGATTTTCTGATCCTGTCTCATGGCTCTGTCCACTAAATTAATCATCTCCCCCATTTGACATCAAAACTATAGTTGCCATCTTTCTATACACCTGTAACCTGATTTTGGCCTTCCCTAAAGTGATCAAATATTCCCAAGTCTCTGGCCACGAATTGCACACAAAGCTTACCCACGGGTTAAATCAAGGCCTAGGAGAATAACACATTTTACAATCCTTAATGCAAAGTCAATTACACCGCTCTTTTTTTAACAGCTTACATCATCTGCATATGTGAAATGAAGTTGATGTGCAGTCGAAATGACAGAAACAGATGCTTCTGCCATCACTTAATATGAAACATAATTTTCCATGCTGGTGAACAGAAGGCACTCAGCTGCAGAGGCTATAGGTACAAAGGGTCTTACATTTTAGAATCCACTGAGTATAAAATGTCTCCAAACTTTCCCCCAAACACGTTTTGTTTTGTTCATTGAATGCTATACATTCCTATATTGGTTTAGGTTATAAACCCCACTGCTTAATGGTTGTCCACTGGTTGACAGTCTCACTCCTGCTTCTAAGATATAAATATCCAGATGGAAAACCTGAGCTTCTGACCACCCTAAGCTTGATAAACACTCGTTCATTACAAATGGTTGTCATAGCAATAAGCAGGGTATTACAAAACCAAGATAGAATAATACGTTCACATAAAATTTAGATAACTTAAAATATCCAATCAACGATCTTTAAGGTAAAATTCTACATCTGCTATAGTATAATGGTGATTTAAATGCCCATATTCAGCAGGTTTTCCAGCCTTAATTTATTCATTACTCAACAGTCATTTGTTGTTAGGAAGCAACATAATATGGTGAATAGGATAAGAAATTTGGTAATATATACTGCTGGGTTTGTATCCTGCTTCTCCCACTTACTGGTTCTATGGCCTCAGATTAGACACCTGGCTCTCCTGAGACTCTGTTTCCACTTCTACTTTAGAAATGATTATACCTTTCAAGACTGTTGTAGAATTAAATTAAGTAACATGTGAGTCCAGTGTTTGACAGCTACTAGGAAACTAACAATCAACCCCTCTTCCTTCCCTCGAGGCAGCCTCTCCTACTACGTGCTGTTATATGTATAAACACAAAGATAGAGGGTAGAGTTGTTGACTCAAGAGTTCACAGTATAAAAAAATTCAAATTCTTTTCTACCTTAGGGCCACACATAGGATTTCTCAGTCTAGGAAGCTGGACACAATTCTACTCTCCTCTGATATCTTGTTCCCTTGTCATATTCAGATCTTAATCTAAATGTCATCTCTGAAGAAGAGTCTACCTTGACTACCCCCTAACACATACAATGAGTCTTAATTCCAACATCCCATTTCTTTCTTTCATGGTTTTTATTACTATTTATATAATCATTATATGTGTGTGCGTGTGTGTATTTTCCTCCACTGCTCGATGTAAGAGGGCTGGGAACACATTTTTCTTATTACTGATACCCCTAGTTCCTTGTCTGATGCCTGGCACTTAGTAAACACTCAAAAATATTTGTCCAATAAGTGAATAAAGTGTTGAACAATAAAAACACATCTCTTTCACTTATGAAAATATTCTAAAGTAAAAACAAATATTAAACAACAAATTAAAAAATAATTGTCCAGCTATAATTGAGATAAGAATATAAAATAGGAAAAAGATGCTAAGGATATTCATTTTTGAATGAAGACATATCTATAATATAATTTGATGAGCACTATAATCAAGGAATGTTCAAAGTGCTTCACAAACAAAGATGATGGAAAGATTTGTTCTAACTAAACAGAGAGGGTAAACCTGAGATTTCATGGAGTAGCTGACATTCTGACTTAAGCTTTGAAGAATAAATATAATATGGTGAAAAGTGGAAAGGGTAAGAGAGTATTCCATGATAGAGGTCTCACAGTAAACAAACAACTTCTAACAATATTTGTCAAAAGGTAGAAAGGAATGTTAAACAGGGTAAAAAGAGGAGAATAGATCAAAAGTAACTTAATAGGGACACCTTCAGGTTCAGCTCTGACATGTAAAGAGTTTGGCAGTCATCATTCCCATCCTTATAAAAAAAAAAAAGTGGACATATGGACAAACTGAAAATAAATGACTTTTCTCGGACTATTCAAAGAACTGAGTTTGCAGAGTAAACCACCAGCCTGAAATCTCAAGAGACAGACTAATCTGGAGAGACAAAGTCAACGATCGGCTCTGTGCTATAAATTTAAACCGTGTATGATTTCCTAGGGCTGCTGTAACAAATTACCACAAACTTGGTAGTTTAAAACAAGAGAAATTTATTCTCTTACAGTTCTGGAGGCTAAATATCTAAAATCAAGGTGTGGATAGGGCTATCCTCCCTTTGAAAGCTCCAGGGAAGAATCTTTTCTTGCTCCATCCTTCTTTCTGGTGGTTGACAGCAAATCCTGACATTCCTTTGCTTGCAGCCGCATCATTCCAATTTCTTCCTCTGTCTTAACATGGCTGCTTTTTCTCTGCATGTCCCTGTGTCTTCCCTTTATGTGTTGCCTCTCTATGCAATATAAATAAGCTGAGATTTTTTTCCAAATCATCAAGTTCTGGTTCCTTTTACTTAGCAATTCATGCCTCAATTTATCTCTATTCTCTCACATTTTACTATAATCAGAAATCTCCCTCTCCTTTCTCTTATAAGGACACCAGTTATTGGATTTAAGGCCCATCCTAATCCAGTACAACCTCAGCTGAACTTGATTACATCTGCAAAGACCCTATTTCCAAATAAGATCACTTTCACAGGTACTGGGGTTAGGACTTAAACCTATCGTTTTGGAGGGAAACAATTCAACCCACCACAGATTACCCGCTGGCCCCCAAAATTCATATCTTTCCCATGTGCAAAATACATTTAACCCATCCCAACATCCCTGGAAGTCTTAATCCATTTCAGCCTTACATTTAAGTCCAAAATCTCATCTAAATATCATCAACTCAAAAAATCTCAAATCTCATCTAAATCATCTAAATTAGGTAGGGTTGAGACTCTGCGTATAATCCTTCCTGGGGCAAAATTCCTCTCCATCTGTGGCCATGTGAAACTAAAAATAAGTTATCTGCTTCCAAAATACAATAGTGGGACAGGCATAAGGTAGGCATTCCTATTCCAAAATAGAGAAATTGGAAAGAATAAAAGGTCATTGGTCCCAAGTCTAAAACCCAGGAGGGCAAATTCCATCAAGTTCCAAGGCCTGAAAACAATCTTCTGTGGCTCTATGCTTTGTCCCCTCTGCTCACTGCCCATTGCAAGACCCCCTCCTCTGCTGCCCTTGCACTGGTATCTCTTCCTTCTCAGCTGATAGCTCTGTCATTTGAGTCATTCTTTCCTTTTCTTGAAGGACAGCACATGTTTGCAACTGAATAGCTTGATTGGCTCATTCCCTGCCTGTAGACTCCCAGAAGCCTGATAGTCTTCCATCATTTTATCCCATCTTTGTCCCTTCAATCCAAACTGGCAGTGTTTTAGGTGGCATAACATTCTCAAAACCTTTGTGGGTCTTCTGAGTATTTCAAGAATATCCACATCATAGACATGAGAATCCTGCACAGGTCCTGCCTAGATAACTAAACCTCTATTCCTGGCTTCTGCTGAGATGGTTGCAATCAACCATTATGTGATCCATGAATCACATGCCTAATCTCACCAGTAGAAGGTTACCCAGCTACACACCTGGCACTCTCTCTAGAACATGTTTTAGCATCTCTTGCAATATAAATAGGCTGAGATTTCTCTAAACCATCAAGTTCTGGTTTCTTTTTGTTTAATAATTCCCTCCTCAACTTATCTTTTTCCTCTCACATATTACTATAATCAGCAAGGTGAACAGGCCATGCCTTCAATACTTTGTGTAGAAATCTCCTCAGCTAAAATATCCTAGTTCATTGCTTACAAGTTATATTTTCCACCCAACAGTAGAACACAATTCAGCCAAGTTTCCTGCTACTTTATAACAAAGATTACTTTTCCTCCAGTTTCAGATAACATTTTCCTTATTTCCATTTGAGAACTCAGTAGAAACACCTTTAACATCCATATTTCCATTAATAGTCTCTTCAAGGCAAGCTAGGATTTTTCTACCAGGTGCTTCAAAATTCTTCCACCCTCTCACATTACCCAATCCAAAGCCACTTCCGTATTTTTAGATATTTGTTACAGAAGCATCCCACTTGCTAGTACTAGATTCCTAGGGTTGCTATAAAAAAATTATCACAAACTGGTAGCATAAAACAAAAGAAACTTATTCTATTACATTTCTGGAGGCTAGAAATCTAAGGTGCCAATTCAATGTATCAGCTGTGCCATATTTCCTCAAAAAATTCTGGGTAAGATTTTTTTCTCTTTCTCTTCCAGCCTTCTAGTGGTTTAGTGGTTGCTGACAATCCTTGGGTTTTTTTTTTTTTTTCGGCTTGTAGTGACATCACTAAATTCGATTCAGCTTTCCAGCTGTCTTCCTTCTGGGTGTATCTGTGTGTCAGATCCACCCCTCCTTTCTTCTAAAAAGACAGCAGCCAAAAATATTTGAAGAGATTATAGTCGAAAACTTCCCCAATATGGGAAAGGAAATAGTTAATCAAGACCAGGAAGCACAGAGAGCACCATATAGGATAAATCCAAGGAGAAACACGCCAAGACACATATTAATCAAGCTAACAAAGAAAAAATACAAAGAAAAAAATATTAAAAGCAGTAAGGGAAAAACAACACATAACATACAAGGGAATCCCAATAAGGTTAACAGCTGATCTTTCAGCAGAAACTCTGCAAGCCAGAAGGGAGTGATATATAAAGTGATGAAAGGGGGAAACCTACAACCAAGATTACTCTACCCAGCAAGGATCTCATTCAGGTTCAACAGAGAAATTAAAACCTTTACAGATGAGCAAAAGCTAAGAGAATTCAGCACCACCAAACCAGCTTTACAACAAATGCTAAAGGAACTTCTCTAGGCAGGAAACAAAAGAGAAGGAAAAGACCTACAATAACAAACCCAAAACAATTAAGAAAATGATAAGAGGAACAGGCATATCGATAATTACCTTAAATGTAAATGGATTAAATACTCCAACCAAAAGACATAGACGGGCTGAATGGATACAAAAACAAGACCCGTAAACATGCTGTCTACAAGAGACCCACTTCAGACCTAGGGACACATACAGACTGAAAGTGAGGGTATGGAAAAAGATATTCCATGCAAATGGAAATCAAACGAAAGCTGGAGTAGCAATTCTCATATAAGACAAAATACACTTTAAAACAAAGACTATTATACGAGACAAAGAAGGACACTACATAATGATCAAGGGATCAATCCAAGAAGAAGATGTAACAATTGTAATTATTTATGCACCCAATACAGGAGCACCTCAATGCATAAGGCAAATGCTAACAGCCATAAAAGGGGAAATCAACAGTAACACAATCATAGTAGGGGACTTTAACACCCCACTTACACCAATGGACAGATCATCCAAAATGAAAATAAATAAGGAAACACATGCTTTAAATGATACAGTAAACAAGATGGACTTAACTGATATTTATAGGACATTCCATCCAAAAACAACAGAATACACTTTCTTCTAAAGTGCTCATGGAATATTCTCCACGATATATCATATCTTGGGTCACAGATTAAGCTTTGGTAAATTTAAGAAAATTGAAATTGTATCAAGTATCTTTTCCAACCACAATGCTATGATACTGGATATCAATTACTGGAAAAAATCTGTAAGAAATACAAACATACGGAGGCTAAACAATACACTACATAATAACCAAGAGATCACTGAAGAAATCAAAGAGGAAAACAAAAAATACCTAGAAACAAATGACAATGAAAACACGATGACCCAAAACCTATGGGATGCAGCAAAAACAGTTTTAACAGGGAAATTTATACCAATACAATCCTACCTCAAGAAACAAGAAACATCTGAAATAAACAACCTAACCTTACACTTAAAGCAATTAGAGAAAGAAGAACAAAAAAAACCCAAAGTTAGCAGAAGGAAAGAAATCATAAAGATCAAATCAGAAATAAATGAAAAAGAAATGAAGGAAACAGTAGCAAAGATCAAAAAAACTAAAAGCTGGTTCTTTGAGAAGATAAAAAAAATTGATAAACCATTAGCCAGACTCATCAAGAAAACAAGAGAGAAGACTCAAATCAATAGAATTAGAAATGAAAAAGGAGAAGTAACAACTGACACTGCAGAGATACAAATGATTATGAGATTACTACAAGCAACTATATACCAATAAAATGGACAACCTGGAAGAAATGGACAGATTCTTAGAAATGCACAAACTGCCGAGACTGAACCAGGAAGAAATAGAAAATATGAACAGACCAATCACAAGCAATGAAATTGAAACTGTGATTTAAAATCTTCCAACAAACAAAAGCCCAGGACCAGATGGCGTCACAGGCGAATTCTATCAAACATTTAGAGAAGAGCTGGCACCTATCCTTCTCAAACCCTTCCAAAATATTGCAGAGGGAGGAACACTCCCCAACTCATTCTACGAGGCCACCATCACCCTGATACCAAAACCAGACAAAGATGTCACAAAGAAAGAAAACTACAGGCCAATATCACTGATGAACATAGATGCAAAAATCCTCAACAAAATACTAGCAAACAGAATCCAACAGCACATTAAAAGGATTATACACCATGATCAAGTGGGGTTTATTCCAGAAATGCAAGGATTCTACAATATACGCAAATCAATCAACGTGATACATCATATTAACAAATTGAAGGAGAAAAACCATATGATCATCTCAATAGATGCAGAGAAAGCTTTCAACAAAATTCAACACCCATTTATGATAAAAGCCCTGCAGAAAGTAGGCATAGAGGGAACTTTCCTCAACATAATAAAGGCCATATATGACAAACCCACAGCCAACATTGTCCTCAGTGGTGAAAAACTGAAACCATTTCCACTAAGATCAGGAACAAGATAAGGTTGCCCACTCTCACTGCTATTATTCAACATAGTTTTGGAAGTGTTAGCCACAGCAATAGGAGAAGAAAAAGAAATGAATGAATCCAAATCAGAAAAGAAGAAGTAACGCTGTCACTGTTTGCAGATGACATGATACTATACATAGAGAATCCTAAAGATGCTACCAGAAAACTACTAGAGCTAATCAATGAATTTGGTAAAGTAGCAGGATACAAAATTAATGCACAGAAATCTCTTGCATTCCTATACACTAATGATGAAAAATCTGAAAGTGAAATTAAGAAAACACTTCCGTTTTCCATTGCAACAAAAAGAATAAAATATCTAGGTATAAACCTACCTAAGGAGACAAAAGACCTGTATGCAGAAAATTATAAGACACTGATGAAAGAAATTAAAGATGATACAAATAGATGGAGAGATATACCATGTGTCTTGGATTGGAAGAATCAACATTGTGAAAATGACTCTACTACCCAAAGCAATCTACAGATTCAATGCAATCCCTATCAAAGTACCAATGGCATTTTTCACAGAACTAGAACAAAAAATAGTATGGAAGTTCCTTAAAAAACAAAAATAGAACTACCATATGACCCAGCAATCCCACTACTGGGCATATACCCTGAGAAAACCATAATTCAAAAAGAGTCATGTACCAAAATGTTCATTGCAGCTCTATTTACAATAGCCAGGACATGGAAGCCACCTAAGTGTCCATCATCAGATGAATGGATAAAGAAGATGTGGCACATATATACAATGGAATATTACTTCGCCATAAAAAGAAATGAAATGGAGGTATTTGTAATGAGGTGGATGGAGTTAGAGTCTGTCATACAGAGTGAAGTAAGTTAGAAAGAGAAAAACAAATACAGTATGCTAACACATGTATATGGAATCTAAGGGAAAAAAAAAAGGTCATGAAGAACCTAGTGGCGAGATGGGAATAAAGACACAGACCAACTAGAGAATGGACTTGAGGATATGGGGAGGGGGTGGGGTAAGATGTGACAGGGTGAGAGAGTGGCATGAACATATATACACTACCAAATGTAAAATAGATAGCTAGTGGGAAGCAGCCACATAGCACAGGGAGATCAGCTCGGTGCTTTGTGAACACCTAGAGGGGTGGGATAGGGAGGGTGGGAGGGAGGGAGATGCAAGAGGGAAGAGATATGGGAACATATGTATATGTATAACTGATTCACTTTGTTGTAAAGCAGAAACTAACACACCATTGTAAAGCATTTATACTCCAATAAAGATGTTTAAAAAAATTAATAAATAAAATAAAACTATATTTTAATGACACGCAAAAAAAAAAAAGATGGCTCTTTGAGAAGATAAACAAAATTGAAAAACCTTTAGCCTGACTCATCAAGACAAAAAGGGAGAGGATGCAAATCAATAAAATCAGAAATGAAAAAGGAGAAATCACAACTGACACCGCAGAAATACAAAGGATTATAAGAGACTACTACAAACAACTATACGCCAATAAAAAGGACAACCTCAAAGAAATGGACAAATTCTTGGAATGGTACAATTTTCCAGACTGAACCAGGAACAATTAGAAAATATAAACAGACCTATCACAAGTAATGAAATTGAAACTGTAATTAAAAATCTTCTGGGATTAGTTCAAGATGGCAGAGTAGAAGGACGTGTGCTCACTCCCTCTTGCGAGAGCACCAGAATCACAACTAACTGCTGAACAATCAATGATAGGAAGACAAAAAAATATCCCACATCCAAAGACAAAGGAGAAGCCACAATGAGACGATATGAGGGGCACAATCACAATAGAATCAAATCTCATAACTGCTGGGTGGGTGACTCACAAACTGGAGAACACTTATACCACAGAAGTCCACCCATTGGAGTGAAGGTTCTGAGCCACATGTCAGGCTTCCCAACCTGGGGTCCGGCAACGGGAGGAGGAATTCATAGAGAATCAGATTTTGAAGGCTAGTGGGATTTGATTGGAGGACTTTGGCAGAACTGGGGGAAACAAAGACTCCACTCTTGGAGGGCACACACAAAGTAGTGTGCACATCGGAACCCAGGGGAAGGAGCAGTGACCCCATAGGAGACTGAACCAGACCTACCTGCTAGTGTTGGAGGGTCTCCTGCAGAGGCAGGGGGTGGCTGTGGCTCACCGTGAGGACAAGGACACTGGCAGCAGAAGTTCGGAGAAGTACTCCTTGGTGTGAGCCCTCCCAGAGTCTGCCATTAGCACCACCAAAGAGCCGGGTAGGCTCCAGTGTTGGGTCACCTCAGGCCAAACAACCAACAGGGAGGGAATGCAGTGCCACCAATCAGCAGACAAGCGGCTTAAAGTTTTACTGAGCTCTCCCCAAAAGAGCAACACCTAGCTCTACCCACCACCAGTCCCTTCCATCAGGAAGCTTGCACAAGCCTCTTAGATAGCCTCATTACCAGAGGGCAGACAGCAGAAGCAAGAAGAACTACAATTCTGCAGCCTGTGGAACAAAAACCACATTCACATAAAGACAGACAAGATGAAAAGGCAGAGGGCTATGTACCAGATGAAGGAACAAAATAAAACCCCAGAAAAACAACTAAATGAAGTGGAGATAGGCAACCCTCCATAAAAATAATTTAGAATAATGATAGTGAAGATGATCCAGGACCTCGGAAAAAGAATGGAGGCAAAGATCTAGAAGATGCAAGAAATGTTTAACAAAGATCTAGAAGAATTAAAGAACAAACACCTAGAAGAATTAAAAAACAAACAGAGATGAACAATACAATAACTGAAATGAAAACTACACTAGAAGGAATCAGTAGCAGAATAACTGAGGCAGAAGAACAGAAAAGTGACCTAGAAGACAGAATGGTGGAATTCACTGCCACGGAACAGAATAAAGAAAAAAGAATGAAAAGAAATGAAGACAGCCTAAGAGACCTCTGGGACAACATTAAACACAACAACATTTGCATTATAGGGGTCCCAGAAGGAGAAGAGAGAGAGAAAGGACCAGAGAAAATATTTGAAGAGATTATAGAGGAAAAGTTCCCTAATAGGGGAAAGGAAATAGCCCCCCAAGTACAGGAAGTGCAGAGAGTCCCAGGTAGGATAAACTCAGGGAGAAACATGCCAAGACACATAGTAATCAAACTGACAAAAATTAAAGACAAAGAAAAATTATTGAAAGCAACAAGGGAAAAATGACAAATAACATACAAGGGAACTCCCATAAGGTTAACAGCTGATTTCTCAGCAGAAACTCTGCAAGCCAGAAGAGAGTGGCATGATATATTTAAAGTGATGAAAGGGAAAAACCTACAACCAAGATTACTCTACCCGGCAAGGATCTCATTCAGATTCGAAGGAGAAATCAAAAGCTTTACAGACAAGCAAAAGCTAAGAAAATTCAGCACCACCAAACCAGCTCTACAACAAATGCTAAAGGAACTTCTCTAAGTGGGAAACAAAAGTGAGAAAAAGACCTACAAAAACAAACCCAAAACAATTAAGAAAATGGTAATAGGAACATACATATTGATAATTACCTTAAACGTGAATGGATTAAATGCTCCAACCAAAAGAAACGGGCTTGCTGAATAGATACAAAAACAAGACCCATATATATGCTGTCTACAAGAGACCCACTTCAGACCTAGGGACACATACAGACTGAAAGTGAGGGGATGGAAAAAGATATTCCATGCAAATGGAAATCAAAAGAAAGCTGGAGTAGCAATACTCATATCAGATAAAATAGACTTTAAAATAAAGAATGTTACAAGAGACAAGGAAGGAAACTACATAATGATTAATGGATCAAACCAAGAAGAAGATATAACAATTATAAATATATATGCACCCAACATAGGAGCACCTCAATATATAAGGCAACTGCTAACAGCTATAAGAGAGGAAATCGACAGTAACACAATAATAGTGGGGGACTTTAACACCTCACTTACACCAATGGACAGATCATCCAAACAGAAAATTAATAAGAAAACACAAGCTTTAAATGACACAATAGACCAGATAGATTTAATTGATATTTACAGGACATTCCATCCAAAAACAGCAGATCACACTTTCTTCTCAAGTGCACCCAGAATATTCTCCAGGATAGATCCCATATTGGGTCACAACTCAAGACTCTGTAAATTTAAGAAAATTGGAATCATATCAAGCATCCTTTCTGACCACAACGCTATGAGATTAGAAATCAATTACAGGGAAAAAGAATGTAAAGAACACAAACACATGGAGGCTAAACAATATGTTACTAAATAACGAAGAGATCATTGAAGAAATCAAAGAGGAAATCAAAAAATACCTAGAGACAAATGACAATGAAAACACGACAATCCAAAAACTATGGAATGCAGCAAAAGCAGTTCTAAGAGGGAAGTTTATAGCAATACAAGCCTACCTCAAGAAACAAGAAAAATCTCAAATAAACAATCTAACCTTACACCTAAAGGAACTAGAAAACGAAGAACAAACAAAACCCAAAGTTAGAAGGAGGAAAGTAATCACAAAGATCAGAGCAGAAATAAATGAAAGAGAAACAAAGAAAACAATAGCAAAGATCAATAAAACTAAAAGCTGCTTCATTGAGAAGATAAACAAAATTGATAAACCATTAGCCAGACTCATCAAGAAAAAGAGGGAGAGGACTCAAATCAATAAAATTAGAACTGCAGAAATAGAAAGCATCCTAAGAGACTACTACAATCAACTCTATGCCAATAAAATGGACAACCTGGAAGAAATGGACAAATTCTTAGAAAGGTATATAACCTTCCAAGACTGAACAGGAAGAAGTAGAAAATATGAACAGACCAATCACAAGTAATGAAATTGAAACTGTAATTTAGAAACTTCCAACAAACAAAAGTCCAGGACCAGATGGCTTCACAGGTGAATTCTATCAAACATTTAGAGAAGAGCTAACACCCATCCTTCTCAAACTCTTCCAAAAAATTGCAAAGCAAGGAACATTCCCAAACTCATTTTATGATGCCACCATCACCCTGACACCAAAAACAGACATAGTAACTAGAAAAAAAGAATATTACAAACCAATATCAGTGATGGATATAGATGCAAAAATCCTCAACAAAGTACTAGCAAACAGAATCTAACAGCACATTAAAAGGATCATACACCATGATCAAGTGGGATTTATCCCAGGGTTGCAAGGATTCTTCAATATATGCAAATCAATCAATGTGATACACCATATTAACAAATTGAAGAATAAAAACATTTGATCATCTCAATAGATGCAGAAATAGCTTTTGACAAAATTCAATGACCCATTATGATAAAAACTATCCAAAAAGTGGGCTTAAAGGGAACCTACCTCAACATAATAAAGGCCATATATGACAAACCCACAGCAAACACCATTCTCAATGGTGAAACACTGAAAGCATTTCCTCTAAGATCAGGAACAAGACAAGGATGTCCACTCTCGCCACTATTATTCAACAGTTTTGGAAGTCCTATCTATGGCAATCAGAGAAGAAACAGGAATAAAAGGAATACAAATTGGAAAAGAAGAAGTAAAACTGTCACTGTTTGCAGATGATGTGATACTATACATAGAGAATCCTAAAGATGCCACCAGAAAACTACTAGAGCTAAGCAATGCCTTTGGTAAAGTTGCAGGATACAAAATTAATGCACAGAAATCTCTTGCATTCCTATACACTAATGATGAAAAATCTGAAAGTGAAATTAAGAAAATACTCCCATTTACCATTGCAACAAAAAGAATAAAATATCTAGGAATAAACCTACCTAAGGAGACAAAAGACCTGTATGCAGAAAATTATAAGACACTGATGAAAGAAATTAAAGATGATACAAATAGATGGAGAGAGATACCATGTTCTTGGATTGGAAGAATCAACACTGTGAAAATGACTATACTACCCAAAACAATCTACAGATTCAACGCAATCCCTATCAAATTACCAATGGCATTCTTCACAGAATTAGAACAAAAATTTTTACAATTTGTTTGGAAACACAAAAGACCCCAAATAGCCAAAGCAATCTTGAGAAAGAAAAATGGAGGTGGAAGAAAGAATCAGACTCCCTGACTTCAAACTATACTATAAAGCTACAGTAATCAAGACAATATGGTACTGGCACAAAAACAGATATATAGATCAACGGTACTGGATAGAAAGCCCAGAGATAAACCCATGCACATATGGTCACCTAATTTATGACAAAGGAGGCAAGAACATACAACGGAGAAAAGAAATCAATAAGTGGTGCTGGGAAAACTGGACAGCTACATGTGAAAGAATGAAATAAGAACACTCCTTAACACCATACACAAAAATAAACTCAAAATGGATTAAAGACCTAAATATAAGACCAGACACTATAAAACTCTTAGAGGAAAACATAGGAAAAACACCCTTTGACATAAACCACAGCAAGATCTTTTTGACTCACCTCCTAGAGTAATGAAAATAAAAACAAAAATACACAAATGGGACCTAATGAAACTCAAAAGCTTTTGCACAGCAAAGGAAACCATAAACAAGATGAAAAGACAACCCTCAGAATGGGAGAAAATATTTGCCAACGAAGCAACAGACAAAGGATTAATCTCCAAAATATACAAACAGCTCATGGAGTTCAATATACAAAAAACAAGCGACCAAATTTAAAAAATGGGCGGAAGACCTAAATAGATATTTCACCAAAGAAGATATACAGATGGCCAAGAGGCACATGAAAAGATATTCAACATCACTAATTATTAGAGAAATGCAAAGCAAAACTACAATGAGGTATCACCTCACACCAGTCAGAATGGCCATGATCAAAAAATCTACAAACAATAAATGCTGGAGAGGGTGTAGAGAAAAGGGAACCCTTTTGCACTGTTGATGGGAATGTAAATTGATACAGCCACTATGGAGAACAGTATGGAGGTTCCTTAAAAAACTAAAAATAGAACTACCATATGACCCAGCAATTTCACTACTGGGCATATACCCTGAGAAAACCATAATTCAAGGGACACATGTACCCCAATGTTCATTGCAGCACTATTTACAGTAGCTGGAACATGGAAGCAACCTAAGTGTCCAACGACAGATGAATGGATAAAGAAGATGTGGTGCATATATACAATGGAATATTACTCAGCTGTAAAAAGGAACGATATTTGGTCATTTGTAGAGATGTGGATGGACCTAGAGTCTGTCATACAGAGTGAAGTAAGCCAGAAGGAGAAAAACAAACATCGTATATTAAGCATATATGTGGAATCTAGAAAAATGGTACGGATGAACCTATTTGCAGTGTGGGAAAAGAGACATAGACGTAGAGAATGTACATGTGGACACAGTGGGGAAGGGGTGGGTGGGACAAATTGGGAGATTAGGATTGACATATATACACTACCATGTGTAAAATAGCTAGCGGGAACATGCTATAAAGCACAGCAAGCTCAGCTTGGTGCTCTGTGATGAGCTAGATGGGTGGGATGGGGGCGGAGGTCCAAGACGGAGGGGATATAGGTATACATATAGCTGATTCACTTCATTGTACAGCAGAAACTAACAAAACATTGTCAAGCAATTATATTCCAATTAAAAAAAAAAGTTGCAGGGGTAAAATTATCTCTAGAAAACTAAATAAATAGAGAGCTCTATGAGAATCACTTTGTTATATCAGACATCTCAGAACTTATTTTTATATTTACCTTCTCTTTATTATACATCATGTTAATTTAGACAAAAATAATATGTAAAAAGAGTGGAGGTAGAACTCAAGTGGTTGAATGTTGAGGAAGATTGCTCTGTAGGATTGTGGTAAATAGATAGTCTTCATTTTATTAGCCATGACAGTAATCCCTTTAATTAACTAGAAAAAAAAAAAAGGCAGTCTACTTTTCAATTTGGTTTGGTGCCTTGCACCAAGTGTTGCACATAGTAAGAAATGCATTAGTAAAAAAGGAAAATAAAATCACACATTTCATCCCTGAATAGTGAATCTCTAAGGTCATTCACACATTCAGTCATTCAACAAATACTCATTGAGCATCTGCTATGCAGCAAGCTCTGTTCAACCAGCCATTTGTATGCTACAATGACTGTGTAAAAAAGTTTGAAATTTTCATTTTTAACAGGTTATCTGGATGAGTGTGATGAGCCTTCAGGTTTAGGAAGCACTGGTCTGTGTTACATGGATGTTTGTCGTATATTCATTAACACTGCCCTCATGAAACATGTATTTTCCATGTGGGAGAAGTAGGCAACAGACAACTTAGCAAATAAATACATAGTCTGACAAATAATAAGTACTATAGAAAAATAAATCATGGTAGTACCAATTTCGGGCAGGTGGTGTTATTTTATATCCAGTAACCAAGAAAGTCCCATTTATAAGGTGGCACTTGAACAAGATCTGAAGAAAGGAAGTGAATGAGTCATGGGCTGTCTGGGGGAAGAGTTCCATGAAGAGAGATCAGGTAAGGCCCTGAAGCAGGAGCTTAAGTGGAATGCTTAAGGAACAACAAAGAGGCCAGACAGGGAAGTTGAGCCACAGGGAGAGATGTAGGAAATGAGGTTATTGAAGTAGCGGAGGAGCTGATCTTGAAAGCCTATTTGACCATAAAAAGACGTGGAACTTATTCTGAATGAAATGGAAGGCCAGTTGATGATTTTGAGGAGAAGGGCATAATCTAACTTATGTTTTAGAAAAATTATTTTGCCTGCAATGTTGAGTATAGACCATAGGAAGAGCAAGTATGGAAGCAGGGAGACAAGTTAGATGAATAAGGCTGTAATGTGTGCAGAGAATTTGGGAGGTGATCATAATAAAAGTGGTAAGAAATGGATCAATTCTGTATGTATTTTGACAGTAGAGCCAACAGGATATCCTGAAAGATTAGGAGTGGGGCTTGGGAAAAATAGAGGAATGAAGGATTACTCTATGGTTTTTGTTTTTGTTCTTGGTTTGCTCATTTTTTATTTGTTTTTGCTGGGGTTTTTTGTTTTATTTTGGGGTTTCTGTTTGTTTGTTTGTTTGTTTGTTATCTTTGACCAACTGGAAAGAAGGAGTTTCCATTTATTAAAATAGGGAAGACTCTTAGAAGAGTAATACTGGGGAGAAATCAAAGTGCAGTTTGAGACATACAATACTACGTTTAATAAGTTTACAGTACATTGAAGTGGAAACAACAAGTAGGCATTTGAATCTATGCGTCTGGTGTTCGGGGAGGGGGTCAAGGTTGGATACAGAAATTTTGGAGTTGTTAATATTTAGAAGGTATTAAAGCCATGAGATCTGATGAAATCACAAAGTGAGGGAGTGTGGATAAAGAAAAGGGACACTCTAAGGATGTAGCCCTGAGGTGTCCCAAATAAGTTAGGGAGAAGAGAAGGAACTACAGACTGAGAAAAAGTACCCAGTAAGGTAGAAGAAGAATCAAGAAAGAATGGTGTCCCCAAAGCTAAATTGAAAATTAGGGAGCGAGCACCTGTGTCAAATGATCTGAAAGGTTAAATAAGATACAAACTAGGGATTGGTCATTAGAAGAGCAAAAGGAAAGTCATTGACGACTTTGACAAGCACAACTTTGATGGAATGAGGGGAGAAATGCACAGAGAGAATGGGAGGAGAGAAATCGGTCACAGGTGATACAGTTTTTCTAGAAGTTTTGTTATAGAGGGGCTACAGAATGGGATGGGAGCTAGAGGAGGAAGTATACCCAAAAGTTTTTTTAGTGGATAATCATACCACTAGGCTGATAAAAATTTTAGTGGGAAAATTGATTTACAGGAGAGAGGAGAATTGTTAGACTGATATTTTTGAAAAAGCAAAAGAAAATGGGACCCTGTAGACCAGGGAAAGTGTTGGCCTTAAGTAGGAAAACAGATAATTTTTCCATAGTAACAGAAGGGAAGGCAGGATAAGTGGATATAAATGCATACAGGCTCATACATGTGGTAGCATCAAACAGTACCCCAATACCAGACCTCAAAAATCCTAAAACATTACTCTATGTTTCAGCTGACAAGAAGAAAAGATGAGCCATTATTCTGTTTTCCACTGATAGAGGATTTTAATTGGGTCCAAGTTTTGAATGAACATAGTTTTACAGAGATGTTCTAATCAGCTGGAAAGAAAAAGTAGAAAATAGCAATATTCAGATATGTAATCAATCAAAACTTTGTTGACTTCAAATGCTCCCTAATAATGAATGAAGGAGGGAGCAAAGTTTGAAAGTTTCTTTCACTTACGTATATTACTCTTTTTATTTTTACTGTTATCCATAATGACTAAGAATTACAAAACTCAATAATGTATCATTTCCTTTTGACTACAGTTGGTCCTAGCTATAGGATGAGGTGATTGATTGTGGCCTGACTTAGTCAATGATGATATGTCTCTTTCAACTTTCCAATCGAATTTGACTTTGGAATCCCTGGATTATGGTAAATTTGATATTGAAATGATAATTTAAAAGCCTGTAGAAATATGTAATACACTAAAATTGTGCACACCTGGATGGGATCCAAAACGTGATTAGCTTTTCCTGCTACCCAACATCAGGCCAAAGTCCCTGGAATGCTGAAGCATCCAGGGTCAGCCTTGATCAACATCCAAAATAAATCAATGATGTAGGAAAAGTTGAACAAGATTGGCCATTAAGCCCTTGAGAACAACTGAGGCTTGCATTTCTCATTCTGATGAGCTAACAAAAAAAACCAGAATAATGAAACTACACAATCTTAAACTTTAAGCTGATTTTTCCATAGACCATAAGTATATGCAGCATCCTCTCAATATTCAATAGCTTAAGAATAGCACCTCTAAATGCAAAAACATCTCTGCTATATTTGAGAATATCTGATATTTACATACGGAACCAGTAACTTTTCACATTTGATACAAAAATGATGGCTGGGGCAAGGCCTACAATTACTTTATTTCCATTAGTTGTTGGGAATCAGTCATTCTTCTGCTTCTGATGTAAGTGTTAAATCACTTTTCTTTCCAAATTAGGGACCCAGAGTCACCCTAAAAGCAGACCAATTCTTCTTTTAGGCAGTAGAAAATTAAATTGTTTAACTTCCAAATGTTGAAGGCTCTTATAAATCAAATCTAAACTTTGCTCATCACATAGTTACCAATCCTTCACCATGGCTAAATGAGAATATAAAATACTTAGCTCTGAAAAGATATGTCATGATGTAATATGTAATATTGTCACCTTTCAGTACATCACTTTCTGAGTCATTAATAAATACACAAATCTGCACAAAGTACATGTCATTGGAAAACCAAGCACAGGAAATACTGAATGAAATGCAAGCACCTGACAATCAGGAGAGATGGTGTCTTGAAGGACAAGTTGAGCTTTTCAGGTGCTCTAACCTGCATGAATCATTAATACTTCTTCAAGTATTTAGGACACAATTTTTATTTTTCACTGAAGGCATTGTGAGAAGATTTATAATAGTTTTTCAGTGGTTATATTACCACTTCTATTTACCTAAATAAGACTATATCTTGTTTTATGCATGTGCTCTCAACCACATTCTAATGCTAAAGACCAAATGCACAGTGCAGCAGGTTTTGTGACATCAACACTTCATTTTTATTAATCCCCAAAGACATCAGAAAAAAATATTTTAGCACTTTTAAATACCTGTGTCATAAGGAACTACAGCAGAAATAACTGGAAATAGAATTATGCACACTATAACTAGCTGATATATAATTCCACGTGTCAAATACAATAATATAAATACATAAATGTTTCTAATCATAGTTTTCTACCTACTGAACCAAGTCTAGCTTTTCTTCACCTTTTTCCTAACTAGAAATTTCATGGGTGAGTCAGAGCTCAAACCTAAAAGAAAGTGAGGAGGGAAATGAGTCAGGAAGTCTTTGAAAAAAGCTATACAAAAAAAAAAAAAACCTAATTTTCTTATCTATATTAACAGAAAACAGTTCTGTCTCCATAATGTCATCTAATACTATAAATGCAAAGTTAATAGCATAAGTCAAAAGCCTTTCACTAATTCTAGAAGCACTTCTGGGTTCAGAACCCCTTTCTTCACTCTTTATGTCCTGTTTACGGTTGGGGAGTACATGGAGAGTACAGGATTCTCAGAACTGATCACGCATCAGAACCAGGCCTGCTTATCTGGAATCTGCCTTTCCCATCAGGAAGAGCTCAGTCCCATCAGGAGGAGCTCAGTCCCTGAGGATTATATGGCTTCGACTTCATTATTTATGATTAGTCTTCCTATTAAAACAACATTCAGAAAGCAGGATAAATGGAAATGCTTTTGAGTTTCCGTATGCAGTATGACTACTTACAGAAGCTTGTACCATCCAGGGTAGTGAGCCCTGGTGATTGTCCACATATGGCATGAAAGGTAGGAACTAGGTACTGTTTAGCATCTACCAAAATGTGAACATGGGGGCTTCCCTGGTGGCGCAGTGGTTGAGAGTCTGCCCGCCAATTCAGGGGACATGGGTTCGAGCCCTGGTCTGGGAAGATCCCACATGCCGCGGAGCAACTGGGCCCGTGAGCCACAATTGCTGAGCCTGCGCGTCTGGAGCCTGTGCTCCGCAACAAGAGAGGCCACGACAGTGAGAGGCCCGCGCACCGCGATGAAGAGTGGCCCCCACTTGCCGCAACTAGAGAAAGCCCTCGCACAGAAACGAAGACCCAACACAGCCATAAATAAATAAATAAATAAAATTAAAAAAAAAAAAGTGAACATAATTCCTTCTGCTCTTGCTTTCTACTCTATGCTCCAAGAAGGCTATGGTCTTTAGATATTCAGTAGATGACATATTTAATAATTCTGTAGACCCAAGGACACCCAGGCAGTATTTTTCATGAAAAAATATAACCATTTTGTCCCCAGCATTAATCAGTAATGCATTGAAAACTGGTTTTTATAAATTCTAATGCCAACATAGTTTAGTGGGGAAAAGATGACAGTTATGATGGAAGATCTACAGCTTACCCTAAGCCACCAAATATTTATGATTGCAATCCTGTCATTTTTTAGGTTCCCTTGCTGGTATATGGGGATGGAATCTGATTACAAACAGATGCTGTGGGGTTCTGATTGAGAGAATGCTGGATACAAGTTCACAGCATATGGTCAAAGGCAACATGCACTTTCCAGTCTATCACTATGACACTCATCCCCACAAGGCCACAGGGTATAAAGGCAATGACATCTGTGAGATAATAAGTTCACTGGAGATTGTCTTTGGGATTGAGTCAGGTCTGAAAGCAGAATTTAAACAACTGTGTATCCCAGCAGTCCCAGTTTTTTATAGCTTTTACCTGCACTTGCTTCAGCAGAAGCAGGGACCCACCTATCACCTTTCCATCCCACTCATGGTGGCTCCTTTGGAAACCAGACGGCACACCTAATTGGCTTATCCACTCGGAAAACACACACACACACACACACACACACACACACACACACACACACACACACAGCGAGACTACTTTTAATGGTACAAGTTTTTTGTTTGTTTGTTTTCCTTGCTCATTGAGGTAAAGCTCAGTAATTTTTAAAAAATAAAAGATCTGTCGAGTACAAGGTCCAGTACAGTTCCTTCTCTGACAACATTTTACTGTAGAAAGTCTCTAATTAACCTTCATTTAAACAAATCACTAGATTAAAAGACCTGTTCCATTCCCTCTGATAGACTCACAAAACTAATATCGGTGGCATGATAAACTTATAGGCATTTTTCTAGCACTCTATCCAATTATGGGCCCACCAGTTGGGTTGTACTTTTACCAAGAGTGAACTGTGTTTCTTTGTTCCTACCCTGTTGAGACCAGTTGAACTTGTCAAGGTAATTAACAATTAACAATTATTATTACTTAATAATAATTAAGTTATTAATTAACTTAATAAACTGTTGTGTAAACCACGGAAATATGAATTCAAAAGAATGAAAGGTGTTTTTCTATGACAGCCAAGGTAAATGTTTTGAAAAGATGTTCTAAATAGGACCACTATCAAAAATTGCTATTAAGTGTGTGAAGGAGATGTGGGTGGTGATTAAAAAAATCTAGATGGAGTCTGGAAGTAGGCAGCTTCACAATATTTTTAAATTCTGACTCTTTCTTAAAGAAATGGAACCTGAAACAGGATATAAGTGAACAGCAACCTCACGGGTATAGCTTAGTCAAGAAAAAAGAAAAAAGATAGAGAACTCCAATCAGTGAAGCTCCCCTCAAACAAAGGCTCAGATTATATGAGTGAGATTGGCAAATGAATATATATTTAAATGTTTTACATTAAAACAAAATATTTAACTGTGTATGTTTCATTTTTTTATGATTCCCTCATTAAATGACTTTTTCAATTAACCCACCACCCATTGTTCCTACTTGCTTTGCGTAAGAGGTCTGCTTCTATTTTTCTAATCTAACCACATTTCACTTTCTCCTGTTACTCACTCTACTTCCCCAAGGCAAACCCCTCAGAATAGTATTTATTAAAAAATCTCTCTACAGCATGACTAAAAATGCTTGCAAATAAAAAAATACAAGTCTTTGCATTCTTTGTGAGTAGTGATAAGGAATCCTATCAACCTGCATAAAGTAAGATTTCATTCTGGCTTCAATTTCCTTCTAGCCCTGTTATCATTCCATGACATTTTGCACTACTGGGGGAAGAGGCTGGCTAAATCGTTGGTGCAGATGTAATTTCTGGCAATTTAAACTGAGTCAAGAAGTTAATAACTTTGAAATAATGCATGCACCTCATACTGAGTTTAATCAGGGTTTATTAAAAGATGGGTTACATATGCCTTTTTGCCCTTCACGTATCCTCATGCAGAAACAAGTTTACCAGTAATTAAGCAAAAGCCCTCATAGTGCTCTTAATCTGAATTGTGAGCTTTTTGTAAAAATGACTTGTCAGAACGTAAACGGTTAAAAAAAGATTCCGCAGCTCACCTTCATCACTCCTAGGGTATATTATCAGCAAAAACCACATCTCTGTCCACTCTGAAACTGTAGAAAATGACCCTCTTGTGAAGCCTGTGGGACTCCTCACTAAGCATGAATATTCAGCACCGAGAACAGAAACTTCAGCACATCAAATTAAATGTAACCTTAAGAAGAACTTATCATTTTTAAGTCATTTGCATCTTTTCCTTTCCCAACTGTGGAGAATGACTTGGCATCTCTACCCAGTAAGCATGAACTTCAAATGGATGCCTTTGCTGGCAGCTCCAGGGTGAGAAGCTTGGGCTGGTCATCTGTAACAACCATGTAACCACCAAATAGTCAGTATTATATGGGATAAGGTTATCGCTGACAAGCCTCACAGCACTATTCAAGTCCTGGGAGAGCAAGTATGTGTTAGGAATTCTCAATTATGATTGTTTGGTTACAAGTATCAGAAACCCAACTGAAGCTGATTTAAGCAACAGCAGGAATATATTGTTACATTTAACCTGGAAGTTACAGGGGAGCGGACTGGCCTCAGACACAGATGGCTGAGGGGTTCAAACTACACTGTCATGTCTCTTGCTCCCTCCCTAATCTCTGTTCTCCCAGACATCCCTCACTGTATAAGAGCAGCGATAAGGTATGCTGTTCTCTGAGCCTGTAAATCCAGCAAAAAAGAGCACCCCTGGGTGCCTGTGTCAGCCTCTTGATTGCGCCATCCCTGTTTGGGTTACATGCTCACGCTTTGGGCAGGGAACCCAGGGCCAAATAATTAACCCTTTCAGGAGAGCAGGGTATGGGGAAAAAAAAGACAGTTCCCCCCAAAAACAGATGCAGGACAGACCAAAATATAAATTAAATAAAATAGCCAACATCCACAAATATCCCTTAAAAGAGTCAATAGACAGGGAGGTAGGCAGAGAGGATTTATATGGGTAAGAAGAAGGATGCAAGCTTTGGAGCCAGAGTTCTGTCTCTGAAAACTGTTTATACAACCTACAAGCAGTAAGCCCCTAAGTCACTCATCTCTCTAAGCCTGTTTTCCCCCCTGCAAAGCAAGTCCTAGCTTGCAGAATTATTCCAAGAATTAGATGTCCTCTTTGTAAAGCACCTAGTGTGGGACCTGCCAGATAGTAGACATCCAGTAAAGGGTAGTTCTTATTATTTGGGTGAGGCAAGGGAACAGAGATTAATTCTAAATCTCAGTCAAAAAGAAGCAGACAGTTGGAGAGATATGAAAAAATATAAATTTACTCTCTCTAACAGGGAGTAAATAAAATGACTATATTTGCTTTGAAATATTTGAAATAAAGTTTAGCATAAACTTACAAAATAGCAATTATATTTAAGTATCAAAGTATTGTTATACGGTGAAGTATTACAGTGACATTTACAAACCAAGCATGTTGCTCAGAGTGTGTAGTTGCAATAAATAAGTGGCAAATATTTTCAGCCTCCATATTCACATTGATATTTAATACACACTGAATAATTAGCACAACTCAAGATGTGTTTCTCAAAGCAGAACTAGGAGAAGGCAGCAGCAAAGGCTTGTAGATGAGCAAGGAACAGAAGGCTAGAGTTTGAAATCCCATTTCTGGTTCTCACACTAACCTCTTCTGTGACCTTGACTGTCAGTCCATTAACTTCTCAATGCTCACCTCATCTGTGAAAGAAAAAGCTAGTGGGCTCTAATCACCTCTAAACGACAGTTTGTGCTTGAGAACACGCCATGACAAAGAAAGAGGATTTACTTCAATCCTCAATTTCACCTCACCTCCCAGGACAATTTTATTAAATGAACAGTTAATTAATACACACCTATCCTTCTGATTAGTTGCACATCTATGTTAATTGGGTCTTAATATGCAAGACCAAATCTATTAAACAGGCATATTTTGTAGTTAATATAGGAATTCAAATCCACAGAATCACAAACCTATAGAGACAGAGGTAATCCTAGAATTGAACTAGTCCAACTCCTTCATTTTATAGATGAGGAGAATCAGAACCAAGTCCACGTCTTCCAGGCCTGAACTGTATTCTACCATTCCACTTAAGCAAGAGCTTTTAAAGGTTTGAAAGTTATTTTTAAGGCAGTGTTAGGTCTCTCAACTACAGAGTAAAACCGAGTCCTCTACCAAGTTTATGACTAACCTGTCTCTCCAAAACCTTATTCCCTTTCTTTGCCAACACCTGTTCCCCTCAAGACTGAGGAGTAGCAAAGAAAAGGGGGGACTGAAACCTAGCAGGACCCTGTGGGACCCTCCCAGACATGAAAGCCTTTCCGTGTCCCCTATTTCTTGCTTGTAGGAAAAAGGTTTCAGTCTCCTAGACCTTCCCTGAATTCCAAAGGGCAGATTCAAACAGTCACTAATTAGGGAAGGGAGGGAATGCAGAAAAAAACAGTACTGCAGAGATGGGACCTGGTCCCGGCTTCTCCCCAAGGGATATACATAACAATCTGAGACACATCTCTGAGTTCTTTGACAGGAACTAGGGCCCCCACCCAGGTGGAGGATGGTAACTCCAGGGTGAAAACTAGCACTACTGGTTGGAACCAGAGGCTGATGACTGAGATACCTGGAACACCATCCTTTTACCTCACCACCTACCAATCAGAGGAAGGTCACACACCCTGCAGACCTTACCCCAAATTTTGCCTATAAAAGCTGTTCCCTGAAAACCACTTGGAAGTTCGGGTCTTTTGAGCATGAGCCACTCTGTTCTCCTTGCTTGGTCCTGCAATAAACCTTTCTCCACTCCAAACTCCAACATTTCAGTTTGTTTGGCCTCACTGTGCATTGAACACGCAAACTTGGGTTTGACAACAAGAGGAGGAGACTATAAATAAGAAAAAATAAAGATGTAAGAGGCAGTACTGAACACAGATGGTCCAGATTGGGGTTTGAAACTGGTTGAAAAGATGTCCTTGAGATGGGAGACTGGAGACAGCCATTAACCATGGAGATGAATGAAAGAGCAGAAATGAGACAGCCTCAGAGAATTTTAACTTAATAATCTTCACATCCCACAAGGACAGTGCATGACTATCTACAAAGTAAAGAATCAATGAAAATGTTCACTAACCAATGTAATATAAGGTTACTAAATTAGCAGTTGATAAGGAAAATGTTCAATAAAATGTCATCACACCATACAACTGTTTTGAGTAACTACAAGCAAACTCTAAGGAGAGAAGTGATTATTAGTAGGCAGTATGAGCCAATGCCTAGAAAATCAACAAATCCATTGTGTTTAATAATAGAAAAAATTTTTTAGTCTTAAATATACAACCTCTGTAACCTTATCTTTATGGCTCAGAGAACTGCTAAAAAGTGACTTGAGCAGGACTCTTGGAATTCTGGAGTAAGAAGCTCAACAGATCCTCTCCTCAAAAAGCATTGACAAAACTGAACAAAATTATCCAAAACTAACATTTCAGAATTTTGAAATGGGCCAAAGGTACAATCTCATTGGAAATGGACTGAAGGCATACAACAAATTGAGATATGTTTATTCAAGAAAAAAAATCCTAAATCTTGGGTCATAACTGTGGGAGTCCATGGGGTTTTAGCCTGGAATTGCTTCCAACCCCTTACCCAGAACCATCAGCTTCAAAGATCTACTAGGGTGGCGGCAAGCTCTGAAAACCAGGGATATTGATTTAGATATCGATTGAGAAGGATATTGATCTGGAGGGATACTGTTGCCTGAGAGGGATATTGATTTGGAGGAAAAAGTCAGAAAAAGCCCATGCTCCTGGGAACTATCAAAAAGAGTAGCCACCTAGATGTTAACAGAATGGGGAAGACCAAAGTCACAGCTGACCTGAGGAGATGATCCTGTTTGGGTCTAGTAATAAACTGGCAGACTAGCTAGAAATTTAACAGGGAGGTCCAGAGAATGAGACATACCTATTTGGCTTCGATAAGCAACTACATATCCCTGGTAATCTGAGAAGCTACACATAAGGACAAGGTCATGAAAACCAAGCAGGACCCTGTGGGGTTCCTGGGCACAGAAGCCTTTCTGTCCTCTGTTTATTGTAGGAAACAGAGTCTAGCCTCCAAGACCTTCCCTAAGTTCCAAAGGGCAGATCTGGCAGTTGCTTACCTGGGAAGGGAAAGGATGAAAAGACAAAGGAGGGGCAGCCAAGAAACAGTAGTGCAGCCTTGGGGCAGGGTCCTGGTTCCACCTCAAGGGACACACATAACAATGTCTTTAAGCTCTTTAAGATGTCAATATTCTTCATACCAAAGAAAGACCACCTGAGGCTACATTAAAGGAACCAGAGAAGCTCATCAAGAAGATTACCTGAGACCAGGTTAGAGGAGTACAGGCCCTGCACACAACCTTATCTTATCAGCAACCCCACTCTTGAATCCTTGTTATAAAACTCCTCATCAAATCCTCCCATATTGAGACACATAGTTTTTCAGGGCAGGAGCCTGCTGTGTCCCTCTTTGCCTGGAAAAGCAAAAAAGCTATTCTTTTCTACTTCACTCAAAACTCTGTCTCCAAGATTCGATTCGGTACTGGTGCACAGAGGCTGAGCTTTCGGCATCGAATTTCTTTTCTACTTCACTCAAAACTCTGTCTCTGAGATTCGATTTGGCACTGGTACACAGAGGCCAAGCTTTTGGCATCAGTCAGACAGGAGAGCAATCACACTCCCCTAGCTGAATATGAGGCCATGCACATGTGCAGAGGTGAAAGAGGGCTGAGCAGTAAATAAAAGTCAGGGAAACTGTAAACTGATGGAACTTTGCATGCACTCCCTAAACCACACATATATCCATTGGTGAAGGGTGGAAACGTTACCAACTTGAGATGTTTGAACATGAAGGAAATCAGAATATGTAACCCCCAAATAAGCTACTTTGGCACAAGGATTATTTTGAGCTGAAGGCATTTGAGAAGCAGATACAAGAAAAGATCCCTGCCTTCTCCCTCTTTGCTAAAAGCAGGACACAAATTTTCAAAGGTGTCTTTCCTCCCCTCTCTACCAGGAAAGACAAAAGTTAATCATTGGAGACAACTTCAGATCCTATTAGCCCAGTAGCCTTAACTATTGTACCATTAGTTTCCCATATATTTACTTCCCCATAGTTTGTTGCTCTTGAAGCCTATCATTGCTTTCCTTTGTCCTATCATTTCTTTACAAATTTATTGTTTCTTTGTTGGAGGTACTATATAAGCCTGAATTCTAAGCCAGATCTCTGAGTTACTCTTCCTTGAGTTATATATATACATATAAATAAACTTCTGTTTTTATTTTCTCTTGTTAATCTTTTATTACAGAACCCCAGCCAAGAAGTGAAGATGAACAGAGTAAAATTTTTTCCACCCCTGCAAACATAACCTTTGACCAAACATTGGCTGAACATCAAGTCATGCTGATTCAAGGGTGACCCCAAGTTAGCCAGATTTTAAAATAAATACAAAAATTAAGGAAAAACAACAAAAACAAAAACACTAAACAGAGACATCCGTGGCTACACATGAAGGGGGAGATAGATAGACTCCAGAGAATTAGTCCAGGCAACTTACTTACAAAACAAACAAAATAGCAACAACAAAAAAAACTCAGAAGGGTAAAAATCAGAATCCAGAATTATATTAAAAATGCCCAGTTTCAACAACAAAAAATGAGATATGAAAAGAAACAGGAAAATTTGATTCCTACTGGGGGAAGAGAAAAATAGGCAATTAGACATGTTTCTGAGGGTTCCCAGATGTTGGACTTGGCAAAGACTACAAAACAACTATCATAAATATGTCCAAGGTACTAAAAGAACTATATTTAAAGAATTAAAGGAAATTATTATGATAATGACATATTAGACAATTTCAATGGAAAGCATTTTTAATGAAAATTCTGGAGTTGAAAAGTACAATAATCAATTACTAAATCTGACTCTAGAAAAAAGATAAACAATATTCTTTCATTTACTCTCCCATAAAATTCCATGAGGCCGGTATTAGACACAACAAGAAAATAAATTACAGAACGACATCCCTCATGAACATAGATGTAAAAATTCCTCAACAAAATATTAGCAAGCCCAATCCAGTAATATATAATAATGATTAAACACCATGACCAAGTGGGATTTATCCCAGCAATATAAAGTTGGTTTACTAGCTAAAATCAATCAATCTAATGTTTACTGGACTAAAGAACAAAAATCACATGACCATGTCAATAAATGCAGAAAAGGCATCTGACTAAATTTCAACATACTCATGATTTAAACTCTCCACCAAGTAGGAAAAGAAGAGACCCTTCTTCAGCTTGATAAAGAGCATTTAAGAAAATCTATGGTTAACATCAAACTAGATTTTGCCTTCCCCCTAAGTTTGAGAGCAAGGCAAGACTGTCACTGTCTGACTTGCTGTCACCACTTCTATTCAGCATTGTACTGGAGGTTCTAGCCAGTGCAATAAACCAGAATAATAATAACAATAATAATAACTGTTATAATACAATAATAATAGAAAGGAAGAAGGAAGAAAGAAGTAAAGGTGTAAAAATTTCTTCATCAACAGACAATAAAATCTTGTAGAAAATCCTATGAAATCCACAAAAACACAGTTAGAACAAATAAACATGTCAGCAAGTTCACAGAATACAAGATTAATATTTAATAACATTGCATTTTACACATTAACAACGAGCAATCAGAAAAGGAAATTAAGAAAGAAATTCTTTTCACAATAGCATCAAAAAAGAATAAAATGCTTAGGAATATCTTTAACAAAAGAAGTACAAGACCAGTATACTGAAAAATACAAAGCTTTGCCAAGAAAAATTAAAGACCTAAATAAACGGAGATACATTCTATATTAATGGATTGAAAGACTCAGTAGTATAAGATGGGAATTTTCCCAAAATTGATCTTTAGATTCAATGCAATCTCTATCAACATTCCAGTAGGCTTTTGTGCAGAAATTAACAAGTTGACCCTAAAATTTATATGGAAAGGCAAAGGATCTAGAAGAGCCAAAACAATTTGAAAAACAGAAAGAAAGTGGGAAGACTTACTCTAAGGTCAAACCCTTCAATCAAACTACAGCAATCTGGACTGTATACCACTGGCATAAGGACAGACATACAGATCAGTGGCACAGAAAAGAGAGTCCAGAAATAAACTCTTATACTTCTAGGCAATTGATTTTCAATAAAGGTATCAAGAATTAAGAAAGGATAATGCTGGGACAGTTGAATCTCAATAAGCAAAATTATGAATTTAGATCCTTTCCTCATATCATACTCAAATATCAACTCAAAATGGATCATAAATCTAAATGTAAGAGCTACAGTTATAAAACCTGTACAAGAAAGCATAGGAGAAAATCATTGTGAATCAGTTTCAACAAAGTGTTCTTACATACAACACCAAAAGCATGATCCATTAAGGAAAAAAATTGGTTGATTGGATTTCATCAAAAGACACCATTAAGAAAAGAAATTTTTAAATACCAATTGGGAGAAAATATTCATATATCTAATGAAGCTCTTATATCAGGACTATTTTTAAAAGAGAAAAAAATAAAACACTCTTACAACTCAGAAATAGAAATGCAAACAACCAATTAAAAAATAGACAAAAGGTTTGAACAGATATTTTATTAAAGAACACATACAAATAGCTAAAAATCACATGAAAATGTGCTCAATATTTTTAGTCATTAGAGAAATGCAAAGTAAAACCACAATGAGATACCACTTTATACCGACTATAAGGACTGTACTTCCAAACCAGATGATCACAAGTGTTGGCAAATATGTGGAGAAACTGGAACTCTCATGCATTGCTGGTTAGAATGTAAAATGGTACAGCCACTTTGGAAAAGAGTTTCACAGTTTTTTTAAAAAGTTAAACAGTAAAATTAACATATGACACAACAATTTTATTCCCACCTAAGAGAAACAAAAACATATCCACACAAATGCTCACAGCAGTTTTATTCAAAAACCAGAAACAATTCAAATGCCTACCAACTAGAGAATGAATGGATAAACTGTAGTATATCCACTCAGCAGAATACTATTCAGCATTAAAAAGGAACTAACTACTGATCCATGCTACAATTTGCTCAAAAACATTATAAAAAGATTAAAAAATAATATATTGTATAAGTTCATTTAAGTGAAGTGTTCCAAGCAGGGAAACTGAAGGAATAAATAGCAGATCAGTGGTCGTCTGATGCTAGAGGTGGAGCAGAAATTGACCACAAATAGGCATGCGGGATTTTTTTGAGTTGATAGAAATGTTCTAAAATGGAATTATAATGATAATTGCACAACTCTATAAATTTACTAAGATCATTAAATTTTACATTTAAAACAGGTGAATCTTAGAGTATGTGAATTTCGCTTCAATAAAGCTACTAAAGTAAATGATAGATTTAAAAATTAAATGACTGGGGCTTCCCTGGTGGTGCAGTGGTTGAGAGTCTGCCTGCCAATGCAGGGGACACGGGTTCGAGCCCTGGTCTGGGAAGATCCCACATGCCGCGGAGCAACTGGGCCCGTGAACCACAATTACTGAGCCTGCGCGTCTGGAGCCTGTGCTCCGCAACAAGAGAGGGCACGACAGTGAGAGGCCCGCGCACCGCGATGAAGAGTGGCCCCCACTCGCCGCAACTGGAGAAAGCCGTCGCACAGAAACGAAGACCCAACACAGACAAAAAAAAAAAAAAAAAAAATCTGAGTGATGGTTCTAAAAGTCATAAAACTTATTCATACTTTGCATCTTTCACTCTTTCCTCACAAAGAAATTGATAAAATGTGAGTTTTTGAAATCATTGTTTTCCCAGATAAAGTACTTCAGAAATTCTTTTCCCACATCTGCAATAATTTCTTATCTGAAGAAGATCAATAAGACTTTTCTTCTTCTTTCTAAGGACTAAATTAGGCTGAAGAAAGCATGTTTCTCCTATACCCTACATACATTCAAAGAAAATATGGATGTTTTTATTTATTGATATTTATTTATACTGGAGTTACAACCACAATATTATTATATTAGGCACTGAGGAGTCTGGAATGCTTGGACACTAAAATTGAATTGGCAGTGTTGTAGGCAACAGACTGTCAACAAGAGCAAGCACAGGGAGATCAGCTCTGTGCTTTGTGACCACCTAGATGTGTGGGATAGGGAGGGCGGGAGGGAGGGAGATGCAAGAGGGAAGAGATATGGGAACATATGTATATGTATAACTGATTCACTTTGTTATAAAGCAGAAACTAACACACCATTGTAAAGCAATTATACTCCAATAAAGATGTTAAATAAATAAATAAATAAAAATTTTTAAAAAACAAAAAAACAAACATAAGTTGCTTGTGGAATGTATGTTGTTACAGAAACTGGAGTAAGGATGGGGAAAATAAGGAGACTGGAAAGCACTGTCATAATGGACAGAAGCTCATCTACAAACTCTGTATAAGACCTTTCTTCTTTGACTTCTGCATAAAACCAGCCTCATCTATTGTTACTATCAAGTTCAAAATAAGTCTCGCAAGGTTCCAGGAGTTAGGTTGATCTCTGTACTTACCTTGCTTACCCAGGATTCTCATGGAGCCTGAGTTACAGGGTGTGGGGAGGAGTATCATGGTATTTGTAACAAATTGACCTTATTTAACAACACTGAGGGATTACAAAGATTTTTAACACTAGAGTTTGATTCCTATTTTTATAAAGATGGAATCATCCTGTTTTTCAAAATTGAACTGGAAGGCAATGGAAATTTTAATAGAGAAATCCTAAGTCACATTCAGTTTAAGACAGGAACGGGGCTGTGAGCAGAGACTAAACTTTTAAAATAACGCTACCTATGGAATAAAAAAAAAGAAGAAATCCCTCCTGATGTTCTGTTCTACGTGTTAAGGGTACAGGGCTCAAAGCTGCATCATCAATGCTATAAACTGCCAGGAGCATGGGGTGAGTGTCTGTGGGGCATCTCTCATAAAGACCTCCTGTCTACTCTTACCATAAGTAAAGAGGTGCAAACCTCTTCTGTTGACTGAGTGCTCTTCTAGATGATATCCAGTCCATATATTCATGAAATGATTTACTTATTTTTTTCACTATATCAGATTACAGCCTGATATTTTCATTTATCTGCTTTTTAGATGTTAACGTTGATGTTATTACTGCTTCCTCAAGTCATGAAGTTAGCCATCATTGAGAAGACATTAAGGTATTTGCATTTATTTCAATCTTTCTGGACACCTAGGAAAAATAATGTTCTAGTGTAAAGAGCTTTGAGGTCAATAGACTTTAGAAGTCTGGGCTTTGTCACTAACCAGCTGTGAACACTGGGGCAACTTCCTTAATCTCTCTGAGCCTCTCTAGAGGGCTAAGAGACAGTTTAAAGAAACTGCATATATAAACTATTTATGATAGAGCCTGAGAGGGTACATTCAATAAGACAAATAAGGGGACATTTTCATAGTTAAATCTGGGTGTTTGATCTTAGGAATTGCCTGGATTCTGCAACTCAGTTTATGTGTTATGGAAAAATTAAAGCTGTAGAAAACTGCATTACACTGAGAATCAACCAGATCTTAATGCTTCTTCTACTGAGGCAGGAGTGAGCAAATTATCGCCCAGAGGACAACGAATCTACTACCTGTTTCTGCAAATAAAGTCTTATAAGAACACAGTATATCCAGTCATTTACATACCACCTATGGCTACTTTTATGCTGCAAAGGCAGAGTTAAATAGTTGTGACAGAAACTGTATGGCCTGTAAAGCCAAAAATATTTACTATCCAGTTTTCTGAAAAAGCTTACCTACGCCTCCTGATACTAGAGTATGCTATATAAGCACATACAGCAAAATCAGTATCAGAACATATATAGTCTTGAAGATAATTTCAAGCTTAATCATTCAAATTTAATCTACTAGGAAAAGAAATAAACAAACTGCGGCTGTTAACTCTCTGACAAAAATTCCAGAAGAATATGCCATGATTATGATCCAGTGGAATTTCTTAGAAATCCTACATTCTGACTGGGGGGTAGGGAGGTGTTTGAATGTAAAATACAGCTTTCTTAACATATTTTCTAACTTGAATTATCAACACTCAGGTAATTTGCAGAAGAACAAGTTTATTCCTAAATAGACAAATTTCTTGAGTGACAGCTAGGTATCAAACAGTCCACAGAAGTGTTATCTCATGGGCACTGAGTCATTTTTCCTGTGTGTCTGTTTTTAAAGTTTAAACAATGAACACTGGTCAAGGGACAGAGACTAATGGAAGACGATATTCTGTCAGTCTTTCTTAACCAATATTCCCTGAGAGCATTAAGTCCTGATGGCCCAAGACACTCATCATACATAGTGAAGTAACTTATTTCCTATGCACCTAGAATGGTACTAGCATACTATCCTTGGGAGAATTGAGCTCAATCATTTTCTACATGCCTTAGTTTTCTCACAGAACACTGGTAGACAAAAGCTGGTAGATATAGGGTTGGGGGACTATGATTTAGTCACATTTTCTTGACAAGAGCTATGCACGCCCTACCCTCTGTCCTGAGATTTGACCATCAGGAAATGTCTATGGGATGTGAAATTAGAAATAAATAGACTAGAATGAGAGATTATAAAGAAACCACAGAATCATCCTAGCTCTGGAGTTAAATAACTACTAAGGGTGAGACTTTGGTAAACTAAATGTAATAATGCTTGCTAAGGGCTTGCAATTTAATAGGGACTCAATAAATGATCATGGTTATTAATTATTCCTACTATTATATCCAATTCTCAAAATCTTCTAGCAGAAAGAACCACCTTGCTTTAAATGCACCATACTATAATTGCTAACTAAAGTCTCAGTAAGCAAATGTCTAGAAGATGAAAATGGAGAAAGTACTTGAGCATATCTTTTAGATTTTCAGTAAGTTACTGAGTCAAATAATTCAAAGATGTAAGTGACTAAAGAATCACTATTCTTACCATCCCTTAGAAGAAAAATAATGCAATTTTATAATGCCTGAATTTTTAAACACTGATTCAAATCTTAACAGAAGGACCAATATTTTATAATAACTATAAGTAGAGTATAACCTTTAAAAATTGTGAATCACTATATTGTACACATGTAACTTATATAATATTGTACACCAACTATTGTACATCAACTTTTTTTCAATAAAAAAAAATTAGGAGGACCAGAGCATAGAGGCCTGTTGCTATATGAAAGAAGACTCTTCATCTTCAAGAAAATTTCACTGGTAATTAGAAAAATACAAATAAAATAACAATGAGAGACCATTTTCATACATTAGTTTGTAAAAAGTAAAAATAAATAATAAATATCCATTGTTACCAATGGTATGGAGATAAATACTCTCACACTGATAGAAGTATAAATTGGCTCAGCCTTTTTAGAGGGTAATTTGATATCTATTTATGTGAACATCTTTTCACTCAGTAATTCTACTTTTATGAATCCATGCTGCAGGATTCTGACATGTTCAAAGATACATGTTCATCCCGAGCTTTTATCTCCAGCCTTAATATTTCACCTTTACTGTAGATTCTTACATACAACTGCCTATTGGACATCTCTATCTGGATGAATGATAGCACTCTCACAATTTAACATTTCCAAATCCAACTTTTGAAAATACTCTTCCCCAAAAATAAAAAAAGAAAAAAGAAAAAAAACAAAGATACATGTTCAAAAATATTATTGTGTCCTTTTTTGCAATTAAAAACAAACAAAAATTTCATCAATAGGAAAATGCATATATTATTTATGATTACACTATGCCATGGATGCAATACAACCATTTTAATCATGAAACAATTTCTATATACTGATTTGGAAAGTCATCCCAGATATACTGTTAATTGAAAAGAGATTTTTAAAAAGCACATTCCAGAACAAGTTTCACAGCATGGTATTATTTATGTAAATATTATTTATGTCATTAGGGTGCATTTGTGCACATGTGTGTACATACATGATTCCAAACACAAAGAAAAATATGTGGGAAGATATAAATCAAACAGATGATAGGATTTTCTCTGGGAAAAGAGATGGGATTAGGAAAATGTGAGTAGGCAAGAGTTAGGTTTTATACTCTACTTACTAATTATTTTAAAGTTATTTAAAATTGTCATCAAGCATACACTACTTCTGTGATTAAAAGTATTTTGAATCATTACTAATAGATATGATATCTATTATTCCTATTTGGTTCAGATATAGACCTATCTAATAATGAAGACTTCTATCAATAAATATTAGTCAGAAAAAATCAGTGCTAATTTTCCAAAATAAAGAACAATAAATATTTTAGGATAACTATAAGGACAAAGAAATGGATAGCCTAATTTTAAATTCAACAAACATTCATTTAGTACTACCAATATGTCAATCACTGTGAGTTGCTTGGCATTGAAAGATTGTTAAAACAGATACAGTCCCTGGCCTCAAGGAGTTCTCCGTTTAGTGGAAGCATTTGACATATAGGCAGATTGCTTCAGTATCCTAGGATAAATGCAGTGATTGAAGATCAAAAGGCTATAAGAACAGTGAAGAGGAGTCCCAGAAAGGAAGTCTGGATGTTTACCCTTAGACTCTAAGGAGTTAATCTCTAGGAACTGAGACTCTTATCCATCTAACTGCAAATAAGCCCAAATGAAAAACAGAAAACACTGAATAGGCCATGCCCTAATAACTCTTCAATACATTTTTTTTACTTAAGGAGTAGAGAATTAAAGATCCATATCAACACCATGTTACACTTTAGCTTACTACGAACAAAGTAAAAGATTCGGGTTTACATCATTTATTTATTTTTTGCTGAGCTCCCAACGATATAGTCATAGGCAATTATTCAGTCATTTATAGTTTACAAAGCACCTACATATACATAATTTCATTTCACCCTTACAATTTCTGTGTTAGATGTAGGAATTTTTCCCATTGCAAAGATTAGAGAAGGGAGGTTTACAGAGGTTATAATAGACTGTCCCTAGCCAGATGACATTCTGCAAAAAATGGGGCATTTTTCTTCATCTGGAGGAAGATTCTGGATTTGCAAATACACTATTTAGTAATTAGAGAAAATATAATAAAGTGTTCCTGTTTTATCCCAAATTTACAGCAGGACCTTTTCATGCCATGCTTATATGATTACAGTAATTATGACAGTAACAAGAATAAAACATACTGTAAGAAAAGGGGAAAATATCAGCCTAAACTTCCCTCAGAACTCCTAGAAATGCCCAAAATGGCACCTTATTTTTTTCAAATCTTAATTCCTTCCATCCAGTTGTTCCCTCCATCCAAAGCTCTTTTAGTAATTTAATTTTCCATTTCCATGACTTACTTCACTAAGTTACTACATCAACCATGTGACTTTCAGGAAATTAAACACAAAATAGTTTATTTTAAAAAGGAAAGGTATAAGAATCATATAATGTAAATTCCAAGAGTATGTTTGTTTCAGGTATGTCTTGATCCAAGGGCTCAAATAATGACATGAGGACCCAGATCTTTTCTTTCTCCTGGTTCTGCTCTCCTCAATGTTGGCATCGATCTCAGGGGGCAAAATAACTGCCAACAGTTCCAGACCACAGGCTTCCAGGTTCAAATCCAATAGGAAAAGTGCCCATATCTTTTTCTTAGCAATTTAAGAAAGTTTTGTTTTTACTCATTGGCTTTGCCTCATTGACATACTTATTCCTAAACTTTGGCCAGAAAAAAGTGATCCTTTGAATGGTTAGGCGTTAATCTCAAGTCAATCCCTTAAGCTGGGGGTGAGTCAATGTCATACAAAGCACACAGAATGAGAAGGAAAACGAAGTGTATCCCCACAGGAAAATCAGTATACAGTTGCCAGAAGAAAGCTTAATGGATTCTGAATGGCAGAAACAATAGTCATTCATGACAGTTCCATATAGGTCTTATATTAAACCCCAAGCTCAATTTTGTATTAATTGAAGACTAAGTGCTAGCTTTATGGCCTAAAGCTACATAAGGAAGGGTAAAAAAAGATGCTGTAGATCAGGTTCCCTGGGAAGCAGACTCTGAAATGGAGATCACATGCATGAATTTCACTGGGACGTGCATTCATCGACACTTGTGAATGGGTGAAGGAAGCAGTACTGAGAGGTGGAAAAAGAACTCTGAACAAGTTGGTCTTAGCCAGTGCCACAGGGAGCTCTGAAACTAGTATAGTCTTCAGAGTTGTCCTGAATTGTGGCAAGTAATTCGCTCCCCACATTGTCCAGTAATTGGATACAGGCTGTGCCGGGGGAGGGGACATAACCTTGGGTGACACAGCAGCCTTCCACTGAAGTCAGTTCCTGGGAGACACTCAGCTGTGCCCTCTCAGCAGATAACACTACCAAAAGTGCCTTGATACTGATGTAGGTGATCTAGGCAGCATACCACAACATACACGGGTTTGCCTCTTTGCTACTCAGATCCATTGGTAGTAAATAAGTTTACCTCATTTGGAAACACCTCCTCTAGCATTCTGATTGCTCTCTTTTCCTGGGAAAACTTGCAAGTAGAAAGTTAGTGGGATAAACTACAGCTCCTCCACCACTGCAACTATTCTCAGGGCCTCAACTGATATTCATCATCTCCTTCCTACGCTACCAATTTGAGATTCCCCTCCCCCACTCCCAAGCTAGCACATCTGCCAGTATAAGCCCCTTTTCATCATGCCTTTCTCAGGTCACTGCACTTGTCCACTTATGGTCAAAATCAGGCAGGGGAATACCAAGAGATGCCCAGTGGGTGTTTGTGTGGATCTGGGTGTGTTCATTACATAAAAGCAATCCTACTTCCTCCTAATGATGACAGTCACTTATCTTTGCCAGGGTGGTCCCACCTTACCCTGCTTTCTAGTTTCTTGGCACAAGGATATCAAAGTGACTGGATCCTTAGCCATAGATTAGAACTTAATGGAATGCTTGCTGTGTCCCCTGGTGGATGGATTTCTCTCTGAGACTATAATCTCTAGACCCACAGAACCCAGAGTTAAAAGAACAAGAAAAAAAATTCCTTGAAAGGATCATTGGAAGTGATAGGAAGCAAGTCAACTCCTACCATCACTCCTTGGTTTCCAGACCTATGCAGTCAGCTTACTGGGGCCATCATATAATGGCTACTGACTAAGAAGGATTGTATGTGGTGTTCTGCGCCCTTAAAAAGCTGTTCATTCATCACTTACTCTGACAGGCCAGCATTTTTCGGATGTTTTGGTATAGGATAGAACAGTGAATACCACAGTCAAGCATTCACAGTCGCACCTCCTTAACTATAAAGTGGGTCCCTTGGTCTGAAGCAATTTTATGTGGAATCCTATGTCCATGGATCAAACACTACTAAACCCTTGGATAGTGGAGCTAGCTGAAGCCCTGTGGGCAGGAAAGTCAAAACCATACCTAAAATGTATTCCAATCCCAGTCAACATTAATCTCTTTTCATTCATGGTGGAAGGGGTCCAATATAATCAACTTATTGTAATGACTACCAAATGGTTAGTTAGTCTTTTCAAGGAATGGTGGCATATCAAGGGTTCAGCATTGTCTCTGTTGCTGGCAGTTTAGACATTAATCAGCATCAGCACAGCTGGATTAGCCTAGATGAGTTAAAGCTGTGGGCTCATGGATAGCCTCCATCCTTGCTACCACGGTTATTCCCAGAACTTGGGTGCTGATGATAGGCTGGTAGACATCTCCTGGTATAATCATTGTTATCTATTTAGTTATTTGGTGAAATTTTGTACAAATGCTCTCTGATAAGTATTAACATATAATGCAGAAGCTTTCACAAATGATGAAGTTAGAGACTAAATTTATACTCCCACCTGAAACGATTTTTAAAAACCCATAAAATATATGAAAGCACAGTTTCAGCATACTAGACGTCAGGCAACAAAAGACAGTAATTCCCTTCAGTTGAGGAGATACAGCTGAGAGTCCATTGTTAAGTATGGAAAGAAACTGTCAATCCAAAATTATATACTCAGTGACAATATCTTTCAAAACTAAAAATGAAATAAAGGCCTTTTCACACATATAAAAACCAAAAGAATTTATCAACAGCAGAGCTGCACTCTAAAAAGTGGTAAAGGAAGTCTTTGAGCCAGTAGGAAAATGATACCAGATGGAAACATGGATCTACACAAAAGAATTAAGAATAGCAGAAATGGTAAACACATGGGTAAATATTTGTTTTATCCTTATTATTTAAATATAATTAAACCACTTGACTGTTTGAACAAAAAGAATACCAAAATATTGTGGGATGTATAACATATATACATATGTAAGTATGTATAAAACAAGGGCATAAAGCTGGAAGGAGAAAAATGGAAGGATACTACCATAAGGTACTTACACAATTTACACTATATATGAAGTGGTATAATACCACTTGAACGTAGATTGTAATACGTTAAACATGTACTTTAAATCCTAAATCAACCACTAAAATAACAAAAAGTTATAGCCAACAAAAGAGATGAAGTGGAATCATAAAAACTACAATTATGCCAAATGAAGGCATAAAAAGAGGAAAAGAAAAAAAAGAACAGATAAGTCATATAGAAAATGAACAGCAAGAGGATAAACTTAAACCTACCCATATCAATAATCACATTAAGTGTAAATGTCTAGATAGAAAAATATATTCTATAAAAATGGAAACAAAAGGAAAGCTGGGGTAGAAATAGTTATATCAGATAAAATAAACTTTAAAACAATCTATAATAAAAGACAAAGAAGGACATAATATAAATAAAGGGGTCAATCCAAGAAGAGGATATAACATTGGTAAATATATATGTACCTAGTTTAGGAGCACCTAAATATGTAAAGCAAACATTAACAGACATAAAGTGAGAAAATGACAGTAATACAAAAATAGTAGGGGACTCTAACACTCCACTTATACTGATGGATAGATCATTCAGATAGAAAATCAATAAGGCAACGGTGGTCTTAAATGACATACTGGAACAGATGAACTTGATAGATATCTACAGGATATTCCATTTAAAAACATTCTTTCCAAATGCACATGGAATTTTCTCCAGGATAGATCACATGCTAGGCCACAAAACAAGTCTTGGTAAATTTAAGAAGACTGAAATTATATCAAGCATCTTTTCCAACCACAATGGTATGAAACTTGAAATCAATTACCAGAAGAAAAATGAAAGACAAACATGTGAAGACCAAACAACTTACTACTAAAAAAACCAATGGGTCAACAAAGAAATCAAAGAGGAAATCAGAAAATATCTTGAGACAAATAAAAATAAAAACAAAACTTTCCAAAATCTATGGGACAGAGCAAAAGCAGTTCTGGGAAGATTATAGCAATATAGTCCTACCTCTAGAAACAAGAAAAATCTCACACAAACATTTTTCATCTAAAGAAATGAAAAAAGGAAAACACAAAGCTCAAAGTCAGCAGAAGGCAGGGAATAATAAAGATCAGAGCAGAAATAAATAAAATAGAGACCAAAAAAATCAATATAACTAAGACTTGGTTTTTTGAAAAATAAAAAAAATTGATAAACCTTCAGCAAGGCTCATCAAGAAAAAAGAGAGAGGGTCCAAATAAACAAAGATAGAAATGAAAGAGAAGAAGTTACAACCAAAATATAAGCATAAGAAAATACTACAAACAGTTATACACAAACAAATTAGACAACCTAGAAGAAATGAATAAATTCCCAGTAACATACAATCTTCCAAGATTTAATTAGGAAGAAGTAATCTGAACAGACTGACTACAGTACTGAAATTGAATCAGTACTCAAAAACTCACAACAAACAAAGTCCAGGATCTGAAAGCTTCACAAGGGAACTCTACCAAACATTTAAAGAAGAATTAATACCTATGCTTCTCAAACTATTTTCCAAAAAAATTGAAGAGGACAGAAGACTCCCAAATTCACTCTACAAGGCCAGCTTTACCCCATTAATGAAACAAGACAAAGAAAGAAAGAAAGAAAGAAAGAAAGAAAGAAAGAAAGAAAGAAAAAGAAAGGAAGGAAGGAAGGAAGGAAGGAAGGAAGGAAGGAAGAAGGAAATTACAGGCCAATCTCCTGATGAACATATATGCAAAAATCCTCAACAAAAATTTAGCAAACTAAATTCAACAATACATAAAAAGGATCACATACCATGATGAAGTGGAATTTATTCCAGGAATGTAATGATGGTTCAATATCTGCAAATCAATTAATGTGATATACCACATTAACAAAACAAAGAATAAAAGTTACATGATCATCTCAGTAGATGCAGAAAATGCATTTGACAAAATTCAACATCTATTCATGATAAAAACTCTTAACAAACTTGGTATAAAGAAACATACCTCAGCATAATAAAGGCCATTTATGACAAACCCACAGCTAACACCATACTAAACAATGAAAAGCTGAAAGCTTTTCCTCTAAGATCGGGAACAAACAAGGATGCTCACTCTCACCATCTCCATTTAACATAGTATTCAAAGTCCCAGCCACAGCAATCAGACCAGAAAAAGAAATAAAAGGCATTCAAATTGGAAGGAAGAAGTAGAACTGTTTGCAGATGATATACCAGATAGACAGATAGATAGATAGATAAATAACCCTAAAGACGCCACCAAAAGCTATTAGAACTAATAAATGATTTTGGTAAAGTTGCAAGATACAAGATTAGTATACAGAAATATGTTGCTTTACTATACACTAATTATGAACTATCAGAAAGAGAAATCAAGAAAACAAGATACCTAGGAATAAACTTAACCAAGGAGGTGAAAGACTTATACTCTGAGAACTATATGACATTGATGAAGGAAACTGAAGACAACACAAATAAATGGAAAGATATCTCGTGTTCATGGACTGGAAGATTTGGTATTGTTAAAATGTCCATACTACCCAAAGCAATCTACGTATTTAATGTCATTCCTATCAAAACACCCATGACAGTTTTCACAGAACTAGAATAAATAATCCTAAAATGTGTAAGGAACCCCAAATAGTCAAAGAAATCTTGAGAAAAAAAATAGAACAAAGCTGGAAGCATCACCCTTTCTGACTTCAGACTACACTACAAAGCTACAGTAATCAACACTGCATGGTACTGGCACAAAACAGATGCATAGATCAATGGAACAAAATAGAAAACCCAGAAATAAACCCACTCACCTATGGCCAATTAATCTATGACAAAAGAGACAAGAGTATACAATGGGGAAAATAGTCTCTTCAATAACTGGTGTTGGGAAAACTGGAAAGTTACATGTAAAACAATAAAATTAGAGCATTTTCTCACACCATATACAAAAATAAACTCAAAATAGATTAAAGACCTAAATGTTTTTAAGACCTAAATGATTTTTTAAGACCTAAATGATTTTAAAGACCTAAAACCATATGTGGAATCTAAAAAATAAAACAAATGAACGAATATTTTAAAAAGAAACAGACTCACAGATACAGAGAACAATCTAATTGTTACCAGTGGGAAAAGGGGTGGTGGGAGGGGCAATAAAGGTGAAGAGGATTAAGAGGTACAAACTACCAGGTATAAAATAAATAAGCTACAAGGATGTGCTATACAGCACAGGGAATACAGCCAATATTTTATAATAACTTTATGTGAAGTATAATCTATAAAAATATCAAACTACTATGTTGTACACCTAAAACTATTAGAATTATTTTCCCCTTTATGACTTAAATGATGAATGGAAGATGAAATAATTTTAAAAATTAGGGCTTCCCTGGTGACGCAGTGGTTAAGAATCCTCCTGCCAATGCAGGGGACACAGGTTCGAGCCCTGGGCCGGGAAGATCCCACATGCCACGGAGCAACTAAGCCCGTGCACCACAACTACTGAGCCTGCTCTCTAGAGCCCACAAGCCACAACTACTGAAGCCCACATGCCACAACTACTGAAGCCCATGCGCCTAGAGCCCGTGCTCCACAGAAGCCACCACAATGAGAAGCCTGTGCACTGCAATGAAGAATAGCCCCTGCTCACCACAACTAGAGAAAGCCTGCAAGCAGCAACAAAGACCCAACGCAGCCAAAATTAATTAATTAATTTTAAAAATAAAATTAAATAAAAATTAAAATTAAAGGACTTTATGATGTTCCCATTAAACAAATGTGAATGATGTAAACATGCCAATAAGGCAAAGACTGGAAAATAAAAACACAAGACCCAATTACATGCTGCTTACAAGAAATGAACTCCAAATATATAAACACAAATAGGCTAAAATTAAATGGATGGAAAAAATATACTTTCCACAACTTTTTGATTAGATAACACTAATCAAAAGAAAGCTGTGTTGAGTATATTAACTTCAGCATCATCTTCAAGCACAGAGATTGTACTAGCATTTAATAGGATGTAGTGAGCCACTTCTGCAGGTCCAGAGGATTCAGAAAGATCTGAAGTTTCAAATTTCTCAGGTAATTTAACTTAAATGTCCCCATCCCAAGACTCAGCATCCTGCTCCTTCCCAACCAGGATCTTTACCTTGCATAGCAGAATTCCTGGCCTTGAGAATATTGCAGTTCTCTTAGGAAGCCCATTTTGATCCTGATATTCAGTGCTCTCATTTCTCTGACTTTGAGAGACAAGAATTTCTTTGTATCTTACTACTGAGGTCTTTTGACTTTCACACTTAAGTCAGTGATCAATCACATGCAGTCTTTCACTCTCTTCAAAGTACTCATGGCACCGAGCAAGAGATAATCAATTCCACAGACCTTACGATTACTACTTTCCCTAAACCTTTCAAATGTCTGTGATATTGAATCTTGTAGTATATTTCCTTCTATCAGCACCTGATCTTGATTCACCACCAAAGGATATTTGAATACTTGCACTGATACCATAGACTATATACACTCTGCCTACCATCAGTGATGTAATCCTTATTGCCAGCCAACTGGTAATCAGCACCAAAATCTCATTTTAGAATCTGCTTGTCATTTAGATTCTGCTGATTCCAACTGTCTTAAGTCAGGCTCACCAGGTAACAGACTCTGAGATTGAATTTACATTCAAGTAGTTTATTAGGAAATGCTTTCAAGATAAAATCCTATAGGAATGAAAAGAAGTATATAGGACTGAGTAGGAGAACTTCAACTGTGATGTAGTTGAAACAGACACTTCAGCTGCTCCCATGGGGACCTCTGAAGCTGAGATTTGCCAAACAGAAGCAAGAGAACCAAGCCCTTATTCCCCACATTGGTCAGTCTTTGGATGTGGGTGGTTCCTGAGGTGGGGCGTAATCTTGGGCAAGAAGACTCTCCTTTGATGAAGGTAATGCCTTGGTAGGCACTCAGCTGTGAGCTGTCAATAGGTAGATTATGACAAGTTAAACATGTGTACTATAAATCTTAATTCAACTTCTAAAATGAAGCTGAGCAACTGGGTGCCTAGATGCTAAAGGTAGAGGGTGCTGGGGAGAATGGGGAAGGCAGGCTGGGAATTTAGGTAGCACACCATAGATCTACCATAAAAGACAATACTGAGTGAAAAGGGGTAAAAAACAGTTAATCTCATTCCTGTTTTTAGTTCTGTGAACTACATTATAAAAAAAAAGTACCACTACTGCTTCACCTTCTTGGGCGAGGGGCCAATGATAACAAGCAAACCCTTCAGTAGGAATTTTTGGCATCTTCCTAAAATAACCAGAAAGAATAGATCCCCCTTACTTACAGATGTCAAATGGTTACACACTTATTATAGACACATAATTCTTTTACTTCAGGTTGATCGATGGATGCATCAGTCTGTCATAGATGAAAGGGAAAAGGCCAAAGGATCAAAGAATCCAGCTGTTGTTACAGTGGAGGATTACTGGACTGAATGTCAATATTATGACATAGTATGAGTGTGTTTCGTGTTTGGTAATTGCAATCATTGCTGCTTTTGTTGTGGTCATCCATTTACAATGCTTGGTGTCAGTCTATTTATCTCTTGTAAAAATAAAATACAGTGTGTGTGTGTGAAAAAAAATAAAAAATAAAAAAATAAAGATAACAGCCTTATTGAGATATAATTCACATACCATCTGTATTAGTCAGGGTTCCCTGGAGAAACAGAACCAATAGGATCTATATCTATATCTATATAAATATATATTTCTAAGTAAAATATAAAAAAGAGATTTATTATAAGGAATTGGCTCCCATGATTATGGAGGCTAAGAAGTTCCACAATCTGCCATTTGTAAGCTGGAGGCACAAAAAAGTCAGTGGTGTAGTTCTAGTTCGAGTCCAAAGGTCTGAGAACCAAGTACACTAATGGTTTAAGTCCCAGGGCAAGAGAAGTTGGGCAGAGAGAGTTGTTCTCTTCAGGCCCTCAGTGGGTTGGGCGATGCCCACCCACACTGGGGAGGGCAATCTGCTTCACTCAGTCCACCAATTCAAATGCTAATCTCTTCCAGCAATACCCTCACAGATATGCCCAGAATAACGGTTAACCAAGATCTGGGTACCTTGTGTCCTCCAGTCAAGTTGACACATAAAATTAACAATCACACCATCAATTCACCTTTTTGAAGTATCCAGGTCAGTGGTTTCAGTACATTTACCAAGTTTTGCAACCATACCATTATCTAATTTCAGAATATTTCGTCATCCCACAAAGAAACCCCACGCCCATTAACAGCCACTCCCCATTGCCCCCTTCCCCCAGCCCCTGGAAACCACTAATCTACTTTCTGTCTATAGAGATCTGTCAAATCTAGACATTTCATATAAATGGAATCATATAATATGTGGCCTTTAGTGACTGATTTCTTTTACTTAGCATGAAGTCTTTAAAGTTCATCCATGTTGTTGTATGTATCAATACTTCATTCCTTTTTATGGCTGAATGATATTGAATTGTACGGAATAACATATCTTGTTTATCCAATTTTCAGTTGATGGCCTTTTGGCAGTTTCCACTTTTTGCCCATCATGAATAATGCTGCTATGAACATTCACGCACACATTTTTGGATAGACATATGTTTTCAATTCTCTTGAAATTAGGATTAGAATTGTTGAGAGTGGAATTGCTGGGTCATATGGTAACTCCATGTTTAACTTTTTGAAAAACTGCTATGCTGTTTTCCAAAGTGGCTGCACCATTTTCCCTACCAGCGACATATGAAGGTTCCAACTTCTTCACGTCTTGAATGCTTGTTATTATCCATCTTTTTGATTATGGCCATCCTGGTGGATGTGAGGTGATGTCTCATTGTGGTTTTTGATTTGCATTTCCCTGGTGACTGGTGATGTTGAGCATCTTTTTATGTGCTCACTGGTTATTTGTATGTCTTCTTTTGAAGGTAGACACATTTGAGAAATGTATATTCAAATCTTTCAATATCTGATTAAAAATCCAACTTAAAAAAAAAAAGAATCCAGCTGATACTCATTTTCAAATCAAACAAAACCATTTCCTAAGTGCTAATTTCTCTCAATTGTTAACATGGGTTCAACTCTTCTGTTTGATCCTCATTGAACCCATATTGTAGAATTGGCCTACTCAACCCAATACTAATTCAGTTGAATTAATTTTTAATGTGTATACAGAAAACATGGGTCTGTTTTTCTCCAAATAATTATCATGTGGAATAAGCATTTTTGAATCATACAATTTCTTTCTATCTCCATTTAACTCAAATCCCCTCATAATGAAGTTTTTCTCTTTTAGAGTTGATATGAGCCAGACCTATCCAAAAGCAAAGAGCTGCCCCCAAACCAAATGTATCAGACAGTTTCATTTCCCTGACTAAAGCTAGCTTTAGGAGACTTCCCTGGTGGCACACTGCTTAAGAATCCGCCTGCCAATGCAGGGGACACAGGTTCGATCCCTGGTCAAGGAAGATCCCACATGCCACAGAGCAGCTAGGCCTGTGTGCCACAACTACTAAGCCTGCGCTCTAGAGCCTGCAAGCCACAACTACTGAGCCCATGCAACTACTGAAGCCCATGCACCTAGAAGCCCATGCTCTGCAGCAAGAGAAGCCACTGCAATGAGAAGCCCACGCACTGCAACAAAGAGTAGCCCCCGCTCGCCGCAACTAGAGAAAGCCTGCATGCAGCAACGAAGACCCAACACAGCCAAAAATAAATAAATAAATAAATAAATAAATAAAAACTGAAAAAAAAGTTGTTGATTATTCAAACCTGTAGGTATTTTTTAAAAAATAAAATAAAATAAAAACAGTAAACTGATTTTTAAAAAATAATTTAAAAATTAAAAAAAATAAAAGTGTTCTCCCAAAGTAACACTCTAACAATATTCAATTAAAAAAAAATCTAGCTTTACTCCAGATTCTATTTCAAATATAACTCACCAAGAACTTACCCCATACGTTCTCCACATGTTACCTAACAAAGTCACAAGAAGCCAACCACACTGAACCATCACAGGTTCCACCTACACTTCCAAAGTAAGCTTTGACAAAATACATGCCATGAAATCCATATCATTTTACATTTTCAAAGAGCTTCAGAACAGAAAAAACACCTGCCTTTACATTCCAAACAGTCATTGCAGAACTCTGATGCATGGGTTACTAACACCAGAGTGACGAGATAACTACATTTGTCGGCTCAGGCTGCCATAACAAAATACCATATCCTGGGTGGCTTAAACAACACAAATTTATTTCTCACAGTTCTGAAAAGTACAAGACCAAGGTGCCAGGCTATTCAGTTCCTAGTGAGGGGCCTCTTCCAGGCTTGCAAATGGCCACCTTCTTTCTATGTCCTCACAAGGTAAAGAGAGAGAGAATTTTGGTCTCTCTTCCTCTTCTTATATGTACACTAATCTCATGATGGGGACCCCACCCTCATGAAGTCTTCTAAACCTAATTACCTTCCAAAGGACCATCCAAATACCATCACACTGGGGTCAGGGTTTCAGCATATGAATTCTGGAGTAACAAATATTCAATCTATACCACTAACACACTCAAAGATTCATGATTATGTACTTTCTTGGTCATAATTTCAAGTCTGTTTTCTGTATATTAAACAAATGCCTACGTTAGCTGCCTTTTATATAAGAATTAAAATTGGTCACAGAAGTACATTTTAACAATGACTTTTAAACACAGATTTCATAAAAAGTAACTGGTTAGATAAACGCTTTTGTGATATGGTCTTGAATTTCATTTTGTATTTTAATTGAATATTTTATCAGCTAATCTAAACATTTTACATTAAATAGAAAGCTCATGCATTGAAAAACTATGGTTAATTGAATTGTCTGGTTAGTTAAATATTGAGGCAGAAGATCCTTTAATTCAACAATTTCTGAATACAAACATACACACAAACACACACTGTCTCTCTCTATCAACCTATCTATATCTAGCTATCCATATATATGCTGCATAATTTAATCTTTCTCAGTGCCTGAATGTCTTTCAAGGCTTTAAGAAGACTTTGACCAGCAATAATTACACCATAAATGCAGATGGTCAACATCAGGCTGGTTTGTACATATCAGAAAGTAGATTTGTATATTTTTCATTTTCTGAAAAAGAGACAAAGAAATAATTGAGTCCTTCATTAAATGTATGTAATACATATTGATAAAGAACCTGTATAAGTCCAGCCAATTAGATGCTCCAGATTACCAAAAGAAACACTGATCTGTTACCTAGAATGACAAAAGCTTACCACAAATATTCATAATATAATAAAGTAGAGGTGAATTTACTTGTAATGGCATAGTCATTCTGGCTTTCGTCTTCCCAGCTACAGAATATTCAGTAGGCTTTAATAATAACTGCAAGTAGTCGTTCGGTCTTGAAAGATACAACAACCTTGAACTAAAAGGCTTAAATCATCTTTCTTTGACCAGCATTTACACTTCCCAAAAGTGAGGATTTTATTGATGTCATTCAATATGAAAAATTTGTATTAAACCCCCTTCCTATCTACTCACCCCTTATTCAGAGCTACCTATGAAGTGACAGATTCCCTTCATATTCATCGCATTTATAGTTCCTAGCTCCTGGCCCCATTTATAATTCCTAGTCCCTGGCCCAATCATCTGTTTTAATCCAACAACTGGCTCCATCTCCCTAACACAGCATTCTGCAAAGATGGCTGGGGCTGAGGTAGAAAAGTAAACAGCTAGGGTGCAGAAATAAGAATAGATGGAATCCAATTGGTCAGGTTTGCAGGTAACGAAAGTTAATTCACAGGAATCTACTTGACTGGGTTTCCTATGTATGAAGCCCTCAAGAACATCTTCTTCCCAAATCCTTTTCCCCTAAGTACACCAAACAAAACAAATATAAAGTCTTTCTTTTTACCAGATCATGAGTCCATCTTTTATGCAGCACCTAAATTTCTCACTATACAGCTGACAACTCTTCCACCCCAATTTCATTTAATTATCTTATTCCCAGGAATCAGCATAATTCTAATTACTCAATCTTTTTTGGAGGCATATATCTATTAATCTTCAGTAATAACTTCACTTAGAAAAGTCTTTTTATTTTTCATATACCCTTAAGCTAATTCTGAAAATCACTGACTACTCACATATATGATTCTTGAGCTGGGTGCTTAAACAGTGGTCTTTGAACACATTGAACAAAATAGAGAAATCATCAGTCCATATTCATGTCTGATCCTTTTCCCTACTCTGGGATAAACAATGGGCTTGTAATTTTTTTAATTGAAACTGACAGATGAAGGTTTTATGTTTCTTATGTCCCCAAAAGAATCACCTCCCCCAAAAAATATTGGTTAAAAGTTATAATTGGTTAAAATTTTTTGTCAGTTTGATTTAACTTTAAACCTATAATATAAAAAATATTCTCACCCAAAGCAAGATAAAGTAAAATAGACAATTAAAGCATAGTCTTAGCTTTTTATGTACTCAACTTCAAATTTTTCATGCTTTTTGTAAAATTGCCATGCTGAGAACCTTTTTTCTCCGTTTAACATTCAGGACAAAGCAAAGTATATGTCTACAGACCTATTTGTCTAGAAATAAAAGTAATAAATGAGGGTCACATTTGAATAACAACAGTGGACTAGACATGAGAGAATAGAACAGGCCTAGGCAGCTTCAATTGTCCATCTTAAAATTACTTACTATTGTTGGGAATAATAGAACATCAAAAGGATAAATTCAAAACTCAAATTAATTCCTGCCCTCCCAGGAGAGACTGACTGCCTGATTCTGATCTTTCATGCATCGTTCTCACTCAAAAGTTACAATTTCAAGGGCTAGAGTGTCATTCCAATATGCAAAAGAGAGTTGGCATTGATGAGAGTTATATTTAGAAATCCTTCTACTGTGAGATAGAATATAACATTAAACTTGTGAATGTTAAGGTTATGACAAGGACATATTGACAAGCTAAAGTTTCAAAACTATGTAAATTAGCTACTTGGATAATCACAGGCTCTACACATCTTCTGCTCAAATTAAGAGACAAGCTTGTTCATTCTTTCCACAATTAAGGATCTGTCAGAATAGGGCTATGCTATTTTCTGCTAACAAACAATCCCCAAATCTCACTGACTGACTTATAAAAGCCAAGGTCTATTTCACACCACGTTGCTGCCACTGTAGGTTGTCTCACTCTGGGTGGCAGCTGATAGAGGAGCAACCATCTCAAATGTTGCTGGTCACGTTGACAATGGGAAAACATAGCTCTAGGGTGTGTTGCACCAGTGATTAACTGTTTCTGCCTAGAAATGACTCTCACTTCACTCAGAAATTATTGATTAAAACAAGCCATAGCCATACTGAAACAGGAGGGAAGGGGACAGGGCACAACATTTAAAAGAATGACACAGCCATAAGACATGACAAAAACTGATTAGAACTAACTAGATCCAAGATGGCAGAAGATTCGACTTCCAGTGGACCTTGAGCCTCATTGTACGCTCACTGTAATACATCAGCACACTAAATGACACACCCACAGGAACCATGGCAGTTCCAAGGCTAACCATAAAAGGTCAAAAAGTGGGCCATGGCCCAATTCTGGAAATCCCCACCCCTTCCCCAAAGTAGCTGGAATACTCCTCCCACTCATTAGCCTATGAAATTACCCACCCCTATAAAAACTGATAACCCCTGTATCCTGGTGCCTCTTCCGAGATGGCCCACACTCTGTCTGTGGAGCGTGTTTCTCTCTAAATAAATCCACTTCTTACCTATCACTTTGTCTCTCACTGAATTCTTTCTGTGATGAGACATCAAGAACCTGAGTTTCGCTCTTAGATAGCCTCAACCACCAGAGGGCAGACAACAGAAGCAAGAAAAACTACGATCCTGCAGCCTGTGGACCAAAAACCACAGTTACAGAAAGACAGAGAAGATGAAAAGGCAGAGGGCTATGTACCAGATGAAGGAACAAGAAAAAACCCCAGAAAAACAACTAAATGAAGTGGAGATACGCAACCTTCCAGAAAAAGAATTCAGAATAATGATAGTGAAGATGATCCAGGACCTCGGAATAAGAATGGAGGCAAAGATTGAGAAGATGCAAGAAATGATTAACAAAGACCTAGAAGAATTAAAGAACAAACAAACAGAGATGACCAATACAATAACTGAAATGAAAACTACACTAGAAGGAATCAATAGCAGAATAACTGAGGCAGAAGAACGGATAAGTGACCTGGAAGACAGAATGGTGGAATTCACTGCTGCGGAACAGACTAAAGAAAAAAGAATAAAAAGAAATGAAGACAGCCTAAGAGACCTCTGGGACAACATTAAACGCAACAACATTCGCATTATAGGGGTCCCAGAAGGAGAAGAGAGAGAGAAAGGACCAGAGAAAATATTTGAAGAGATTATAGTCGAAAACTTCCCTAACATGGGAAAGGAAATAGCCACCCAAGTCCAGGAAGCGCAGAGAGTCCCATACAAAATAAACCCAAGGAGAAACACGCCGAGACACATAGTAATCAAAGTGGCAAAAATTAAAGACAAAGAAAAATTATTGAAAGCAGCAAGGGAAAAACGACAAATAACATACAAGGGAACTCCCATAAGGTTAACAGCTGATTTCTCAGCAGAAACTCTGCAAGCCAGAAGGGAGTGGCATGATATACTTAAAGTGATGAAAGGGAAGAACCTACAACCAAGATTACTCTACCCAGCAAGGATCTCATTTAGATTTGATGGAGAAATCAAAAGCTTTACAGACAAGCAAAAGCTAAGAGAATTCAGCACCACCAAACCAGCTCTACAACAAATGCTAAAGGAACTTCTCTAAGTGGGAAACACAAGAGAAGAAAAGGACCTACAAAAACAAACCCAAAACAATTAAGAAAATGGTCATAGGAACATACATATCGATAATTACCTTAAACGTGAATGGATTAAATGCCCCAACCAAAAGACATAGACTGGCTGAATGGATACAAAAACAAGACCCATATATATGCTGTCTACAAGAGACCCACTTCAGACCTAGGGACACATACAGACTGAAAGTGAGGGGATGGAAAAAGATATTCCATGCAAATGGAAATCAAAAGAAAGCTGGAGTAGCTATACTCATATCAGATAAAATAGACTTTAAAATAAAGAATGTTACAAGAGACAAGGAAGGACACTACATAATGATCCAGGGATCAATCCAAGAAGAAGATATAACAATTATAAATATATATGCACCCAACATAGGAGCACCTCAATACATAAGGCAACTGCTAACAGCTATAAAAGAGGAAATCGACAGTAACACAATAATAGTGGGGGACTTTAACACCTCACTTACACCAATGGACAGATCATCCAAAATGAAAATAAATAAGGAAACAGAAGCTTTAAATGACACAATAGACCAGATAGATTTAATTGATATATATAGAACATTCCATCCAAAAACGGCAGATTACACGTTCTTCTCAAGTGCACACGGAACATTCTCCAGGATAGATCACATCTTGGGTCACAAATCAAGCCTCAGTAAATTTAAGAAAATTGAAATCATATCAAGCATCTTTTCTGACCACAACGCTATGAGATTAGAAATGAATTACAGGGAAAAAAACGTAAAAAAGACAAACACATGGAGGCTAAACAATACGTTACTAAATAACCAAGAGATCACTGAAGAAATCAAACAGGAAATAAAAAAATACCTAGAGACAAATGACAATGAAAACACGATGACCCAAAACCTATGGGATGCAGCAAAAGCGGTTCTAAGAGGGAAGTTTATAGCTATACAAGCCTACCTAAAGAAACAAGAAAAATCTCAAGTAAACAATCTAACCTTACACCTAAAGAAACTAGAGAAAGAAGAACAAACAAAACCCAAAGTTAGCAGAAGGAAAGAAAACATAAAGATCAGAGCAGAAATAAATGAAATAGAAACAAAGAAAACAATAGCAAAGATCAATAAAACTAAAAGTTGGTTCTTTGAGAAGATAAACAAAATTGATAAGCCATTAGCCAGACTCATCAAGAAAAAGAGGGAGAGGACTCAAATCAATAAAATCAGAAATGAAAAAGGAGAAGTTACAACAGACACCGCAGAAATACAAAACATCCTAAGAGACTACTACAAGCAACTTTATGCCAATAAAGTGGACAACCTGGAAGAAATGGACAAATTCTTAGAAAGGTATAACCTTCCAAGACTGAATCAGGAAGAAACAGAGAATATCAACAGACCAATCACAAGTAATGAAATTGAAACTGTGATTAAAAATCTTCCCACAAACAAAAGTCCAGGACCAGATGGCTTCACAGGTGAATTCTATCAAACATTTAGAGAAGAGCTAACACCCATCCTTCTCAAACTCTTCCAAAAAATTGCAGAGGAAGGAACACTCCCAAACTCATTCTATGAGGCCACCATCACCCTGATACCAAAACCAGACAAAGACACTACAAAAAAAGAAAATTACAGACCAATATCACTGATGAATATAGATGCAAAAATCCTCAACAAAATACTAGCAAACAGAATCCAACAACACATTAAAAGGATCATACACCACGATCAAGTGGGATTTATCCCAGGGATGCAAGGATTCTTCAATATACGCAAATCAATCAATGTGATACACCATATTAACAAATTGAAGAAGAAAAACCATATGATCATCTCAATAGATGCAGAAAAAGCTTTTGACAAAATTCAACACCCATTTATGATAAAAACTCTCCAGAAAGTGGGCATAGAGGGAACCTACCTCAACATAATAAAGGCCATATATGACAAACCCACAGCAAACATCATTCTCAATGGTGAAAAACTGAAAGCATTTCCTCTAAGATCAGGAACGAGACAAGGATGTCCACTCTCACCACTGTTATTCAACATAGTTCTGGAAGTCCTAGCCACGGCAATCAGAGAAGAAAAAGAAATAAAAGGAATACAAATTGGAAAAGAGGAAGTAAAACTGTCACTGTTTGCGGATGACATGATACTATACATAGAGAATCCTAAAACTGCCACCAGAAAACTGCTAGAGCTAATTAATGAATATGGTAAAGTTGCAGGATACAAAATTAATGCACAGAAATCTCTTGCATTCCTATACACTAATGATGAAAAATCTGAAAGAGAAATTATGGAAACACTCCCATTTACCATTGCAACAAAAAGAATAAAATACCTAGGAATAATCCTACCTAGGGAGACAAAAGACCTGTATGCAGAAAACTATAAGACACTGATGAAAGAAATTAAAGATGATACCAATAGATGGAGAGATATACCATGTTCTTGGATTGGAAGAATCAACATTGTGAAAATGAGTATACTACCCAAAGCAATCTACAGATTCAATGCAATCCCTATCAAATTACCAATGGCATTTTTTACGGAGCTAGAACAAATCATCTTAAAATTTGTATGGAGACACAAAAGACCCCGAATAGCCAAAGCAGTCTTGAGGCAAAAAAATGGAGCTGGAGGAATCAGACTCCCTGACTTCAGACTATACTACAAAGCTACAGTAATCAAGACAATATGGTACTGGCACAAAAACAGAAACATAGATCAATGGAACAAGATAGAAAGCCCAGAGATTAACCCACGCACCTATGGTCAACTAATCTATGACAAAGGAGGCAAAGATATACAATGGAGAAAAGACAGTCTCTTCAATAAGTGGTGCTGGGAAAACTGGACAGCCACATGTAAAAGAATGAAATTAGAATACTCCCTAACACCATACACAAAAATAAACTCAAAATGGATTAGAGACCTAAATATAAGACTGGCCACTATAAAACTCTTAGAGGAAAACATAGGAAGAACACTCTTTGACATAAATCACAGCAAGATCTTTTTCGATCCACCTCCTAGAGTAATGGATATAAAAACAAAAATAAACAAGTGGGACCTAATGAAACTTCAAAGCTTTTGCACAGCAAAGGAAACCATAAACAAGACGAAAAGACAACCCTCAGAATGGGAGAAAATATTTGCAAATGAATCAACGGACAAAGGATTAATCTCCAAAATATATAAACAGCTCATTCAGCTCAATATCAAAGAAACAAACACCCCAATCCAAAAATGGGCAGAAGACCTAAATAGACATTTCTCCAAAGAAGACATACAGACGGCCACGAAGCACATGAAAAGATGCTCAACATCACTAATTATTAGAGAAATGCAAATCAAAACTACAATGAGGTATCACCTCACTCCTGTTAGAATGGGCATCATCAGAAAATCTACAAACAACAAATGCTGGAGAGGGTGTGGAGAAAAGGGAACCCTCTTGCACTGTTGGTGGGAATGTAAATTGATACAGCCACTATGGAGAACAATATGGAGGTTCCTTAAAAAACTAAAAATAGAATTACCATATGACCCAGCAATCCCACTACTGGGCATATACCCAGAGAAAACCGTAATTCAAAAAGACACATGCACCCGAATGTTCATTGCAGCACTATTTACAATAGCCAGGTCATGGAAGCAACCTAAATGCCCATCAACAGACGAATGGATAAAGAAGTTGTGGTACATATATACAATGGAATATTACTCAGCCATAAAAAGGAACGAAATTGAGTCATTTGTTGAGACGTGGATGGATCTAGAGACTGTCATACAGAGTGAAGTAAGTCAGAAAGAGAAAAACAAATATCGTATATTAATGCATGTATGTGGAACCTAGAAAAATGGTACAGATGAGCCAGTTTGCAGGGCAGAAGTTGAGACACAGATGTAGAGAATGGACATATGGACACCAAGGGGGGAAAACTGCAATGAGGTGGGGATGGTGGTGTGCTGAATTGGGCGATTGGGATTGACATGTATACACTGATGTGTATAAAACTGATGCCTAATAAGAACCTGCAGTATAAAAAAACAAACAAAACAACTAATACTAAACTTTCATTGGGTTATTTGTATGGAAATATGTTAATATAAATGTTTCAGACATTACATGAAATTTCTAAAAATCTTATATTTGTATTTGTATGGAAATATGTATGGAAATATGTTAATATAAATGTTTCAGACATTACATGAAATTTCTAAAAATCTTATATTTGTATTTGTATGGAAATATGTATGGAAATATGTTAATATAAATGTTTCAGACATTACATGAAATTTCTAAAAATCTTTGTATTTGTATGGAAATATGTATGGAAATATGTTAATATAAATGTTTCAGACATTACATGAAATTTCTAAAAATCTTATATTTGTATGTGTATGGAAATATGTATGGAAATATGTTAATATAAATGTTTCAGACATTACATGAAATTTCTAAAATTCTTATATTTGTATTTGTATGGAATTATGTATGGAAATATGTTAATATAAATGTTTCAGACATTACAGGAAACGTCTAAAAATCTTATATGTTCTGGTATAATGTTATAAGTAATAATCCTAGTTATTACTTTAAAATGTATATCTCAGAAATAACTAATTTTCTTGTCAACTGCATTATTATGAACTTTCATCAAATCTTTAACCATGGTCATTTTTAAGTCTTTTGTCATTTACAGACAGTTCTGGGTGTACTCTGATGATTTTGCAAATATGTTCCTATAAAAGGGTTTCATCTTCAAGAAATTCATGGAAAAGACTCTGACAAGTACAGGTTTCTGGTAACTGACTGTACTGCTGAACTGAATGAATAAGCATTTTCAGAACTCTAATGAAAAACTGATGAACTCATAAAAGTGCTAACAAAAGATCAAGATGAAAAAAAAGAGATTAATTACATGGGACTGAGTGAACTGATGAGGATGAGTATAATTTTTGTGACTTTCTGTCTGAATTAAAAAAAAAAAATCCCACAAGGACTCAGAGGCAAAGAATATACAAATCAATTTTCACTGCAAAGTAAAGGAGCTGTTACAGTGGAGGATTACTGGACTGAATGTCAATATTATGACATAGTATAAGTGTGTTTCATGTTTGGTAATTGCAATCATTGTTGCTTTTGTTGTGGTCATCCAAAAAAAAAAAAAAAAAAGATAAGGAAAGATTTTAGAGGCATTCAGAGGCCAACAAGAGAAAGGGGTTATCACCACCCACAGGACTGAAGAAAAAAAGGGGAAAATTGTGAAAGAAAAGGAAATACCTTGAACTCTCTATTTCCCTATCCTTCAGTCTCCCACTAGTGCCTGTCTTTTGCCAAACTAACTAAAAGCAAACTGACAGGGAGTCCATGGTATCAACCACCTGGAGCGCTGAACAGGGAAGAGAATGCATGAGTTAGGGTGAGGGAGTATGGCGTATAACCTGTATAGGCTACTTCCTTTGCCCTTTACTCAAATGAAGAATTTCTTATTTACAGTGCAGAGGAAACATAAACTACCATCAGACTCAGCATCATGGGATGATGTCAGATCAGTTTATTCTTATCTAGAACCTAAATGATAATAATACGTATAATCATTATTTTTCATACTATTGGCATGGAAAAGGAGGAAAACAAATAATAAAAAAAGATAGGTAAAATTTCTATAATCTCTGACTCTTTCTGGTCATGAGGCCAATATTTAAAATCATAACTTTCTTTCACCATTATCTATTTCGTATTCTCTTTATCCTCTACCAGCTGGCAGGATTGCCCTATCTGATGGGTTAGCTAATTGACTATTCCAGTGGAATCTGGGTCTTAAGTCATTCCATCTTTATTGGTTGTCCTGCTTTTCCATTTAACATTATTCATGAACTTGAGAGCTCTGTCACCCGACTTAATCCCCTAGGTCCCCGATATATCTTGCTTCCAACTGTGTAACCAGAACCCCACTCTCCCCTGGTAATAGGGAAACCATTACTCCAACCGCTACAATAACCATCTTGATGCCTGTTGATTCCAAGACATGTAAAACCCAAAATGCCTATGATCAGCCTCATTTTCCATGAATGTGCTCCCCAGTAAAGCTTTTCTCCTTTCTAAAAAAAAAAAAAAAAAAAAAAAAAAAGAACCTGAGTTTCATTAAGTCCTGAGACCACGTGTGTGATCTCAATTAAAAGACCTTGGGTTCAAGTCCCAATCTGGCTTTAGGCCAGGTTTGAGTCCCAGCACATGGGTTCAAGTTCCAATCTGAGCTACATGGTTTCAGTACCAACCAACCATAATGGGGGCAGGGAAGTACAATCTCTCCAGGTACCTAAAGGAAAAGAAGATGACAGCCAGAGCAGCGATCACAACAACAAAAGTCCCTGCTCTTAGAAACTTATTAGTGAAAGGAGTCATACAAATACAAAATATACAAATGAATACGGGAGATATGTACCCCCAGTGGAATAAGTGATATGGAGGAGATAACCAATGATGTGGTAGAGAGTAATGTGAGGGGAGAGAGATGAATCAGAAGGTCCATTTTAGACAAGGTGGTCAGCTATATGATAACGTTGACAGTAGATACATTTTGATGTCTTCCCTTTGTCCTTTCAGGTTCACTCTCCTTCCTTTTCCACCCTGCTCTGTGCCTTGAGAAGACATGGGAAGGGTAGCAAAATATGGCACCCCAAAATATGGCTGCAGGGGTTCAGGACATGCTACCCCAAGATAAGAAATATGCCGCTTTGGTGTATTGATTATTTTGAGCTTATAGGCACTTGAAAAATAGCAAATGCAGGGAGAGGCTTTCTCTGAATTCCCTTTATCTGGCTAAAGACAGATCCTCCAAAGGGAACTCAATTGTCATAAATCCTCTACCCAGGAGTTTTATCAACCAGGGAAAATTGAGTCTTTTTTTTTTTTTCCATTCTTTTCCAGTTTATTTTCTGTTGGTGTTGAAATACCGATTTTGGGAAGGAGGGCCTCAGACAAGTTGTGTCATTAGTGTCACAGGAATTTGAATTAATTTGAATGTCATTTGAGTTGAAAAGTCTTCGGGTATCTTTAGGATAAGATAATGAAGGTCATGGTTTAAATATAGATATTTTGGATGGGGACATAATTGGGTTATTAGATGCCTGGTAGAGAATTAGTCCCTGAGTCCAGGCACACAGGGTCAGAAGTGAGGGATCAAGAAGTAATAGATGAGGGGTTGCTAAGGGGAAGGAAAGAGAGTGGTGAATCTGGATAAATGAGAGTAGAAGAATGCAAAGAAAGGGTCCTCCTTGTGGGTAAGCGCTTTAGTCGATCTCTGCTAAGATAAGGCCTGGTCCTCATGAAGTATGCAGAGCCATGACCTCAGGTGAAGATCTTTCTAGTTTCAGTTCCCTAGAGAAGAGGCAGTTTCTCAGACAGGAAACCTCATGTAAGGAGACGAGCCTTAGGCAGACAGTAGAATGGTGGCATGGTCAATTTTTTGTGTCAACTTGACTGGGCCACGAGGTGCCCAGACATTTGGTCAAACATTATTCTGGGTGTGTTGGTGAGGATGTCTCTGAGTGGGATTAGAATTTGAATCAGCAGACTGAGCAAAGCAGAATGCTCTCTCTAATCTGAATGAGCCCTATCCAATCAACTGAAAGCCTGAATAGAACAAAAAGCCTGGCCCTTTCACAAGTAAGAGGGAATTCTTCCTGCCTGACTGTCTTGAGCTGGGACATAGGTTCTTTCCTGCCTTCAGACTCAGACTGAAAGAAGACTGACTCTTATCACAGGAGAGGAGAGTAGCAGTAAACACCACACCTAGACAAAATTACTCACAAACTATCATACCTCCCATCTATTCTTCTAAGGGCCCATTCATCTTTCTTAATACCATTAACCATCCTTTAAGGGGCCTACAATTCCCCCACCTCCCCTTCCACTGTTAATATGGTATTTTTCAGAGGAGAACAGACTTGTGGTTGCCAAGTGGGCGAGGGGTGGGAGAGGGATGGATGGGGAGTTTGGGATTAGCAGATGCAAACTACTATATACAGCATGGATAAACAACAAGGTCCTACTGTATAGCACAGGGAACTATATTCAGTATCCTGTGATAAACCATAATGGAAAAGAATATTAAAAAGAATGTCTATATGTGTATAACTGAGTCACTTTGTTGTACAGCAGACATTGGCACATTATAAATCAATTATACTTCAATTTAAAAAATTAAAAATTAAAAAAAATTTTTTAAGGGCTTCCCTGGTGGTGCAGTGGTTAGGAATCTGCCTGCCAATGCAGGGGACACAGGTTCGAGCTCTGGTCTGGGAAGATCCCACATGCCATGGAGCAACTAAGCCCATGCGCCACAACTACTAAGCCTGCACTCTAGAGTCCATGAGCCACAACTGAAGCCCACATGCCTAGAGCCCATGCTCCTCAACAAGAGAAGCCACCGCAATGAGAAGCCTGCACACCACAACAAAGAGTAGCCCCCGCTCGTCACAACTAGAGAAAGCCCGTGCACAGCAACAAAGACCCAACGCAGCCAAAAATAAAATAAAATAAAATTTTTTTTAAATAAAAAATAGAGAGGAGCTTCAAGATGGCAGAAGAGTAAGCCGCAGAGATCACCTTCCTCCCCACAGATACATCAGAAATACATCTACACGTGGAACTGCTCTTATAGAACACCCACTGAACGCTGGCAGAAGACCTCAGACCTCCCAAAAGGCAAGAAACTCTCCACTTACCTGGGTAGGGCAAAATAAAAAATAAAAAACAGAGACAAAAGAATAGGGACGGGATCTGCACCAGTGGGAGGGAGCTGTGAAGGAGGAAAGGTTTCCACACACTAGGAAGCCCCTTCCCGGGCGGAGACTGTGGGTGGCAGAGGCAGAAGCTTCGGAGCCACCGAGGAGAGCGCAGCAACAGGGGTGCGGAGGGCAGAGCGGAGAGATTCCCGCACAGAGGATCAGTGCTGACCAGCACTCACCAGCCCGAGAGGCTTGTCTTCTCAACCGCTGGGGCAGGTGGGGGCTGGGAGCTGAGGCTCGGGCTTCGGAGGTCGGATCCCAGGGAGAGGACTGGGGTTGGCAGCATGAACACAGCCTAAAGGGGGCTAGTGCGCCACGGCTAGCTGGGAGGGAGTCTGGGAAAAGGTCTGGAGCTGCCGAAGAGACAAGAGACTTTTCCTTGCATCTTTGTTTTGCAGTGCGCGAGGAGAGGGGATTCAGAGCACCGCCTAAACAAGCTCCAGATAGGGTCATGAGCCACAGCTATCAGCATGGACCACAGAGACAGGCATGAGACGCTAAGGCTGCTGCTGCCGCCACCAAGAAGCCTGTGTGCAAGCACAGGTCACTATCCACACCACCCCTCCCAGGACCCTGTGCAGCCCACCACTGGCAGGGTCCCGTGATCCAGGGACAACTTCTCCGGGAAAACAGACAGCGCACCTCAGTCTGTTGCAATGTCATGCCGGCCTCTGCCGCCGCAGGCTCACCCCGCATCCGTAACCCTCTCTACCCCGGCCTGAGAGAGCCAGAGCTCCCTAATCAGCTGCTACTTTAACCCCATCCTGTCTGAGCGAAGAACAGACGCCCTCAGGTGACCTACACGAAGAGGCGGGGACAAATCCAAATCTGAAACCCAGGAGCTGTGCAAACGAAGAAGAGAAAGGGAAACTTCTCCCAGCAGCCTCAGGAGCAGCAGACTAAATCTCCACAATCAACGTGATGTACCCTGCATCTGCGGAATACTTGAATAGACAATGAGTCATCCCAAATTGAGGCGGTGGACTTTGGGAGCAATGATATACATATTTTTTCCTTTTTCTCTTTTTGTAAGTGTGTATGTGTATGCTTCTGTGTGTGATTTTGTTTGTATAGCTTTGCTTTTACCATTAGTCCTAGGGTTCTGTCTGTCCGTTTTTGTTTTTGTTTTTGTTTTTTTAGTATAGATTTTAGCACTTGTTATCATAGGTGGATTTGTTTTTTGGTTTGGTTGCTCTCTTCATTCTTTCTTATTTTTAATTAATTAAAAATTTTTTTAAAATTTTCAATAATTGGGCTTCCCTGGTGGCGCAGTGGTTGAGAATCTGCCTGCTAATGCAGAGGACGCGGGTTCGAGCCCTGGTCTGGGAAGATCCCACATGCCGCGGACCGGCTGGGCCCGTGAGCCACAACTACTGAGCCTGCACGTCTGGAGCCTGTGCCCCGCAACGGGAGGGGCCGCGATAGTGAAAGGCCCGCGCACCGCGATGAAGAGCGGTCCCTGCACCGCGATGAAGAGTGGCCCCCACTTGCCGTAACTAGAGAAAGCCCTCGCACGAACCGAAGACCCAACACAGCCAAAAAAAAAAAAAAAAGAAATAAATAAATAAAGTAGCTATAAAAAAAAAAAAAAAAAATTTTCAATAATTATTTTCAGTTTTTATCTTAATAACTATATTTTATTTTATTTATTTTTTCTTTCTTTCTTTCTTTTTTTCTCCCTTTTATTCTGAGCCATGTGGATGACAGGGTCTAGGTGCTCCAGGCAGGCATCAGGCCTGTGCCTCTGAGGTGGGAGAGCCGAGTTCAGGACATTGGTCCCCCAGAGACATTCCAGCTCCACTAATATCAAACGGTGAAAATCTCCCAGAGATTTCCATCACAACGCCAAGACGCAGCTCCACTCAACAACCAGCAAGCTACAGTGCTGGACCCCCTATGCCAAACCACTACCAGGACAGTAACACAACCCCACCCATGAGCAGAGAGGCTGCCTAAAATCATAGTAAGGTAACAGACACCCCAAAACACACCACCAGACACAGACCTGCCCACCAGAAGGACAAGATCTAGCCTCATCCACCAGAACACAGGCACGTCCCCTCAACCAGGAAGCCTACAAAGCCCACTGAACCAACCTTACCCACTGGGGGCAGACAACAAAAACAATGGGAACTATGAACCTTCAGCCTGCGAGAAGGAGACCCCAAACACAGTAAGTTAAGCAAAGTGAGAAGACAGAGAAACACACAGCAGATGAAGGAGCAAGGTAAAAATCCACCAGACCAAACAAATGAAGAGGGAATAGGCAGTCTATCAGAAAAAGAATTCAGAGGAATGATAGTAAAGATGATCCAAAATCTTGGAAATAGAATGGAGAAAATAAAAGAAATGTTTAACAAGGACCTAGAAGAACTAAAGAGCAAACAAACAATGATGAACAACAAAATAAATGAAACTAAAAATTCTCTAGAAGGGATCAGTAGCAGAATAATGGAGGCAGAACAACAGATACGTGACCAGGAAGATAAAATACTGGAAATAACTAATACACAGCAGAATAATGAAAAGAATTGAGGACAGTCTCAGAGACCTCTGGGACAACATGAAACACACCAACATTTGAGTTATAGGGGTCCCGGAAGAAGAAGAGAAAAACAAAGGGTCTGAGAAAATATTTGAAGAGATTATAGTTGAAAACATCCCTAACATGGTAAAGGAAATAGTCAATCAAGTCCAGGAAGCACAGAGAGTTCCATATAGGATAAATCCAAGGAGAAACACACCAAGACACATATTAATCAAACTATCAAAAACTAAATATAAAGAAAAAAAATTAAAAGTAACAAGGGAAAAGCAACACATAATATACAAAGGAATCCCCACAAGCTTAATAGCTGATCTTTCAGCAGAAACTCTGCAAGCCAGAAGGGAGTGGCAGGACATATTTAAAGTGATGAAAGGGAAAAACCTACAACCAAGATTACTATACCCAGCGAGGATCTCATTCAGATTCGACGGAGAAATTAAAATCTTTACCGACAAGCAAAAGCTGAGAGACTTCAGCACCACCAAACCAGCTTTACAACAAATGCTAAAGGAACTTCTCTAGGCAAGAAACACAAGAGAAGGAAAACACCTACAATAACAAACCCAAAACATTTAAGAAAATGGGAATAGGAACATACATATTGATAATTACCTTAAATGTAAATGGACTAAATGCTCCCACCAAAAGACACAGACTGGCTGAATGCATACAAAAACAAGACCCATATATATGCTGTCTACAAGAGACCCACTTCAGACTAAGGGACACATACAGACTGAAAGTGAGGGGATGGAAAAAGATATTCCATGCAACTGGAAATCAAAAGAAAGCTGGAGTAGCAATTCACATATCAGACAAAATAGACTTTCAAATAAAGACTATTACAAGAGACAAAGAAGGACACTACATAATGATCAAGGGATCAATCCAAGAAGAAGATATAACAATTGTAAATATTTATGCACCCAAAATAGGAGCACCTCAATACATAAGGCAAATACTAACAGCCATAAAAGAGGAAATCGACAGTAACACAATCATATGGGGGACTTTAACACCCCACTTTCACCAATGGACAGATCATCCAAAATGAAAATAAATAAGGAAACACAAGCTTTAAATGATATATTAAACAAGAAGGACTTAATTGATATTTATAGGACATTCCATCCAAAAACAACAAAAAAACACATTTTTCTCAAGTGCTCATGGAACATTCTCCAGGATAGATCATATCCTGGGTCACAAATCAAGCCTTGGTAAATTTAAGAAAACTTGAAATCGTATCAAGTATCTTTTCTGACAACAATGCTATGAGACTAGATATCAATTACAGGAAAAGATCTGTAAAAAATACAAACACATGGAGGCTACACAATACACTACTTAATAATGAAGTGATCACTGAAGAAATCAAAGGGGAAATCAAAAAATACCTAGAAACAAATGACAATGGAGACACGACGACCCAAAACCTATGGGATGCAGCAAAAGCAGTTCTAAGAGGGAAGTATATAGCAATACAAGCCTACCTCAAGAAACAGGAAACATCTCGAATAAACAACCTAACCTTGCACCTAAAGCAATTATAGAAAGAAGAACAAAAAAACCCCAAAGTTAGGAGAAGGAAAGAAATCATAAAGATCAGATCAGAAATAAATGAAAAAGAAATAAAGGAAACAATAGCAAATATCAATAAAACTAAGAGCTGCTTCTTTGAGAAGACAAACAAAATTGATAAACCATTAGCCAGACTCATCAAGAAGAAAAGGGAGAAGACTCAAATCAATAGAATTAGAAATGAAAAAGGAGAAGTAACCACTGACACTGCAGAAATACAAACGATCATGAGTGATTACTACAAGCAACTCTATGCCAATAAAATGGACAACCTGGAAGAAATGGACAAATTCTTAGAAATGCACAACCTGCTGAGACTGAACCAGGAAGAAATAGACAATATGAACAGACCAATCACAAGCACTGAAATTGAAACTGTGATTAAAAATCTTCCTACAAACAAAAGCCAGGACCAGATGGTGTCACAGGTGAATTCTATCAAACATTTAGAGAAGAGCTAACACCTATCCTTCTCAAACTCTTCCAAAATATAGCAGTGGGAGGAACACACCCAAACTCATTCTACGAGGCCACCATCAACCTGATACCAAAACCAGACAAAGATGTCACAAAGAAAGAAAACTACAGGCCAATATCACTGATGAACAGAGACGCAACAATCCTCAACAAAATACTAGCAAACAGAATCCAACAGCACATTGAAAGGATCACACACCATGATCAAGTGGGGTTTATTCCAGGATGCAAGGATTCTTCAATATACGCAAATCAATCAACGTGATACATCATATTAACAAATTGAAGGAGAAAAACCAAATGATCATCTCAATCAATGCAGAGAAAGCTTTCGACAAAATTCAACACCCATTTATGATAAAAGCCCTGCAGAAAGTAGGCATAGAGGGAACTCTCCTCAACATAATAAAGGCCATATATGACACACCCACAGCCAACATCGTCCTCAATGGTGAAAAACTGAAACCATTTCCACTAAGATCAGGAACAAGATAAGGTTGCCCACTCTCACCACTATTATTCAACATAGTTTTGGAAGTGTTAGCCACAGCAATCAGAGAAGAAAAAGAAATAAAAGGAATCCAAATTGGAAAAGAAGAAGTAAAGCTGTCACTGTTTGCAGATGACATGATACTATACAGAGAATCCTAAAGCTGCTACCAGAAAACTACTAGAGCTAATCAATGAATTTGGTAAAGTAGCAGGATACAAAATGAATGCACAGAAATCTCTTGCATTCCTATACACTAATGATGAAAAATCTGAAAGGGAAATTAAGGAAACACTCCCGTTTACCATTGCAACAAAAAGAATAAAATATCTAGGAATAAACCTACCTAAGGAGGGCTTCCCTGGTGGCGCAGTGGTTGAGAGTCTGCCTGCCAATGCAGGGGACACGGGTTCGAGCCCTGGTCTGGGAAGATCCCACATGCTGCGGAGCAGCTGGGCCCGTGAGCCAAAATTACTGAGCCTGCGCGTCTGGAGCCTGTGCTCCGCAACAAGAGAGGCCGCGATGGTGAGAGGCCCGCGCACCGTGATGAAGAGTGGCCCCCGCTTGCCACAACCAGAGAAAGCCCTCGCACAGAAACAAAGACCCAACACAGCCACAAATAAATAAATAAATAAATAAATTAAAAAAAAAAAAAAACCTACCTAAGGAAACAAAAGACCTGTATGCAGAAAATTATAAGACACTGATGAAAGAAATTAAAGATGATACAAATAGATGGAGAGATATACCATGTTCTTGGATTGGAAGAATCAACATTGTGAAAATGACTCTACTACCCAAAGCAATCTACAGATTCAATGCAATCCCTATCAAACTACCACTGGCATTTTTCACAGAACTAGAACAAAAAATTTCACAATTTGTATGGAAACACAAAAGACCCCGAATAGCCAAAGCATTCTTGAGAAAGAAAATCGTAGCTGGAGGAATCCAGCTCCCTGACTTCAGACTATACTACAAAGCTACAGTAATCAAGACAGTATGGTACTGACACAAAAAGAGGAATATAGATCAATGGAACAGGATAGAAAGCCCAGAGACAAACCCACACACATGTGGTCACCTTATTTTTGATAAAGGGGACAAGAATATACAGTGGAGAAAAGACAGCCTCTTCAATAAGTGGTGCTGGGAAAACTGGACAGCTACATATAAAAGAATGAAATTAGAACACTCCCTAACACCACACACAAAAATAAACTCAAAATGGATTAAAGACCTAAATGTAAGGCCAGACACTATCAAACTCTTAGAGGAAAATATAGGCAGAACACTCTATGACATAAATCACAGCAAGATCCTTTTTGACCCACCTCCTAGAGAAATGGAAATAAAAACAAAAATAAACAAATGGGACCTAATGAAACTTAAAAGATTTTGCACAGCAAAGGAAACCATAAACTAGATGAAAAGACAACACTCAGAATGGGAGAAAATATTTGCAAATGAAGCAACTGACAAAGGATTAATCTCTAAAATTTACAAGCAGCTCATGAAGCTCAATATCAAAAAAACAAACAACTCAATCCAAAAATGGGCAGAAGACCTAAATAGACATTTCTCCAAAGAACATACACAGATTGCCAACAAACACATGAAAGGATGCTGAACATCACTAATCCTTAGAGAAATGCAAATCAAAACTACAATGAGATATCATGTCACATCGATCAGAATGGCCATCACCAAAAAATCTAGAAACAATAAATGCTGGAGAGGGTGTGGAGAAAAGGGAATCCTCTTGCACTGTTGGTGGGAATGTAAATTGATACAGTCACTATGGAGAACAGTCAGTATGGAGAACACTATGGAGGTTCCTTAAAAAACTAAAAATAGAACTACCATATGACCCAGCAATCCCATTACTGGGCATATACCCTGAGAAAACCATAATTCAAAAAGAGTCATGTACCACAATTTTCACTGCAGCTCTATTTACAATAGCCAGGACATGGAAGCAACCTAAGTGTCCATCAACAGATGAATGGATAAAGAAGATGTGGCACATATATACAATGGAATATTATTCAACCATAAAAAGCAACAAAATTGAGTTATTTGTAGTGAGGTGGATGGACCTAGAGTCTGTCATACAGAGTGAAGTAATCCAGAAAGAGAAAAACAAATACCGTATGCTAACACATATATATCAAATTTAAAACAAAAATAAACTTGTCAGACGAACCTAGGGGCAGGACGGGAATAAAGACGCAGACCTACTAGAGAATGGACTTGAGGACACGGGGAGGGGGAAAGGTAAGATGGGACAAATTGAGAGAGTGGCATGGACATATATACACTACCAAATGTAAAACAGATAACTAGTGGGAAGCAGCCACATAGCACAGGGAGATAAGCTCGGTGCTTTGTGACCACCTAGAGGGGTGGGATAGGGAGGTTGGGAGGGAGACGCAAGAGGGAGGAGATACGGGGATATATGTGTACGTATAGCTGATTCACTTTGTTATAAAGCAGAAACACACACATCATTTTAAAGCAATTATATTCCAATAAAGATGTTTAAAAAAATAAAATAAAATAAATAATAAATACTTTTTTTTTTAAACAAATTTTAAAAGGTGGTATTTGTCTGAATTCTAAGCCACCTCAGAGAGTTATTCATGTTTCCCTAGGTATCTCTCATGTATACATGAGGTATATGTGTTAATAAACTTCTGTTTGTTTTTCTCTTGTTAATCTGTCTTTTATTACAGAGGTCTAACTCAGAAGGGTAGAGAAAAAATCATCTTTTTTCCCCTACACATGTATGGACTTCATCAACGAAAATTCCTTTCCCTCTGGCTTCCAGTTAGGTTCCTCCGCTGAGAAGCACAAGGGTAAAATCAGAGGCAGGCAGAAGAGTGAAGTCCTCACATCTTTCCTGACGGGTTGCTGCTGGCTGGCTGCATTCCCCAACTATGGTTACAGCTCCTGTCAGGTAGCCGTCACCACATGCATTCCCTCTCTGCCCATAGTCGTGGCCAAACCCTCTTCAGTTACTTCAGGCCCAAGAGTGGTAACTCCCTAATGTTTCTAGCCACAGGGCACTGTAGTATCCAATGTGGTTTCCCTAACTGCTATAGACTGAATTGTGTCCCCATGAAAGTCATGAGAGGACACGATAAGAAGGCAGCCCTCTGCAAGCCAGGAAGAAAGCTCTCATCACAACCCAGCCATGCTGGCAACCTGACCTTGTTGCAGGAAGGAGGACCCCTTCCAGCGACTGAGAGTGGGCTCTTGTCTAACAATTGGAAATGAATTGTCCGAAGAGACACACGTGCTGACAAAGCAAGAGACTTTATTGGGAAGGGGCACCCGGGTGGACATCAGGAGGTAAGGGAACCCAGGAAGACTGCTATGCCACGTGGCTTGCAGTCTCGGGTTTTATGGTGATGGGATTACTTTCCGGCTTGTCTCTGGCCAATCATTCTAACTCAGGGTCCTTCCTGGTGGTGCACGCTGCACTCAGCCAAGATGGATTCCAGCGAGAAGGATTCTGGGATGTTGGTAGGACATATGGACTAGTGTCTCCTCTCTCCTCTGCACCTTTCCCAAATTCTTCAGGTTGGTGGTGGCTTTTTAGTTCTGCGTTACTTACCAGGACCTCGTGTCACAATGTAACTCATGAAAATGGTTACTGTGGTGCCTGGCCAGGGTGGGAGGTTTCAGTCAGTGGTTCCCCTAACAACCTCAGACTCCCAGCCTGCAGAACTCTGAGAAAATAAATTTCTGTTGTGTAAACTACCCAGTCTATAGTATTTTGTTATGGCAGCCTGAGCAGTATTAGACACTAACCTATACTCTTACAATAATCCCTTTATTAAACTTTTCTCAAATTATCCCACACAAGTGTCTCTTTTCCTGCTGAGATCCTTACGAATGCAAAATATGTATTTTGAATTCTCATTTGTTTGCACCTATAATTTCTCTTCAACTTGTAATTTCCTATATACATGACAGCTTAACTATGACTTAGAAAATTAGAACAAACTTTTGTTTTAAAAGGTAAAATATTTAAGTAAATATACCATTTATCTTTTATTTAAGTCACGATAGAGCAGAATCATGCAGAGAACAGGCCTAGAGGTTTAGGCAGACTTGGCGTTCAATCCCATTTCTGTACCTGGTAGCAGAGTTACTTGGCCAAATTACTTCTCTAATGTTCATGTTCCTCATCTGTCGAATAAGAATCACAATCTGCTTTATAACCAATGTGGTTATCACAGGGTTGCAGTAACAGCCCACAGTGAAACAGAGAAAGCTATTACTATTACTCTTAATCATTATTATTATTATTCTCTTACCAAAAATCCTTTTGTGACATTACTATTTGGGGAAGCTTCTTGAAACTTGAGCGTATCCAGGGATACTAGTTCTCACAACCCTCGAAGACTTCGGGATTTTTACATCAAGGAGAATAGATTAGTACCCATATACAGGCTCCAAAGGTAACACGAACTAAGGCCAGGAGGCATCCTGCATTTTGCCTACAGAACATTCCCTTCAGAGGGGAAGTTAATCAATGCCTTATTACCTTTAATGAAGTTCTCATATTAAATGCAGGACACTTGATATAATTTAATTAATTACTTTTCTATGCTTAGAGGAAGCTGCTTGACAAATTATTTGTTCTGCCTGTATATTCTCTTTTTATCCTTTTTCTTGCCTGCTGCCACATCAGACATGGATATGACCTGTACAGAGAGCTGAAAAATACTCACAAGCATTAACCCTTACCTCAGCAACTGACATAAGACTTATTCACACATCACTTAATTTTTCTTTAATTACACAGAATTTTCTGTGGCTCAGTCAATAAGCATCTTATAGGAAAGTCAAGCTAGGCTCTGAAGTCTGCACATATTATGAGCCTTTGCAATAGGAAAAAAGATTTCTCAGCAGGCAGATTAAATCATGAAAAGTCTGAAAACCAACCATTTATGCAACAAGGTTATGCAACAAGGAGTGTTTAGCTTTCTAAATTCAAAGTTCAAAAATAATTTCTAATAAATTGCTACTTATACATGACCTTGAAAAATACCTAATCAACCCATACTTCCAAGATGAGAATATTAAGCAAATGAGATACATGACCTTGATCAAGTTCCTTGGCCTCTCTGATTTTTAGATTCCTCATTAAAATGGGGAAATAATAGAACTTAGGGCAAGAGCTGCTGAGAGAATGACATGAAATAAGGCATGCAAACTGTAGTTCCTATTACATAGGAAAGCACTCAGTAATTGTTAGATAGTCTATTATTAAGATATCTGATATACATTCTAGCTCTAGTATGTTATGACCCATTGCCATTTAGAAAATTTGACTCATCCTACAATAGAAAAGGGTTATTCCTATTACTATATGACTACCCTTTTAGTTTAAAGCTTTCTTATAAATATTTGTATCCCAAGAAAGATTTGACAGTTTTCAGTTTTCAAGGTTATCCCATGTGGGTGTGCCCATGAAGATCACTGAGTTATTAAATAACTTCATACTGATAAGCAAAAAAGCTTTTTCTGATTTCTGGCTCATCACAGTCTAGAATATAATAAAACTAGGGTAAATTTTACCCTAAATAGCTTGAAGAAATAGGGAGACCAGGTTTTAAACATTAAATCTTAAGTAACTACTAACTTGCTCCAAGGATTCATTTACATAAACTGTAAAGTTTATAACTGTAAAAAAAGATAAAGTAAAAATGAACAAATAAACTAATAGAGAAGTTCTTATTCATGTTTTGAGGTTTTTGAGTTTTATGATAGGTATTTTTTTAATAACTCCAAAGTATATTTGTAAAAACATTTTTTAAGTGGGGAGGGGGTATAATCCCAGAGAGCCTACCACATGAAGAAATGTTTCTGAAGTGCATTCATTCATGCCACACAGTTGGTTGCCCTTACTGGACAAACTAGTCAAAAAGAAGGCATGTTCATGCAGTCAGACATTTCACAATCCAGTTTTTATTTCCCCAGTCAGGACCCAAAATGTAAGGAAATAAGCAAATGAAACTCTAGTCCTTTTAAATATTTTTCTATTTGGTTAATTTTCTTTGGAAAGAAGAAAGAAGTCTTAAGACAAAAATAACTATTTTTGCTCCAGAAATTAATTGTAGTTACATTAGCTTAAGGAATAAAGCCTATCATATAAAAATACAATTCAAGCAAAGTTGGCATGCTAGTCAAGAGAGTCCATTTCTACAGTGAAGTCTAAAGCTGTGTGAAATGTGAGCTTTCCTACAGGATCAGAACAAGAAGGATTGAATATTGATTTTCCTAGGATAAATGTTCACAAGACAAATTCTCAGTATCATGCCACGGGCAAATGCCTCATACCTTAAATCCATTCTCAACTGGAGTTAACAACCAGAGAATTAACAAAGTGACTGCCTACCAAAGGCTGTGAAATAAAAGGGCTCAATATAGTGTCCTTTAAAACACTTTCAAAACCACCTGAATGTGGACAGTTCCACAAGATGTCGTTCATAGACTCTTCAAAAGTCAATGTCATGGAAAACACAAACAAACAAACACACACATCAAAAAAAGTTTAAGGACTTCCCTGGTGGTGCAGTGGTTAAGAATCTGCCTATCAAAGCAGGGGACACGGGTTTGATCCCTGGTCCGGGAGATCCCACATGCCGCAGAGCAACTAATCCTGTGCGCCACAACTACTGAACCTACGCTCTAGAGCCCATGAGCCACAGCTGCTGAGCCTGCGTGCCACAACTACTGAAGCCTGCATGCCTCGAGCCTGTGCTCCAAAACAAAAGAAGTCACTGCAATGAGAAGCCTGTGTACCACAACCAAGAGTAGCCCCACTTGCTACAACTAGAGAAAGGCCAAGCCTGCATACAGCAACAAAGACCCAGTGCAGCCAAAAATAAATAAATAAATAAATAAATAAATTTTTTTAAAGTTTAAATAAATAAAATGGGAGCGCACCTATTAAATGGCTAAAATTTATAAAAAGTTATTTTACAAAGTGTTGGCAAGGAGGAACTGGAATTTTCATACACTGCAGCTGAAAACATAAAATGGTACAACCACTTTGAAAAACAGTTTTGCAATTTCTTCAAAAGTTAAACCTTCAAGATGGCGGAGGAGTAAGACGTGGAGATCACCTTCCTCCCCATGCATATATCAAAAATACATCTACATGTGGAACAACTCCTACAGAACACCTACTGAATGCGGGCAGAAGACCTCAGACTTCCCAAAAGGCAAGAAACTCCCCCACGTACCTGGGTAGGGCAAAAGGAAAAAGAAAAAACAGAGACAAAGAATAGGGACGGGACCTGCACCTCTGGGAGGGAGCTGTGAAGGAGGAAAAGTTTCTACACACTAGGAAGCCCATTCACTGGCGGAGATGGGGCAGGGGGTGGGGGAAACTTCGGAGCCACAGAGGAGAGCACAGCAAGGGGGAGCAGATGGCAAAGCGGAGAGATTCCTGCACAGAAGTTTGGTGCCGACCAGCACTCACCAGCCCGAGAGGCTTGTCTGTTCACCCAATGGGGCCGGTGGGGGCTGGGAGCTGAGGCTCGGGCTTCGGAGGTCAGATCCCAGGGAGAGGACTGGGGTTGGCTGTGTGAACACAGACTGAAGGGACTAGTGCACCACAGCTAGCCTGGAGGGAGTCCGGGAAAAGGTCTCGACCTGCCTAAGATGCAAGAGACCATTGTTTCAGGGTGCGTGAGGAGGGGTGATTCCTTCCCTGTCTGCCCACAGAAGGCAGAGCGCCACCTAAATGAGCTCCAGAGACAGGCGCAAGCCGCGGCTATTAGCTCAGACCACAGAGATGGGCATGAAACAGTAATGCTGCTGCTGTAGCCACCAAGATTCGTGTGTGCAAGCACAGGTCACTAACCACACCCCTGCCCTGGGAGCCTGCCAATGCCAGGGTCCCATGATCCAGGGACAACTTACCCAGGAGAACACATGGCACGCCTCAGGCTGTTGCAACATCATGCGGGCCTCTGCCACTGTAGACTCGCCCTGCATTCCAATTATAACTACCATATTCCTCCCTCCCCCAGGCATGAGTAAGCCAAAGCCCCCTAATCAGCCACTGCTTTAACACCCTCCTGTCTAAGTGGGGAACAGATGCCTGAGGGTGACCTACACGCAGTGATGGGGCCAAATCCAAAGCTGAACCCCGGGAGCTGTGGGAACAAAGAAGAGAAAGGGAAATTTCTCCATGCAGCCTCAGGAGCAGCGGATTAAATCTCCACAATCAAGTTGATGTACCCTGTATCTCTGGAATACCTGAATAGACAACGAATCATCCCAAAATTGAAGTGGTGGACTTTGGGAGCAACTGTAGACTTGGGGTTTACTGTCTGTGACTGACTTGTTTCTGATTTTTATGTTTATCTTAGTATAGATTTTCTGCTTGTTATCACTGGTGGATTTGTTTATTGGTTTGGTTGCTCTCTTTTTTATCATTATTATTAATTTTTACTTTTTATTTTAATAATTTTATTTATTTATTTTCTTTCTTTTTTTTCTCCCTTTTCATCTGAGCCGTGTGGCTGACACAGTCTTGGTGCCCTGGCCTGGTGTCAGGCCTGAGCCTCTGAGGTGGGAGAGCCGAGTTCAGGACATTGGACCACCAGAGACCTCCCGGCCCAACATAATATCAATCAGTGAGAGCTCTCTCAGAGATCTCCATCTCAGTGCTAAGACCCAGCTCCACCTAACAGCCAGCAAGCTCCAGTGCTGGATGCCCCATGCCAAATAACTACCAAGACAGGAACACAACCCCACCCATTAGCAGACAGGCTGCCTAAAATCATACTAAGTTCACAGACGCACCAAAACACACCATCAGACGTGGCCCTGCCCAAAGAAAGACAAGATCCAGCCACACCCAACTGCACACAGGCACCAGTCCCCTCCACCAGGAAGCCTACACAAGTCACTGAACCAACCTTACCCACAGGGGGCAGACATCAAAAACAATAGGAAATACGAACCTACAACCTGCAAAATAGATCCCAAACACAGTAAGTTAAACAAAATGAGAAGACAGAGAAATATGCAGCAGATGAAGGAGCAAGGTAAAAACCCACCAGACCAAACAAATGAAGAGGAAATAGGCAGTCTACCTGAAAAAGAATTCAGAGTACTGATAGTAAAGATGATCCAAAATCTTGTAAATACAATGGAGAAAATACAAGAAACATTTAACAAGGACCTAGAAGAACTAAAGAGCAAACAAACAATGATGAACAACACAATAAATAAAATTTAAAATACTCTAGAAGGAATCAATAGCAGAATAACTGAGGCAGAAGAACGGATAAGTGACCTGGAAGATAAAATAGTGGAAATAACTACTGCAGAGCAGAATTTAAAAAAGGAATGAAAAGAACAGAGAACAGTCTCAGAGACCTCTGGGACAACATTAAATGCACCAACGTTTGAATTATAAGGGTCCCAGAAGAAGAAGAGAAAAACAAAGGGTCTGAGAAAATATTTGAAGAGATTATAGTTGAAAACTTCCCTAACATGGTAAAGGAAAGAGTCAATCAAGTCCAGGAAGCACAGAGAGTCCCATACAGGATAAATCCAAGGAGAAACACACCAAGACACATACTAATCAAACTATCAAAAACTAAATATAAAGAACAAAAATTAAAAGCAACAAGGGAAAAGCAACACATAACATACAAAGGAATCCCCAAAAGCTTAAGAGCGGATCTTTCAGCAGAAACTCTGCAAGCCGGAAGGGAGTGGCAGGATATACTTAAAATGATGCAAGGGGAAAACCTACAACCAAGATTACTCTACCCAGCAAGGATCTCATTCCGATTCGATGGCGAAATTAAAACCTTGGCAGACAAGCAAAAGCTAAGAGAATTCAGCACCACCAATCCAGCTTTACAACAAATGCTAAACAAACTTCTCTAGGCAGGAAACACAAGAGAAGGAAAAGACCTACAATAACAAACCCAAAACAATTAAGAAAATGGTAATAGGAACATACATATCGATAATTACCTTAAATGAAAATGGATTAAATGCTCCAACCAAAAGACACAGTTGGCTGAATGGATACAAAAACAAGACCCATACATATGCTGTGTACAAGAGACCCACTTCAGACCTAGGGACACATACAGACTGAAAGTGAGGGAATGGAAAAAGACATTCCATGCAAGTGGAAATCAAAAGAAAGCTGCAGTAGCAATTCTCATATCAGACAAAACAGACTTTAAAATAAAGATTATTACAAGAGACAAAGAAGGACACTACATAATGATCAAGGGATCAATCCAAGAAGAAGATATAACAATTGTAAGTATTTATGCACCCAACATAGAAGCACCTCAATGCATAAGGCAAATGCTAACAGCCATAAAAGGGGAAATCGACAGTAACACAATCATACTGGGGGACTTTAACACCTCACTTTCACCAATGGAGAGATCATCCAAAATGAAAATAAACAAGGAAACCCAAGCTTTAAATGATACATCAAACAAGATGGACGTAATTGATATTTATAGGACATTCCATCCAAAAACAACAGAACACACTTTCTTCTCAAGTGCTCATGGAACATTCTCCAGGATAGATCATATCTTGGGTCACAAATCAAGCCTTGGTAAATTTAAGAAAATTGAAATCGTATCAAGTATCTTTTCCAACCACAACACTATGAGACTAGATATCAATTACAGGAAAAAAATTGTAAAAAATAAAAACACATGGAGGCTAAACAATACACTACTAAATAACCAAGAGATCACTGAAGAAATCAAAGAAGAAATAAAAAAATACCTAGAAACAAATGACAATGGAGATACGACGACCCAAAACCTATGGGACGCAGCAAAAGCAGTGCTAAGAGGGAAGTTTATAGTAATACAATCGTACTCAAGAAACAAGAATATCTCAAACAACCTAACCTTACACATAAAGCAATTAGAGAAAGAAGCACAAAAAACCCCCAAAAGTTAGCAAAAGAAAGAAATCATAAAGATCAGATAAGGAATAAATGAAAAAGAAATGAAGGAAACAATAGCAAAAATCAATAAAACTAAAAGCTGGTTCTTTGAGAAGATAAACAAATTTGATAAACCACTAGCCAGACTTATCAAGAAAAAAAGGGAGAAGACTCAAATCAATAGAACTAGAAATGAAAAAGGATAAGTAACGACTGACACTGCAGAAACACAAAGGATCATGAGAGATTGCTACAAGCAACTATATGCCAATAAAATGAACAATGTGGAAGAAATGGACAAATTCTTAGAAATGCACAACTTTCTGAGACTGAACCAGGAAGAAATAGAAAATATAAACAGACCAATCACAAGTAATGAAATTGAAACTGTGATTAAAAATCTTCCAACAAACAAAAGCCCAAGACCAAATGGCTTCACAGGCGAATTCTATCAAACATTTAGAGAAGAGCTAACACCCATCCTTCTCAAGCTCTTCCAAAATATTGCAGAGGGAGGAACACTCCCAAACTCATTCTATGAGGCCACCATCACCCTGATACCAAAGTAAGACAAAGATGTCACAAAAAAAGAAACCTATAGGCCAATATCACTGATGAACATAGATGCAAAAATCCTCAACAAAATACTAGCAAACAGAATCCAACAGCACATTAAAACGATCATACACCATGATCAAGTGGGGTTTATCCCAGGAATGCAAGGATTCTTCAATATATGCAAAACAAGCAATGTGATACACCATATTAACAAACTGAAGGATAAAAACCATATGATCATCACAATAGATGCAGAAAAAGCTTTCAATAAAATTCAAGACCCATTTATGATAAAAACTCTCCAGAAAGTAGGCATAGAGGGAGCTTACCTCAACACAATAACGGCCACATATGACAAACCCACAGCCAACATCATTCTCAATGGTGAAAAACTGAAACCATTTCCTCTAAGATCAGGAACAGGACAAGGTTACCCACTCTCACCACTACTATTCAAGATAGTTTTGGAAGATTTAGCCACAGCAATCAGAGAAGAAAAAGAAATAAAAGGAATCCAAATCAGAAAAGAAGAAGTAAAGATGTCACTGTTTGCAGATGACATGATACTATACATAGAGTCTTAAAGATGCTACCAGAAAACTGTTAGAGCTAATCAATGAATTTGGTAAAGTAGCAGGATACAAAATTAATCCACAGAAATCTCTTGCATTCCTATACACTAATGATGAAACATCAGGAAGAGAAATTAAGGAAACAGTCCCATTTACCATCGCAACAAAAAGAAAAAAATTACCTAGGAATAAACCTACCTAGGAAGACAAAAGACCTGTATGTGGAAAACTATAAGACACTGACGAAAGAAATTAAAGATGATACAAACAGATGGAGAGATATACCATGTTCTTGTATTGGAAGAATCAACATTGTGAAAATGACTATACTACCCAGAGCAATCTACAGATTCAATGCAATCCCTATCAAACTACCAATGGCATTTTTCACAGAAGTAGAACAAAAATTTCACAATTTGTATGGAAACACAAAAGACCCCAAGTGGCCAAAGCAATCTTGAGAAAAATAAACGGAGCTGGAGGAATCAGGCTCCCTGACTTCAGACTATACAACAAAGCTACAGTATTCAAGACAGTATGGTACTGGCACACAAACAGAAATATAGATCAATGGAACAGGATAGAAAACCCAGAGATAAACCCACGCATATATGGTCACCTAATTTATGACAAAGGAGGCAAGAACATATAGTGGAGAAAAGAGAGCCTCTTCAATAAGTGGTGCTGGGAAAACTGGACAGCTACATGTAAAAGAATGAAATTAGAACACTCCCTAACACCATACACAAAAATAAACTCAAAATGGATTAAAGACCTAAATGTAAGGTCAGACACTATCAAACTCTTAGAGGAAAACATAGGCAGGACACTCTATGACATAAATCACAGCAATATCCTTTTTGACCCACCTCCTAGAGAAATGGAAATAAAAACACAAATAAACAAATGGGACCTAATGAAACTTAAAAGCTTTTCAAAGCAAAGGAAACCATAAACAAGACAAAAACACAACCCTCAGAATGGGAGAAAATATGTACAAACGAAGCAACTGACAAAGGATTAATCTCCAAAATATCCAAGCAGCCCATGCAGCTCAATATCAAAAAACCCAACAATCCAATCCAAAAATGGGCAGAAGACCTAAACAGACATTTCTCCAAAGAACATATACAGATTTGCCAACAAACACATGAAAAGATGCTCAACATCACTAATCATTAGAGAAATGCAAATCAAAACTACAATGAGGTATCACCTCACACCAGTCAGAATGGCCATCATCAAACAATCAACAAACAATAAATGCTGGAGAGGGTGTGGAGAAAAGGGAACCCTCTTGCACTGTTGGTGGGAATGTAAATTGATACAGTCACTATGGAGAACAGTATGGAGGTTCCTTAAAAAACTAAAGATAGAACTGCCATATGATCCAGCAACCCCACTACTGGGCATATACCCTGAGAAAACATAATTCAAAAAGAGTTATGTACCCCAGTGTTCATTGCAGCTCTACTTACAATAGACAGGACATGGAAGCAACCTAAGTGTCCGTCGACAGATGAATGGATAAAGAAGATGTGGCACATATATACAATGGAATATTACTCAGCCATAAAAAGAAACAAAATTGAGTTATTTTAGTGAGGTGGATGGACCTAGAGTCTGTCATACAGAGTGAAGTAAGTCAAAAAGAGACAAACAAATACCATATGCTAACACATATATATGGAATTTTAAAAAAAAGGTTCTGATGAACCTAGGGGCAGGACAGGAATAAAGACGCTACATAGATAATGGACTTGAGGACATGCGGAGGGGGAAGGGTCAAGCTGGGACGAAGTGAGAGGGTAGCATTTACATATATACACTACCAAATGTAAAACAGGTAGCTAGTGGGAAGCAGTTGCAGAGCACAGGAAGATCAGCTCGGTGCTTTGTGACCACCTAGAGGGGAGGGATAGAAAGGGTGGGAGGGAGGGAGATGCAAGAGGAAGGGGATATGGGGTTATATGTACACATATTAGTGATTCATTTTGTTACACAGCAGAAACTAACACAACATTGTAAAGCAATTATACTCCAATAAAGATGTTAAATTTAAAAATTTAAAAAATAAAATGTTAAACGTACACCTACTATATGATTCAGCCATTCCAATCCTAGAAATATACCGAAGACAAAAAAAAGCATATGTCCTTACAAAGACTGGCACACAAATATTCCCAGCAGCTTCATTTGAAATAGTCAAAACATAGAAACAATCCAGGTGGCCATGAACAAGTAAATGGATAAACAACTTGTGATAGACAGACCCTCAAAACTGAATGCTATGCAGCAATGAAAGAATGAACTATTGATATATGTAAAAACATGGAGGAATTTCAAAATAATGATGCTGAAGGAAGGTAGTCAGACACAAAATGGTACATACTGGATGACTCCATTTATACGAAATGCTAGAAAACACACACCTGTCTCTAGGGACAGAAAGATGAGTAGTTGTCTGGGGATGGGAAAGGGGGACAAAGAGGGGGATGGGAAAGATTAAAGAGGGGAACGAAGAAGTTTGAAGGGTGATGTATATGTTCACTGTCTTGATTGTGGTGACAGTTTTACAGTGTAAATCTGTCTAAACTTATCAAACTGTATGGTTAATGTGTGTACTTTTAGGTCAATTACACCTCAATTTTTAAAAAATGGATTCCTTTAGAATAAAAAAGACTAAAAAGCCATTTCAATGTGTGACCATTCATTGGCCCCTTCTTTTAAAAATCATATAAGATAATTGTAGGACAACTGAGGAAATTTATCTATGGATTACATAGATATATGAAATTAGGGATTTTTTTCTTAGGTATAACAACAGTACTGTAGGGAAATTTTTTTCTTTTAGAAGATTCACCCAAAAGGATTTAGGATGAAGAGCTGATTTCTACAGATTAAATAAAAGAAAAAATACTGAGAGAGAGAGAGGAAGAGAAGAAGTAAATGTGATATAATGTTAATTGTTGAATCTAGGTTGAGGTTATATAAATGTTCATTTGACTATTTTTTTTAATTTTTGTATTTTTGAAATTTTTCATAATAAAAGGATGAGTACACATTATTCTCTTTCATTTCACTCTTGTCTTCAGTCAGTAAGCAATAATACTAAGTAGGAGTATTTTTAAAATATCCTCCTATGTAGCAGAAAACTATAGTCATAAAATCTTCAATCATTTAACTGGTAAAAATTTATTCTCTCTTTGAGCGGCTGAGATCACTCCACAGATATTAGCACAGGCTGTTAATGACGCAACTAACAATAATAATGATCATAGCAGCGAACTACCATTGGCACTAACCATGTTCTACAATATTTACACGTATTTTAACTCTTACCGCTCTTAATATAATTTTCTTAACAATCTGATATTGTAGATATTATTACATCATCCCTATTTTGCAGATGAGAAAACAATACAAAGAAGATTAACCAGCTCACCACGAGTTCCACAGGGTAACTGGAGGATTGGGTACTCAAGACCAGCAGTCTAGGCCTACAGCTTGTGCTGTCAAGTCTGAGGTCACAAATTCCAATGCCGCTGAAGTCCAAGTCAAGTGGGAATAACCAGGTAGGGGCTGTAACAAATTGGTGTGTGTGCTCCCTGCTTCTTGGTCGATATTGCCACATGGACTTTTGTAGCCACATGTATTTTGTTTGGATTTTTCAAGAAAAGCCAGAAATATGGATTTTTAGGTGAAATGTCCTAGTTGCTTTTGTTTACACTGGTGGCCTATTTCTTTTTTTAAAAAACAGTGCTGCTAAGAAAGCAAAAATTTTAAAAGAATTAATGTGGCCCATAGCTACCAGTTTGCAATCTATGGCGAATCAATTAAAGCCCCTTGGCGCTGCTGCATTAAGAAATAATTAAGAATTTCCAAAAAATTATCTTTCGAGGATCCATGATCCAAGCTGTTGGTTCACAAACTGTCCCTCATGCACGGAGGGCACAGAGAGACCAAAGAAAGAGGCGGATCACTCTGGATTGGTAGGTGGCTGTTAGAATAAGCAAGGGAACTTTCAGAGGAGGTTCGTCTTGAGGGGCTGCAAGGTGAGTAGATCTCCGCACCTGCCTGCCCAGATCTTAAAAGCTTTATATAGAGGCCTTAGTGGGATTCAGTCACATACACAGTCCAGATGGTCTCAACAACACATTGCTCTCTCAAGGTTGCATCCTTGAAATGGCTCTGGCTGTGGCAGCAGTGGGCGGAATGGACATTTCAAGGATGGGGTGGGAATGAGGATCCTCCAAATGCCTGGGTCCAGCTCACAGGTCAAGGGGTAGTCACGACCTCTCAATGACCTCCTCCAACACAAGCCAAGGGTTAAACTATCTACTTCCATCCACTGATCCTGTTCAATGACAATTCTGAAACTAGAAATCCTGTCATGCCAAAACACTGGATGGGTAACAGGTTTTGTGGAATGCACAGCAGTACACACAGAACCTAGGGTGTGCCTTAACTCTCCACAATTTCACCAAGTCCCTACGTCTACAGTACACAGAGGGGACACAGAAGGGACAGCATTAACAAGAAAATCCTTTTCTAATCTCTGCCCTTACACGACCCCACCTTATCAACTTTCCAGAAGGAAAGGCAGAAATGAAACAGATCAAAGTCTCTACTTTCTCTGCTCAGTGCCCTCAACAGACAACGTAAATGTGCAGAACCATACCTTTATCCTGCCTTGTGCCTTTCCTATTCAGCACCCTGTGCAAGATCAGAGGTTTCTGGGGGCCTCACTGCCTACATGCTCTTTGCTCTGCTGTCAGTCTCGTAGCACTCCTCTTTCTCCACCCACGACGGGGCTCAGCAACTCACCGATGAGCCTTCATTCAGAGCCAAAAAGAAAGGGAAAGGTGGGAGTAAAAGAACAGAACTCCTAGCATGAGTACCCCTGATATAAACCTCCAAAAGCTAACCCTTCGGCGCTGGCAACCCCACAGGCAGTCAGTGCCAAGTAGAAATCAAGGTCATAATAACACGAATGTTTAAGCACTTACTGTGTACTAGATATTAAGTAAGGCACTCTCTGAACATCACCATCTGAGGGCCATTTCACAGATGGAGAAACTGAGTCAGAATCAATTTACCAGCCTCTGGTCAAGAGTTCACCTTTAGTAAATTCTACACCTAGGATTCAAATCCAGACCTCATGCCAGTGCCTGAGTTTCTTCCGTAACCCTGTATCTCAAAGACCAAGGGTTTGTGGTGAAGAGGAGAGAAATGAGAATTAGAAAAAACTAAACTTTGAGAGCAAAGATTGATACCTCCCTATCCTCTGCCACAGCTCCCTGCCTGCTAAAAAGACTTGAGCTGTTTCTCACAGGCTTACCTAGTACCTCTGCAACAGAATCACCTAGGGAGATAATTTAAAATGCAGATTCCTGGGCCCTCCTCCAGCCCTAATAAATCTACATCTCTAAGGTAGGGACCAGCAATGTGCATTTTTAATTGCTCTTCCAAGGTGAATTTTAACCAGTTCTCCAGGTGAACCACTGGATTTGATGATTCAGAAAAGGAGCAAGGCAGAGTTTAAAAATCTTGAACAGTAATTTAAAGGCAAAAAAAAGACATTTTAAAGTCACAACACAGGAAGGAATTTTGCTGTCAGACTTATACAATTTTTAATTTTTTAAGAGAACAATTATTACCGGCAAACATCTGAAGGAAATCTGGTCCATTTATTTTACTTGTTTTGACGTCTGCAGACAATGACAAGCTGGAGGGAAAAACAGGTTTAAGGTTTGCAGCAATTAGCTAATTTGTGACTGATTATTTAAAATATAATACATGCAGCTCTGTGCTTCTCCAGAGGGGAGAGTTACAAATTACTATGGTTGTTGCTGCTGCTGCCACTGCTGGTATTATTGTTGTTTTTAAAAGATTGCAGCCTTCAGAGATGTTTGGGAATATTAATGTTGTTTGAGGTTTGTCAGGTTGCCATAGCCACCTCGGTTCCCTTCTGCCAGCAGGACGTAAAGCATTGGGAGTCAGAACTGCAAAGGAATCCACAGTGTAAATGCAAACTGGGAAGCCGCCTCTTTCCTTCCCACATTTCCACACCTTGTTCGTTTTGATACATTGACCAAAACACACCTGCTTCCAGCCCGCAAGCCCTCTCATGCTTGTGTTCTCTCCAGCTCATTTACCCTCCCCCTCTCCCCTCCATTCCCCTAGTACCCCTTCACTGTGCTCTTTTAAACCCTTGGACACACATTCTCACTCAAACCCTTCTAGTAACACTTCCTCTACCTTCTCTCCTTAACTGAAACCTGGCTTTGCCCAGATAATGATACTACTGAACTCTCAAGTGTACACAGATCCTGGTGATGTCATCTTTCCTCCCCCTCACCCCCCGCTAATCCACCCCTAGTCCCATCATCCCAAAATCTCAGCGACTAGAAGTAGGTCATTATCAATCTCAGTATTTCTGCTTCCTCTGCTGATTCACCATTGCCATTCAAGGACTCCTCTCTCCTTTGAACTTCCTCTGTCTGACCATGCCACCCTTTTCTGATCTCCTTCTTTGTCTTCTAGCCTCTGGGGGACCTCCAAGCTTTCCTGTTGGTGCTGCCCCTCCCCCGCTGAGAGGCCACACATGGATTAGACCCCCAGCCACAGCCACTTGACCCCCTCTACTCCAAATCTGCGGCTTCAGCTCCATCTCGTGCTGATTTAAGTCCCACCTACAGGCCCAAAGCCAGTGCTTCCAGCACTGGGATAATTTTCCTACAACTTGACTGACATTCTCTTTGCAACCCCAAAGCATGGCAAGCAATAGGACGTGGTGCTTAGAAATACGGTGTCTGGATTAAACTCCACAGGTAAAGTCCTGGCTTTACCACTTACTGCTTTCGTGGTTGAACTTTCCAGGCCTCAGCTTCCTCATCCATAAAATGATGACAATAATATCATCTATTTCATAGGGTTGTTATGAAGACTGAAAAAGAAACCTCCTTAGTATAATTTAGACTGTTTGAAGGTAAGAGAAAGCCCAACTCAGACTAGCATAAAAAAACAGAAGTGCGGGGCTTCCCTGGTGGCGCAGTGGTTGAGAATCTGCCTGCCAATGCAGGGGACACGGGTTCGAGCCCTGGTCTGGGAAGATCCCACATGCCGCGGAGCAACTAGGCCCGTGAGCCACAATTACTGAGCCTGCGCGTCTGGAGCCTGTGCTCCACAACAAGAGAGGCCACGATAGTGAGAGGCCCGCGCATCGCGATGAAGAGTGGCCCCCGCTTGCCGCAACTGGAGAAAGCCCTCGCACAGAAACGAAGACCCAACACAGCCATAAATAAATAAATAAATAAATTTAAAATTTAAAAAAAAAAAAAAAAAACAGAAGTGTTTTATTGGCTCACTTTTCTCAAAGTCCAGAGGAAAGGTAGGCTTCAGGCTTGGATTGATTCAGTGGTTCAGCCATGGATCAAGGATCTAATTTCTCTCCCTCTGTTCTGTCTTCTAAGGTGTCAGATTCAGTTTAAGGCTGGTTCTCCCTCATGCTTATGAGAGTCTATCATTGGATTATAGGCTTCCTCATCCAAAACAAAGGAGTGAAGAAAATGATCACTTCGAAAAGCTCTCCCAGAATAGTAATGGAGAACTTTTCCAGACATTCTTAGAAAACCTCTCAGGTCCCATTGTCCAGTGTGAATAACAAGCCCATTCTGGAACCATTGCCTGGATCAGAGGAATTACTAATTGGCTCAGACCTGCTCAAACGGACCAATCACTGTAGCATCGGAGAGGGGATTACAAACCCTGGAAAATATTTATCTGCCTATAAACTGCACAGTAAGTATGAGATGGAGACGGAGAGGGGAATGGATGCCGGGGAAATGACCTAAGACCCACTGTGCAGAGTCAACTCCTTAGTTAATGATGGGCAATTAGTAAACACTATGCTAATATTAGCACTTATTATTATGTCATTTTTACCTTTGATGACTACTTCTCATTCTTCTTTGTATTATCATTTATTATTTACATGATAGTCTCTCTATACTCTCTCATCCTCAAGCTTATCAATACTTAAGGCAGTGTGCTTTCCTGAGTTTTTTTTACCCCTAACGTGGTTCACCCCAAACTCTGTACCTAGCAGAGTGAATAAAAAGAAGAGAGCTTCATGGGCTTCCCTGGTGGCGCAGTGGTTGAGAATCTGCCTGCCAATGCGGGGGACACGGGTTCGAGCCCTGGTCTGGGAAGATCCCACATGCCGCGGAGCAACTAGGCCCGTGAGCCACAACTACTGAGCCTGCGCGTCTGGAGCCTGTGCTCCGCAACAAGAGGCCACGACAGTGAGAGGCCCGTGCACCGCGATGAAGAGTGGCCCCCGCGTGCCGCAACTAGAGAAAGCCCTCACACAGAAACGAAGACCCAACACAGCCAAAAATAAGTAAATAAATAAATAAATAATTTAAAAAAAAAAAAAAGAAGAGAGCTTCAATAAATGCTGGTTGAATACATGAATAGACTACAAAAATGGTTGTAACCAGTGACAAAGCCTCTCTGGCAGGAGTTAAAGATTATGCAATGTTCTCATGCCCTTCAGTAAAGAACAACTTAACACATTTAAAAAATATTCTTTCTTGTACAAAATAATATTACTAACCCCCCACTGACTACCCAGGCACAGACAGCGAATATGTCTTTGTTATTTTCTAACTGATCAGTAAAAGCTTATTCTTTAACACAATTACACACAATTTATTCTTTTTCAGTTTTCTTTCACAATAACTTTTGAAGTAGATGATTCCATTTGACCAGACTACATGCAGTACAAAGAATACTATGAGACACGTGATTTTTTTTGGTCACTGTACCTTCATAATGAAAGCTAAGAAACCTTCAAATTGGTACATTTTAACTAAGAGCTATACTTCTCAAAACCACAAAATAACAGGAAAAACCCCCATATTACACAGTACGAAGTTATAAGATATTTATGTAGGAAAAGACTTCCCTGTTCAGGTTATTCTTTAAAATGTCCCATTTTACATAAAATATACTTCAATTTTAAACCAACTTAGATATATGCCTTATTCTGCCTTTTTTTTTTTAGTAAATAACATCACTTCCAAAGAAGTTTATTTTAATGTTTTTAAAAAGTAGGTAATATCAGCAATTCTATAATAAGGCAACTTACTAATGGGTAGCTGTAATTTTTAGATAGACATGGTAAATGGCTCGGTATGTGAGGTTTTTTTTTTAATTCTTTGTATTTCTTTTAAAGTCTGCAGGATTCCAGAATTTTATTACCTGAAAATTATCTGACTTTTAAAAAATACATTATTAAACTTGAAACTGTCTTTGAGAGAAGAAAAGTGTGTGGGAGACTATAAAACATACTGGCAGCCTAAGAGTAAAATGAGGGAAAATGTGGATTCCCTGTCTTTTAACTGAGAGGCTGTAGCAATGCAAAACCTTCACTTCTTGTCTGTGGAGACCATGCAGTGAATTTTAAGAGGGGAATCTGATGAAAGAGTAAAACAGGAAATGTTTAGAGAATACAAACTAGTCAGACTATCTGAATTTCACAAAAAAGATAGTAATAAATTTAAAACTAATTATAGCACATGAGTCCAATCCGGGTAACACTACATATATAAAGCTATATTATACATTTGACATCTAATAATCCACGTGCACGACCTCTCACGTTTTTATTTCATGTGCCTCTTAAAATCGCCACCTTGGTTATCTCTAGCCTCAAGCTTTTCACCATCCAATACAAAGTACAGACTCAGAAAATAATGAAACAACATGAAGGATAGTTAATGCAGTGGACAGTAGTACATCCCCATAGAATTTGATGCCTGATGCAACTCCATGAAGTAGATATTGTTACCTGAGGCCAAGATGTTAAATAATTTTTCTCTATGCTTCTGAGTATTGGGAATCAGGTCCCAAAGCCCCTGACTGCATTGCAATGTGACATCTAACCAATAAGTCTCTTTCCCAAAGCAAAATCCAGCAGAGAAAGTGTGCACCGTTGATCTCATACATCCAACTAAATAGCCAAAAGGCTGTGCAATGTAAGTTATCCTATTACCTCTGTTGGATTTGGAGGATGAGTCACTTGGGTGAGGCTTCTGATGTTTCCTCAGTGATCAGCATGCTTGATGGAGCAGCCAAAGTTCATTCAAACCCGTACTCCCTGCAGTCTCCACTCTGGCTTCTCTGGCGACCCTAAGTATAGAAACAGAGTAGGATGCAACAAACATACTATAGAAAGAGCCCTAACCTCAGTCATGTTTACAAATGACCTCTTTGAGATGCACAATATCACTCAATATTTGAAAGAAAAAATTAAGAGAAAAATTAAATGCCTTTTTTGCCCATAAAATTTAAACAATATGAATTGTTTTAAATGTCTCACTTGTGGGTAGATAAATTGATGTACTCATGATGGATTTAAATTTTAAACATGCATACCTTTCGAGCCAGTAATTCCATTTCTATAAATGTATCCCTAGAAAAGTATTCAAAGATATATGCAAAAAATATTATAGTGTTGGGGCTTCCCTGGTGGCGCAGTGGTTAAGAATCCTCCTGCCAATGCAGGGGACACAGGTTCGAGCCCTGGTCGGGGAGGATCCTACATACCGCGGAGCAACCAAGCCCGTGCACCACAGCTGCTGAGCCTGCGCTCTAGAGCCCGTGAGCCACAACCACTGAGCCCACGTGCCACAACTGCTGAAGCCTGCATGCCTGGAGCCCATGGTCTGCAGCAGGAGAGGCCCACCGCAATAAGAAGCCACACACCGTAGCAGAGCAACTAGATAAAGCCCGTGCGCAGCAGCCAAAGAAAAATATTAGTGTTGAATAAGAAAGTAGCTAAATTTATTATAGTAAATCCATGCAATGGAATGCCATGAAGCCTCTAGAAAAAATGAGGTAAATCTATATATACTGATATGGAAAATATCCCAATTTTATTGCAGAGTGAGGAAAAGCAGTTTGATAACAAACCTTTAATATGAGTTCTATTTGCACATTATGATCTTACTTGTGAAAAGGCTGTATATGTATTTTTTTCCTTGTAGACATAGAAATTTCTGGAAGTACAAAATACACAAAATACTGATAGCCTGTGGAGTGGGAGAAGGGCCAATGTGGGATACAACAGGACCTTAACTTTCCACCTTATTTTTCTTTATGTTGAAAATTTTTACCATGAGAAGGGCAAAAAATTCTCTTCTCCCATGTCTTGGTTGTATGAGGGTGAACATGGATGATGTAAATGTTCCATGTAAAGAACCTGTCAGACACCTGGAACCCATGAATGTTGGTTCTCCCATTCAAACACGAGTGTGCGTGTGTGCACACACACACAAACACACAACCCACTCCTTTCCAACACCTTCTGAACCCTGACACCATTTTACATGCCGCCAATCTTACCATACATATCCATTATCTTTTAGATATCCTTATTCCATTCAAGGGAGAACTGAAGAAAGGCACAAGGAGAAGATTTAATTTGGACATTGTTGTCCCCTAATACCTAGCTTAGGTTTTTTCAAAAGAGAAAGGTAGTATTTTATTTTCCATTTTCAAAACAGAGGGAAATAACATCTTCCCAGGTACTATCAGTGACATAGGAAAATACTTCATCCTGCTTCCTACTCCAATCAATCTTGAAAGAGAGACTGGGCTGGGAACATTTAAAACATGCCTCAACTGTTATTGAAAACCACAAGAATGATGAAACTTCATGCATAACGATGTTGAAATAACCCTCCATGAATTGTGGGGATTCTGACAGGCAGTGAAATGTATGACTCCTTTCCTCCATCCCAAATCACAGAAACAGTAAAAAGCTACCTTCCAGGTCAATGGTCTCCAAAATAGATGTTGATCTCACACCCCAGCAGTAAAGAAACTTTGAACAAGCATCCTCAACATATTTTTATTTACTTATAAATCATATACATCACACCATTGTACTAATATATTAAAATATGAGCAAATATAAAAGTAGAAAATAAAATGGATGAAATTTAAAATACATAGAAAATCAAGCATCTAGTATTTTCTTCCCACACTCACCCGATGGGATACTGTTCCAAGTAACTCAAATAGCAGCTACCATGGTGTCTCATACACAATTATGAAATTTACATTTCTAATATCACATGAGTTATTATACCAATGAAAAAGTTTCAGGACAATGCTTTCTGTTGTAATGCCTCCTCAGATGGCCTAGAAGTATATAATTAAATTGAGAAAATAAATAATTCTTCTTTCAACTTGTTTGGGGGAGAGTGGATAATATTTAATGAGTCCTTTCTCAGTGCCAAGATTTAAAACATCTCATATTTAATGTTCCCAACAACTCTGTATGGTGGACCCTTTACAGATACAGAAAGAGGATTAAAGTGGTCCAAGATCAACTAGTTAGAAACTGGTAAGGGATAGTATCAGAATCTGGTTGGACTGATTTCAATATCTAAACACTTACTCCTCTTTACTGCCTAGAAAAGAAAAACATTAGGGGTCAAAAATGTGTAAACATGGTTATAGAATCTGAGATCACAAAATACTGTAGAGTCAAAAAGATGAGAAGCAGTTTGAGAGTTGGGCCTTCTCTCCTATATCCCTGATTTCTATCGCTCTCTTTTTTTTTTTTTTTTGTGGGATCTTAGTTCCCTGACCAGGGATTGAACCTGGGCCCTCGTCAGTGAGAGCATGGAGCCCTAACCACCAGACCGCCAGGGAATTCCCTCTGTCACTCTCTTGCTACATAGAGTGATTCTTCTGTAGCTAAAGTGGAATAGGACCCTGCTGTATTAATCCCTGGGCACAGTCAACTCTAAGAATTTTGGTAGGAGAGGTTTAGGAAAAAATTTTTTCACAAATTTTTAAGTTATCTCTCTATATCCTATTACTTTCTTCAGATTGAAAATAAAACCCACATAGATTTTTTTTTTAACTTTAAATTGTGCATATCATTTATGTGAAAATTCTTCTTCAAAGAACTTACTCTGAGTCAGCGGTTTTCAATGGCGGAGAAATTCTGGCTCCTAGGGGACATTTGGCAATGTCTGCAGACTGTTTTGGCTGTCACAACGAGGAGTGGAGGTGCTACTGGCATCTAGTGGATAGAGGCCAGGGATGCTGCCCAGCCTCCTAAAGTGCACAGGACAGTCCCCACAACAGCAACAAAAAGTTTCCTTACCAAAATGTCAATAGTGCCAAGTTTGAGAAATTTTGCTCTAAGGAAATAATCAGTAATATGTCAAAGATGACTATCCAGATGTGTTCATTAGCACTGTTTGTGACAGTTTCATAATCTGAGACTCATTAAATTACAGTGCCTCCATTCACTGGAATGCTGTAGACATTAAAATGATGTGAAAGTTTTTAATAATATGAAGAAATGCTCATGATATTTGTCCTAAAATAATATATTTAGTATGAGTAGAGCATTGTAAAAGTATACATATACTTGTGTATAGGCCTGGAAACTACTTTGAAAGAGTACCAACCAAAATAAGTATACCATTTATTTTACCATTTATTTCTAAAGAGTGGTAGGGAATTCATACAAAAGATACTTCACAATTAATGTCATTAAAAATACCTATACCATTTATCATCCTGAGGAGAAGGACATTTGATATAAGCCATTATCTCAAAAGCTATACAAACTTCCTAAGTATATAAGGCTTTGTACCCTTTCTTTTCTGAATGTGTCATTGGAAGAGTTTTACTTCCTGACATTAAGTTCTTTAATGGTAGAAAAGAGGAGCGGCTGGTGTTTCTCACCAGGTGCCTCGTGATGGCAGCAGGCAGAGTTCACTGGGCATTTTTGTTCAGAGCCAAAATAGCACCTACTATTCTCATTCCTTCTCTTTAAAAGCCTTCATTGTTATTCTATGATTCAAAAGTAGAATTACTCGCTTCCACCCACACCAAAAACAGTATGGTCATGACACTCTGCAAATTCAATAAATGTTTCAAACATCATGAACACTCATCTCCAGTTGAGAATGTTTTATGAGTAAAAGGCATTATGATATTGTCTGCTATGCAACCTTATAACTTCCATACTGGGGTGTAAACTGTTGATGTTGCTGATAAATTATCATTATTTTAGTGACCAGTAGCCTCATGTGAAGAAGGAAGCAAAATGGCAACAAGTTCTCATAAATACCACAATGTTTATATCAATCAACAAAACTGATTAGTTTTGCTCACCAGTATAATTGAACTTCTAATCTGGATTGGAGAGAAAGGGAAGGTGGGTGTGGGGGTGGGGTGAAGTGGGGACAATTTGGCCACACTACTTGATGTCAATATAATACAATTAGAAATTTAAAATTTTTATGGTATAGTAAAGGAAAAAAAAAAAACTCCCATAAAAGAGATAGATCTCCTCTACAGAAGAATTCCAAATAATTTGAGTAGATATTGTCCCTCAAGGAGGTGGGACTTAACTCTCCATCCCTGAGTGTGAGCTGTGCTTAGTGACTTGTTTCCAAAGAGTAAGAGTATGGAAGGCTGAAAAAAGTAGCCTTACAGTGGCGATCCGGACAAGCTCTACCTCCACCACGTGATCAAGGTTAACATCACTAGTGATAAGTTATGCTGACAGTATACTCTCTTGATATGATATAATGAGAATGGCATTTCACTTTTGTGATCTTCCACAACCATATACTAATCATGAGGAAAAACTTCAAACAAACCCAAAATGAGAGACATTCTATAAAAAAGATTGATTTCAAAACTTTTAAGGTCATCAAAAGACAAAAACAAACAAACAAACAAAACACAAGAACAGAAAGTCTGAGAAACTAGCATAGACCAGAGAAGGTTAAGGAGACATGTAATGTCTCCTGGATGATTCTGAAACAGAAAAAGGACAGTATTAAAAAACTATTAAAACTTGAATAAAGTATGGAGATTAGTTAATAGTAATGAACTAATGTTGGTTTCTTAGTGGTAACAAATGTACCATAGTAATATAAGATGTAAATAATAGGAAAAACTTGGTGAAGGGTATTTGGGAACTCTCTGTAATATCTTTGCAACTTTTCTGTAAATCTAAAACTATTCTAAAATTAAAAGTTTATTTAAACAAAAAATAAATTTAAAAGTACCACAAAAATATCTGTCCTGTTAGAATTTTTTTTAAGTTATGGGTAAAAATGAACATTAAAACTCGAATTAATTAGATAATAAAAGAATAGTATGAACAATTTTATGCTAACAAATTTAATAACTGAGATGAAAGGAACAAATTTTCTGAAAATGACAACTTACCATGACTGAAACAAAACAGAAAATATGAATACCCCTATTAAGTAATCAAATTCATTATTAAATGCCATCCCAAACTCTAGGCCCAGATAGATGGGCCTAGATCAGTCTGTCACTGATGCAGTCTGTTGCACATTTAGGAGAAGAATAACACAAATCTCATGCTAACTCTATCATAAAATTAAAAGGGGGAAAACAATTCTTATTTTATGAAGCTGACATAATCTTAATAGCAAACCTGATAAAGATATGACAAAAAAGAAAAGCACAAATCAACATCTCTCAAAAATATGTACACAAGCATCATTTTTTTTTAAGTCAAATGTTTTAAGCAATACATAAAAAGAATAACACACCATTAGCAAGCAGGTTATCTGAGGTATGCAAGGTTGGTTTAACATTTGAAAATCAATATACATAACTTACCATGTTCAGACTAAAAACAAAAATTCATATGATAATCTCAATAGATGAAGAATAAACACTTGACACAATGTAACACCCATTCATGATTAAAACCCTCAGTCAACTAGGAACAGAAAATAACTCACTTCATCTGATATAGGGAATCTATGAAAAACCAATAACTGACATTACACTGTATGGTGAAATATTGGGCACTTTCTCACTAAACAAGAATAAGACAAAAATGCCAATCCTCACTACACCTATTGAATGGGGATCCATCTATTGCAATAAGACAAGTATTGGGTGGGCCAAAATGTTCATTCTGTTTTTTCTGTAAGATGGCTCTAGCAGCACTTAGTTGTTTTTAACTTCATGTGAAACAATTTTGTTAGATTGTATTGCGACAGCAGTCATATCAGCGTGCATTTAAAAAAAGAGATCAAAATTGGTGAATTTTTGTGTAGCCATTTTAATACTGAAGATGGAAGAAAAAAAGGAACGTTTTCAGGATCTTATGCCTTATTATTTCAAGAAAGGTCAAAACCAACTAAAACACACAAAAAGATTTGTGCAGTTTATGGAGAAGGTGCTGTGACTGATCGAACGTGTCAAAAGTGGTTTGCGAAGTTTTGTGCTGGAGATTTGTCACTGGACGATGCTCCACGGTCAGGTAGGCCAGCTGAAGTTGATAGCGATCAAATCAAAACAATAATTGAGAACAATGAATGTTATACCACGCTGGAGATAGCTGACATACTCAAAATATACAAATCAAGCATTGAAAATAAAGCACCAGCTTGGTTATGTGAATCGCTTTGCTGTTTGGTTTCCATATAAGTTAAGCGAAAAAAACCTTCTTGACATATTTCCGCATAAGATTCTCTACTGAAATGTAATGAAAATGTTCCATTTTTAAAACAAATTGTAACGGGCGATGAAAAGTGGATACTGTACAACAATGCAGAACAGAGGAGATCGTGAGGCAAGCAAAATGAACCACCACCAACCACACCAAAGGCTGTTCTTCATCCAAAGAAGGTGATGTTGTGTATATGATGGGATTGTAAGGGAGTCCTCCATTATGAGCTCCTGCCATAAAACCAAACAATTAATTCCAACAAGTACTGCTCCCAATTAGACCAACTGAAAGCAGCACTCAACAAAAAGCATCCAGAATTAGTTGACAGAAAACACATAATCTTCCATCAGGATAACACAAGACCGCATGTTTCCTTGATGATCTGGCAAAAACTGTTATAGCTTGGCTGGGAAGTTCTGATTCATCCGCCGTATTCACCACACATGGCACCTTCGGATTTCCAATTATTTCGGTCCATACAAAATTCATTTAGTGGAAAAAATTTCAGTTCCCTGGAAGACTATAAAAGGCACCTGGAACAGTTCTTTGCTCAAAAAGATAAAAAGTTTTGGGAAGATGGAATTATGAAGTTGCCTGAAAAATGGCAGAAGGTAGTGGAACAAAAGGATGAATACGTTGTTCAATAAAGTTCTTGGTGGAAATGGAAAATGTGTCTTTTATTTTTACTTAAAAAAACCAAAAAAAAAAAAAAAACCAAAGGCACTTTTTAGCCCACCCAATAAAAGAATTAAAAGGCATACTGATTAGAAAGGAGGAAGCAAAACTGTCTCTATTTGCAGCTGACATAATTGCTTACTTGGAAAATTTTAAGGAATCTATAAAATAGCTACTAAAGAGTAAATTTGAAAATTTTGCAGGGTATAAGAAAAATATACAAAAAAACTTGCATTTTTACATACATGGCATTCAACAATTTAAAAAATGATTTTTAAAATTACATTTACAATAGCATCAAAAATAAATTTGGAATTAGAAAATTAGAAAATAATTAAGAGAGGGAGAGCTTAAAGATGGTGGAAGAGTAAGACGTGGAGATCACCTTCCTCCCCACAAATACATCAGAAATACATCTACACGTGGAACTGCTCGTATAGAACACCTACGGAACGCTGGCAGAAGACCTCAGACCTCCCAAAAGGCAAGAAACTCCCCACATACCTGGATAGGGCAAAAGAAAAAAGAAACAACAGAGACAAAAGAATAGGGACGGGACCTGCACCAGTGGGAGGGAGTTGTGAAGGAGGAAAGGTTTCCACACACTAGGAAGCCCCTTCGCGGGCGGAGACTGCGGGTGGCAGAGGAGGGAAGCTTCGGAGCCACGGAGGAGAGTGCAGCCACAGGGGTGCGGAGGGCAAAGCAGAGAGATTCCCACAGAGAGGATCGGTGCCAACGAGCACTCACCAGCCTAAGAGGCTTGTCTGCTCACCCGCCGGGGTGGGCGGGGGCTGGGAGCTGAGGCTCGGGCTTCGGAGGTCAGATCCCAGGAAGAGTACTGGGGTTGGCTGCGTGAACACAGCCTGAAGGGGTTAGTGCGCCACCGTGAACCGGGAGGGAGTCCAGGAAAACGTCTGGAGCTGCCCAAGAGACTTTTTCTTGCCTCTTTGTTTCCTGGTGCACGAGGAGAGGGGATTAAGAGAGCCGCTTAAAGGAGCTCCAGAGACAGGCGTGAGCCGCAGCTATTTGCGCGGACCCCAGAGACAGGCATGAGATGCTAAGGCTGCTGCTGCAGCCACCAAGAAGCCTGTGTGCAAGCACAGGTCACTATCCACACCGCCCTCCCCCCCACGGGATCTTGTGCAGCCCGCCACTGCCAGGGTCCCGTGACCCAGGGACAACTTCCCCGGGAGAACGCACGGTGCGCCTCAGGCTGGTGCAACGTCACGCCGGCCTCTGACGCTGCAGGCTCGCCCCGCATCCGAACCCCTCCCTCCCCCCGGCCTGAGTGAGCCAGAGCCCCCGAATCAGCTGCTCCTTTAACCCCGTCCTGTGTGAGTGAAGAACAGACGCCCTCAGGCTACCTACACACAGAGGCGGGGCCGAATCCAAAGCTGAACCCCAGGAGCTGTGGGAACAAAGAGAAAGGGAAATTTCTCCCAGCAGCCTCAGGAGCAGCGGATAAAAGCTCCACCATTAACTTGATGTACCTGCATCTGTGGAATACCTGAATAGACAACGAATCATCCCAAATTGAGGAGGTGGACTTTGGGAGCAAAGATAAATTTTTTTACCCCCTTTTTCTCTTTTTGTGAGTGTGTATGTGTATGCTTCTGTGTGTGATTTTGCCTGTATAGCTTTGCTTTTACCATTTGTCCTAGGGTTCTGTCCATCCATTCTTTGTGTTTTTTTGTTTGTTTGTTTCCTTTTTAAAATGTTTTTCTTAATAATTATTTATTATTTTCTATTTTAATAACTTTATCTTATTTTATTTTACTTTATTTTATTTTATTTTATTTTATCCACTTTCTTTCTTTCTTTCTATTTTTTCTCCCTTTTATTTTGATCCGTGTGGATGAAAGGCTCTTGGTGCTCCAGCCAGGACTCAGTGCTGTGCCTCTGAGGTGGGAGCGCCAACTTCAGGACACTGGTCCACAAGAGACCTCCCAGCTCCACGTGATATCAAACGGCGAAAATCTCCCAGACATCTCCATCTCAACGCCAAGACACAACTGCACTCAACGACCAGCAAGCTACAGTGCTGGACACCCTATGCCAAACACCTAGCAAGACAGGAACACAACCCCATCCATTAGCACACAGGCTGCCTAAAATCATAATAAGGCCACAGACACCCCAAAACACACCACCAGACGTGGACCTGCCCACCAGAAAGACAAGATCCAGCCTCATCCACCAGAACACAGGTACTAGTCCCCTCCACCAGGAAGCCAACACAACCCACTGAACCAACCTAAGCCACTGGGGACAGACAATAAAAACAACGGGAACTACGAACTTGCAGCCTGTGAAAAGGAGACCCCAAACACAGTAAGTTAAGCAAAATGAGAAGACAGAAAAACACACAGCAGATGAAGGAGCAAGGTAAAAATCCACCAGACTTTACAAATGAAGAGGAAATAGGCAGTCTACCTGAAAAAGAATTCAGAATAATGATAGTAAAGATGATCCAAAATCTTGGAAATAGAATAGAGAAAACATAAGAAATGTTTAACAAGGACCTAGAAGAGCTAAAGAGCAAACAAACAATGATGAACAACACAATAAATGAAATTAAAAATTCTCTAGAAGGGATCAATAGCAGAATAACTGAGGCAGAAGAACGGATAAGTGACCAGGAAGATGAAATAGTGGAAATAACTACTGCAGAGAAGAATAAAGAAAAAAGAATGAAAAGAACTGAGGACAGTCTCAGAGACCTCTGGGACAACATTAAATGCACCAACATACGAATTATAGAGGTCCCAGAAGAAGAAGAGAAAAAGAAAGGGACTGAGAAAATATTTGAAGAGATTATAGTTGAAAACTTCCCTAATATGGGAAAGGAAATATTTAATCAAGTCCAGGAAGCACAGAGACTCCCAAAAAGGATAAATCCAAGGAGAAACACACCAAGACACATATTAATCAAACTATCAAAAATTAAATACAAAGAAAACATATTAGAAGCAGCAATGGAAAAACAACAAATAACACACAAGGGAATCCCCATAAGGTTAACAGCTGATCTTTCAGCAGAAACTCTGCAACCCAGAAGGGAGTGGCAGGACATATTTAAAGTGATGAAGGAGAAAAACCTACAACCAAGATTACTCTACCCAGCAAGGATCTCATTCAGATTTGATGGAGAAATTAAAAGCTTTACAGACAAGCAAAAGCTAAGAGAATTCAGCACCACCAAACCAGCTTTACAACAAATGCTAAAGGAACTTCTCTAGGCAGGAAACACAAGAGAAGGAAAACACCTACAATAACAAACCCAAAACAATTACGAAAATGGGAATAGGAACATACATATTGATAATTTCCTTAAATGTAAATGGGCTAAATGCTCCAACCAAAAGACATAGACTAGCTGAATGGATGCAAAAACAAGACCGGTATATATGCTGTCTACAAGAGACCCACTTCAGACCTAGGGACACATACAGACTGAAAGTGAGGGGATGGAAAAAGATATTCCATGCAAATGGAAATCAAAAGAAAGCTGGAGTAGCAATTTTCATATCAGACAAAATAGACTTTAAAATACAGACTATTACAAGAGACAAAGAAGGACACTACATAAAGATCAAGTGACTGATCCAAGAAGAAGATATAACAATTGTAAATATTTATGCACCCAACATAGGAGCACCTCAATACATAAGGCAAATACTAACAGCCATAAACGGGGAAATCAACAGTAACACAATCATAGTAGGGGACTTGAACACGCCCCTTTCACCAATGGACAGATCATCCAAAATAAAAATAAATAAGGAAACACAAGCTTTAAATGATACATTAAACAAGATGGACTTAATTGATATTTATAGGACATTCCATCCAAAAACAACAGAATACACTTTCTTCTCAAGTGCTCATGGAATATTCTCCAGGATAGATCATATCTTGGGTCACAAATCAAGCTTTGGTAAATTTAAGAACATTGAAATTGTATCAAGTATCTTTTCCGACCACAACGGTATGAGACTACATATCAATTACCGGAAAAAATCTGTAAAAAAATACAAACACATGGAGGCTAAACAATACACTACTTAGTAACGAAGAGATCACTGAAGAAGTCAAAGAGGTAATCAAAAAATACCTAAAAACAAATGACAATGAATACACGATGACCCAAAACCTATGGGATGCAGCAAAAGCAGTTCTAAGAGGGAAGTTTATAGCAATACAATCCTACCTTAAGAAACAAGAAACATCTTAAATAAACAACCTAACCTTACACCTAAAGCAATTAGAGAAAGAAGAACAAAAAAACCCCAAACTTCGCAGAAGGAAAGAAGTCATAAAGATCAGATCAGAAATAAATGAAAAAGAAATGAAGGAAACGATGGCAAAGATCACGAAAACTAAAAGGTGGTTCTTTGAGAAGATAAACAAAATTGATAAACCATTAGCCAGACTCATCAAGAAAAAAAAGGAGAAGACTCAAATCAATAGAATTAGAAATGAAAAAGGAGAAGTAACCACTGACACTGCAGAAATACAAAGGATCATGAGAGATTACTACAAGCAACTCTATGCCAATAAAATGGTCAACCTGGAAGAAATGGACAAATTCTTAGAAATGCACAACCTTCCTAGACTGACCAGGAAGAAATAGGAAATATGAACAGACCAATCACAAGCACTGAAATTGAAACTATGATTAAAAATCTTCCAACAAACAAAAGCCCAGGACCAGATGGCTTCACAGGCGAATTCTATCAAACATTTAGAGAAGAGCTAACACCTATCCTTCTCAAACTCTTCCAAAATATAGCAGAGGGAGGAAGACTCCCAAGCTCATTCTATGAGGCCACCATCACCCTGATACCAAAACCAGACAAAGATTTCACAAAGAAAGAAAACTACAGGCCAATATCACTGATGAACACAGATGCAAAAATCCTCAGCAAAATACTAGCAAACAGACTCCAACAGCACATTAAAAGGATCATACACCATGATCAAGTGGGGTTTATCCCAGGATGCAAGGATTCTTCAACATATGCAAATCAATCTTTGTGATACACCACAGTAACAAATTGAAGGAGGAAAACCATATGATCATCTCAATAGATGCAGAGACATCTTTCGACAAAATTCAACACGCATTTATGATAAAAACCCTGCAGAAAGTAGGCATAGAGGGAACTTTCCTCAACATAATAAAGGCCATATATGACAAACCCACAGCCAACATTGTCCTCAATGGTGAAAAACTGAAACCATTTCCACTAAGATCAGGAACAAGACAAGGATGCCCACTCTCACCACTATTATTCAACATAGTTTGGGAAGTTTTAGCCACAGCAATCAGAGAAGAAAAAGAAATAAAAGGAATGCAAATCGGAAAAGAAGAAGTAAAGCTGTCACTGTTTGCAGATGACATGATACTATACATAGAGAATCCTAAAGATGCTACCAGAAAACTACTAGAGCTAATCAATGAATTTGGTAAAGTAGCAGGATACAAAATTAATGCACAGAAATCTCTGGCATTCCTATACACTAATGAAGAAAAATCTGAAAGTGAAATTAAGAAAACACTCCCATTTACCATTGCAACAAAAAGAATAAAATATCTAGGAATAAACCTACCTAAGGAGACAAAAAGACCTGTATGCAGAAAATTATAAGACACTGATGAAAGAAATTAAAGATGATACCAACAGATGGAGAGATATACCATGTTCTTGGATTGGAAGAATCAACATTGTGAAAATGACTCTACTACCCAAAGCAATCTACAGATTCAATGCAATCCCTATCAAACTACCAATGGCATTTTTCACAGAACTAGAACAAAAAATTTCACAATTTGTATGGAAACACAAAAGACCCCGAATAGCCAAAGTAATCTTGAGAACGAAAAATGGAGCTGGAGGAATCAGGCTCCCTGACTTCAGACTATATTACAAAGCTACAGTAATCAAGACAGTATGGTACTGGCACAAAAACAGAAATATAGATCAATGGAACAGGATAGAAATCCCAGAGATAAACCCACGCACCTATGGTCAGCTTATCTTTGATAAAGGAGGCAAGAATATACAGTGGAGAAAAGACAGCCTCTTCAATAAGTGGTGCTGGGAAAACTGGACAGCTACATGTAAAAGAATGAAATTAGAACACTCCCTAACACCATACACAAAAATAAACTCAAAATGGATTAAAGACCTAAATGTAAGGCCAGACACTATCAAACTCTTAGAGGAAAATATAGGCAGAACACTCTATGACATAAATCACAGCAAGATCCTTTTTGACCCACCTCCTAGAGAACTGGAAATAAAAACACAAATAAACAAATGGAACCTAATGAAACTTAAAAGCTTCTGCACAGCAAAGGAAACCATAAACAAGACGAAAAGACAACCCTCAGAATGGGAGAAAATATTTGCAAATGAAGCAACTGACAAAGGATTAATCTCCAAAATATCCAAGCAGCCCATGCAGCTCAATATCAAAAAAACAAACAACCCAATCCAAAAATGGGCAGAAGACCTAAATAGACTTATCCGAAGAAGATATACAGATTGCCATCAAACACATGAAAGAATGCTCAACATCATTAATCATTAGAGAAATGAAAATCAAAACTACAATGAGATATCATCTCAGACTGGTCAGAATGGCCATCATCAAAAAATCTAGAAACAATAAATGCTGGAGAGGGTGTGGAGAAAAGGGAACCCTCTTGCACTGTTGGTGGGAATGTAAATTGATACAGCCACTATGGAGAACAGTATGGAGGTTCCTTAAAAAACTAAAAATAGAACTACCATATGACCCAGCAATCCGCTACTGGGCGTACACCCTGAGAAAGCCATAATTCAAAAAGAGTGATGTACCAAAGTGTTCATTGCAGCTCTATTTACAATAGCCAGGACACGGAAGCAACCTAAGTGTCCATCAACAGATGAATGAATAAAGAAGATGTGGCACATATATACAATGGAGTATTACTCAGCCATAAAAAGGAATGAAACTGAGTTATTTGTAGTGAGGTGGATGGACCTAGAGACTGTCACACAGAGTGAAGTAAGTCAGAAAGAGAAAAACAAATACTGTATGCTAACACATATATATGGAATCTAAAAAAAAGAAAATGGTCAGAAGAACCTAGGGGCAGGACGGGAATAAAGATGCAGACCTAGTAGAGAATGGAGTTGAGGATATGGGTAGGGGGAAGGGTAAGCTGGAACAAAGTGAGAGAGTGGCATGGACATATATACACTACCAAACATAAAATAGATAGCTAGTGGGAAGCAGCTGCATAGCACAGGGAGATCACCTCAATGCTTTGTGACCACCTAGAGGGGTGGGATAGGGAGGGTGGGAGGGAGGGAGATGCAAGAGGGAAGAGATATGGGAACATATGTGTATGTATAACTGATTCACTTTGTTATAAAGCAGAAACTAACACACCACTGTAAAGGAATTATACTCCAATAAAGATGTTCAAAAAAATAAAAATAAATTTTTTAAAAAGAGAAAATAATTACCAATAATTTTAGCAGAGCAACATCAAAATGTGCAGACTAAAAAAATACAAAACATTGCTGAAGGAATTTTTAAAATGATAATTACATATATATGTGTGTATATATATATGTATGTAATATATATGTTATATATATATACACTGGCATAACTTACAGTTATTTGATACTTAACAGAGGCACCAAAGCAAACTAATGGAGAACTGAAAATCTTTTCAATAAATGGTAATGGAACAACTGACTATCCATATGGGAAAAAATAAACCATGACCCCTACCTAATACCACACACAAAAATTAATTCAAGGTGTATCACAGACCTAAAGTAAAAGCTAAAACCATAAAACTTTTAGAGAACACATAGGAGAATATGTTCATGACTTTGGGTAGGCAAATGTTTCTTGGGCAAGTCACAGAAAGTAATAAGCTTTAAAATTTGATAAATTATAATCATCAAAATGTTAAACTTATGTTTGTCAAAAGATGGCATTTAAAAAGTGAGTAAACAAGGCAGAATTATGTGCAAAACATATCTGATAAAGGATGTTATCCAGATTATACAAAGAGCACCTCCAACTCAAGAATAAAGAGATAAATAACCTAAAAACTGAGCAGAAGTTTTAATCAGAAACTTCACAAAAGAAGATATACAAATGGCCAATTAATACATGGAAGTTAATAGTAAAAACTGGAAATAGGCTGTGTCCATCAACAGGAGACTGGATAAACTGTGGCACATTCATTCAATAGAATACTATTCAGCAATAAAAAATGAATAAATTACTGAAACATGCAAAAACATGGATGAAGCTCAAAAACTTTATGCAGTGTGAAAGAAATCTTACACATAGGAACACCTATTTGATTTGATTCATATGAAATTCTAGAAAACGCAAAACAAATCTACGATGAAAAAAATCAGGACAGCAATTGCCTCTGGAGATGTGGGGCAGAGACTGAGTGGGACAGGAAATGAGGGAAATTTCTGGGACCTTGGTAACATTCTGCATCCTAATAGGGGTTTGGACTACACAGCAATACGCATTTGTCAAAATTCAGCAAGTGTGTAGTTTACATTTCGTTGCATATACTTTTTTTAATTAAGATTTTTTTTTCTTTCATTTTTATTGAGATGCAATTGGCACACAGCACTGTGTAAGTTTAAGGTGTACAGCATGGTAATCTGACCTACATACATCATGAAATGATGACCATAATAAGTTAAGTGGACATCCATCACCTCATATAGAACAGAAAAAATATGTTTTCCTTGTGATGAGAACTCCTAGAATTTACTCTAACAGCTTTCATATATAACGTCCAGCAATGTTAATGATATTTATCACATTGTCCGTTACATCTCCAGTACTTATTTACCCTATAACTGGAAGTTTGCACCTTTTGATTGCCTTTATCCAATTGCCCCTCCCCTCACTCCCCCCTCTAGGAGCCATAAAACTGATCTCTTTTCCTATGAGTTTGTTTGTTTGTTTTCAAAATATAATTAACCTACAACACTATGTTAGTTCCTGGTACACAACATAGTGATTCAATTTATTTATATATAATTTTTAAATCCAACAAAATAATCTATAAATGAATACTGAACTCTAGTTAAAGATACATACGCATGAGGAAGCATGTAGGGGGAAATATACTGAACACTGCAATTTACTTTGAAATGTATCCAAAAGAATATAATGGCTTAATGCATAGATAGAGCAATGGGTACATGAACAGATACATGGTAAACAGTAGAATAAAAGGGTAATGGTAGAATCCAGGTGGTGGGTATACTGGTCTTTGCTCTAAAATTATTTCAAAATTGCTGAATGTTCATAATAAAATATTAGAAAAACCGAAATTAAGGACAATTTAGAAGTAAACTATGCTAAATATAAAAAACTATAGAATAAGGTTAAGTTTATGGTGATAATAGTTTGAAGTGATGATGCAGTCAACGAACTGTTACACTAGGAGAAAGTACTGAGAAACTGGAGAAAGTACTTGAGAAACAGTTGTCCTTGAGAAAGTACATTGAAGTACACTGAGATAGAGGGTTGTATTCAAGGTCGTATGTTGACGTTGAGGTTACAGATGAGGTGCCACTTTTTAAGTGGTTCTGAGTGTGTCTATGGAACTAAAAGGCTGGTATAGTAAAGGAAAGGATCATTCATACTAAGTTCCAGGAATGAAGAGGCCAGATATTGAAGGGTGGCAACTGGATTTGCCAAGAATGACAATAGGCATCGAAGTTACAGGGAAGACCATGTGATGTGATAGGGACACTATGAGGAAAGGGATTATGTATTTCCAGAAGGAGCAGGTTTTGTTCAAGAAGGAGAGAGTCCTGGTCTAGAAGTACCAATAAAGCACAAGGAGGGTGCCTACTCTAACATCTGCTCTTGAGGTACATGGAGCATGAGGGAAGAAACAAAATACAGCCTTTTTAAGAGAGTTGAACCCAGAGAAGACACCTATGTTTCAGTTACAATAAGAAGAGAACGTGCAAGGAGAAGAGGAAAAGCAGGACAGCTTACTGATCAGCACTGCAGGTCCCAGAAGACACAGGGGAGGCTCTGGGAGCCAGGAATGAGGGGCTGGTCACACACAGGACAGTACACAGATGAAAAAAAAAATGGGATTGATAATAAATGTTCAGGAAGATTATATTTTCTAGAGGTGACTGAGGTAAACAGCGATGTGTGGCATGATGAGTTTAATCCTCACAGGCTTTTTGGGGAAAGAATAATCAAGTCCAGTGCTGTGGACAGAAATGCTTCCAGGGGCTTCCCTGGTGGCGCAGTGGTTGAGAATCTGCCTGCCAATGCAGGGGACACGGGTTCGAGCCCTGGTCTGGGAAGATCCCACATGCCGCGGAGCAACTGGACCCGTGAGCCACAACTACTGAGCCTGCGTGTCTGGAGCCTGTGCTCTGCAACAAGAGAGGCCACGATAGTGAGAGGCCCGCGCACCGCGATGAAGAGTGGCCCCTGCTTGCCGCAACTAGAGAGAGCCCTCGCACAGAAGCGAAGACCCAACACAGCCAAAAGTAAATTAATTAATTAATTAAAAAAAAAAAAAAGAAATGCTTCCAGAGAACAAGTCAAACCTCACTCCTCTGTCGAGCAGCATCTAGATGTATGGTTAGAATAAAGCCAAAGAAAGGAGAAGAATAGGATTCATCAAAAAAAAATATCAGAAATTATTAGAAAGTAAAACAAATTTTAAAGATGTAGACTGATGAAACAACAAAAAACAACAGTCTATATCTGTTTTTCAGATGTAGGCTGAAGAACAACAACTGGTTCTTTGGAAAGATTAATAAAACAGACAAACTTCTGCAAAGTCTTATCAGGAAAAAATGAAGAAAAACTAAATAACCAATATTAGTCATGAAAAGGGGAACATAACTAGAAATACAAAGATATCTGGGGGTTTTGGAAAATTTCAAATGTGTACAGAAGTAGAAAAAATACACTAATGAATCTGGTATCCATTAGCCAGCTTCAGTAATTGCTAATTCCTGGCTAATTTTGTTTCATCTCTATCCCCTATCACTCCCCACAGCCTAGATGATTTCAAAGCAAATCTCAGACATCAGATGATTTCATCTGTAAATATTCAGTATGTATCACTAAAAGGTAGTAGCTTTTTTTAAAGATAGCCACTATATCATCATCGTGCTTTCAGTATTTATATTTCTGTTTTTACATTTCCCAGTCATCTTATAATATTTTAGTTTGTTTGAACCAGAATCCAAACAGTCTCTACATTGTTATTGGTTGATAGGTCTTTTCTGTTTCTTTTAATGCATGTTTCCCTTATCTTTTCCTTGTAATTTTTTTGTTGAGGAAACTGCCTTTTGTCCTATGGTTTACCCACAGCCTGGATTTTGTTGATTACATCCTGCAGTGTCATTTAGTATGTTTCTCTGTTCTCTTCATTTGCTGAAAACTGGCAGTCAGATCCAGAAACTCCATAAGATTCAGGTTCCATTATTTGATAAAACAACTTATTTTATAGGTGACATTGGGTACTTCCATCGGGATCCGATTCTCTGCTTTTGTGATATAACAGCCATTGATAATCATTGGCCACATCAATTAATTCACTGGGGATGAAAACTGGTGATATTCTATCATCAAAATAATGGTCAGAGAGTATTCTATACAGTTTCATACTGATAAATCAACAACTCAATAAAATAGACTGTTCTCTTCGAACATCTATTATGAAAATCGAGTCTTGAATCAGTAAGAAACTTTAACAGACTAATTACCATACAAGAAATTTAAAAGGTAATTAATGAAACATCCATGTTTTAGGGACTCATTTTCCCAAACCTTCAAGGATTCAGACCACAGAAAAAGATGAAAAACTTCACAGTTCATTTTATGAAGCAATAACCATTTTGATATGAAACCCAATAAGAGTATAATGAAAAGAAAATTATAAACCAGTTTCATTGTGAAGATTAAAAAAAAATTATTACCAAAATCAACCCAGCAATATAGTAAAATAATTTAAAATAATAATCAATTGGGATGGATCCAGAAACACGAGAGGTGGTTAAACAGTAGAAAATTATTTACTTAAAAAAATGGATGTTCCTTCTCACTTCAATTATTGAACATCGTTCTGGCTATTTTAGTAGTGCAAACAAAACGTACAGTTGTTTAAAGTTTGAAGATGCTATGACTACATACCAGAAAAATCAAAGATTTCAACCTAAAAACTGTTACCAAAAAAGAAAATACAAATGACTACATACCAGAAAAATCAAAGATTTCAACCTACAAACTGTTACCAAAAAAGAAAATACAAATAAGTAGGCTGGAATAAAATTAATATACAAAAATTGATGGCTTTCACATTTGCAAACAATAACCACCTAGAAAGAATAATGGAATAAATGTTGTAAAATCAATAGCAATTAAAATAAAAAATATCTAAGAATAAACATACAAGAAATTCACAAGATTTAAATAAAGAAAAGTTTTAAATGCTCTTGACGGACTCTAAAAGGTGAACAAATAAAAGCATACCATATTCCTAGATAGGAAGATTACACATCACAGAAATGTTATTTCTCCTTAAATTGATCTATGAATGTAGAGTAATCTTAACTCCAAAATTTATATGGAACAATAAACAAGCAAGAATATCCAGGAAAAAAAAATCTGAGGAAAAAAATCAGAGTATTGAAAGGGACTGGCCCAAAGAGGCATGAAAACATTGTGAAGCCACAATAACTAAAGCACTGTGGTAGCAGCACATGAAGAGATAATCAGTGGATTAGAACAGAAGTGCAAAAATGAACCCAAATGCATACAAAGATTCAGTATTATTAAAGAGCATCTTAAATCAGTAAGGAAAAGATAGCTTAGGCAATAAGGACAACTATTTAGCTGTTTGGAAAACTGGATCCCCCTTATACTTAGATAAACTCCCCAAAAGATGAAGGAATTTACAAAACATAGAAGTGTTAGAAGAAACCATTTGTAAATTCTTTTAGAATCTCAAATTGGGGAAGATATGTAAAACTATGACACAACATCTAAAGAAAAACTTGATAAAAAGACAAACTAGGCAAAGACAATTACAACTAATAATATAAAAAGCGAAAGGTTTTTCAAGTATGTGAAATATAGGAAAAGTCTGGTCAGAGCATTAAAGTGTCTCTTCTGTAACACCTTTGTCGAAACAATGTGCTAATTACTTTTGCCTTACTGATAGGTGAAAAGTAATATTTCCATGTAACTTAAGTTCATGCTACATATTTTTAATTTAAATTATCTGTATTCATTTCAAGGAAAAAAGGCTCCTTTCCATAGTTTCTGTTGCAGGCGTAAACAAAGTTTTGATTTCAGTGGAAATACCCCCAAAATTGAAGTTTAACTGAGCTGGGTCCAAAGCTCACTCTGCACTTCATCAATATGTGTCTTTGCATAAATTACTTACTGTTACTGAGCTTGAGCATCTCTATCTGTAAAGGAGAGCTACTAACATCTACTGTGAACCCTGTGAGGGTTGTCGTTAAAAAGAAAATGAGACAACATTTGTGAAGTTCTGGGCACAGAGTAGGGATTTGACAGGTATTATCTTTTTTCACTCCTTTCCTTGCCCTCACACCTAAAGAAGTTACATTTCTTCAAGCTGATCTGGATGGAGAACACTTTAAAAACACCTCAGAGTCACAGAATGTTCTAAGGGGAAAGGAGTGGAGGAAACAGCTAATAGGTCCTTTTCATCTTACAAACAGTAAAACTGAGGCCCTTCAGGGATGTTTCCAGGAGAACATCCACGAAGGTGTGAATGAATAATGACAGTTTCCTCCCATCCTCCAGAAATTATCAAAACCACAAGTCACTCCAAAATCCCCAAACTCCAAACCTCAATAGGGCTTTTGGCTGGTTTTACCATGTCCCATGAAATCCTATAAATCAGCCTCCTCCACAAACTATCCAAGGTGGCAATCCAAAAGTTAAAAAACAGTCACAATTTCTTTGCTAGCCTGTGTCTTTTCTAGAACTGCATAAACAAGTTTAGAAGAGTTAATGCTAAGAATGTCTCTTGGACACAGCACAAGGGCTCCACCTTCAGCTCTCAGACTGAAGAGGAATTCTTTAAAAATGCTGCTGAGTGCTCAAAAAGTAGATCTGAAATATAATGTTTTCTCATGAAATTTAAACCACACAACCTATCACTTTTAAATATTTCAGTCCAGAATATTTATCTACTGTCCATAGGTGAAATGAAAGGTAAGAGTCTTACAATGTGCTATATTGATATTAAACAGACAAGATTTAAAATATATTACACTTTCTTTAAATTTTTCAGGATGCTTGTCTTGGTGTCATTTTCTTTACTGCTGCAGCAGAGTCTGATAAGATCTTTCATTCTAATTCTTCTACGTTTTCACTCCACTGGACTTATGGTCTTATAATAAAGGAAAAGGTTAATTCTTGCCCAGCAGGACTATCCATAAATTACCAACAGTTTTTGAATATCCCACTAAATATATGCCAGCTTTTGAAGGGAAATTTTATCTAGACAAAGGAAAGCAAAATTCAATTCTATGAAAGAGCATTACTTGGGCCTTGAAGATTGATATCTACCAATGGGTAATGGTAAGGAATATCAGTTTATTAAAAAAAAGCAAACTACCAAATGATAGCTCCATCATTCCACAGAATGAAACTCCCAAATCTAAACTGAATTCTAAAGTAGTTTATATAATTACATAACAGAGTGGACTAATCTTCCACCACATACTTTACGGTAATCTATTAAAGAAAGGTGACAAAGTGCCCGCTTCTTAACAAACTGTGGCATGTAGAAGGGATATTAGTCATTTTTCTACATTAAAAGGTATCAGTAGATGCGGATTATACAAATACATACACAGACACTGAATCTTTCAAAATCCGATCATAAGAGTAAATTTGTTGTTAATTTCTCTCCATTTCTTTCTTCTTGCCTCAACTAAACTCAGATTTCTGAGTGTAAGAGAAAGGAAGTCATAGACATTCAGGGTTATAGAACTGTGTCTAGGTAAGGAAAACTGGAAAATTAAACTTATGGGTTATACCCTGGAAAGTTTCTACATGCCTCCTAATGATGCCCAGAATTCTCAACTTTTTTGCCCTTAGGCTGTTTACACGTCTGGAATCAGATGTTGCCACAGAGAAATGTGAGTTTTGTGTGTCCCAGAGACCCTGAAATGGGGTTACAGCACCACCAGAGCAAGGATTGAAACTAAGTTCAAACTTCTGTATTTCAACACCAAAAAAGTTTCCAAATCTTAGGCGGTTCCAGGATGTAATGGTGAGAACTCTGGACTCTGAATCCAAAGTTTCCAAGTCCTTGGCCATATAAAGTCTCCTTCGTAAGAGTGAACAGTTAAAATTTGTAGAGCAATTGATATGTGCCTAGATTCTTGGTAAATATTTTACATGTTTTTAATTTTCATAATGATCCAATGACTTAGTTTTCTTTTTTTTTCTTTTTCTTTAATTGAAGTGTAGTTGATGTACAATATTATATGTTACATAACAATATAACGTGTACAATATAGTGATTCGTAATTTTTAGAAGTTATGCTCCATTAGAGTTATTATAAAATATTGGCTATATTCCCTGTGTTGTACTATCTATCCTCATAGCTTATTTTATGTATAATACTTTGTACATTTCTTTTATCCTTTGTTCTATCATTAAGAAAACCAAGTTTTAAAGAAATTAAGCCCAGTCATGTAGATGGACTAAGCAAGCCCAAACTCTTACTCCCCATGCTCCATACACAAATCACCCACAATAACCCTGGATGTAGACGAGTATCCAATTATATTCATTAAATACTTTTTAATAAATTTCTATTTGACAGACATTATGCCTGATGAAAACGAAGCACAGAAATGTTAAGGGGCTTGCCTAAGATCTCAGAGCAACTTCACAAATGCTAGGACTAGAGCTTGTGCACTGAATCTCAGTCCTGAAGAGTAAACACGATGATATGATGAAAGACTCCAGGCTCTGGAAGCAGACATGTCCACATGCAAATCGCAGATCCACCAAACACTAGCTGTGTAACCTAGCTGAAATTACCAACTATTTCTTTTCAGTGATTTGTGAATAATAACAGTTCGCCAAACTGTTATAACTATTGAAGCTACTATATAAAAAGGGTCTAGTAAAAAGTATATATGAAAAAAAAAAAAAAGTATATATGCAAGTACTATTACTTTTCACTCCATCGAAACTAAGATTTCTTAGGTCTTTTGCCCACAGTGAACAACTGTCCCAGGTCACCCCAACTGTTAGTGACCTTGGTTTTTCCACTTGCCCCAAACAAGAGAAATTTAACATCCTAGATGAATGAACCTGGAGCATGGTTGTCCCCAAGGTCCCTTACTGTAGCCTCTCCTCTTCTTCCTTATCTTCTTCTTCTCCCTCCTCCTTTCTCTCTTTCTCTCACTCTCTCTCTCTCTCTCTCTCTCACACACACACACACACACACACACACACACACACACAGTGTCCCAAATGAAAGAATAAACAGTAAGATTACATAGTTTCACTCAATGGAAGCAAAAGAATAAATACAAACTCTACAGAAAGATGCCTGATTCAAGCGTTGCTATCTTTTTGAAGATAAAAAAAATGCCCCCGAGACCTTCAAGATGGTAGAGGAGTAAGATGTGGAGATAACCTTCCTCCCCACAGATACATCAGAAATACATCTACATGTGGAACAACCCCTACAAAACACCTACTGAACGCTGGCAGAAGACCTCAGACTTCCCAAAAGGCAAGAAACTCCCATGTACCTGGGTAGGGCAAAAGAAAAAAGAAAAAACAGAGACAAAAGAATAGGGACGGGACCTGCACCAGTGGGAGGGAGCTGTGAAGGAGGAAAGGTTTCCACACACTAGGAAGTCCCTTCGCAGGCGGAGAATGTGGGTGGTGGAGGCAGGGGAGCTTTGGAGCCACGGAGGAGAGCGCAGCCACAGGGGTGCGGAGGGCAAAGCAGAGAGATTCCTGCACGGAGGATCGGTGCTGAGCAGCACTCACCAGCCCGAGAGGCTTGTCTGCTCACCCGCCGGGGCAGGCGGGGGCTGGGAGCTGAGGCTCGGGCTTCGGTCGGATCGCAGGGAGAGGACTGGGGTTGGTGGCGTGAACACAGCCTGAAGGGGTTAGCGCGCCACAGCTAGCCGGGAGGGAGTCCGGGAAAAGGTCTGGAGCTGCCTAAGAGGCAAGAGACCATTGTTTAGGGGTGTGTGAGTAAAGGGGATTCAGAACACCACCTAAACGAACTCCAGAGACGGGCGTGAGCCGCGGCTGTCAGCACGGACACCAGAGACGGGCATGAGATGCTACGGCTGCTGCTGCCGCCACCAAGAAGCCTGTGTGCGAGCACAGGTCACTCTCCACACCGCCCCTCCTGGGAGCCTGTGCAGCCCGCCACAGCCAGGGTCCCGTGATCCAGGGACAACTTCCCCGGGAGAACGCATGGCGCGCCTCAGGCTGGTGCAACGTCACGCCGGCCTCGGCCGCCGCAGGCTCGCCCCGCATCCGTACCCCTCCCCACCCCGGCCTGAGTGAGCCAGAGCCCCCGAAGCAGCTGCTCCTTTAACCCCGTTCTGTCTGGGCAGGGAACAGACGCCCTCAGGCGACCTACACGCAGAGGCGGGTCCAAATCCAAAGCTGAACCCCGGGAGCTGTGCGAACAAAGAAGAGAAAGGGAAATTGCTCCCAGCAGACTCAGGAGCAGCGGATTAAATTTCCACAAACAACTTGATGTACTCTGCATCTGTGGAATACCTGAATAGACAACAAATATACCAAAATTTAGGTGGTGGACTATAGGAGCAACTGTAGATTTGGAGTTTGCTCCCTGCATCTAATTTGTTTCTGGTTTTATGTCTATCTTAGTTTACTATTTAGAGTTTATTATCATTGGTAGATTTGTGTATTGATTTGGTTGCTCTCTTCCTTTTTTTTATATAGAAATACATATTTTTTTCCTTTTTCTCTTCTTGTGAGAGTGTATGTGTATGCTTCTTTGCATGCTTCTTTGTATGATTTTGCCTGTACAGCTTTGCTTTTACCATTTCTCCCAGGGTTCTGTCTGTCCTTTTTTTTTTCTTTTACTACATCTTTTCTTTTTTTATAATTTTTTTTATTTTAATAACTTTATTTTTTTATTTATTTTTCTTTCTTTCTTTCATTTTTTCTCCCTTTTCATCTGACCCATGTGGTTGACAGGATCTTGTGCTCCGGCCAAGTGTCAGGCCTGTGCCTCTGAGGTGGGAGAGCTGATGGCAGGACACTGGTCCACCAGAGACCTCCCGGCTCCATGTAATATCAAACGGCGAAAGCTCTCCCAGAGATCACCATCTCAATGCTAAGACTCAGCTCCACTCAATGACCAGCAAGCTACAGTGCTGGACACCCTATGCCAAACAACTAGCAAGACAGGAATACAACCCCACCCATTAGCACAGAGGCTGCCTAAAATCATAATGAGGTAACAGATACCCCAACACAAACCAGCAGATGTGGTCTTGCCCACCAGAATGACAAGATCCAGCCTCATCCACCAGAACACAGGCACCAGTCCCCTCCACCAGGAAGCCTACACAACCCACTGAACCAACCTTAGCGACTGGGGACAGACACCAAAAACAACAGGAACTACGAACTTGCAGACTGTGAAAAGGAGACACAAAACACAGTAAGTTAGGCATATAACAAGACAGAAAAACACACAGCACATAAAGGAGCAAGTTAAAACCCACTAGACCAAACAAATGAAGCGGACATAGGCAGTCTACCTGAAAAAGAATTCAGAATAATGATGGTAAAGATGATCCAAAATCTTGGAAATAGAATGGAGAAAATAAAAGAAAAGTTTAACACGGACCTAGAAGAACTAAAGAGCAAACAAACAGAGATGAACAACACAATAAATGAAATTAAAAATTCTCTAGAAGGGATCAATAGCAGAATAACTGAGGCAGAAGACCGGATAAGTGACCTGGAAGATAAAATAGTGGAAATAACTACTGCAGAGCAGAATAAAGAAAAAAGAATGAAAAGAATTGAGGACAGTCACAGAGACCTCTGGGGCAACATTAAACACACCAATATTCAAATTATAGGGGTCCCAGAAGAAGATGAGAAAAAGAAAGGGACTGAGAAAATATTTGAAGAGATTATAGTTGAAAACTTCCCTAACATGGGAAAGGAAATAGTTAATCAAGTCCTGGAAGCACAGAGAGTCCCATACACAATAAATCCAAGGAGAAACACGCCAAGATACATATTAATCAAACTATCAAAAATTAAATACAAGGAAAAAATATTAAAAGCAGCAAGGGAAAAACAACAAATAACACACAAGGGAATCCCCATAAGTTAATAGCTGATCTTTCAGCAGAAACTCTGCAGCCAGAAGGGAGTGGCAGGACATATTTAAAGTGATGAAAGGGGGCTTCCCTGGTGGCGCAGTGGTTGAGAGTCTGCCTGCCAGTGCAGGGGACACGGGTTCGAGCCCTGGTCTGGGAAGATCCCACATGCCACGGAGCAACTGGGCCCGTGAGCCACAACTACTGAGCCTGCGCGTCTGGAGCCTGTGCTCTGCAACAAGAGAGGCCGCGATGGTGAGAGGCCCGTGCACCGCGATGAAGAGTGGTCCCCACTTGCCACAATTAGAGAAAGCCCTCGCAGAGAAACGAAGACCCAACACAGTCATAAATAAATAAATAAATAAATAAATAAAAAAGAACGTGAATTTCTTAAAAAAAAAAAAAAATAAAGTGATGAAAGGGAAAAACCTACAACCAAGATTACTCTACCCAGCAAGGATCTCATTCAGGTTTGACAGAGAAGTTAAAACCTTCACAGACAAGCAAAAGCTAAGAGAATTCAGCACCACCAAACCAGCTTTACAACAAATGCTAAAGGAACTTCTCTAGGCAGGAAACACAAGAGAAGGAAAACACCTACAATAACAAACCCAAAACAATTAAGAAAATGATAATAGGAACATACATATCAATAATTAACTTAAATGTAAATGGATTAAATGCTCCAACCAAAAGACATAGACTGGCTGAATGGATGCAAAAACAAGACCCATATATATGCTGCCTACAAGAGATCCACTTCAGACCTAGGGACACATACAAACTGAAAGTGAGGGGATGGAAAAAGATATTCCATGCAAATGGATATCAAAAGCAAGCTGGAGTAGCAATTCTCATATCAGACAAAACAGACTTTAAAACAAAGACTATTACAAGAGGCAAAGAAGGACACTACACAATGATCAAGGGATCAATCCAAGAAGAAGATATAACAATTGTAAATATTTATGCACCCAACATCGGAGCACCTCAATACATAAGGCAAATACTAACAACCATAAAAGGGAAAATCAACAGTAACACAATCATAGTAGGGGACTTTAACACCCCACTTTCACCAATGGACAGATCATCCAAAATGAAAATAAGTAAGGAAACACAAGCTTTAAATGATACATTAAACAAGATGGACTTAATTGATATTTATAGGACATTCATTCCAAAAACAACAGAATACACTTTCTTCTCAAGTGCTCATGGAACATTCTCCAGCATATATCATATCTTGGGTCACAAATCAAGCTTTGGTAAATTTAAGAAAATTGAAATCGTATCAAGTATCTTTTCTGACAACAACGCTATGAGACTAGATATCAATTATAGGAAAAAATCTGTAAAAAATACAAACACATGGAGGCTAAACACTACGCTACTTAATAACCAAGAGATCACTGAAGAAATCAAAGAGGAAATCAAAAGATACCTAGAAACAAATGACAATGAAAACACAAAGACACGAAACCTATGGGATGCAGCAAAAGCAGTTCTAAGAGGGAAGTTTATACCATTACAATCCTACTTTAAGAAACAAGAAACATCTCAAATAAACAACCTAACCTTACACCTAAAGCAATTAGAGAAAGAAGAACAAAAAAACCCCAAAGTTAGCATAAGGAAAGAAATCATAAAGATCAGATCAAAAATAAATGAAAAAGAAATGAAGGAAATGATAGCAAAGATCAAGAAAACTAAAAGCTGGTTCTTTGAGAAGATAAACAAAATTGATAAACCATTAGCCAGACTCATCAAGAAATAAAGGAAGAAGACTCAAATCAATAGAATTAGAAATGAAAAAGGAGAGGTAACAACTGACACTGCAGAAATACAAAGGATCATGTGAGATTACAAGCAACTCTATGCCAATAAAATGGACAACCTGGAAGAAATGCACAAATTCTTAGAAATGCACAACCTTCCGAGACTGAACCAGGAAGAAATAGAAAATATGAACAGACCAATCACGAGCACTGAAATTGAAACTGTGATTAAAAATCTTCCAACAAACAAAAGCCCAGAACCAAATGGCTTCACAGGGGAATTCTATCAAACATTTAGAGAAAAGTTAACACCAAACTCTTCTCAACTCTTCCAAAATATTGCAGAGGGAGGAAGACTCCCAAACTCATTCTATGAGGCCACCATCACCCTGATACCACAACCAGACAAAGAGGTCACAAAGAAAGAAAACTACAGGTCAATATCACTGATGAACAGAGATGCAAAAATCCTCAACAAAATACTAGCAAACAGAATCCAACAGCACATTAAAAGGATCATACACCATGATCAAGTGGGGTTTATCCCAGGAATGCAAGGATTCTTCAATATATGCAAATCAATCAATGTGATACACCATATTAACAAACTGAAGAAAAAAAACCATATGATCATCTCAATAGATGCAGAAAAAGCTTTCAACAAAATTCAACACCCATTTATGATAAAAACCCTGCAGAAAGTAGGCATAGAGGGAACTTTCCTCAACATAATCAACATAATACAGGCCACATATGACAAACCCACAGCCACATCGTCCTCAATGGTGAAAAACTGAAACCATTTCCACTAAGAACAGGAACAAGACAAGGTTGCCCACTCTCACCACTATTATTCAACATAGTTTTGGAAGTTTTATCCACAGCAATCAGAGAAGAAAAAGAAATAAAAGGAATGCAAATCGGAAAAGAAGAAGTAAAGCTGTCGCCGTTTGCAGATGACATGATACCGTGCATAGAGAATCCTAAGGATGCTACCAGAAAACTACTAGAGCTAATCAATGAATTTGGTAAAGTAGCAGGATACAAAATTAATGCACAGAAATCTCTTGCATTCCTATACACTAATGATGAAAAATCTGAAAGAGAGATTGAGGAAACACTCCCATTTACCATGGCAACAAAAAGAACAAAATACCTAGGAATAAACCTACCTAAGTAGACAGAAGACCTGTATGCAGTAAACTATAAGACACTGATGAAAGAAATTAAAGGTGATACAAACAGATGGAGAGATATACCATGTTCTTGGATTTGAAGAATCAACATTGTGAAAATGACTATACTACCCAAAGCAATCTACAGATTCAATGCAATCCCTATCAAACTACCCATGGCATTTTTCACAGAACTAGAACAAAAAATTTCACAATTTGTATGGAAACACAAAAGACCCCGAGTGGCCAAAGCAATCCTGAGAGAGTAAAACAGCTGGAGGAATCAGGCTCCTGGACTTCTGACTATACTACAAAGCTACAGTAATCAAGACAGTATGGTACTGACACAAAAACAGAAATATAGATCAATGGAACAGGATAGAAAGCCCAGAGATAAACCCACACACATATGGTCACATTATTTTTGATAAAGGAGGCAAGAATATACAATGGAGAAAGGACAGCCTCTTCAATGGGTGGTGCTGAGAAAACTGGACAGCTACATGTAAAAGAATGAATTAGAATACTCCCTAACACAATACACACAAATAAACTCAAAATGGATTAAAGACCTAAATGTAAGGCCAGACACTATCAAACTCTTAGAGGAAAACATAGGCAGAACACTCTATGACATCAATCATAGCAAGATCCTTTTTGACCCACCTCCTAGAGAAATGGAAATAAAACAAAAATAAACACATGGGACCTAATGAAACTTAAAAGCTTTTTCACAGCAAAGGAAAACATAAACAAGATGAAAAGACAACCCTCAGAATGGGAGAAAATATTTGCAAATGAAGCAACTGACAAAGGATTAATCTCCGAAGTTTACAGGCAGCTCATGCAGCTCAATATTAAAAAAACAAACAACCCAATCCAAAAATGGGCAGAGGACCTAAATAGACATTTCACCAAAGAACATATACAGATTGCCAAGAAGCACATGAGGGGATGCTCAGCATCGCTAGTCATTGGAGAAGTGCAGGTCAGGGCTACAATGAGGTATCACCTCACACCAGTCGGAATGGACATCATCAAAAAATCTACAAACAATAAATGCTGGAGAGGGTGTGGAGAAAACGGAACCCTCTTGCACTGTTGGTGGGAATGTAGATTGATACAGCCACTATGGAGAACAGTATGGAGGTTCCTCAAAAAACTAAAAATAGAACTCCCATACGACCCAGCAATCCCACTACTGGGTATATACCCTGAGAAAACCATAATTCAAAAAGAGTCATGTACCACAATGTTCACTGCAGCTATATTTACAATAGCCAGGACATGGAAGCAACCTAAGTGTCCATCAACAGATGAATGGATAAAGAAGATGTGGCACATATATATGATGGAATATTACTGAGCCATAAAAAGAAGTGAAATTGAGTTATTTGTAGTGGGGTGGATGAACCTAGAGTCTGTCATACAGAGTGAAGTGGGTCAGAAAGAGAAAAACAAAAACCATATGCTAACACATATATACGGAATCTAAAAAAATAAAAATAAAAATGGTTCTGAAGAACCTAGGGGCAGGACAGGAATAAAGACCCAGCCGTAGAGAATGGACTTGAGGACACGGGGAAGGGGAAGGGTAAGCTGGGACGAAGTGAGAGAGTGGCATGGACATATATACACTACCAAATGTAAAATAGATAGCTAGTGGGAAGCAGCTGCATAGCACAGGGAGATAAGTTCGGTGCTTTGCGACCACCTAGAGGGGTGGGATAGGGAGGGTGGGAGGAGACACAAGAGGGAGTGGATATGGGGATATACGTATACATATAGCTTATTAACTTTGTTATACAGCAGAAACTAACACACCATTGTAAAGTAATTATACTCCAATAAAGATGTTAAAAAAAAAACCCTCACAACAACAAATAATTAACCTTAGGCTAATTATTTCAATTGAAAAAAATGGAAAGTTATGATATTAATGCCTTTTAAAGTTCTCTCCTCACTAGCTTCATGCCAGATTTGGGAAACAGCCGCATCTATATAGGTCCTTTTATAAAATAAGAAAAAGATCCAGGAGTTAGTAGTAAGATTTTCATTACTGAGACAGTATAAAGGAAGGGCTATTTACCACCCTGAAATCCATCACCAAGACCATTCTTTAGCAGAAAAGCTCTGGATTACATTAAAAATTCATTTTCTTTCCACATCATGACTCATCAAATTTTAGAGCAGGAAAAGACCATAGAGATTATCTAGCTATGCTAGAACCTGCCTAACTTTTGTCCTTTTGTCCCTCTTCTCTGAGAATTAACTCCCTCCAAATACTGGAGTGGACCTCTCAGTTGTGTTTGTAATAAATGATTCTTCCCTACCTGTTCACAGGCATAGATTTCCCTGAACCGACGTGGGAGAATCAGATTAGACTTGAACCTCAAACATGCTAATTAGCCTCTGGAATTAAACTAGAAGCTAAAGAAGCCATTTTTGATCATGTACATACCAACTCAGGGAAAGGAGTCCATAGTATTGGAAGAAAAAAAAAAAGAAAAAGCAATTTAAGAAGAGAACATATGTGGAATGAAAGAGATAAGGGAAAAGAGGGAAAAAAATAAGAAGAAAGTAACCTCCTCAGATCTTGACCATTTTCCAGTTCCAGGTATTAATATTTCATGAAAACAAACTCTACTTTCTGCCCTTGATTTCCATGCTAACTCATGATTCATTACGGCCACTTCTTTCACCCTTATAGTTTCTGTTTCTATCCACCAAATAATCCCTCACTAAAATAGTAGACCAATGCTATCTTCCAATGACATTTTACAGATCAGAGAGAGGCCCAGAAGGGCAATGTTCCTGCACATTGTCACACACATAATTGGCAGAACCAAATTCAGTTTTTCTGTTTACAACTCAAGTCCTCTTTCTACAACACTAATTTCCATTTAATTCCCTAAAATACTAATATAAAAAGTATGATTAAACCCAAATACAATATTTCATAAAACCTCAGATCCATCAATTGTATGATATATCAAACATTACAAATTAAAATATGACATATTGCTTAGATGCCAATGATAGTAAGAGACATTCATATTTCATAATGTGAAATAAAATGCTCACTTGAGAAGTTGTGAAAATAGTAATATAAGGGATTAGGTGCAAGTATAAATGTATTAGTTGTGGCCCCTGTTTGGGAAAAACTGGCTTTAAGGTTTCAAGTAGGAAAACGAAAATTGTGGAATTAATTCCTATTTTGAAACCCACTCATGTTGCCAACAGTGGAGAATCTTCAGGTCCAGAATGTTTCAAAGACGGATAGAAAAGGCACTTTCAAATCCTGTCTTGATTTCCAAATCCCCCATTTTGTTGATGTCAGAGTCCTAACACTGTGCTATGCACTGAAATAGGAGAAATTGAGGTGGGAAGAGAATATGAGGAAAGAGAGAGAAAAAGTAGAAACCCCATGTCTAGCCCTCATGCGTTATTCTTTAATCAGTAATATTTATTACATCCCCACTGTGGCTCAGGCACCATTTCAATAGTGGGCCTATAGCACAGAACAAGAGATGAAAAGTCAGTCTTAGAGCCTATATTGTAGTAGAGGAAACAGATGATAAATAACAAAATAAAATTAAAATGTCATAGAAAAATATTAAGTAGCATATGTGCTCAAGAAAAATAAAGCATAGTAAGGAGTCACTCCCTCCAGAAACATATAGTTTAGAAATGAGTTTCACATGCATGAAATAATTTTGCAGATCCTTTGAGAAGCAGGTGATGAATAGGAGTTGTTTGGACCCTTAGTATACCAGAATTCAGAGATACTCTCCCAAAGGTTCCCTTTACCCTTAAATTTTGATCTACCAACCCCATCATTTCATGACTCTGCAAAAGTCTTGATTCAAAAATCTGGTACTTGGTAAGAAACAGCTGCTGAGGTTATCAACCTAGCAAGTAGGAATCAGTTGCACATAAACTCTACTCCTAATTTCTATGGGTACCCATGACCAGTCACTCTAGCATTTCTTGCTCTATAACTGAACCTTCAAATATTCGGTAAGGCAAGCTTTTGCATATGCACCTATGCATTCACTGTCTCAAAATCAGTGTCGCTCTGGTCTACTTCATGTCACATGGTGCTTTCCTTACTGGTAATACCATCTCTTCCTAACTGGTTGTCCAGAAGGTTCTCTTCATTACCACTCAGAGCAACTTATGCAACTCTCAGGGAAGCAGCCTGAAGCTAAGTCACACCTCTGTCATCACACCACCTGCCCCAGGTTTAGCAAAGATTACTTAATTATCAATTATGGAGAAAACAAAAATTTAAACTTCTCAAAGAGACTGAAATCTCTTTCCAGAAGCATTTTAAAATATTTTTTTTTGATTTAAAAATATCACATTAACATTAATTAATTTCCAAAACCTCAAGCAACAGAGACAATGAAATAGCATTCATGTTCCCCTAATTTTCCAGTCTCCAAAGAAAATTACTCTTACCAGTTTGATGTGTATTCCTGTACAGTGATTCTGTGCATTGTTTATTAACACATATATAAACATAAATGGGATTTTTTAATATGTATAATCTTCTGTAACCCACTTGTTCACTCAAACATTAATTGTAGATACCTTTTTCAGTAAGTAAATACAGACGTTTTAGTAGCTACATAGAAGTTAATTGTATGGGGATACTGTAATCCATTAAAGTATTGCCATATTGATGAGAGTTTAAGTTCTTTCCAATTTTCACATATATAATGATGCTAGAAAGAACATTCACTGTATTTGCTTGCTTGATGTATTCCTGAAATTTTAACTTCTAGATAAAAGGAAATGTACCTTTAACATTTATCAAGATAGCCATATGACTATGAAAATGATTGTACTAATGTGTATACCTCTGTCATTATAACAGATTGCCTACTGTCCCATACCTGCACCCACATTGGTTATTATCAAACATTTTCATATTTAATTATCTGATCATTGAAAAACAATTATATCATTACAATGCTTCCCAAAAAATCATGGTATTCCTCACAAAAATTATTCCTTTTAAATTATAAAAAAATTTACCCTTACAAATAGCATATGTTCATGGTAGAAGATTTAGAAAATAAAGATTTACAGGAAAATAAAATATCAAGGGACTTCTGGTGCTGCTAAGATGGGGAAGCTGATAAAGGTTCTCTCTCTTACTGATTTACAACTAAAGATTCTGAATAGAATGCAAAATGCACCACCTGAGGACTTTGAAAAGAAAAAATAAATAGCTGGTAGATTGAGGACTAAAATCAGAATTTAAATAATTGTCTGCAAAGTGGGAGGCACCAGTCACGAGGAACTTCCTAACAGTAGAGAAAGCTAAAAGTCTGAAGAAAATATTTAAATCTTTCTGATCAGAGGTGCAGGGAAAAGAGAACCCTGGGATCCAGGGAGTATGGGGGAAATCTCAGAGGAGACAGCTGAAGGAGATTCCTCTAATTCTGTGTATGAAGTCACATAAGTTCTGGACTTGTCTTCAAGGCGTGCACACACAGAACAGACCCAAAGAAAAGAGCAAAGGCTTCAAGAAGTGAACTACCATATAAACCTTTGCCCAAGTCCAAGACTAACCCCAAGAGGCACCTGTGCCAGGCTGATCCAAAAAGCACAGCAAAGGTTTAAAATCCAATCTGACCTTGGAAACAACACCATCAGGAGTTCAGAACTTGTGATCTGAATGTAATGAGGTTTAATTGCCTGCTTAAACAAAAAAATAACACTCTGAGGAAGATTTAATAGGACCCAGAGTCTATCAACACAATATTCAAAACATCAAGGATACTATCCAAAATTATTCGACATACAAAGAACCAAAATTATCTGACCAATACTCAAGAGAATAGACAGCCAACAGATAACAAGACTGAGGTGACCAGATGTTGGAATTATCAAAGACTTTTAAAGTAGCTATTATAACAATATTCCATGAGGCAAAGGTAAACACTATTGAAATTAAGAGAAAGATAAAAGTTCTCAGAAGCAAAATTAAAACTATAAAAAAAAAACCAAATGATAATTTTAGAACTTAAAAATACAATAACTTAAGTTTTAAAAATTCATTGCAGGGGCTCAATAGCAGAATGGATGTGAAAGAGGAAAGAGCCAGGGAAATTAAAGATAGAGCAATAAAAAATATGCAATCTAAAGAACAGAAAGAAAATGATTGAAAGAAATAGAGACTCCAAACTGTAAGACAATATCAAAAGATCTCACATGTTATTAGAGTCCCAGAAAAAAGGAAAAAGAAATGGGTGTAGAAAAGTATCATTAAGAATCCTGTCATCCACAGTCAATATTTGATATAGACTCTTCTAGGCTTTTTTCCATTTCCATAAACACACACACATACACACAAACACAAATACACACACACACACTCTACATGGGATACTAGAGTACTTGCTGCTGATGAAATGTTTTTTCCTTTAATAATACATTGTGAATGTTTGTATATTTCAATAAATGTACATCTGCATAATAATTTTTAATAGCTGGCTAATAGTTCATTAAATAATGGAGCCATAATTGTGTTATTCAGTAACCTGCCACTGCTTATTTAGTTTTTTCCCTCTTTTTTAACTATTATAAAAATTCTGCACTTATCATTATTGCTAAATCATTGTCACCTCCTTATTATTTTCTTCATTTATATTCCTAAAAATAAAATTCCTGCTTAAGAGGTATTCATTCAACCAATATTCAGTCAACAAATATTTATTGAGCGTTTAGTATAAAGTAGGCACTGCCAATATGTGGAAGTACTACTTTCTCTGAACCCTTGCCAATTCTAAACATAATCAACAACAGTTAGTCAATCCTGCATGACAAAGTTCAAAAATATGCATATCTTTAGCTTCAATGGCACAAGAAAATTTGGTCTCAAGGGGACACTGTTGGTGCAAGATCAAATCTCCAAAAAATTCTTTAAAAGTCAAGAATCAAACCACTAAATATTAAAAATACAGGAAACATGCTGATACACTTTTTTGCATATTCCTTTTCTTAAATAATATGAAGCAGCTTCAAAATTGGCTCATGTCAGACCTACCCATTTTGTCTCAATCAGCCCCCTGGTGAGCCATATACTTTAAGACAGCCTCAGCGTTGGATCAGTGTTACAATTATCTAACTGGCTGCAGTTATTTCATCATTTCTGCCAAACAACCAAATTCTACAAATTTTAGGACTGCTTTCTAAAGGTTCTATAAAAGGGCATTGAAAATATCTTGTTGTTATTATTACTACCTAAAAGTTGATTCCCAAGAAGGTAATCCGTTCTTCTGTATTTTTTAAGAACTAAACTGTATGAAGATAAAATGGTAGTGGGAGAAGAGCATGAAACATATTATTAATGTGTGATGTTACTGTCCCTTAGTTGGGACAATAATGCTCAACTATTTTGGTGTCACTCCTTCCTTTGTGACCTCACTTTATCTTGGATATACCACTAGTACAGCACGTATTAAACAATTATCAGATGATATTCTTTGAAGTCTGTCTCTCCTAGTGTACACTGAACCCTATGAGGGCAGGAAATGAACCTTATTCATTTTTATATCCCCACCAGTTAACTCAGAAAATGCTCAGTGTATGTATGCTAATTTTTTAAACATATTTTGGTCTCCTCCTTCCCTGTAAATCTAGAAGATATTCCACTTAAAAATAAAATGAATTAAAACAATATATGGTTGCCAGATAAAATACAGAACACCCAGTTAAATCTGGATTCAGAAAACATTTTTTTAGGAACAAGTATGTCCCAAATACTGCATGTTTATCTGAAATTCAAATTTAACTGGGCGTCTCATATTTTTGTTCACTAAATCTGCCAGTTGAAATAACTGGAGATTTCCTAGAATATCACTCAGACCACAGCAAAAGTTTCTCCCTGATCTAGGAAGTAAGGGTTCCAAAAATCTCCATAATTGGAATGCAGGACTTTTCATCTCACATGGGGCTAGATACGCCACCTTATCAGGAATGCTGTGTTGCTTAACAGTCTGGACAATGTCACTTCTAAGTCTCTACCTTTTTGCACATTATCACTGTGTCCCTGTGCTTTAGTTTCTGAGTCCTTTTTGCTAGCAAAATTAGAAAAGTTTTGTATTTGATTGATTCATCTCCACCAGTGAATCTCGTGGCTTTGAACCATCCATCTCTCCATGGCAGGTTCCCTACCTTGCTCTGGAACAAGACCCTGGTGGGTCCTCCCAGGGGAGATCCTTTGGGAAAGAGCTGTGTGAAGATCACAGAAGCTGCATTAGTGCACAGCCAGGCTTCATCTCAGAAGCTATTTTGTAAGCATGGATTTACTCCCCGCAGATAATTCTTGCTCAGTTACCTTCCCCAAATCCCAAACTGCTGCCAAGGTGAATGCAGGCCCTGACTCTGGCTGTTGATTCTTATTAATTCAGCCAATCAATGATCTTGCATCATAAAGTGTCTGTTTTTAATGTAACCTATTTGATGAGGCTGTATTAATTTAGGAGAAATATGTACTGGTATTCTGGCACGCACTTTTCCTAATTATCTTACAGCTCTCATTCAGCAGTGAAATTAGTCTCTGGTGATCACAGTTAATAGAAGCCCATAGCTCTTAGTTAAGTGATCTCCACAAGTCACCTGACCTTTTCTTGCTCTCTGCTGCATAAACGTGATTGCACTATCTATGCAGTCCCTGGTGAATGCATAATTTGAGTGTGGGTGTGAATGTTTTAGCAAAATCTCCTGCTTCAGAGCAACAAGATGGCACTCTATTCTGGTATGTTTCTTTAAGTGGATGGTAACAAGATTGGAAAGACAAGGCTGTGAAAGGAAAAGTTACACAATAACAGGACCGAGGTAAGGAGACAGCTTCTGAGGATACACAGATTCTCCATCAAAAGCAGAAAAGGGAAAAAAAAAAAAAAAAAAAGCAGAAAAGGGCATAAAATTCTCCATGTTTTCACCGTAGTGTTCTTGAGCTCTACAATGCCTCTCCTACATTTTCAACCTCTCCCTTAAAAACTGTGTGGAGTGCCTAGTCAAATTATTAATTTCTCCTCTACATTCCCATTCACTATATTCATTCATTCATTAAATAAGTACCTACTAGACACCAAACACTAGGAAAGGTACTGGAGATAAACCTGCAAATCAAACAGAAATAGTCCCTTCTCTCATGGAACTTCAGTCCAGTCAATGACACAGGCAAACAAGTTAATTAAAACCAATAATTATAAATTGTTAAAATGCTAGGAATAAAAAAATTTAAATTAAAAAAAAATTTTTTTAAACAGGGTGCTCTGATAGAAAATGACCAGGAGGAACCAACTTTTGTAAAAGAATTCAGGGAATGACTCTCTGAGGAGGTGATATAGGAGCTAAGACCTGAATGACCACAAGGAATCAGCCCTTCTAAGTACTAAGACAGAACAATCCGGCACAGGAACAGCAAATACAAAGGTCCTGGGCAGCAATAAGCTTGGTATGTATCCCAGCTAGGCTAGAGTATCTGAAGAAGAGGAGAGAGGCTAAGAATATGACCCTTTACTAAGCCCTTCTGCCTTTGGAATCTGGGTTGTAAATGGCTGTCTGTCTGTCTCTTTCCACTTCTCTCAGTGGATAATAAACAACTTAAGGGCAGAAGTGATACAGTATTCATTTTTCATTACCCACAACTTCAAGTGTGACACCTTGTGTAAAACAGATGGCCAAGAAATGTTAGTTGAATTTACTTGTATTTATTTAAATGCACTATGAATTCCAATTCTATCTGTAAATAGAGAAAGCTACTTAGTTGCTGAAAAACTTGCTAATTATAATAGTTAATATTTATTGAACGGTTATTTACCAGACACTGTTCTAAGGTGCCTATACATATTCATTTCTTTAAGGCTTACAAAAACACGATGAGTAGATATTATGTTTGTTTCCATTTTAAAGATGAGAACCTGAACAGCAGATAGGTCAATAAATTAAAATTGAGAATATAGTAAGTGTCCAAGCCAGGATATGAATCTAGGCAGTCAGGCTCCACAGTATGTCCTTAATCATGATGTTAATGCTCCTAGTAGGCTAAATGTGTCTTGGAAAACTAATTAAGCCATTGAGATACATCAGTATTTAACACTCTGGGATTTAAGTCAGATGTATGACATGACACAGATGGAACATACTTATCCTGAATATGTACTTGAATATATTTGAACTATACCTTTTAATAAATTTCCATCTCTGCTTCCTTGGTTATAAGAAAGGATTATCTAGTCTTCCTTCAAATGGCTTGAGTGTTGCCATAGAAACTGTTTTTCCTTAAGTTTGCAAGGTGGCTCTCTCAGTAAGACACTCAGCTGTAGAAACAGTAGATCACTACAGTTCTATCCACAATGGCAACACCAAGGATTGGCTTGGGGAAATCTTCAATTTTTCCCAATATTGTCTATCTTTTTCTCTCCCTCTTCCCCCAAACCAATTCAAATACAGAATCTAAATAAAATTAGTGTGCTTGTTATGGAAACATTATTTTATGACAACTCTCTGACTACCTCTTCTTCCAACAACCTGCTTGCTCCCCCTAAAATAATCTTAAATAAAGCTCTGGCATATCCACTGCCCATTGGTGATGAGGAAGCACTATCTCTCAGAAGACTCCTATTCCTTGGTTATCACCTTCTCTTAGGACTTTTTCCTAAGACATAGGCCATAGGCCAAGGCAAATGGAAAACATATTAATGGTGTTCAGAAAAGCAGGAAGGTAAAGTTTTCTGGAAAGAAATGAGAAGGAAGTACTGAAGTTTTGGCAAAGCAACTCACCTGTCCTTAGAAACCCACATCTTACTCATCTTCTTAGCCACAGCATCTAGTATAGTTCCTAGAACCAGTTAAGTGCCCAATAAATGTTGCATTAATGTATGATGTCTCTGGTCCTTTGGGAGACAAATATATGAGGTACAGATGATAGGAAAGATACAGGCAATTCATAAAGCTATTTCCCTGATGACTCTAGTCACAGCCATCTCTAAGTCCTTGTGCACAGATTGCCAGACTTGCCCAATCGACATCCAAGATTATCTTTGCAATTACTTTGAAACGTTTTTATTTTGTAATCAAGCATGTTAACCATGCACTGACATATTTTATTTATTTTTATTTAGGTTTAGGTACTATCTCTCCAAGTGGATGTTAAGACACATGTGGAGCCATTTCCCTTCTCACTGTTCTTTTAACTTATCCTTTTTAATAACACAGTGCTGGCCACATTTTAGAGGCTCCATAATATTCAGTTAGTAGCTGATAAATACAGAGAGATGGAGAGCTTCCTGAGGGATCTTGTTCTTGCAGTAAATACCATTTTGTCACGCAAGCTGGGAAATTTCCACAGAAATCTTTCATTCACTCTTCACTCAAGAAACCTTGGAAAGGAAGGGGAGAGAGGGAAAAAGGACAGAAGAAAGAAAGAGAGAAAGAAATTGGAAGCAATTTTCATATAGGAAGGAGGAAGTTTAATGGGACTGAAAGAACATGAGTTTGGAGTAAGACAATCTGAGATATAATAACACAAGACCTTGGGCAATAATTGAACTAGGTCTCTCTTTCCCTGAAACATGAATATTAATACCTTTCCCAGAAAATACAAATAATAATATGAATTTCAAAGAGGCAGAACTCTTTGACTTGCAAGTGGGAGGAACACATCTAGCAGAAGCTAAAGCCTAGGAAGGAATACTGGGGGTGCTCATAGAATACAAGGAGCTAAGGAAGGGGGAAGGCATAGAGACCTCAGAGTCTTCTAAAGCTTGACAAATGTTGTAATCTAAAAACTAGAGACTACACATTTTAAGTTTAGATGGTTTCTATTATGATTTTCCATGCAGGGAGATGAGAGAGAGAAAGAAAAAAAAACAAAACAAAAACATAGACCACTTGTAGACAGCACATCTCTCTCAGCTCCATTGTAATCTGAACTTACAAATGTTCTTATATACACGATTATGTAGATCTAGGCTAGTTACCTCAGGAAGCCATTATATGTATGTCTCTTTCCAAGCCACCTTTTCCTATGTTTAGAGTTTTCTTATGATATAGGGTAGCCATGGACAAGGCAACCTTGAGACACAAGGAAGACTGAGTGGGCCTGAGTAAATCTTCCCTGATTTCTTGCTGACTTGGGCTGGGGCTGCTCTAGGGCCTCCTAGATGCTATGCTCAGACCCTGCTATGTGGCCCTCTCCACAATGTGGCAGTTTGCTTTGCCAAGGCCAGTAGGAGACTCTCTCTCATTCTTTGAATCTCTCTTTTCAGAAATATCAAGACCACTCCTCCTCCTCTATTTTGGCCTCTGCTCCCATACTAACTGCTTAAATAAGTTAAAAACGAGCCTTAAATCCAAACTGTGCAACAAAAGATCTGATTGGTTCAGTTACTTGTCTGTGGCCACAAGAGGCAAAACTTTTCCATTCCACTCCTCACCACAGAAGACTATCACATAGAACATGGGTCCCCAACCCCCGGGCCGTGGATAGGAACCGGGCTGCACAGCAGGAGGTGAGCAACGGGCCCATGAAGCTTCATCTGCCGCTCCCCATCGCTGGCATTACCACCTGAACCATCCCCAACACCCCCGACGCCCCCCCACCCCGCAGTCCGTGGGAAAATTGTCTTCCACAAAACTGGTACCTGGGGCCAAAAAGGTTGGGGACTGCTGACATAGAACACAGGCCAGCTTTTGAATTTGTGACTTAGGATCAGGTGTTCATCTCGAGCCCAATTTCTAGTGCTCAGGTGGTAGGGTAATGGAGATTTAATGTTAAAGAAACCACCTTGGAAAAGGATTGTGGCAGGCTTGGATTAATGTCTCCAACCAAAGGATAATTTCAGGTATGGCACTCAGTGTCTTTCTTAGTAGAGGGTTTTTTCATTCATTATTTCTTTTTAGCTTGATATTCACAAAATTCTATCATATGTATGGAGAAAGTATTCTAACCCTCATTTTAAAATAAGAAAACTTAAGTCCAACAAAACAAAGTCATCCACCCAAAGTAACCCAAAAGATAGTGTGAAAGCCTGGACCATATTCTGTGACTCTGAATTATTCTTTTGCTCTTTTTACTATATTACATAATCATTGTGGTCCTCCATTGCCTTATATTTTTATTATTCTTTAAAACAAAAACAAACAAACCTAAACTCTTTTGTTCTCACCATCTCAAAGACAACAATGACCAGAGGAGATAAAGATATCAATAAAGGGGGAGAGACAGTTGCTGCCTGAAGGCTGGTAGAAGGTAAGACAATCTTATAATCAGATCATGCTCCAACTAGGATCAGTTGGTAGTGGATGACTGTAGCTCCACGTCAAGAACTTTAAAAGCATGTCTGGTTTCTCCTGCGTGACGGGAAAGTTTCCTGATAGATTAGTAACGTCTGGTTATCGTAAATCTAGACAATAATTCTGCAAGTGTGAAACTGAAACTCAGAGAGGTGAGTTTCCTATAACTCACTTCCAGTAAATTTATTATTCTGGTGTTTCTAGTAAAATGAGGGGAAATAATCTTTGAGAGCTGATCTCTGTGGGGGCCTAAATTTATTGGGGGCTTCCTATAAATTCAAACGAAGTTTAAAAATGGAACTTTTCTTCTGAAGAGAAATTAAATATAAAATTTAGGGATTGTAATCTTTGACAAACTGTGGCTGGCTTTGGTTAAAAGTACAAAACGAATAATGATAACGATGATGATGATGGTAATAAAGATGATAACAATAGGTCATAATGCCTAAATATAAACATTCTCTACAGAGAAGAAAGCTGATAAAGGAAAACTAACCTGAAAGATTTATACACAGACCTTCCAAAATATAAAGCATCTTTCAGACTTGTAAAAAAATAATATTCTGCAGCTGTTTTTCATCTCTAAAAGAGTGCTGAAGAGCTATAGGAAAATTAGAACATCATTCAATTTCCATTTTTAATTGAAAAAATTTTTAACTAAGACATATAACTGTCCTTGCACAAAAATAACACTGCAGATGCAAAATTTTCTAGATTCTAAATTTATTTTATGATTTCTAATTTTAGATGGTATTTGTTGTTGTTGTTGTTGTTTCTTACTTTAAGGTTGTTTTTCACTATAGAGCATCATCCTAGAATATCTCTGCTTGCGGGGGAAAGTTAAGAGTCCATTTCAGATGATCAGTTTGAGAGTCATAGAAAACACAGGGAAGTGTAACCAGGGATTTAGAAGCCTTCACTGTATCCAGATCAGCGGGACGCTAGGAACAAGATAAGGAAGGAAAATCTGGGAAACCAGGCAGCAATGTTCTGAACATTCCATGGCAGAAAGCAAACCTGAAGGGCAACCAAATTACCCAAGGGCAACCAAATTACCTATGAGAGAACAAAACAAAACAAAAACAAATCAAATAGCACTGATTTTTATTTTCAGATAAAGTGCAATCTCATTGGAAAGCTATTTATCTCAAATAACAAAAATATAGAAAAATAAATTGACAATAAATCAAACTTGTTCATCTGGAAGAACTGCATGAGGACCAATTAAGAAAACTAACAGCCTATGTAAAAGACAATTTATACATAAAAATAAAAATATATAATATATATTTATATATTTTGGTTTTTATATAGGATGCTAGTAGGTTATATATAGAGAATGCATATTTCTTAGTGTATATGTATATATATTACTTCTTAGTGTATGTGTATATATACATATATACACTAAGAAAAATTCTAAAATGTGTGTATGTATATATATTTGTAAGTATTCTAAGAAGACCTTCTGTAAAATAGAAGCAAAACTAAGCACAGTATTCATATGTCTTATTAAAAATGTGGGACATTTAAAATTGGGCTTGCCATTTCTGTGGCAAGAAAAGATATTTAGTCAATTTAAGATTGAAAAGAAAAATGGGCACTACATATATATATATCAAATGGAAAGTAAAAGAGAAATGAAGTAAATGAATCCAGGAATTTCCAATGGAGCTCACTGGAAAGAAAAAAAAAAAGAGAGAGAGAAGCCAGACGAACAACAGACTCTAAGCACACACGTGATAACAAACATGCAATGATGTACAGACTCATAGCCTCTCTCCCAAAGTTAGGTCTGACTCTGCGTTGGGGTCGGGAAGGGTGGTCTGCAAGGCAAAAGGTATGTCAGACAGGCCCAAGGCACACATTCTTGTGGAAGCCTCTGCCTCGGGTCCCTTGCCTAGATCACGAGCCAGAGAGTCCCACCCTGCCTGGATCTCTCTGAACAGAACCTCTACTCAGACCCCTAATCCACTGGTTCTCATTCACCCAAGCACCCTAGGCTCCATGTTTAATCTCTGTAGAGTCAGAGCACAGTATGTTTCTCTTTGCCTCAGTGGATTGTTCTGGTGTGTAGACATTATCCTTAGTTATTTAGAGTTACTATGCCAGCCTGATCCCCCCAGCCACTGGTTACCCTCTATAACTCACTTCCGGTCCCTTTGGCTCACAATCAATGAAATGCTACATGATACAGTAGAAGGAAGTTTCCAAGTCAGACAGACCGTGGTCCATGCCTGTTCCTTCACAAACTGCTGTGTGAGTCTCAGCAAGTTGCTTCACCTCTCTGAGTTTCAGTTTCACACTTGCAGAATTGTTGTCTAGATTTACGACAACTTCTAGAACACAATTCACTGGCACATCACATACACTCAAAGTTATAGCAATTATTATTATCTGCATTCCAGGACTGACATTTCCTTCCATTCTACTATTTTGTCATTTCTGATCCTCTGTGGAACTAAGCAAAAAAACAACAACAAAACAAAACTCTTACTCTTCATTAATTCATTCAGTCAAAAATTACTTTACTGGATGCCTACTAGGATATCAGCCTTTGTGGTAGACACTGGAGATGCAGCAAGGAGCAACAAAGAGATACAGATACAAGGCCTGCCCTCATCAATCTTTTAGTGAAGTAAAAAAATATATATATATATATCTCAAATTAATAATTACATATGCTCTTAACTGCTATGGTAATAAGTGCATGAAGAAAAAGTACTGTGGGCCTAACCTACTCTAGGAAAGGGGTAGGTCAGAGAAAAATCCTAAGAAAAGATGCTTCAAACTGAGACCTAAACTATGAGTAAGATGAGTTCTTCAAGCAAAGACAGCAGGAAGCATCTCAAGAGGACAGAACAATATGTGAGAAAGGCCAGGAAGTGGGAAAGGTTTGGCACATTCGAGGACCAGGAGACAGTGTGGCTGCAGAAGTAGCATGCTCAGGGGAAAAAGGATCACTGTTAAACATATAAAGAGCAAATGGGTTCAATTTGAACCATAGAAGGAGTGCAACAAGAAACTATTCCCAAGTCTTTGAATTACTCAGTGAGCCAATGAACAAGGGGGCACTGAATCTCTGAGACAGCATAGTAGCTAACAGGTTTCTTGCACAGGATTGAGCTGTAGGTGGTGATTGTCACAGCAATGTTGGGAAAACACTTGTGTCCCAGAGAACTCCTGCCTTGTAAATATGTCTTAACCTATTTTAGGGATGCTTTAAGGTAGCAACTGACAACTAAATGATTGTTAAGGTAGCAACTGACAACTAAATGATTCTTAGCCAACACATGTCAGTCAACCTCATAATATTCCAGCCACAAAATCTTTTCCTCCTCTGTGCTGCCATAGAAACATGTCCCTAAACCTCTTTTTTAACAGTTCATTGACTGAAATGTATGTTTCCATATAAACTGGAACGGTTTTATCTCCAGTGCCTAGAACAGTGGGACGCTAAGGCTCAATAAAAACTGTATTCAGACATTTTCTCCCATGCTTGGAATATCTTTCCCCTCCCACTTGCTTTTTTTGTGAATAACTTCTCTCTCAAATAAATAGATGGACTTTCTGTGTATTTCCTCTAAACTTCACTCATCACTATCACCTATCCACCTGCATTATAGTGGTCTCTTTCCTTCTCTCTATCCCATCAGATAGAAACCTCCAGGAAACGGTCACATTTATTTTATTCACTATGCCCCAAAGACCAATAAAAGATGCTTAGTAAATACAGGTTGAATTAATTAATGTGTTGAATTCATGAAAAATGAACTTGCTCATGAGGCCAATTAGCCTCATGTTCATTTTATAAACAATGAGGTCTGTCCTGTCAGCAAATTTAGAGCAGCACCAGAATCACAACTCACCAAGCCTGAGTTATGACTGTGGAACTCGTCCCACTGAATTTGGCTAATTTCCTGTGGCAGACATTAAGGAAGAACTATTGGCATTTAGATTTTGTTTCTTTGTTTTATTTTGTTTTGTTCTATAGGGGGAAATGCTTTGGCATTAGTATCAGCCATTAAAAAAACAACAACAGAGAAGACATAAAAGCAGAGTATCCTAAGTACCTAGAAAAAGGTAATCAAGCAAGAAAGTGAATAAAACCAATTCATCACAAAAGAACAGAAAACAACAAGTTAATTCTAAGGCTCTCTGGGGGCTAAAAACAACACATGAATAAACGCTAGCTATGCCACAAAATATTCAACAACCATGGGCCTGAACTGTTCTTTTAACAGAAAGAATCAGGCCATTTATCGCAGCAGTGTTTGCCTCAACATACCACAAGCAAAATTCTCTGTGAGGGTCGGGGGTTGAGTAGGTTTGGGCTGAATGCCTCATCTTCCTCTATGATTAACATGTATGACAGTGAAGAAACTGGTTCCACCTGTTTAATCCAGTGCTTCCCAAATTTATTTAGCTTCAAAAAACTTTGTCCTCCTCCCTTTAACACCAGTGAATACTAAGAGAAAGTAATGTTCCCCAAAACACCCTTTGGAAAATACTTGTGTATGCAGCAGGAGAGAGTGGATGAAAGGGAAAAATCTGGTGGCGGGGCGGGGGGAGCTTCAAGATGGCGGAAGAGTAAGACGCGGAGATCACCTTCCTTCCCACAGATACTTCAGAAATACATCTACACGTGGAACAACTCCTACAGAACACCTACTGAACGCTGGCAGAAGACTTCAGACTTCCCAAAAGGCAAGAAACTCCCCACGTACCTGGGTAGGGCAAAAGAAAAAAGAAACAACAGAGACAAAAGAATAGGGACGGGACCTGCACCAGTGGGAGGGAGCTGTGAAGGAGGAAAGGTTTCCACACACTAGGAAGCCCCTTCGCGGGTGGAGACTGCAGGGGGCAGAGGGGGGAAGCTTCGGAGCCGCAGAGGAGAGCGCAGCCACAGGGGTGCGGAGGGCAAAGCGGAGAGATTCCCGCACAGAGGCTCGGCGCCGACCAGCACTCACCAGCCCGAGAGGCTTGTCTGCTCACTCGCCGGAGCTGAGGCTTGGGCTTCGGAGGTCGGATCCCAGGGAGAGGACTGGGGTTGGCGGCGTGAACACAGCCTGAAGGGGGCTAGTGCGCCATGGCTAGCCGGGAGGGAGTCCGGGAAAAGGTCTGGACCTGCCGAAGAGGCAAGAGACTTTTTCTTGCCTCTTTGTTTCCTGGTGCACGAGGAGAGGGGATTAAGAGCACCGCTTAAGGGAGCTCCAGAGACGGGCATGAGCCGCAGCTATCAGCACAGACCCCAGAGATGGGCATGAGACGCTAAGGCTGCTGCTGCCACCACCAAGAAGCCTGTGTGCGAGCACAGGTCACTCTCCACACCGCCCCTCCCGGGAGCCTGTGCAGCCCGCCACTGCCAGGGTCCCGTGATCCGGGGAAAACTTCCCCGGGAGAACGCACGGTGCGCCTCAGGCTGCTGCAACGTCATGCCGGCCTCTGCCGCCGCAGGCTCGCCCCGCCTCCTCCGTACCCCTCCCTCACCCCGGCCTGAGTGAGCCAGAGCCCCCAAATCAACTGCTCCTTTAACCCCATCCTGTCTGAGCGTAAAACAGAGGCCCTCAGGCGACCTACAGGCAGAGGCGGGGCCGAATCCAAAACTGAACCCCGGGAGCTATGCGAATAAAGAAGAGAAAGGGAAATCTCTCCCAGCAGCCTCAGGAGCAGCGGATTAAAGCTCCACAATCAACGTGGTGTACCTGCATCTGTGGAATACCTGAATAGACAACGAATCATCCCAAATTGAGGAGGTGGACTTTTGGAGCAACTATATATATATTATTTCCCTTTTTCTCTTTTTGTGAGTGTGTATGTGTATGCTTCTGTGTGTGACTTTGTCTCGATAGCTTTGCTTTTCCCATTTGTCCTGGGGTTCTGTCTGTTTCTTTTTCTTTTATTACTTAAAAAAAATTTTTTTTCTTAATAATTATTTTTTATTTTAATAACTTTATTTTATTTTACTTTATTTTATTTTATCTTCTTCTTTCTTTCTTTCTTTTTTTCTCCCTTTTATTCTGAGCTGTGTGGAGCACAGGCTGTTGGTGCTCCAGCCAGGCATCAGGGCTGTGCCTCTGAGGTGGGAGAGCCAAGTTCAGGACACTGGTCCACAAGAGACCTCCCAGCTTCACGTAATAACAAACGGTGAAAATCTCCCAGAGATCTCCATCTCAACACCAAGACCCAGCTCCACTCAATGACCAGCAAGCTGCAGTGCAGGACACCCTATGCCAAACAATTAGGAAGACAGGAACACAGCCCCATCCATTAGCACAGAGGCTGCCTAAAATCATAATAAGGCCACAGACACCACAAAACACACCACCAGACGTGGACCTGCCCACCAGAAAGACAAGATCCAGCCTCATCCACCAGAACACAGGCACTAGTCCCCTCCACCAGGTAGCCTACACAACCCACTGAACCAACCTTAGCGACTGGGGACAGACACCAAAAACAACGTAAACTACGAACCTGCAGCCTAAGAAAAGGAGACCCTAAACACAGTAAGTTAAGCAAAATGAGAAGACAGAGAAACACACAGAAGATGAAAGAGCAAGGCAAAAACCCACCAGACATAACAAATGAAGAGGAAATAGGCAGTCTACCTGAAAAAGAATTCAGAATAATGATAGTAAAGATGATCCAAATCTTGGAAGTAGAACGGAGAAAATACACGAAAGGTTTAACAAGGATCTAGAAGAACTAAAGAGCAAACAAACAGAGATGAACAACACAATAAATGAAATTAAAAATTCTCTAGAAGGGATCAATAGCAGAATAACTGAGGCAGAAGAACGGATAAGTGACCTGGAAAATGAAATAGTGGAAATAAATACTGCAGAGCAGAACAAAGCAAAAAGAATGAAAAGAATTGAAGACAGTCTCAGAGACCTCTGGAACAACATTAAATGCACCAACATTCGAATTATAGGGGTCCAAGAAGAAGAAGAGAAAAAGAAAGGGACTGAGAAAATATTTGAAGAGATTATATTTGAAAACTTCCCTAATATGGGAAAGGAAGTAGTTAATCAAGTCCAGGAAGCACAGAGAGTCCCATACAGGATAAATCCAAGGAGAAACATGCCAAGACACATATTAATCAAACTATCAAAAATTAAATATTAAAAGCAGCAAGGGAAAAACAACAAGTAACACATAAGGGAATCCCCATAAGGTTAACAGCTGATCTTTCATCAGAAACTCTGCAAGCCGCAAGGGACTGGCAGGACATATTTAAAGTGGTGAAAGAGAAAAACCTACAACCAAGATTACTCTACCCAGCAAGGATCTCAATCAGATTTGACGGAGAAATTAAAAGCTTTACAGACAAGCAAAAGCTAAGAGAATTCAGCACCACCAAACCCGCTTTACAACAAATGCTAAAGGAACTTCTCTAGGCAGGAAATACAAGAGGAGGAAAAGACCTACAATAATAAACCCCAAACAATTAAGAAAATGGTAATAGGAACATACATATTGATAATTACCTTAAACATAAATGGATTAAATGCTCCAACCAAAAGACATAGACTGGCTGAACAGATACAAAAACAAGACCCGTATATATGCTGTCTACAGGAGACCCACTTCAGACCTAGGGACACATACAGACTGAAAGTAAGGGGATGGAAAAAGATATTCCATGCAAATGGAAATCAAAAGAAAGCTGGAGTAGCAATTCTCATATCAGACAAAATAGACTTTAAAACAAAGACTATTACAAGAGACAAAGAAGGACACTACATAATGACCAAGGGATCAATCCAAGAGGAAGATATCACAATTGTAAATATTTATGCACCCAACATAGGAGCACCTCAATACATAAGGCAAATACTAACAGCCATAAAAGGGGGAACCAACAGTAACACCATCATAGTAGGGGACTTTAACAACCCACTTTCACCAATAGACAGATCATCCAAAATGAAAATAAATAAGGAAACACAAGCTTTAAATGATACATTAAACAAGATGGACTTAATTGATATTTATAGGACATTCCACCCAAAAACAACAGAATACACTTTCTTCTCAAGTGCTCATGGAACATTCTCCAGGATAGATCATATCTTGGGTCACAAATCAAGCCTTGGTAAACTTAAGAAAATTGAAATTGTATCAAGTATCTTTTCTGACCACATGCTATGAGACTAGATATCAATTACAGGAAACAATCTGTAAGAAATACAAACACATGGAGGCTAAACAACACACACTTAATAACCAAGAGATCACTGAAGAAATCAAAGAGGAAATCAAAAAATACCTCGAAACAAATGACAATGAAAACACAACGACCCAAAATCTATGGGATGCAGCAAAAGCAGTTCTAAGAGGGAAGTTTATAGCTATACAAGCCTACCTTAAGAAACAAGAAACATCTCAAGTAAACAACCTAACCTTACACCTAAAGCAATTAGAGAAAGAAGAACAAAAAAACCCCAAAGTTAGCATAAGGAAAGAAATCATAAAGATCAGATCAAAAATAAATTTTAAAAAAATGAAGGAAATGATAGCAAAGATCAATAAAACTAAAAGCTGGTTCCTTGAGAAGATGAACAAAATTGATAAACCATTAGCCAGACTTATCAAGAAAAAAAAGGGAGAGGACTCAAATCAATAGAATTAGAAATGAAAAAGGAGAAGTTACAAAAGACACCACGGAAATAAAAAGCATCCTAAGAGACTACTACAAGCAATTCTATGCCAATAAAATGGACAACCTGGAAGAAATGGACAAATTCTTAGAAAAGCACAAACTTCCGAGACTGAACCAGGAAGAAATAGAAAATATAAACAGACCAATCACAAGCACTGAAATTGAAACTGTGATTAAAAATCTTCCAACAAACAAAAGCCCAGGACCAGATGGCTTCACAGGAGAATTCTATCAAACGTTTAGAGAAGAGCTAACATCAATCCTTCTCAAACCTTTCCAAAATATAGCAGAGGGAGGAACACTCCCAACCTCATTATACAAGGCCACCATCACCCTGATACCAAACCAGAAAAAGATGACACAAAGAAGGAAAACTATAGGCCAATATCACTGATGAATAGAGATGCAAAAATCCGCAACAAAATACTAGCAAACAGAATCCAGCAGCACATTAAAAGGATCATACACCATGATCAAGTGGGGTTTATCCCAGGAATGCAAGGATTCTTCAATATACGCAAATCAATCAACGCGATACACCATATTAACAAATTGAAGGAGAAAAAACATATGATCATCTCAATAGATGCAGAGAAAGCTTTCGACAAAATTCAACACCCATTTATGATAAAAGCCTTTGCAGAAAGTAGGCATAGAGGGAACTTTCCTCAACATAATAAAGGCCATATATGACAAACCCACAGCCAACATCATCCTCAATGGTGAAAAACTGAAACCATTTCCAGTAAGATCAGGAACAAGACAAGGTTATCCACTCTCACCACTATTATTCAACATAGTTTTGGAAGTTTTAGCCACAGCAATAGGAGAAGAAAAAGAAATGAATGAATCCAAATTGGAAAAGAAGAAGTAAAGCTGTCACTGTTTGCAGATGACATGATACTATACATAGAGAATCCTAAAGCTGCTACCAGAAAACTACTAGAGCTAATCAATGAATTTGGTAAAGTAGCAGGATACAAAATTAATGCACAGAAATCTCTTGCATTCCTATACACTAATGATGAAAAATCTGAAAGAGAAATTAAGGAAACACTCCCATTATCCACTGCAACAAAAATAATAAAATACCTCGGAATAAACCTACCTAAGGAGACAAAGGACCTATATACAGAAAATTATAAGACAGTGATGAAAGAAATTAAAGATGATACAAATAGATGGAGAGATATACCATGTTCTTGGATTGGAAGAATCAACATTGTGAAAATGACTCTACTACCCAAAGCAATCTACAGATTCAATGCAATCCCTATCAAACTGCCACTGGCATTTTTCACAGAACTAGAACAAAAAATTTCACAATTTGTATGGAAAGACAAAAGACCCCGAATAGCCAAAGCAATCTTGAGAAAGAAAAACGGAGCTGGAGGAATCAGGCTCCTGTACTTCTGACTATACTACAAAGCTACAGTAATCAAGACAGTATGGTACTGCCACAGAAACAGAAATATAGATCACTGGAACAGGATAGAAAGCCCAGAGATAAACCCACGCACATGTGGTCACCTTATCTTTGATAAAGGAGGCAAGAATATACAGTGGAGAAAAGAGAGCCTCTTCAATAAGTGGTGCTGGGAAAACTGGACAGCTACATGTAAAAGAATGAAATTAGAACACTCCCTAACACCATACACAAAAATAAACTCAAAATGGATTAAAGACCTAAATGTAAGGCCAGACAAACTCTTAGAGGAAAACATAGGCAGAACACTCTATGATATAAATCACAGCAAGATCCTTTTTGACCCAGCTCCTAGAGAAATGGAAATAAAACACAAATAAACAAATGGGACCTAATGAAACTTAAAAGCTTTTGCACAGCAAAGGAAACCATAAACAAGATGAAAAGACAACACTCAGAATGGGAGAAAATATTTGCAAATGAAGCAACTGACAAAGGATTAATCTGCAAAACATACAAGAAGCTCGTGCAGCTCAATATCAAAAAAACCAACAACCCAATCCAAAAATGGGCAGAAGACCTAAATAGACATTTCTCCAAAGAACATATACAGATTGCCAACAAACACATGAAAGGATGCTCAACATCACTAATCACTGGAGAAATGCAAATCAAAACTACAGTGAGATATCATCTCACACCAGTCAGAATGGCCATCATCAAAAAATCTAGAAACAATAAATGCTGGAGAGGGTGTGGAGAAAAGGGAACCCTCTTGCACTGTTGGTGGGAATGTAAATTGATACAGCCACTATGGAGAACAGTATGGAGGTTCCTTAAAAAACTACAAATAGAACTACCATACGACCCAGCAATCCCACTACTGGGCATATACCCTGAGAAAACCATAATTCAAAAACTGTCATGTACCAAAATGTTCATTGCAGCTCTATTTACAATAGCCAGGACATGAAAGCAACCTAAGTGCCCATCAACAGATGAATGGATAAAGAAGATGTGGCACATATATACAATGGAATACTACTCAGCCATAAAAAGGAATGAAACTGAGTTATTTGTAGTGAGGTGGATGGACCTAGAGACTGTCATACAGAGCGAAGTATGTCAGAAAGAGAAAAACAAATACCGTATGCTAACACATACATATGGAATCTAAAAAAAAAGGTCAGAAGAACCTAGGGGCAAGACGGGAATAAAGATGCAGACCTACTAGAGAATGGACTTGAGGATACAGGGAGGGGGAAAGGTAAGCTGGGACAAAGTGAGAGAGTGGCATGGACATATATACACTACCAAACGTAAAATAGATAGCTAGTGGGAAGCAGCTGCATAGCACAGAGAGATCAGCTAGGTGCTTTGTGACCACTTAGAGAGGTGGGATAGGGAGTGTGGGAGGGAGGGAGATGCAAGAGGGCAGAGATATGGGGACATATGTATATGTATAACTGATTCACTTTGTTGTAAAGCAGAAACTGACACACCATTGTAAAGCAATTATACTCTAATAAAGATGTTAAAAAAAAAAAAAGAGAGAGAAAATCTGTCCCAAGAGCGGATACATACTCATACGTCTCTAACCACATGTAAATGTAAAGCTTTTCTAAAGAGCACTCTCTCATTACTGCTTTCAGTTCTGCTTCTCGAGATATATCTGTGTATCCTAAAATCAAGACAAGTTAGACCATAAGGAGGACTGTGGGAGATGACTGTCCTCCCCACAAATGAAATAAAACTAGTTTGATATGAAATGAGAAATCCCAGTAGCTTTATAATACAGTTTCCATTGTCAATCACACCTCCTAATGGATGCATAGCCCCCAGCAACCTCCTAGTCCGTTTTTTGGATGCTTAGTACAAAATATGCTGAGAATTTCTTTTTCTCCCTTGCTGCTCTAACTCGGTATGGCATTGTCTATTTCAAACACATGTCTAAGGACATTTCTAGGGATTTAGAGGTAGGAGATACAGAAAGGCCCACAGGAAAAGTGACAGTCATCAAGTCCTCAAGACACGAGCTGTGCAGGTAGCAGGCAGTTTCTCATAATTGAGCTGCATCTTTAAAAAACTTCGTGTCATGGACTGAATATGTGTTCCCCCCAAAACTCATATGTTGAGCCCTAGCCCCCAGTGTGGTGGTATTAGGAAGTGGGGACTTTGGGAGGTGGTTAGGATTAGATGAAATCATGAAAGGAACCCTCAGGAATTCACGAATGGGATTAGTGTGCTAGTAAGAGTCACAAGAGAGCTTACTTCCACTCTGCTGTCTGTCATGTGAGGATACAAGGAGAAAAGGGCAGTCTGCAACCCAGAGGCAGGTCCTCACCAGAACCCAACCAAGCTTCCACCCTCATTTGGGACTTCCAGCCTCCAGAACTGTGAGAAATAATTTTCTGTTGTTCATAAACCATCAAGTCTATGGTATTTTTGTTATAGCAGCCTGAATAGACTTAGTAGCATGATCCAAAAATGTATTAATGTGAAAAAAATGATTTAAAAGGCATATCATTGTGAAATGAGTTTAGCATTTTCCGAGAAGTTTTAAATTTACAGAGAATCTGTAACAGAGTTGCTTTAAGTGGTAAGCTTTCTTGGGAATTTTGTCAAGGTGTGCTCAATATTTATTAAGCATTTTCAATACGACAAAATATATTAGAGATGCAAAAATGCAAGGGGCTGCCCTATGGAAGTTCACAGAAATGGTGGAAATGAACCTGTATGTTAAATAATTGAAATACTGTGTAATACATCTTCTAATCAGATAAGATCACACAGATTAGCATGATGAGACGAAGTGATTAGCCAGGCTTAGAAGAGTAAGGGAAGGCTACGTAACAGAGAAGATGCTGGAGTGACCTGTTGGAGGATTAATAGAAGTGTGCTAGATGGACATGTTAGAGAGAGGCATTCTGAGGAAGTGAAATCACATAAGATACTTGAAACAGTCTGGTCAATTCAAGACACTGTGAGGCAATGAGTGTTGGAGGTTATCAAGAGGCTGGCAGGGGAGAGGCCGAAGCAAGGAAGTGACATGGGTCTGCCCACTCTCCCCTAGGATGTAATAACAACTTTAACCATTTTTAAGTTATTTCACATCTGTCAACCAAGACTATTTTCGTCCTCATTTAAAAGATAAATTAAATGCCATAAGAAGAATTTAACTTCACAGAGTTTTTATAACAGTAAGCTATGACCAAAACTCAACTCTTTACCCTACAGTCCTTTCTACTGGACAACAGGAGCCTCTGAGTGAAACCAGAATTGATTTCTAATAAAAAAAAAAAAAATTAACTTTTCTGGCACAAAATGGCAAATGGCTGTTTGCAAGGAAGGACAAAGTCCTTATCAACTCAGAGCAAGAAAGCAACAGGCCCAAAACTCCACACACCTTTCCTTCAAGCCATGAACCCCTGTCCTGGTGTTCCAATCTGAGCTGATGGAGGCCCTCCTGCAATACCACTATGTCAGTCTCACAAAAGAGAGACAGTTGTCAGTGGATCCATTAAGGTTCTTTGGCTGCAAGCAAAATAAATAGAATTTGGTTATTTTAAGGCAGAAAGGAACTTATTTGAGAGACGTGGGACGGCTCACGGAAGTGAAGGAAAGCAAACACGACATACTTCTAAGAGCGCCCAGCTAGAGCACCTTCAGGAATCATAATGTACTACAAGAACTCTGGTCAGTCTCCTCCTGACACCCTCATCAAGATGGAAGAACTGCAACTATTTTTGGTCTTTCTCATTCCCCTTAAGATTCAAAATCCAGGGACAGAGGATCTGATCCCACTAGCTTGCATCCCTAGTCTACCCTTTAGCCAAGGGAAGGCAGGGCACCCAAATAAATACTGTATGATGAGGGAGAGAGAGTTTTCCTAAGCAAAATCAGGATGCTGATACCAACATAAGAGAGAGGAGACACTGAGCCAACAAAATCAATCAAGGCCACTATAATCCTTTACCATTTTTCTGCAAATGCTATCACACATCTGGCAATTTATAAATAGTCATCCCACTTGTTCACTGAAATCTATACCCTGTACCCACATAAATAGGATGAGATGGAAGAGGTATTACAAGGGAGGGAGGCATGAGAGTAGAGAAGTTAAGAGCAAGATCCAGGGAGGCAAAACTATGGGATCAAGTCTCAGTTACACCATTTACTAGTGGTGAGAATTCAGCCACGTTTCTTAAATTCTCTGTGCCTCAGTTTTCTCAGCTATAAAAATGGGATGATAATATTAGAGCTATTGGCAGAAAATACGAGCTAAAGCATGTGAGGCATTTAGTGCTATGCTGGCATCCTATAAGCACTCAGTAAACATTAGTTATTATCATTTCACTGTCTGGCACTGTGACATCTATAGATATTTTCCTCCCCCTTTTAAAAGTTCTTGTTTTGATTCTTGTTTTCTCTAGATCCTCTTACATACCATCACAATGTCACAATGTCGTAAGAAATTCAGGGTGAGACGCATCTTTGTTTTTCTTTACCACCTTGTTTCTCTCCTACCTGAAAAGAACAGTCAAGACACCATTTACATTTCAAACTAACATTCTGTGGCAATTGTTCAGCATGGGCAGCATTCAAAATATACCTCCAGTGATTTTTTTTTCTGAGAGGTATACAACTAAGGTTAATAGAGGTGCCATTTTCAAAATACATCTGCCCTGGGCCACGTAAAAGGATTATTTTAAGAGGGCACAGGGCATAGGACACACCCTGATATTAAAAGGCCTAGCAACTAAAATTAATTTTACAAGCTCCCACTCATAACAATTTTCATTGACTCTGATTTTTTTCTATCTAAATTACGTTTTTCCCCTTGTTCAGGGAGGTCTAAAAAAAAATGAGTAGGAAGAAGAAAAATCCTTTCATTTGCAAACCATTGCAGACACCACCTGCACATTTTGAGCATTTAAAAGTAAATGACTTTGTCCTTTTGTTGTTCCTTTTTTCTCTGTTTTTCTCTGCAGAGTTGAGTGACAGCAGTATCAGTACAAAAATAAAATACATATTTCCCCTCATCAAGTCTCACTGCTTTTTAAATTACCTTGGATAGTCTTCATTTGTAAATACCCTATCTATGAGAACAGATGCCTTGAAATTTGCTAAAGAAAAGGGTAGCTTTCTCTGCTTTTCAATCAAAAAAACATATCTTCAACATAAGTAAAACAGAGGAATATTTCTGATTTTTGAAAAACTTTACGGCCCTAAAATGCTTATTTTTTAACTTGTTCAAACTTTAAGGTAGAGGATAAAGTTCAAAATTAGACTAGACAGTTTTTTGGTTTTGTTTCAATTACATTCCTGGGATAGACTTTTGAAATAAACTTCAAACTAACAAATTGTTGGTCAAAATATTCTCAGAACTATTTCAAAGTCCAAGATTATGTCTTTATTCTCTTAACAATTGTTTAAGAGTTTACCTCCATTAAATCATTCGAATTATTATTCAAAAGCAGCTACATGCTTTTGACTCTTAAGTGGCTCTGGTGGCTTAGTATTTTAATGCATAATTTTGCTTTTAAAGTTCTTTAAATTGGCTTAATGCTATTTACATATTACATAATTCAAAGACTAACAAACCAAGATATTAGAGAAGGAATTTTTCAGTTCTATCATTTCATAATTAAGACTGCAGTACTCACATAAGAGAGCTCTAGATAATCTAGACATCTCTAGAAACAGGCTAGCTGCCCCATCTTATAGGAAAAAGGAAACAAAAAGCTGACAAAATTTTAGATATCATAAGATGACATGAGGTCTTGCTTGGTTCCAATTTTGCCCCTATTCCCTAACCTTCTTCAATTAAGCTTATAATTTAAGAGATAGAGTAATGGAGAAGTTTAACGGGGTGTCTCTGATTGTAGATCCTCTTGATGTCTCACACACAAAAAATTCTCATAAATATTCACACATAATAACAATTTTTTAAAAAAGCTTAAAGTAAAGATGAACAAATATGTTATTTCCAAAATCTGGGAGGATTCCCACAATGTTATGGCTTATGAAACTGGACAAAGAAAAAAAATGCTTTAGTTCATCAGACAGAGCAACCCAGATAACAGAGAGGAAGAGATTTTATTCCTTTTCCACTCTGGTCTGATGCCTGAAAGACCCAGGATCTGGACAATAGGAAAAGAGGGTGGGCATTCAGCTACTAAAAGAGATGGACAGGACACTGCCTGTTTCTACCCTCTCCTTACTGGACCACTGGATTTCTGCTATTGGCCAGCATCCACCTGCCCCCTTTACAATTTCAGGAGAATTCCCCCTATTGTGGGTTGTATTCATTTCCTAGGACTCCAATAACAAATTAAAACAAACCACGTGGCTTAGAACAACAGAAATTTATTTTCTTACAGTTCTGGAGTCTGGAAGTCTGAAAACAAGGCGTAGGGAAGTCCATGCTCTCCCTGAAGGCTCTAGAGGAGGGTCCTTCCTTACCTCTTCCTAGCTTCTAGTGGTTGCCCGCAACCCTTGATGTGACTTAGCTTGCAGCTATATCACTCCAATCTCTGCCTCTATTGTCACATGGTGTTTTCCCTGTGTAGCTGTGTCCAAATTTCCCTCGTCTCATAAGGACACCAGTCCTTGGATTAGGGGCCCACCCTAATCCAGTACGGCCTCATGTTAACTGGATTACACCAGACCCTATTTCCAAATAAGGTCACCTTCACAAATTCTAAGGGTTAGGACTTGAACATATCTTTTGAGGGGACACAATTCAACCTACAACGTGTGTATTTTGGTGCGAGGCAGTGCCCTGTGGCCCTGTACTGCAGAAGGAGTCAGACTGTCCCACTTTCCACCCAGGCACATGACCTGATGGATCTCAGCCCACTGGATGCTCCCAGACCCTATATTAAAGTTTGACCAAGTGACACAAAGGTGAAAGACATTTAAATTTCATGCCCAAATGCAGCAGTGATGCCCATCTAGTATCCCAATAATTGTACAATTCTCTAATTTCTTCCAAAATATCAAATCCCTCTGGCTTATGCGACCCAGAATCAGTTTGTCATTTGGGAAGAACAACTCTCAAAAATATAAATAGGAGACATAGAAAGAAGAAAGGCAGAGATATATCTCCCGTAGAAGGTGTAGTCTCTGCAAGAAAAGAATGTGGTCAAAGAAAAGCTAAGAAAGGAAGATCTTGAAAGAAGTACCTACTGAAGTATGTATATGGAATCAGTTTGAAATGTTCAGGGTCCAGGCAGTAGGGTTTAAGAATCCCTGTATTTTGGAGCTTGGGATGAACACACACACACTACTATATAAAGGATAGATAACCAACAAGGACCTACTGTATAGTACAGGGAACTCTATCCAATATTCTGTGATAACTTATATGAGAAAAGAATCTAAAAAAGAATGAATATATGTATATGTAAAACTGAATCACTTTGCTGTACACCTGAAACTAACACAACATTGTAAATCAACTATACTCCAGTAAAATTAAAATATTAAGAACAGGGCTTCCCTGGTGGCGCAGTGGTTGAGAATCTGCCTGCCAATGCAGGGGACACGGGTTCGAGCCCTGGTCTGGGAAGATCCCACATGCCACGGAGCAACTAGGCCCGTGAGCCACAATTACTGAGCCTGCGCGTCTGGAGCCTGTGCTCCGCAACAAGAGAGGCCGCGATGGTGAGAGGCCCACGCACCGCGATGAGGAGGGGCCCCCGCTTGCCGCAACTGGAGAAAGCCCTCGCACAGAAACGAAGGCCCAATGCAGCCATAAATAAATAAATAAATAAAAATTTAAAAAAAAATATTAAGAACAAAATCCCTGTATTTAAATCTATAAAGCATTGGAAAGAGAGCTACTTTCTTATGGTTGATTTGAGACAAGAATTTAACAAGCAGGGAAGAACCATGAGAAATGTACACAACCCTCTGCTGGTAAACATTGAATCTGGATAAGTGTCTCCTGACTGGGGGATAGAGAGAGAGACAGAGATGTGTCCTCAAAGCATGATGATATATGCAGAACATTAAGAAGAAAAATCGCACTGAAGAATCATAAGAAGACCATGACTCTGAAAGGGATCTACTAGTAGAAACAAAGGAAAAACATTATAAATGCTACAGCACTCCTCAATAGGATGCCAGAATATATAACCTGTGTAAAATAAGAGCAGAAAATCAAATGCAAAGTAGAGTGAGAAGAAAAAAACAGTATAATGCTATGAAAATATAATGGAATGAAATAAATCAATAAAATTTCAATTTAAGAGTTTAATAATCCATGGATTAAAGACTATGTATTAAAGAATAGAATTGACAATATCGTGCAAATTGGGCATGGAGGTATGTTAGGTTTAGTTTGGTTTGGTTTGATTTTCCATCAAGACAAAGGTAAACACCTACCAGACTAAAATGCAAATCAAGCAAAATACCGAGTAGAGTTGGCTCCTACTCCTAAATTCCACATTTATCATACATCTCTTAACAGAGGTGTCTTCTACAATTAAAGTAAGAATCAAGTGAGGAAAAAAATTCCTTTGTTTCTTGAAACACTACAAACTGTATTATAAACTGACAATTGGTTTGCCATATTTATCTGATACTTTGAAAGAATAGCATAGGGTTTTAGATCTAAATCTTTGAACAAGTCAATTTGGAAAGATGAGCCTAACTGAACACGTATTTGAATGGAAATGGATAAACTACACCTCAACATACTGTGAAAAGATAGTATACAGTAAAGCCTCATAGAAAGATCTTCTTATACCCTTTCCTCCTAGTCTCAACCTGTTCTATAAAATAGAAGCTTTCGTCAAAATTTCAGCTTTCTCTAGGAAGAGCTGGATAAAAAAAGCTTCCACACTTCTCTTCACCCCTTATTGGATTCTCTCCACAGGAACAAAGGCTATAAATGGTTGGGGAGTTTGGTGACAGTCTGACATGCATACATTTACTTTCTTATACTGAAATTCTCAACTAAGGGTGATTTTGGCTGCCAGGGAAGATTTGGCAACATTTTGGCTGCCAAGGGAGATTTGGGAACATCTGGAGACATTTTTCATTTCCACGACTTTGGATGGGGGTTGGAGGGGAGACACCACTTGCATCTGGTGGATCAAGGCCAGGGATGTTGCTAAGCACCCTACAACACACAGGACAGCCTCCCACAACAAAGAATCATCCAGCTCAAAATGTCCATGGTGCAGGGTTGCTGCACCAGATGGACATCGCTGCTTCTTCATGGTCCTGTGTCATGTTCTTCCTTCTTCTTGCCTATTTCTACTTCCCATCTCATGAAATGAGAAGATCAAGGAGGATCTACTTAAATTTTCCACCTTCACCTGGGTTGGTAAGTGTATTTGCATGAGAACCAGGAGGCCCTGTTTGTTCATGAGGTACCAATATGGCTTGGTAAGTGGCAGTTTGAATCTCACAGATGAGCAGGCAGATTGGCCACTATATATGCTGTGACAGGATCACTCTAACAGAATATTTGATCAGCCAGTACCTCTTCTTCTAATCATGGGAAAGACTCAGAGAGAGATGGGTTTGGAGGGTGGGATCAAGATTTCTGTCAAGTGTGAGATACTTGTTAGATCTCTAAATGCAAATGCCAAGGAGGCAATTGGACACATGAGTTTGGGACTCTGGGAGAGATGGAATTGGAGATGTAAATTTGGAAATTATCAGTGACAGTTATTTGAAACCATGTAACTGGGTGGATTCTTTAGGAAATCAGGATAGATTAAAAACAGAGGACTGAGAACTTAACATTCCAGTATATCAATATTCGGAGGTCAGAAAAAGGGAGAAGAATCAGCAAGAAAACTGAGAACCAGAGGCTGCACAAGTTAAGGAAGCTGTCTTCTGAGAGAAGAATGAGACAGACATTCAGAGAAAGGAAAGGACTGAAGGAACCCTTGAGAGACGGAGAAAAAGATCTCAGTTCTTGTCTAGACGGACGTTAATTATTTTCCCTGTCCAACGTCCAGCCCTAAATCTTAGTTTAGGTTCCCCAGAAGCAGAGCCTGAGAAGGAGTTATTTATTAAGGCTGTACTCTCAGGAAAAAGGGAGTGAGGGAAGAGTGATGGGAAGGGGGGAAAGCTAATCAAGGTTGTGCTCTCCCCTAGAACTTTGAAACATGACGCACATTATGAACTTATTCCCTCCTTGAGAAAAGAGGCAGCCCTTTGTGCCCTTGAATCAAACAGTCACGAGATGCAAGCTGCTGAAGAAAGGGGTGATTTACTTTCCAGATGAGCTGCTTCCTTTGGTGAAGGCAATTAACTGGAGAAGAGGAAAGCTCTGAGCTGTTAGCAGCCAACAGTCACAGCAGCTCAGGGATGGATACCCCGACTTGGTAAATGGATCTGGGAGGAGCACCAACAAGCACCAACAACACCTACTGCATTTCTTCTGTTAATAAACCTCATTGTTCCCTCAGGGAAGCACTCTTCCTTTACTCTCAGCTTGTTCTGGTGGGGTTGACTCTACTCTTCCCACCCCAACTCCAGTGATCAATAGACACGAGCGAGGCTTCCAACTAACAGGGTCGTAATTATGGGTTTAGCCACCAGCTCATGACCCAGTTTGAAATGGTGAGGGCCAGACCCAGAATTTCTGTAAGAACTCTTAGGAGAGGGAATATCTCTTCACTAGGGTTGCTAAGATCTGAGGATGTAAGGCGAAGTTGCAACTTTATCACCAGAAGGAAGAAGCCTACCTAAGAATGAAGCCAAATGAGAGGAAAGCTCTGTTTAGGGACAGAGACAAACTCCTGACCCTGTCTGTGCACCTGGATACAAACATACTGATTCATCCATGCTTTTTAGGTTTGTGACACAATCCCTCTTTTGCTTTGGCCAGCCTGAGTTGAGTGTCTGTCTCTTCTACTCACCTGGAGGTCTAGCTATACTGCCTAAAACTGACTTCTCTGTGATTCCCCTCTATTATTTACAGTAAGTCCTCAAGCAAATTTGAATAGCTCTCTTTTCTTTGCAACCAAACATGCACTGACACATATAATATACACAGATTAACAGTTCAAAGATTATAATACAATTAAGTGAACAACCTCAAAATAGCACCAAACATACTTCGATCTTTCCTAGATGACTTAGAAGGCCCTTCAGAATAATCCAGTGTCTTTGGGTTATGTTTTCTAAGGTACCTTGAGGATTCTTTTAAACTCTAAACTCTAAACTTTAACCTGACTTCTTTTAAGTGCTTTCCAGTCATTTCATTGTTTTTTGAATCTTCTTACGTTGTTTCTTACATTACAAATATCATTATATTTTCCATTTGGAATAAATATTAAAGGGAGAAAAACAGATTTTTTACTGGCATTTTTCCAAACTAAAACGAAAAAACTATCCCTTGATCCACTGCTGTGTGAAAAGCCAATATTAGGACTAGAGGTTGTGTTCTACTTTGGTTATCTATGTTCTTTTGTCCGATTTAACTTATATAAAATGCTCTAAGAAATCAGTTATTTCTACTATAACTGTTATAAAATGCTAGTTAGAAGTCACTTATTTCCTCTACTTAACCCATTGTTCACAAAACATTTATCAAAATTTTGCTAATATACACTGATCCAGCACAAATCTAGGGAGAAAATATATCACAACTGACCTTGTGGAAATCTGACAGTTTCATTTAAGCCCTTATTCATATCTGTGCATGTGTCCTTCTACATTATGGTTTCAACATACTGAGGTTGTTCTTTGACCGCGAAATGGCCTTGTTCATTCATGTTGATTTCAACCCCATACAGTTATAGCAAAGGCTGAATACTGAGTTCCCTGCCCAAGTGTCCTCTCTCATACACGTTCATAGCTGTCTGACTAGGCATTAAGCTATTGCTGGAACCACACAAGTTTAACTTTTTAAAGAGAGATCAATGAGAGCAAATAGGTCATAAAGAATCTTAACAGATATTTAGTGCAAAATAATAATTAATAATAATAATATCATGCATCCAAATAAATGTTATGAATGCAATTAGAAAGACTATGCATGATGAGATAAAAAGGCTACTGGGAAAAATGTGATGATGGATAGATTTTTGTGCCTGTTTGTTTTTTATTAATATGACATCACTCAGTTACAACAGTCCTTTTCTCTCTGCATTTCGTAGCCAGAGGAGAACCTTCAGAAGAGATGAATTTTCTTTGATTCCACCTCCCCACAATCCTCTGAGCTCCTCTGGGAGCAATGTCAATTATACCATCATCAATGCAAATGGCATTTTAAAGAGTTAGTACAGCAGGCAGAGAATGCTAATGCTGCTCAGAAGTGCCAGTGTGCACTGCAGACTTTCCCCTAAAGTCTGCAGCCCATCACATACCTTTATTCATTCAGATCTAATCCTATCAACTGAGAGGACAAGCCACTGGCTTGCTCTCTGCCTTTGTCACTCAAACTTACCCATTAAAAACAATCCATTTTCTAAAGTCGGACAGTGTGGAAATCAGGTTTGGCAGCCAAAAGATAAACTCCTATATACAGAGAATGATAATGAGGAGCCTGCTGGCTTTCTTGCTTGATGGGTTATTCTTATTAAGATAAAATGCGTTCCAGAAACGACTCAGAAACATGGAAATAAGCTAGTTCATAAAAAGTTATGGGAGCTTAGGCTTTCAAATTAAGCAAACAAATATGATGAACATGAACTCAAACTCAGTAGAAAAGTGTCATCACTAGAAAGTCCTTCTATTGTGTTTTCTAACGTTGCAGTATTATAAAGAAAAATCTCCTTCCATTATCACGAGAATTTAGATGGCTTGATAATTGAATCATCTCTACTAAGCTTTTATGTAATGAATGCTTCATTTGTGGTAACAAATAAAGCCTATAAATAAATAATTACCTTACTTTGATGGAGCATCTACCATGTACAAGGCACTGTGCTAGGCATGGTAAAGGGCATAAGAAAGTGTAAGATGAAAGACACAGGTGTTACCCAAAGAAATAATGTTGTATTAGAGAAAACAATAACCAGAATGCAAGAAAAGATATAAAGCTGTGGAATGTCATACAAAGCAAATGCGTGTATATAGCAATCCTATAGAAACTCAAAAAGCAATAAAGACATGGGAGTAGCCCATACCGGGTCTGATTAAGATCAGGTGATGGACCTTAAGTCTTAGGATATTTATTTTATTCTCTAGGCAGTGAAGATCTAAAGAATCTTTGAGCAGAGAGGTGACATGGTGAAGCATCAAAGGAAGATAATACTGTTAGCAGTATACATATTGGACTAGAAAGAGAGTTTACCCACTGATGGTATATGAAATGATTTTAGGTGGTACCTGAACATGGAATTAAGTAATATTGAATTACACAGTGAAAACTATATTCTACTTTAATTTTCATTTTCAGAAGACTTGAAGGAGTTTTTGGTTTGGTACTAATATGACTTTAACAGCTCTATAACACTTTGTTAATATCCCTTTTAACAAAGAGAGAAAGCAACCACATCCACTTCAAATTCAATAAAATTGTTTCCATTCAATTTGCATTTACTTTTATATTTACCATCTATTTATGGCAAATGGCACTCTTTTCCTATTTATATAAATAAATAGAAATAACACTATAAAGCTTCCATTGCAAATAAAATAAAAATTAGTTAATTTAAGGGGAAATTAAGTATATAATAGTACATGTGTTATGCATATATAGCAAAAATCAAGAAATGGACTGCAACTGAGTTAAGTTTGGAAAACACAGACCTAGGCTAGGAGCCACTAAACATTTTCTTAAAGAAATACTTGTACATGTGCAAAAAAAGTTTGTTCCAATATGTTCACTACAGCCTTGTTATAATACAGAAAAACTGAAAAAAACCTAAATATTCCTAAATGGAGAAGAAGTTAAATTAAATATGGTACCACTATTTTAGATTACTTTGCAGCTGTTCAAAGAACAGGAAAGAACTATAATACATGTATTTATGTGGAAAGATCACCAAGTCTAAAAAAAGAAAGCAAACAAAACAACATAAAATCATGTGTTTGATACAATCCCAATTATTTTTTGAAATATGTAAGTAAGTGCATGTAAATGCACAGAAGAAGAACTGGAAAAATAATCATGATAGTTAATATTGTTTAGCTCGGGGGAAGTGAATGTGGAATCCAAAGGTGGGGGTGGGGGGAAGATAGCCACATCTTTAATTTATTGCTGGATTGTTTGAATTTAAATTCATGTATTTTTGAATTATTGTTGTAATTTTTTAAATACTTAAGAGAACAAGGGAGAGCTTCAGGTAAATTTCCATTTATTTAACTCCCTCCCAAAACTACACTAAAACATCAGAAAAAAACTTTCTAAAGGGTACAAACCACAAGGACAAAGAAAAAAGGAACAACTGCAGCACAGTTTTGAAAGCTGGATGAATGGGAAAGAATCTAAAGAAAGCTCAGTCCTAAACCATCAGTGGAAGAAGCCCGGAAGAAACCCAATATGCTTTGCAGAATCTACAAAGGCTCCAGAATTGGCAACATTAGGTCCTCTGGGAATGGATGTGGAAGTGAAATTAAAAACAAGAGGACAGTTGGAAAGACGGTTAAAGAAGTACTTGGAGAAATTCGAAATTCAGTTACATCCCTATCCCTTCCCTGTTTCATACAGTCTGTGCATCATCTCTGCCCCAACAGGATAAAAGGGGCTTATCCTCTACAGGAAATAAGATAGGTTTACTCTCTAGATGGAGAGCAAAAGGCATAGATAATTAAGGGTGAAGATAATAGATGGAAAAGGAGGGATTCTCTCCATCAGGAGTTGCCTCAATGAAAAGGGCCCACTGAGATCAAACTACAATGGAGCCCACAGTCCAGAAGCCCCACACATGCACTCAGGAGCTTCCTGTCAGCTGTGTATTGCCCCAGTCTTGAAGGATCACCAACATCAGAAAAAAAGACTGAAACATGTAAGGTAGGGTTTGAAAGAAATAAAAGCAACTTGGAGGATGCAGTCTTTGCAAGGAGAATAAAACTTTAAACAAACTATCCTTGCTTTACTCAAAAGATAAGGCAAGCTATAATATATATGAAATAAGAACATGGTACTATTAAAAGAAGAAGGAGGAGGAAAAGAAGTGGGAGGGGAGGAGGAGAGGGAGAAAGAAAAGAAAGAACAAAAAAAGAGCTACTGGGAAAAAAGAGTTCTGGGAAAAACAGAACATAGTACATATACATACATGTGTGTTTATATACAGGGGTGTGTGTGTGCATGTAACTCAACGGAATAGATAAAAGAAGAAGGTGAGGAAATCTCCCAGAAATTGAACAAGACTTCAGAGAATAGTGCCTGTATTTATTATATTCATGTGCTTTTTTTCCCAGAGTGGTTTGCTCGGAGCTTAACACAGTATACCTCATTGGCCCATTTGCTTATCTTGATCTTTCAATTTCCCAGTTTCTTCTAACACTTACGTTCCATTATCACCTCAAGGGCTAAGTTTTCTATAGAAAGTTCCAATTTGTATTTCCCATTTTGACTTCCAATCCAATTTCCCAATCTAAAAAAAAAAAATGTTAGAATGTAAATCTCTCATTTCTCTGCTTTTGGTCCCCGGAGAGGGTGAAGTCAACTCTTGTAAAAAGAAGGGAAGAAAGAATTTAGTTTTTATTTGTTTATGTCAATTTCTCCCACTTGAATGTAAATTACATCTCATAATCATGGACTCTGTTTTGTTTTCTCACTGCTGGAATAGTGCCCAGTGAAATATAAGAGGATGGAAAATACTTCTTGAATGAATGACTGAACAAATGAACAAACATATGCCAGGTTGATGTGTCTTTTAGAAGCACCATTGCAACTTGGGGAAAGAATGGATATAGTAACAAAGAAGCAGTGAGAAATAACTCTGACAACCACAGACTTTATCTCCTATGACACTTGTTTTGAAAAATCTCAAGTAAGTTATCTGTGCAATTAACCCCATTTCCCCAGCATAACTCTAATCAGACCATACTTGGAGGTACAATAGTCAATCTCTGTAATGACTCTCTTTATATACATATTGGTGACCCAGGGATTCCCATCTGTTATAGGATACCCTTAGGAAAATTCCCTATATGGGCCTATGAGCCCTCACTCTTGCCTCATGACAAGCATTTTTTTCTTCTTGCTAGAAGCAGATGGTTTAACAGGCTGTGAGTTATTCTTTTTCACTTAATGTTTTCTTAATTTTAGCAAAGTAATGCATCCACGTGGCTTTCAAGTCACAATCAGATGGTGGGGTAGAGAGTGGGCCATTTGGTTGAGGAACACCCAACTGTCAGCATTTGTGGCTTCCTCCTGTTGGGGGTATAAGCCTGGCTGTCAGTATTCTGAAAGCATTTCAGGAGAATAGGGACAGGGGAGCTCACCATTCAAGCTGCAGACATTCAACATCTCACTGTGATCCCCAGCTGTACAAACCTCTCCAGTGTGAACTTCCCATCTTCTACCAGGAGGGACAAGGAGCAGCTTCTAGGCTAAGAGGGCTAAGAGAGGTCATCTAGGGGTCTAAATGCTCATGACACAAAAGTTTAAATGAATCCCTATTTTTCACTTCTTGCCGTGCTCCCTTTTTTTTTTTTTTTTAAATAAATCATCACCTTTTTTGACCAGGATTCTTTCTTCCTTTCTTTCTTTCTTTCTTTATGGCTGTGTTGGGTCTTCGTTTCTGTGCGAGGGCTTTCTCTAGTTGCGGCAAGTGGGGGCCACTCTTCGTCGCGGTGCACAGGCCTCTCATTATCGCGGCCTCTCTTGTTGTGGAGCACAGGCTCCAGACGCGCAGGCTCAGTAATTGTGGCTCACGGGCCTAGTTGCTCCGCGGCACGTGGGATCCTCCCAGACCAGGGCCCGAACCCGTGTCCCCTGCATTGGCACGCAGACTCTCAACCACTGCGCCACCAGGGAAGCCCCATGGTCCCTTTTTAAAGCCAGCTGGTAGCTCTAATTCCTACACCTTTCTAGATGCCAGGACATAATTTTCCTCTTCTCTCATTGGCTTCATCCACTGCAGGCTTTAGTTTCAGCTTTCCCAGGTTGGCTAATTCAGTGTCTACTATTCCATCTGCATTCCCTTCCCAAAATGTCCTGTGTTGTCCTCTTCTGTTTCACTCTTTTAAATAAGCACATATTTTTATTCATTTTGGGGGACTTAGGATGGTGTGAAAATAAATGCATGTGTTCAGTCCTCTGTATTTAACTGGAAGCCCTTAGTCAATGTCCACAAGTCAATGCCTATGTGCACTTCTAAGAGATAAGCTGTATATCTGCATTGAAAAAAGAGAATATATAATGTCTTTAAGTCTCCTGCTCAAGGACTCTTTCTTTAGAAATTGTGTCTTTGCTTTTTTCAAGATTTTATAAAACAGTAGTGGTGGGGGTTGGAGTCAAGATGGCGTACTAGGAGGACGCAGAATTCGCGTCTCCTCACAACTAGGGCACCTACCAGGCACCGGTGGGGGACCACGGACACCTAAGGGGACGGGGGGAACCCCCAGCAGCCAGGTAGGGTGTGGAGTGTGGGGGGAGGAGAAGTGGAGGCAGGACAGGACTGGCACCCCTCAGGGGCGGCTGGGGGAGGGGAAGGGATCCCACTCCGGAAGGGGGAAATTGGGGAACCACTGGGAGGGCAGAGGATCAAAAGGGAGTGTGGCCAGGTTTCCCCTGCCCACTTGGACCCCCAGGAAACTGTTGAGATCCCAGGCCTGATGCTCTGCCTATGGAGGCCCCCTCCAGCCACACGGGTCCTGAGGTAGTGGGAGGGAGGGAAGGGGTAGCAAAAGTAAAGGCCGGACCTCCAGGATCGGCACCGCTGAGTGGTGGCTGGGGGAGGGAAGGAGTTCCTACACCCAGCGGAACCCACCCATGGTTACGAGTCAAGCGGCAACAGGGGAGACCCTGGGGGAGATGGTTGGGGAGGGGCATGAAGGAATGGAAGGGAACGGGGTCAGTGCTTTCCCTGCTCCACTTAGGCACTGGGGAGCCTGCTGGGCTCCTGGGCCTAATCCTCTGCCCTCGGAGCCTCCCTCCTACCATACAAAGCCCAAGCCCCGCCCCTACACCCCCACCCAGGGCCCCACCTCTACACTTGGAACCCCCATCCAATGCGCTGGGCCTAAACCCCACCCACACACCCTCACCCAGGGCCCTACCTCTAAACTCCAGAACTCCACACTCCAGAGGCCCTCCTTTCCACGTGCTGCCTTTCCACTTCCCTGAAGGTCCAAAGCAGAGGCCCCGCCCCAAGCTTGAACATCATCCCACTTAGGGCCCACTCCCAGGGCCTTTTCGGTCCTGAGCCTAGGCCCTGCCACACACTCAAAACTCATCTCCCCCCACGCCTAGGTCCCATCCACCCTAAACCCCTTCCATGCCTAAGTTCCACCTCTCCATCCCTGCCCTGCCCCGCCTAAACCCGGCTCCCATAGCCAAGGCTTTTTTCTTTTCTTCTCTTTTCTTTTTTCCTCTTTTAGATGGGGGTTCTGTTTTACCTTGTTGATTCATTGTTGTTGATTCTTTTATATTTTTATTTTTCCTAATAAATCTTTTATTTTTCTAATTTTATTTTATTCTTTATACTTTGTTAGTGATCTCTCCTTTTGACTTGTCCCCCCCCCCCTTCTTTTTTTTTTTCTTTTATCTGTTGTGGTTTTATCTTACCTTGTTGCAGTTGTTTCAATTACAGTTTTATTTTTCCTAATATGTTTTTTATCTTTCTAATTTTTTTTTTTATTCTTTGATATTGTACTGCTCCTTTTTTTCTTTCTTTCTCCTTTTCCTTTTTTTTTTCTTTACTGCACCACAAAGCTTGCAGGATCTTGGTTCCTAGGCCAGAGGTTGGGCCCAAGCTCCTGTGGTGGGAGCTCTGAGTCCAAACTGCTGGATTAACAGAGAACCTCAGACCCCAGGGAATATCAATTGGAGTGAGGCCTCCTGGAGGTCCTCATCTCAGCACCAAGACACAGCTCTATCCAACTGCCTGAAAACTCCCGTGCTCGACGTCTCAGGCCAAACAACCAGTAAAACAGGAACACAGAACCACCCATCAAAAAACAAAAAAAATTAAAAGACAAAAATATTTCTTACATACAAAGGAGCAAGGTAAAAAGCTATAAGACCAAATAAATGAAGATGAAATAGGCAACCTACCAGAAAAAGAATTCAGAGTAATGATAGTAAAGATGATCCAAAATCTCAGAAACAGAATGGAGAAAATACAACAAAACGTTTAACAGGGACCTAAAAGAACTAAAGAGCAAACAAACAATGATGAACAACACAATAAATGAAACTAAAAATTCTCTTGAAGGAATCAATAGCAGAATAACTGAGGCAGAAGAATGGATAAGTGACCTGGAAGATAAAATAGTGGAAATAACTGCTGCAGAGCAGAATAAAGAAAAAAGAATAAAAAGAAATGAGGACAGTCTCAGAGACCTCTGGGACAACATTAAATGCACCAACATTCAAATTATAGGGGTCCCAAAAGAAGAAGACAAAAAGAAAGAGACTGAGAAAATATTTGAAGGGATTATAGATAAAAACTTCCCTAACATGGGAAAGGAAATAGTTAAACAACTCCAGGAAGCACACAGAGTCCCATACAGGATAAATCCAAGGAGAAACATGCCAACACACATATTAATCAAACTATCAAAAATTAAATATGAAGAAAAAATATTAAAAGCAGCAGGGAAAAATAACAATAACATACAAGAGAATCCCCATAAGGTTAACAGCTGATCTTTCAGCAGAAACTCTGAAAGCCAGAAGGGAGTGGCAAGACATATTTAAAGTGATGAAAGGGAAAAAACTACATCAAAGATTATTCTACCCAGCAAGGATCTCATTCAGATTCGACAGAGAAATTAAAACCTTTACAGAGAAGCAAAAGCTAAGAGAATTCAGCACCACCAAACCAGCTTTTCAACAAATGCTAAAGGAACTTCTCTAGGCAGGAAACACAAGAGAAGGAAAAGACCTACAATAACAAACCCAAAACAATTAAGAAAATGGTAATAGAAACATACATATTGATAATTACCTTAAATGTAAATGGATTAAATGCTCCAACCAAAAGCCATAGACTAGCTGAATGGATACAAAAACAAGACCCATATATATGCTGTCTACAAGAAGCCCACTTCAGACCTAGGGACACATACAGACTGAAAGTGATGGGATGCAAAAAGATATTCCATGCAAATGGAAATCAAAAGAAAGCTGGAGTAGCAATTCTCATATCAGACAAAATAGACTTTAAAATAAAGACTATTACAAGAGACAAAGAAGGACCCTACATAATGATCAAAGGATCGATCCAAGAAGAAGATATAACAATTGTAAATATTTATGCACTCAACATCGAGCACCTCAATACATAAGGAAAATGCTAACAGCCATGAAAGGGGAAATCGACAGTAACACAATCATAGTAGGGGACGTTAACACCCCACTTTCACCAATGGACAGATCATCCAAAATAAAAATAAATAAGGAAACACAAGCTTTAAATTACACATTAAACAAGATGGACTTAATTGATATTTATAGGACATTCTATCCAAAAACAACAGAATACACTTTCTTCTCAAGTGCTCATGAAACATTCTCCAGGATAGACCATATCTTGGGTCACATATCAAGCCTTGGTAAATGTAAGAAAATTGAAATCGTATCAAGTATCTTTTGCAACCACAATGATATGAGACTATATATCAATTACAGGAAAAGATCTGTAAAAAATACAAACACATGGAGGGTAAACAATACACTACTTAATAGCTAAGAGATCACTGAACAAATCAAAGAGGAAATCAAAAAATATCTAGAAAAAATGACAATGAAAACACAACTACCCAAAACCTATGTGAGGCAGCAAAAGCAGTTCTAAGAGGGAAGTTTATAGCAATGCAACCCTACCTGAAGTAACAAGAAACATCTCAAATAAACAAACATAACCTTACACCTAAAGCAATTAGAAAAAGAAGAATAAAAAAACTCCAAAGTTAGCAGAAGGAAAGAAATCATAAAGATCAGAGCAGAAATAAATGAAATCGAAACAAAGAAAACAATAGCAAAGATCAATAAAACTAAAAGCTGGTTCTTTGAGAGATAGAAAAAATTATAAACCATTACCCAGACTCATCAAGAAAAAAGGGAGAACTCTCAACTCAATAGAATTAGAAATGCAAAAGGAGAAGTAACAACTGACACTGCAGAAATACAAAGGGTCATGAGAGATTATTACAAGCAAATATATGCCAATGAAATGGACAACCTGGAAGAACTGGACAAATTCTTAGAAAAGCATGACCTTCCAAGACTGAACCAGGAAGAAATAGAAAATATAAACAGACCAGTCACAAGCACTGAAATTGAGACTGTGATTAAAAGTCTTCCAACAAACAAAAGCCCAGGACCAGAGGGCATCACAGGGGAATTCTATCAAACTTTTAAAGAAGAGCTAACACCTAGCCCTCTCAAACTCTTCCAAAATATAGCAGAGGGAGGAACACTCCCAAACTCATTCTACGAGGCCTCCATCACCCTGATACCAAAACCAGACAAAGATGTCACAAAGAAAGAAAACTACAGGCCAATATCCCTGATGAACATAGATTAAAATATCCTCAACAAAATACTAGCAAACAGAACCAGCAACACATTAAAAGGACCGTACACCATGATCAAGTGGGATTTATCCCAGGGATACAAGGATTCTTCAATATACGCAAATCTATCAATGTGATACACCATATTAACAAATTGAAGAATAAAAACCATATGATCATCTCAATAGATGCAGAAAAAGCTTTTGACAAAATTCAACACCCATTTATGAGAAAAACTTTCCAGAAAGTGGGCATAGAGTGAACCTACCTCAACATAATAAAGGCCATATATGACAAACCCACAGCAAACATCATTCTCAATGGTGAAAAACTGAAAGCATTTCCTCTAAGATCAGGAACGAGACAAGGATGTCCACCCTCACCACTTTTATTCAACATAGTTTTGGAAGTCCTAGCCATGGCAATCAAAGCAGAATAAGAAATAAAAGGAATCCAAATTGGAAAACAAGAAGTAAAACTGTCACTGTGTTCAGATGACATGATACTATACGTAGAGAATCCTAAAGATGCCCCCAGAAAACTACTAGAGCTAATCAATGAATTTGGTAAAGTTGCAGGATACAAAGTTAATGCACAGAAATCTCTTGCATTCCTATACACTAATGAAGAAAAATCTGAAAGAGAAGTTAAGGAAACACTCCCATTTACCATTGCAACAAAAAGAATAAAATACCTAGGAATAAACCTACCTAGGGAGACAAAAGACCTGTATGCAGAAAACTATAAGACACTGATGAAAGAAATTAAAAATGATACCAACAGATGGAGACATATACCATGTTCTTGGATTGGAAAAATCAATATTGTGACAATGACTATACTACCCAAAGCAATCTACAGATTCAATGAAATCCCTATCAAATTACCAATGGTATTTTTTACGGAACTAGAACAAAAAATCTTAAAATTTATATGGAGACACAAATAGACCCCAAATAGCCAAAGCAGTCTTGAGGGAAAAAAACGGAGCTGGAGGAATCAGACTCCCTGACTTCAGACTATACTACAAAGCTACAGTAATCAAGACAATATGGTACTGGCACAAAAACAGAAACATAGATCAATGGAACAAGATAGAAAGCCCTGAGATAAACCCACGCACCTATGGTCAACTAATCTATGAAAAAGGAGGCAAGGATATATAATGGAGAAAAGACAGTCTCTTCAATAAGTGGTGCTGGGAAAACTGGACAGCTACATGTAAAAGAATGAAATTAGAACACTTCCTAACACCATACACAAAAATAAACTCAAAATGGATTCGAGACCTAAATGTAAGACCGGACACTATTAAACTCTTAGAGGAAAACATAGGAAGAACACTCTTTGACATAAATCACAGCAAGATCTTTTTTGATCCACCTCCTAGAGTAATGGAAATAACAAAAATAAACAAATGGGACCTAATGAAACTTCAAAGCTTTTGCACAGCAAAGGAAACCATAAATAAGACGAAAAGACAACCCTGAAAATGGGAGAAAATATTTGCAAACGAATCAACTGACAAAGGATTAATCTCCAAAATATATAAACAGCTCATGCAGCTCAATATTAAAGAAACAAAGAACCCAATCCAAAAATGGGCAGAAGACCTAAATAGACATTTCTCCAAAGAAGACATACAGATGGCCAAGAAGCACATGAAAAGCTGCTCAACATCACTAATTATTAGAGAAATGCCAATCAAAACTACAAGGAGGTATCACTGCACACCAGTTAGAATGGGCATCATCAGAAAATCTACAAACAACAAATGCTGGAGAGGGTGTGGAGAAAAGGGAACCCTCTTGCATTGTTGCTGGGAATGTAAATTGATGCAGCCACTATGGAGAACAGTATGGAGGTTCCTTAAAAAACTAAAAATAGAATTACCATATGACCCAGGAAAACCATAATTCAAAAAGACACATGCATATACCCAGAGAAAACCATAATTTCTCTACTGGGCATATACCCAGAGAAAACCATAATTCAAAAAGACACATGCACCCCAGTGTTCATTGCAGCACTATTTCCAATAGCCAGGTCATGCAAGCAACCTAAGTGTCCATCGACAGATGAATGGATAAAGAAGATGTGGTACATATATACAATGGAATATTACTCAGCCATAAAATGGAACAAAAATTGGGTCATTTGTTGAGACGTGGATGGATCTAGAGACTGTCATACAGAGTGAAGTAAGTCAGAAAGAGAGAAACAAATATCGTATATTAACGCATATATGTGGAACCTAGAAGAATGGTACAGATGAACTGGATTGCAGGGCAGAAATTGAGACTCAGATGTTGAGAACAAACGAATGGACACCAAGAGGGTAAAGCAGCAGGGTGGTGGGGGTGGTGGTGTGATGAATTGGGCGACTGGGATTGACATGTATACACTGATGTGTATAAAATTGATGGCTAATAAGAACCTGCTGTATAAAAAAATTTAAAAAAAAAAGGGCAGTAGACCTAAACAGACATTTCTCCAAAGAAGGTATACAGATTGCCAACAAACACATGAAAGGATGCTCAACATCACTAATCATTAGAGAAATGCAAATGAAAACTTCATTGAGGTATCACCTCACACCGGTCAGTATAGCCATCATCAAAAAATCTACAAACAACAAATGCTGGAGAGGGTGTGGAGAAAAGGGAACCTTCTTGCACTGTTGGTGGGAATGTAAATTGGTACAGCCACTATGGAAGTCAGTATGGAGGTTCCTCAAAAAACTAAAAATAAAACTACCATATGACCCAGCAACCCCACTACTGGGCATATACCCTGAGAAAACCATAATTCAAAAAGAGTCATGTACCACAATGTTCATTGCAGCACTATTTACAATAGCCAGGACATGGAAGCAACCTAAATGTCCATCAACAGATGAATGGATAAAGAAGATGTGGCACATAAATACAATGGAATATTAATTACTCAGCCATAAAAAGAAATGAAATTGAGTCATTTGTAGGGAGGTGGATGGACCTAGAGTCTGTCATACAGAGTAAAGTAAGTAGCATTGACATATATACACTACCAAATGTAAAATAGATAGCTAGTGGGAAGCAGTTGCAATGCACAGGGAGATCAGCTCAGTGCTTTGCCATCACCTAGAGGGGTGGGACAAGGAGGGCGGGAGGGAGATGCAAGAGGGAGGGGATATGGGGATATAAACATGCATATAGCTGATTTACTTTGTTATACAGCAGAAACTAACACAACACTGTAAAGCAATTATACTCCAATAAAGATGTTAAAAACAAACAAACAAACAATAGTGATCCAAATAAGGAAAAAGAATGTCATGAGTGGTTGTCACCAAGGTCCATAATTTCTGCCATAAGGGAAATAACAAAGGAGAAATTCGCAGTCTTCCCTGGTGGCACAGTGCTTAAGAATCCGCCTAACAATGTCGGGGACACAGGTTCAAGCCTTGGTCCGGGAAGATCCCGCATGCCACGGAGCAACTAAACCCAAGCACCACAACTACTGAGCCTGTGCTCTAGAGCCCGCGAGCCACAACTACTGAAGCCCGCCAGCCTAGAGCCGTGCTCCGCAACGAGAGAAGCCACCTCAGTGAGAAGCCCACGCACCACAGCGAAGAGTAGCCCCCACCCACCACAACTAGAGAAAGCCCGTGTGCAGCAATGAAGACCCAATGCAGCCAAAAATAAATAAATAAATTTATATTAAAAAAAAAAGGAGAAATTCACTCCTCCACCTCTGTCTCTCTTTCCAAGAAGATGCCTTTGTCAAAATTTCACGAAATTGGTAGCATTGTTAGAAATCCATCTCCATTTATTTGTCCATGTCCATTTTCTTTAAGCTACATCAGTTCTTGAGAAAGTTGAAGAATCCCAACTTCAGACAGGAACTAAATAGAGAATGAAATCCTGACCAGTGCCTGTCTCTTAGTATCCTGCAATTTGCGTTTCCTTTGGGATCAAAAAGTTTCCAAGTAAGACCTTCTCCAGTGAAGCAGCAATCTTGGCCCAAAATAAGGGGCAGATTGGAGAGGCTTCCTGAATATTACTCCTGGTGCATTGATCTTGATCCTATCAGACGTCTTGGAGTCAGTTCATTGCTATGGTATACTATTGATAATACTGACCATCAAGTTTTGGTCCCTTCTTTCCACTTTACTTAGCAACCTTGTTCCTGGGTCTTCATCCTGATCCCTAATATCCCAGTTTTCCCATTTGTACCTCGATTTCCTGACTCACAGACTGATAAATCTGAGGCCTCCCACTGCCCCTACTACCAATACCATCAGCTCTATAGTATTAGGCTTATTCTCTCTCTTTTTTCTGATTCACACTTAAGAAGTGTTAACTGGCTGACAGCCATGTCTGTGACAACATCACACCTGGCTCAAAAAAGTCTGAAGTCTCCCTAGATAAAACCCACTGTGTGGATTTCAGCCTATAAACAAAGCACGAAATATCTTAACCTAAAAATTACCCAGATGGGTGAAACCACTTCTTCACCAGCTATCTTTCCCATCATATTTAACTAAATATCACTCTGAGGTATTCCCTTTAGGCCGGTTCAATCCTATACATGCTTAAAGGGCTAGATCACATGTTACCCTTTCTAACAGTCTCACCTAACATTTTGGGTTTACTTTCATGTCTCCTTTTCCACTCCTCTCAGTTTTACATTTAACTCTATACTGTCTTGCATTGTTATTAACGGCTCCTGGTTAAGTAAAGGACAAAAAGATGAGTCTGATGAGAGAGAAAATGATAGAGAGAAGAGAGAATGGTGAGTCAAGCTAAGAATTATACATACTCTGAAGCAACAAAACAGAGCAATTGCGACAAAAGTAATTATTAATATATATTGCTACAGTGCTATAAGCTTGTTATAAAAGGGAAAAGCTTATATCATGCAGTTAAGTCATGACTCTATGATGTTTCTTCCAGCTTATTTACCAACGCCTCCACCCACACACCTATAGTCTTCTCTCTATCTATAATGCTCTCTCTTGCCTCTCTAACAAAGATGCTAGCTGTCTAATGATGTTCACAGCGAGAAGAAAAGGGGTATGGACAGGAGACTGAGTGCCACCTGAAATCTCTGAACAGAAGAAAGGAATCCAAGCACCTCCTTCCATTGTTCACAGGGACCCAGGATCATATTGGAAGGGCCACCAAGGAGAGGCTGGGTCTGTTCCAAGGGACGAACTAATTTAGTAATGAAGAGTATTCAGAGAAAATCATGCTCAAAAGCCATGACTGAGAACCCTAAACACATTTTCATGACAAACTTAATGGAAAAATCACATAATATGGCAGAGAGAGTTTAAGCTTTAGAAACAGAAAGACCTAAATTAAAATCCTAACAATCCACTCACTGGCGTTTAATTTGAACAAGTTATTGAAAATCTCCGACCCTCTGTTTGCTCCTTGGCAAAATGAGAATAATAATACCTGTCTCATGGAGCGCTTATGAAGGATTGAGATAATATATGCAAACTGTATGTTTACTCTATAAATATTAATAATGATGTCTCCAGATCAACTTAGAGAAAAGAAGAAATCAGGGGACTTTGTACCTGAAGTAAAAAATAATAATATCAACCAGTAAAATTTATTGTAAACTTACTATGTATCCTTCAAAGTTTGCAGTGCTGTGGAGTATTTTAAAATTATGGTTTTGCCATATTTATCAAATAATAAACTCCTGAGGGTCATGGACAAAACTATGAGCACTAGAAAAAGTAAAAAGGAGACATATATGTAGAAAGAGGACCAAGAAGAAGGCAATGAGAGCTGAGCCTTACAGAATGAGCAAATGAGAGACAGAGAAGGGAGGAGAGAGCAATCCACAGAGGAAATTCAGAGTGAGTGTCTGTGTGTGTGTGTGTGTGTGTGTGTGGACAGAGAGAAGAAGGAGGAGGAGGAGGAGAAGGAGAAGGAGGAGGGGGAGGGGGAGGAGAGAAGAGAGATAGAAGCATGCATTGGATACCCAATGAGGGCCAGTACTGCACTCACTGCATTACATAGTAATCACATTTAATCATCGGAACACATGTGCAAGTATTATCTCCATTTCTTTTTTTTTTAATTTAATTTAATTTATTTTTTATACAGCAGGTTCTTATTAGTCAACCATTTTATACACATCAGTGTATACATGTCAATCCCAATCGCCCAATTCATCCCACCACCACCCCAACCCCCCACCGCTTTCCCCCCTTGGTGTCCAGACGTTTGTTCTCTGCATCTGTGTCGCAATTTCTGTCCTGCAAACGAGTTCATCTGTACCATTTTTCTAGGTTCCACATATATGCGTTAATATACGATATTTGTTTTTCTCTTTCTGGCTTACCTCACTCGGTATGACAGTCTCTAGATCCATCCATGTCTCAACAAATGACGCAATTTCGTTCCGTTTTATGGCTGAGAAATATTCCACTGCATATATGTACCACATCTTCTTTATCCATTCATCTGTCGATGGGCATTTAGGTTGCTTGCATGACCTGGCTATTGTAAATAGTGCTGCAATGAACATTGGGGTGCATGTGTCTTTTTGAATTATGGTTTTCTCTGGGTATATGCCCAGTAGTGGGATTCCTGGGTCATATGGTAATTCTAGTTTTAGTTTTTTAAGGAACCTCCATACTGTTCTCCATAGTGGCTGTATCAATTTACATTCCCACCAACAGCGCAAGAGGGTTCCCTTTTCTCCACACCCTCTCCAGCATTTGTTGTTTGTAGATTTTCTGATGATGCCCATTCTAACAGGAGTGAGGTGATACCTCATTGTAGTTTTGATTGGCATTTCTCTAATAATTAGTGATGTTGAGCAGCTTTTCATGTGCTTCTTGCCAACTGCATGTCTTCTTTTGTGAAATGACTATTTAGGTCTTCTGCCCATTTTTGGATTGGGTTCTTTGTTTCTTTAATATTGAGCAGCATGACCTGTTTATATATTTTGGAGATTAATCCTTTGTCAGTTGATTCGTTTGCAAATATTTTCTCCCATTTTCAGGGTTGTCTTTTCATCTTGTATATGGTTTCCTTTGCTGTGCAAAAGCTTTGAAGTTTCATTAGGTCCCATTTGTTTATTTTTGTTTTATTTCAATTACTCTAGGAGGTGGATCAAAAAAGATCTTGCTGTGATTTATGTCAAAGAGTGTTCTTCCTATGTTTTCCTCTAAGAGTTTAATAGTGTCCGGTCTTACATTTAGGTCTCGAATCCATTTTGAGTATTTTTGTGTATGGTGTTAGGAAGTGTTCTAATTTCATTCTTTTACATGTAGCTGTCCAGTTTTCCCAGCACCACTTATTGAAGAGACTGTCTTTTCTCCATTGTATATCCTTGCCTCCTTTGTCATAGATTAGCTGACCATAGGTGCGTGGGTTTATCTCAGGGCTTTCTATCTTGTTCCATTGATCTGTATTTCTGTTTTTGTGCCAGTACCATATTGTCTTGATTACTGTAGCTTTGTAGTATAGTCTGAAGTCAGGGAGCCTGATTCCTCCAGCTCCGTTTTTTTCCCTCAAGACTGCTTTGGCTACTTGGGGTCTTTTGTGTCTCCATACAAATTTTAAGATCTTTTGTTCTAGTTCCGTAAAAAATGCCATTGGTAATTTGATAGGGATTTCATTGAATCTGTAGATTGCTTTGGGTAGTATAGTCATTTTCACAATATTGATTCTTCCAATCCAAGAACATGGTATATCTCTCCATCTGTTGGTATCATTTTTAATTTCTTTCATCAGTGTCTTATAGTTTTCTGCATACAGGTCTTTTGTCTCCCTAGGTAGGTTTATTCTTAGGTATTTTATTCTTTTTGTTGCAATGGTAAATGGGTGTGTTTCCTTAACTTCTCTTTCAGATTTTTCATCATTAGTGTATAGGAATGCAAGAGATTTCTGTGCATTAACTTTGTATCCTGCAACTTTACCAAATTCATTGATTAGCTCTAGTAGTTTTCTGGTGGCATCTTTGGGATGCTCTACGTATAGCATCATGTCATCTGAACACAGTGACAGTTTTACTTCTTCTTCTCCAATTTGTATTCCTTTTATTTCTTTTTCTTCTCTGATTGCCGTGGCTAGGACTTCCAAAACTATTTTTAGTGGCGAGAGTAGACATCCTTGTCTTGTTCCTGATCTTAGAGGAAATGCTTTCAGTTCTTCACCATTGAGAATGATGTTTGCTGTGGGTTTGTCGTATATGGCCTTAATTATGTTGAGGTAGGTTCGCTCTATGCCCACTTTCTGGAGAGTTTTTATCATAAATGGGTGTTGAAATTTGTCAAAAGCTTTTTCTGCATCTATTGAGATGATCATGTGGTTTTTCTTCTTCAATTTGTTAATATGGTGTAGCACATTGATTGATTTGCATATATTGAAGAAGCCTTGCATCCCTGGGATAAATCTCACTTGATCATGGTGTATGGTCCTTTTAATATGTTGTTGGATTCTGTTTGCTAGTACTTTGTTGAGGATTTTTGCATCTATATTCATCAGTGATATTGGTCTGTAATTTTCGTTTTTTGTAGTATCTTTGTCTGGTTTTGGTATCAGGGTGATAGTGGCCTCATAGAATGAGTTTAGGAGTGTTCCTTCCTCTGCAATTTTTTGGAAGAGTTTGAGAAGGATGGGTGTTAGCTCTTCTCTAAATGTTTGATAGAATTCACCTGTGAAGTCATCTGGTCCTGGACTTTTGTTTGTTGGAAGATTTTTAATCAAAGTTTCAATTTCATTACTTGTGATTGGTCTGTTCATATTTTCTGTTTCTTCCCGGTTCAGTCTTGGAAGGTTATACCTTTCTAAGAATTTGTCCATTTCTTCCAGGTTGTCCGTTTTATTGGCATAGAGTTGCTTGTAGTAGTCTCTTAGGATGTTTTGTATTTCTGCGGTGTCTGTTGTAACATATCCTTTTTCATTTCTAATTCTATTGATTTGAGTCCTCTTCCTTTTTTTCTTGATGAGTTTGGCTAATGGTTTATCAATTTTTTTTATCTTCTCAAATAACCAGCTTTTAGTTTTACTGATCTTTGCTATTGTTTTCTTTGTTTCTATTTCATTTATTTCTGATCTGATATTTATGATTTTTTTCCTTCCGCTAACTTTGGGTTTTGATTGTTCTTCTTTCTCTAGTTCCTTTAGGTGTAAAGTTAGATTGTTTATTTGAGATTTTTCTTGTTTCTTGAGGTAGGCTTGTATAGCTATAAACTTCCCTCTTAGAACTGCTTTTGCTGCATCCCATACGTTTTGGATCGTCGTGTTTTCATTGTCATTTGTCTCTTGCTATTTTTTGATTTCCCCTTTGATTTCTTCAGTGATCTCTTGGTTATTTATTAACATATTGCTTAGCCTCCATGTGTTTGTGTTTTTTACGTTTTTTTCCCTGTAATTGATTTCTAATCTCATAGCATTGTGGTCAGAAAAGTTGCTTGATATGATTTCAATTTTCTTAAATTTACTGAGGCTTGATTTGTGACCCAAGATGTGATCTATCCTGGAGAATGTTCCATGTGCACTTGAGAAGAAAGTATCTGCTGTTTTTGGATGGAATGTCCTTTAAATATCAATTAAATCTATCTGGTTTACTGTATCATTTAAAGCTTGTGTTTCCTTATTAATTTTCTGTTTGGATGATCAGTCCATTGGTGTTAGTGAGGTGTTAAAGTCCCCCACTTTTACTGTGTCACTGTCGATTTCCTCTTTTATAGCTTTTATCAGTTGCCTTATGTATTGAGGTGCTCCTATGTTGGGTGCATATATAATTATAATTGTTATATCTTCTTCTTGGATTGATCCCTTGATCATTATGTAGTGTCCTTCCTTGTCTCTTGTAACATTCTTTATTTTAAAGTCTATTTTATCTGATATGAGTATTGCTACTCCAGCTTTCTTTTGATTTCCATTTGCATAGAATATCTTTTTCCATCCCCTCACTTTCAGTATGTATGTGTCCCTAGGTCAGAAGTGGGTCTCTTGTATACAGCATATATATGGGTCTTGGTTTTTTTTTTTTAATTTTATTTATTTATTTATTTATTTTTGGCTGTGTTGGGTCTTCGTTTCTGTGCGAGGGTTTCTCTAGTTGCGGCAAGCGGGGGCCACTCTTCATCGTGGTGCGCGGGCCTCTCACTATCGCAGCCTCTCCTGTTGCAGAGCACAGGCTCCAGACGCGCAGGCTCAGTAGCTGTGGCTCACGGGCCCAGTTGCTCTGCGGCATGTGGGATCTTCCCAGACCAGGGCTCGAACCCATGCCCCCTGCATTGGCAGGCAGATTCTCAACCACTGCGCCACCAGGGAAGACCCTGGGTCTTGTTTTTGTATGCATTCAGCAAGCCTGTGTCTTTTGGTTGGAGCATTTAATCCATTCACGTTTAAGGCAATTATCAATATGTATGTTCCTATTACCATTTTCTTAATTGTTTTCAGTTTGTTTTTGTAGTTCTTTTTCTTCTCTTGTGTTTCCCACTTAGAGAAGTTCCTTTAGCATTTGTTGTAGAGCTGGTTTGGTGGTGCTGAATTCTCTTAGCTTTTGCTTGTCTGTAAAGCTCTTGATTTCTCCATCGAATCTGAATGAGATCCTTGCCAGGTAGAGTAATCTTGGTTGTAAGTTTTTCCCTTTCATCACTTTAAGTATATCATGCCACTCCCATCTGGCTTGTAGAGTTTCTGCTCAGAAATCAGCTGTTAACCTTATGGGAGTTCCCTTATATGTTATTTGTCACTTTTCCCTTGCTGCTTTCAATAATTTTTCTTTGTCTTTAATTTTTGCCAGTTTGATTACTATGTGTCTCGGCATGTTTCTCCTTGGGTTTATCCTGTATGGGACTCTCTGCGCTTCCTGGACTTGGGTGGCTATTTCCTTTCCCATGTTAGGGAAGTTTTCGACTATAATCTCTTCACATATTTTCTCTGGTCCTTTCTCTCTCTCTTCTCCTTCCGGGACCCCTATAATGTGAATGTTGTTGCGTTTAATGTTGTCCCAGAGGTCTCTTAGGCTGTCTTCATTTCTTTTCATTCTTTTTTCTTTATTCTGTTCTGCAGCAGTGAATTCCACCATTCTGTCTTCCAGGTCACTGATCCGTTCTTCTGCCTCAGTTATTCTGCTACTGATTCCTTCTAGTGTAGTTTTCATTTCAATTATTGTAGTGTTCATCTCAGTTTGTTTCTTCTTTAATTCTTCTAGGTCTTTGTTAAACATTTCTTGCATCTTCTCGATTTTTGCCTCCATTCTTTTTCCGAGGTCCTGGATCAACTTCACTATCATTATTCTGAATTCTTTTCCTGGAACTTTGCCTATCTCCACTTCATTTAGTTGTTTTTCTGGGGTTTTATCTTGTTCCTTCATCTGGTACATAGCCCTCTGCCTTTTCATCCTGTCTATCTTTCTATGAATGTGGTTTTTGTTCCACATGCTGCAGGATTGTAGTTCTTCTTGCTTCTTCTGTCTGCCCTCTGGTGGATGAGGCTGTCTAAGAGGCTTGTGCAAGTTTCCTGATGGGAGGGACTGGTGGTGGGTAGAGACGGCTGTTGCTCTGTTGGGCAGAGCTCAGTAAAACTTTAATCCGCTTGCCTGCTGATGGGTGGGGCTGGGTCCCCTCCTTGTTGGTTGTTTGGCCTGAGGCGACCCAACACTGGAACCTACCCGGCTCTTTGGCGGGACTAATGGCAGACTCTGGGAGGGCTCACGCCAAGGAGTACTTTCCAGAACTTCTGCTGCCAGTGTCCTTGTCCTCACGGTGAGCCACAGCCACCCCCCACCTCTGCAGGAGACCCCCCAACACTAGCAGGTAGGTCTGGTTCAGTCTTCTCTGGGGTCACTGCTCCTTCTCCTGAGTCCCGATGCACACACTACTTTGTGTGTGCCCTCCAAGGGTGGAGTCTCTGTTTCCTCCAGTTCTGTCAGAGTCTTGCAATCGAATCCCGCTAGCCTTCAAAGTCTGATTCTCTAGGAATTCCTCCTCCCGTTGCCAGACCCCCAGATTGGGAAGCCTGACGTGTGGCTCAGAACCATCACTCCAGTGGATGGACTTCTGTGGTATAAGTGTTCTTCAGTTTGTGAGTCACCCACACAGCAGTTATGGGATTTGATTTTATTGTGATTGTGCCCCTCATATCGTCTCATTGTGGCTTTCTCCTTTGTCTTTGGATGTGGGATATTTTTTTGTCTTCCTGTCGATGACTGTTCAGCAGTTAGTTGTGATTCCAGTGCTCTCGCAAGAGGGAGTGAGCGCACATCCTTCTACTTCGCCATCTTGAGGAGCTCTCTTATCTCCATTTTATAGGTAAAGAAAGTGAGGTTATAGAGGTTAGAACACAGAGCTAACAGCGACAGAGGCAGCATTTGAACCCAGGTCTGCCCAACCCAGTACTTAGGCTTTTCCCAGCATCATGATTGTCAAAGTCATGATAAACATGATCAGACTGGAGTGTGTTCTGCCTGTTGAGGAAGGAGTACATTTATGTTCAAAGGTCTCTGAATGTCCATTTTGTGACAAAAGTCTCAATTTTCTTGAATTCCAAGATTGAAGTAATCATCTCACTTTCCTTAAAGCTCTTTTCCCCTTAGAGAAAACTTGCTTAGCAGATCCGGAAACCCCTGGAAAAACTACTATTCCCTTCATATACTAAATTCCCTTGTCACCTACCTCCTAACCTCAGTAAATTCTGTTTCTCACTCAGGGAGGAATTGATTTTCATTGGTATTCATTTGAAGTAGGGAAGGTCACAGGTTAGAACACTGGAAATGTATTGTCTAAAGAGCACAGTTTGTACCTTGCTTCCGAGAGAAGATCTTTAAAGATGGCTTGGCTTAGCTGACTTTTCTTCCCCTCCTGCATCCAAGAAACATCCTCCAGGGAGAAAGTCGATTTCAAATCTTCACACTGCAGAGGCGCTGGGGCAGTCACTTGCTGAATGCAGATCAGCCTGTTTCTTCTCCTTTGAGATAAATGGAATCTGGGAAGAGTTCTGAAAGAAAAGTTTTTAAGCAATCCTTAGGGCCTGGACTATGCTCTGATCAGACCAAGAAATAAGGTTCCAATCTAAAAGGCAGCATGTTCCAATCTGAAAGCCAAATGGACTCCAGCCTTGATCCCCACTGAATTTATTTTTATTTTCCAAATCCTCCCCAGACTTTGCATTTGATATGTAAACATTCTCAATTAGTCTAGCCATTAAGTAGTTCTCCTTTGCAAAAGTGCATCCATGACGGGAGGTTTGTCCTTAAAGTGGTGAGTAATAGGAATGAATTATTCTGCAGTTTCCTGAGAAAGAGCTCAGTAGAATCTGGAAGCATTTGAGGGTATTCTTAATTACTCAGATGCAGAATTATCAAAGCACACAGTGGCTCCATCTATCCCTTCCTAGTATCTCACTCTAATTTTCTTTTTCATAATGTAGATATTTTACATAAAACTGTCTGGAGAAAAACAGACTACACCTAAGGGAGCAAATGTTAGACCAGCCTTTCTCTGCTGCGACTGGTGCTGGTGAAGGTCTTGAATATTCATGCAGAATACTTCGTAAAAATCACATGGAGTGAATATCACTTCTTTTTCCTTTCCCTCAACATTTTCCCACACTGACTCGAATAATTCAAAACTTTAGGCTGGGCACAAACCAGATTACATAATTTATAAGTTTCAGTTGCAACAAGTAGCCAAGTTTGCAGCTCACAGGAGGTCCTTTCTGAGTGAAGATTACTGGGGATGCAGGAAGCTCTCCTGGACCTGCAGCTCCACTCAGGTAGAGAGGGAGTGAAGACAATCCAGGAAGTTGACTACCAAGAGCTATAAACCAAAGATTCCAAAAGAAGACTAACCTTGGAAAAACAATGCTGTGCATTAACTCATACGCCAGGCCTACGGTAAAAGTTTTGCATTCATTCCCACATTTAACCCTTAGGACTCTATGAGAGGTGTCATTATCAGCCACTTTTCACAAATGAGGAAACTGAGGCATAGAGTGGTCACACGGTAAGTAAGTGGTGAAGCCAGGGTTCGCACCAGGCAGTCTGACCCTGAAACAGGAGGCAAGGGGGCAGGGCACAATCCCTAAAGAATGACAGAGCCCTGGAGGAAACGACAAAAACTGGTTAGAACCGATTAGGCCCAAGATGGCAGAAGATTCGCCTTCCAGTAGATCTTGAGCCTCATTACATGCTCATTGTAATTCATTAGCTAAATGACCCACCCACAGGCACTGTGACAGTTCTTTTTTTTTTTTTTTTTTGCAAAGGATATGTGTGTTTTATTTTATTTTATTTTATTTTTACATTTTCAAAGAGGATAATTTTTATTTATTTATTTATTTTATTTTTAACATCTTTATTGGAGTATAATTGCTTTACAATGGTGTGTTAGTTTCTGCTTTATAACAAAGTGAATCAGTTATACATATACATATGTTCCCATATCTCTTCCCTCTTGCGTCTCCCTCCCTCCCACCCTCCCTATCCCACTCCTCTACGTGGTCACAAAGCACCGAGCTGATCTCCCTGTGCACTGTGACAGTTCTGAGGCCTACCATCAAAGGTCAATTCTGGGTCCAATTCCTGGAAATCCCCGCCCCTTCTCCAAGATAGTCAGAATAATCCTCCAACTCATTAGCCTATGAAATTACATAGCCCATAAAAACAACCACCTTAAATATGGGGATATATGTATATGTATAGCTGATTCACTTTGTTATAAAGCAGAAACTAACACACCATTGTAAAGCAATTTTACTCTAATAAAGATGTTTAAAAAAAAACAATTAACCACCCCATATTTTGGGGCCTCTCACAGAGGGTGTTTCTCCCAGGGCTGCCATCACCTTCTGAGATGGACCGCATTCTGTCTATGGAACGTGTATCTCTCTAAATAAATCCACTTCTTACCTATCGCTTTGTGTCTCATTAAATTCTTTCTGTGCTGAGACATAAAGAACCTGAACTTCAGTAGGTCCTGAGACCAGGTGTGTCATCTTAATTAAAAGACAGTGGGTTCAAGTCCCAATCTGAGTTGTGCAGTTTCAACCCCAGAGACTACATTTTTAGCCACTGTGCAATCCCATCTCTTTCAATTACTCCCCAGACTGAGCCCCGTGAGGTCAAGGACTTGATCTATCTTACTCACTTGTATACCTCCAAAATCCTAGAACACTGTCTGGCACACATACGTGGCTAATGAATGTCTAATTATTTAATTATATAATTAAATGATGAAAATATGAATAAAGTTCTCAATCTAGCTTGTTCCTTTGATCTTCAGATTTCTTGGGGACAGAAAACAGGACACTCCCAGGCACATGAAAGATACAACCAAGTGTGTGTATGTCAATACCAATCTCCCAGTTATACACACTACTATATATAAAATAGACAACTGGGACTTCCCTGGTGGCGCAGTGGTTAAGAATCTGCCTGCCAATGTAGGGGACATGAGTTTGAGCCCTGGTCTGGGAAGATCCCACATGCCGCGGAGCAACTAAGCCCATGTGCCACAACTACTGAGGCTGTGCTCTAGAGCCCGTGAGCCACAACTGCTGAAGCCCGCGTGCCACAACTACTGAAGCCCACAGTCCTAGAGCCCATGCTCTGCAACAAGAGAAGCCACCACAATGAGAAGCCCACACACTGCAACGAAGAGTAGTCCCCGCTCGCCACAACTAGAGAAAGCCCACACGCAGCAATGAAGACCCAACGCAGACAAAAATAAATAAATAAAAAATAAAATGAATTTATTTTTAAAAATAGATAACTAATAAGAACCTGCTGTACAGCATAGAGAACTCTACTCAATATTCTGTAATGGCCTATATGGGAAAAGAATCAAAAAAAAAAAAAAAAGACTGGCTATATGTATATGTACAACTGATTCACTTTGCTGTACACCTGAAATTAACACAACATTGTAAATCAACTACACTCCAATAAAATTTTTTAAATTAATTAATTAATTAATTAAAGATACAGCCAAGTGAAGAATCCCTGCTGCAGCTTTCTCTGGTGTGGACCCAGCCAGCAGACTAAGATGGCGATGCCTCCCCTGCCCACATCCCTGTGGATATTTTTTTCCTCTTTTTCTATAATCCAGATTAGTCTCTACTGTGAAATTTCCAAACATCATTCTTTCCCAGCATTTAAGTAAATGGGATTTGAGGTCAAGAGGAAGGAAACAATTTGCCTCTCCACACTTATCTACGGTCTCTCAACGTGAAGGCGATGGAACTCCTGCTTCAGAACTGCCTGAGGTGTTCGCTGGAGATGGGATTCCAGGGGCCAGTTTCAGACCTTCTACCTCAGAACCTCAGGGCGTGAGGTTCAGGAATCTGAATGTTTAACCACCTTCCCATGTAATTATTGTACAGACTTGTGTTAGTGAAGCAACACCCCTATCAAATCTCTTCCCCCACAAAGGAGGCTACAAGCTCTTTTTAAAAGTCCCTGGGGACTTCCCTGGCAGTCCAGTGGTTAAGACTCCATGCTTCCCATGCAGGGGGCACGGGTTTGATCTCTGGTCAGGGAACTAAGATCCCACATGCCACGTGGTGCGGCCCCCCAAAATAAATAAATAAATAAATAAATTTTTTTTAATTAAAAAAAAAGTCTCTGATGTTGGGCTCCCACATTTCAGGAAACTCTGAGGCAAGTCTATTTTCCTCCATGCTGAACCTGTCTACTCTTTCCCAACAGCTCTAGCTTCTGTTCTGACGCCTCCCTCAGACTCTGTGCAGCTCCCCTATGTTAATCCTCTGGCTGAAGTGTGTTCCTGACTTGACTAGCATCCTGCCTGGTTGTCTGCTTTACGATCTTTCTTGGTGTGTCCTTGGAAGTCCGTGAGCAGTACCGTCCCATCCAGACCTGGCTCAAGCGCATAGAACTCCAGGTCCATCCAACTCCTGGCCCCCACTACTAGGGCAAAAAATCTGAACATCTGTGAACTGGTCCAGGTCACTCCCACTCCCCTTCTCCCAAACATTGTTATTCGAAGGGAAGTATAGCATCAGGCTTAAGAACACAGATTCTGGAGCCTGACCAAACCCATATCTCAGCTTGCCTACTTACTAGCTGTGATCTTGGGCAAGTTACTTTTGTTCTTTGCCCTGAGTTTCTCCACTTGTAATAGTACCTCCCTCATAGGACGCCTGTAAGGATTAAATGAACACGTTTAAAGCATGTAAGTGTGAGCTGCTGTTACTGCTGTTGTTGTTGCTGTTACTATTATTCATGTAAAATAAGGTATCATGAGCATCCAAGGAGAGGCTTAGAGTGGGAACAAGATGTTATGAATATGAATCTTAAGGGGAACTCAGTGAAAAACAGTTTATCCCCCCTGTCTTGCTAGATGCACTATATGAATAAGGGCAAGTGATACAGACCACAGCCTCCTTTTCTCCCAGTGATGTCAGCAGAACATTCTTCTCATTTACTCCTTAAGTACAGAAGCCACACTCTAAGGCAAGTTTATATCTCCCTTTAAGAAGAAATATATTTAGACTTTTTTCAGTCTTTTTGTGACTCTCTCCTCTGAGTAAGAAGTTAAGAATCCTGAGGAACTGGGTAAAATAATTTTCCTATGCCTCAGTTTACCACTAAATGAAAGGGTTGAATTTAAAGTATCCAGCTTTACTATCCTGCAATGGGCTGGGCTGCCAGGCTTAGCTGACTTCAGCTGAGCCAAGGAAAGTTCACCCTCCTGATCATCACCGTGTCACTGCCTTAAGAGCAAGGCATGGCCCTTGACTTTCAATCACATGCCAAAAACGTGGTGAGAAGGCTATGGGTGGGAAATTAGGACAAAGAGACTAGAACAAAAAATGGGTAGAAAAAGAAAGTCAGAATGTACTTATAACATTGGTTCCAAGGCATTCAGTTTAAAAAAATGTACCAGAGACTTGGAATTTATGTAAGATATATTACAGCAAAAGAGTGGAAATAACTTATATGTGCAGCAATAGAAGTGGGTTAAACAAATTATAGTAGCATCACAAAATGAAATGCTATGCAGCCTTTAAAAATAATTAGGCAGGGGCTTCCCTGGTGGCGCGGTGGTTGAGAGTCTGCCTGCCAATGCAGGGGACACGGGTTCAAGCCCTGGTCTGGGAAGATCCCACATGCCGCGGAGCAACTAGGCCCGTGAGCCACAGTTACTGAGCCTGTGAATCTGGAACCTGTGCTCCACAACAAGAGAGGCCACGATAGTGAGAGGCCCGTGCACCATGATGAAGAGTGGCCCCCGCTTGCCACAACTAGAGAGAGCCCTCGCATAGAAACGAAGACCCAACGCAGCCATAAATAAATAAATTAAATTAATTTTTTAAAAAAATCTACTTGAGTTTAAAAAAATAATAATAATAATTAGGCAGCTCTACATTTTATAAATCTTGTTAAGGAAAGATGTCCAAGGCATATTGTTATGTAAAAAAAACAAAGTCAGAGTAAATAAAATATTCTCTCTCTCTCTCTCTCTCTCTCTCTCTCTCTCACACACACACACACACACACACTTTTATACATACACAGAATATCTATGAACAAATACATAAACCAGACACAGTGGCTGTAGGGAGGAGAGAAGGAGAAGAGGAGGGAGAAGGAGGAATCTTAACTTTTTATGGATACCTTTTCAAATCTTTAGAATTGTGAACTGTGTGCATGTACTACCTGTTAAAAAGTAAATAAATATTAATGAAAATTTTGAATTTATTACAATTCCCTCAGTGGAGACAATAGATAGAGAGGTATGATATTTGAGAACATAAAACATATATTATACAATGTATATTATATACTATATACATTTAGTTATATAAAGCAAGCATATGCAATTCTGCTGATTTAAATTAAAGCAAAAAAGCTTCATTAATATAATACCTGGGAATTTCTTTAAAATAATACAGGAGGAGGGGAAATGGATAGGGGTTTAGATGAAAACATGACTGGTCACGAATTCATTCAGGTTCATTGCAAAATTCAGGAGAAGGTACAGAGATTTCCCATATCCCTCCTGCCCCTACACATGCATAGCCTCCACCATTATCAACATCCCCACCAGAGTGGTACATTTGTTACAACTGATGATGAACCTACACTGACACATGATAATCACCCAAAGTCCATCGTTTACCTTAGGGTTCACTCTTGGTGTTGTATATTCTATGGATTTCGATTTGGACAAAGGTATAATGGCATGTATCCATCATTATGGTACCATACAAAGTAGTTTCACTGCCCTAAATATCCTCTGTGCTCTGCCTATTTCTCTCTCCCTCCCCCTTAAACCCTGGGAACCACTGATTTTTTTTGGGGGGGGGGGCCATGCTGCACAGCTTGCAGGATCTTATCTTAGTTCCCGGACCAGGGATTGAACCGGCGCCCTCGGCAGTGAAAGCACAGAGTCCTAACCACTGGACTGCCAGGGAATTCCCTAGTTTTGCCTTTTCCAGAATGTCATATAGTTGGAATCATACAGTATGTAATTGACATCATTTTAAATATGTCGTGGGTTTCCCTGGTGGCGCAGTGGTTAAGAATCCGCCTGCCAATGCAGGGGACACAGGTTCGAGCCCTGGTCCGGGAAGATCCCACATGCCGCGGAGCAACTAAGCCTGTGCACCACAGTTGCTGAGCCTGCACTCTAGAGCCTGCGAGCCACAACTACTGAGCCTGCGTGCTATAACTACTGAAGCCCACACGCCAAGAGCCCGTGCTCCACAGCAAGAGAAGCCACCACAATGAGAAGCCCACACACCCCAACGAAGAGTAGTCCCTGCTCGCCGCAACTAAAGAAAGCCCGCGTGCAGCAACAAAGACCCAATGCAGCCAAAAGTAAATAAATAAAAAATAAATTAAATTAAAAAAAAAAAGTCGTACCTAACTTTTTTAGGTCTTTCTAAACCAGGACCACCATCCCAGCAAGGTGTTCAGGCTTCAAAAATTGCAAATAACCCTGTTCTTTTTAATTGGATATTTCTTAGAGATTCCATGTTGATATTTGCTTTCTGCATATATTCAAGGGTAAGAAATATCAATAGAACATTTTTCAATTTATCTCAATATTTTTACACCTTGAACAAATTCAGATACTTTAAAAGAATCTGACAAATTCAAGGAATATGACATAAAAATGGTATTCCTATTTTAAACTCAAGCTGCTCAAGAGTTCAGCAGATACATTTCTTATGTCCAGCTGATGCAGTTTCTCACTGTGTTGCTGTTGAATTCCGGAGAGACCAAGGTGTACCATGTGAGCCCATAAAAGGCATATCTGATACTGATACTTCCAGGATCCAGCACTTCTTGTCAGTATAGTTGAAGCAAGAACGATGAGTGTCTCTCATGCTGATGCTTAGCTTTTTAAATTCTCCTCAATTGCTTATTGCTGTCTAAATAGTGGTTCTTTGAATTTTCCTTTAGAAATGCACCATTTTCATTGTGCAATGAACCTAGGGTCTCCTGTCCTCTGCAAAGAATTAGGCGTGTTCCATCCACCATTTCATTCACTTACAAAAGGTAGGAACCAAGTGTAGGGCCAGTTAGAGTGGAGAAATTTGTTAATTGGGTATGGATACTTTGTTCTTGGGTCACTTCCGCCTCTCCTGAACATTGCCTCTCCTTATATATGCAAGAAAAAAGGGTACTGGCCTTGATTCTGTAGACCTAGTTTCAAGCCCTGGCTTCTGTTACTCAGTACTGACTTGCTTTGAAACTTTGAGTAAGTAATTGATTATCTATTTCCTTATCAATAAAAATGGAGATAAAAGACCTATCCCACTGACTTGATAGAAGTCTTGGAAATGAAATGAAAAGTCCTACAAAATTATCATGTGTTACGTGGTGAAACAAGCTGGTTTCATGCTGCTTAAAAGATATTTGCTGCCTCCTTCAGTGCCCTACACCCCCCCTCCTCTGTATCTTCTCCCCCACACAGACTGTCTTTGCCTTTTCCACCTTCCAAACAGCCTAGCCCAGACTGGCTTCCATCTCCACTGTTCCACTGAAACTGGTCAGACAAATATCACCAATCACTTCCATGCTATAAAGATCCGGTGGACATTTTCAGTCAACACCTTTCTAGACATCTCTCCATAACTGATCACTTCCTGGAAACACTCTTTTCTAAATTTAGGCTCTGTTCTTCCACTCTCCTAGTATTTCACCAGCCTATCTGACTCCTCAACCTCCTTTGCCAGCTCTTTCTGTCTGTCATATTAAAAGGTTTTTTTTTTAATTTCTGAAATATTTTGTTTAAATAAGAAATTAGCAGAGATTTAGGTTTCTTTTGTTGGTGGTGGTGTACCTTCATACATGTAGAGGAAGAATGCTCCCCTTCTGGTTTAACAAAGAAAACTCACAAGTATTTAAAATTCTTTGAAAACAAAGATGTCAACTGAAATATTATTTTTTGAGCCACACATTCTTAAGCAAAACTAATGAGATTTACAGACATTTTAGAGGTTAAAGGTTATTTTCATAGAACCTATCAATATGTGAAGTCCCAGTGTCTTACAAGATGCTATTATTAAAAATATCCATTGCAAAGAGAATTTTATGGTGCAAACAAAACAGAATCTGCAGCTACAAGAGAAGGTGAAAATTTTTCTCCTTGGGGCACCAAGATTTCTTGCACCAGCAATTACAGGTGGCTAGAGTTTGAAGGCTAATACTGGAATTCCATTAGTTAGCTCAGTGAGCAAAAGAAGCATGACTGATAATATGGAACTTAAATTTGACGGGTAGAGGAGAGGGTAGAATAGGATTTTTAACAAATGTGAACATACACTGTTCACATTTGTTCACTGATGTTTTGCATTTCTTCGGGCCAGATTTGAAATATTTAAGTCCTTCTGTGCTCAGCCCCAGGCCCCCAGCTACTGTTCTTTCTCTACACCTCTTCTCGCATGATTACATCTATTCTTGTGGTCTTAATTAACACCTCTTTGTAGGTGACTCCCAGATTATGTCTCTAACCTGACTTCCCTTTAGGCTCCTGACAGGTATTCTACAATTGCTTGCTTGGAATCTCCAATTAGAAGACTCACAAGCACCTCAGTATGATTAGATCCAAAACAGAACTCCTGGCTTCTGCTCCCTATAACCTCTCCCTCCCCTCTGTCATTGACATTTAACTAAATGGCACTATTCTGCACCTACCCAGCCTTTCAAACCAGAAACCTACATCATCCTTGACTCTTCTCTTTTCTTCACACTCCTCTAAAGTTATCCCCTTTATCATCAATTCTTATCTATTCTACTTTTAACCTGTGTCTGGGTTCCATCAGCTTTTCTTCAGCTCCATTGCCACTACCCATGTCCAGGCCATGATCATCTCTTGTCTGGGCTATTTCAATCAACTTCAGTTGATCTCCTGCTTTTATCCTTGCCCCAATCCAATCTATTTTCCCTACAACATCAGTGGGATCCTTTTAAAACCATAAATAAGAACATTTAAGTCTCTTGCCTAAATCCTTTCATTGGCTTTCCCTTATATTTACAAAATCATCCAAGCTCCTTAACGAGCCTACAAGAGCTCACATGCTCTGGTGACTGCCTGTGTCTTTATTCGTTCTAACCTCATTTCACCCCTTCTCCCTCTCAGTAACAACATTCCAGTCATACTAGCTTTTTTCGGGTCCTCTAACACGCCAAGTTCTTTCCCACCTCAAAACCAGTAAACACATTCATCCCACTACCTGGAACATCCTTCTATTCATCCTTTAAAAGACTAACACCATTTTACTCTTCAAGGCTCAGCTCAACTGTCACCTCTTCAGAGAGGCTTCCCTGTTGTTTTCCCTTATGACAATGTATTTTAAATTTTATTAAGCATTTCTTTGTTTACTTGTCACTGTCTGACTCATCCACAAGACCGACACTGTGTGAAGACATAGACCATAACTACTTGGTTCTTCATTGCACGCCAGCACTCAGCACTGGGCCTAGAACGGAGGAGGACTTCCCTAATCTGTTCATAAAAATCATGTTTCCAAATGAATTTACAAATTTTAGGACGATATGAAGTAGAGAATACTCGTAAATATTTTTCCGAATTCTTCAACTGTAAAAAGAGAAAAATCTCCAACTAATTTCAGGATTATGGGAATTCTTTAATATGGCAGGAGGAGGGCAGGGTGGGGCCTGTCCTGTCCATTGCAGGATGTTGTGCATAAGTTATAAGCCTTTATCCATCAGATGCCAATAGCATGGCCCTACCTCACGTAGGACAACCCAAAGTGTCCCCAGATATTGCCAAATGTCCACTGGGGGGCGAAATCATACCTGATTGGGAACCACTGACCTGCATAATCAACATTTAATATGTCATTTTATCCCCCACAAAGATAAAAATAAAAAATAAAAATATTAAGTGAGAAAATTAATGCACGAAGAGCATAAGTGACCTGCTTAAGGCTGCATATAATTAGGAGTAGAAAGGGGAGCAAAATCCAGCAAACAAACCTCCCAATTAATGCTAAAGTAGGTTCCTGTTCATAAACACATGGTTGATCTGCTTTTCTGTATATGAATATATTCGTTTTGAAAGAAAACAGTAATCATATTCACATCAGAGTTAACATTAATTAACATCAATTCACTGGAAAGACAGTTACACTGAACTTATAAAAATTCTTTGAGGCATGGAATTGTCTTTCCCAGTCTTCAAAAAGCCTTACATCAAATGGCTGGTTTCTAACTCTACAGATACACCAGTACAGCTTTAAAACAAAATTATTTTAAATTATAAATTTATATCATGGTTAGCTTTTCCCAGTAAAATCTCAGAATCACATAAGCGTTCTAGATTTTAGCTGCTTTTTAACAATTCATACAATGTGCATCCTTATCTGACTTCAACGAAGGCTTAAAACACTCTGAATGTGAATTATTTTCTCATATTTCATGCATTAGCTTCTCTTATTTCTTAATGAGATTCATTTGTGTTCTGGACCAGGTACAGCTTTGGGTTCTCCTAGAGGTAAACCCAAAGTTGTGTTTACAAAATATTACGTCATTATTAAACCCACATAAGCAGACTACGGAAAGCCCTCACCATAGAATAATATCTATTATTAATTGACTGGTATGAGGCTGGTACTGTAGTAAGTGCTTTACGTACTTTATATCACTTAGGCTTTATAACAGCCCTTTGATATAGAGACTATTATACCATTTCACAGATGGAGCAAACAAAGAAATTAAGTAACTCACCTAAGCTACTATATAAAGACAGGGGTGGAAATCCAGGTCCCTCTGATTCCAAACACCAACTTATTAACAACCAAATGATATGTCCTACTCGGTGGGGCTGAGAATCAACCAATATTGTTCATCTCTAATGGCCATTCTAGTCATGATACCTGGCCAATGGTTTTTTGTAAAAAAAACCCTGAGGCTTAAGAGAAACCTCGGGAGAGACCTTCAAGATGGCAGAGGAATAAGACGTGGAGATCACCTTCCTCCCCACAAATACATCAGAAATACATCTACATGTGGAACAACTCCTACAGAACACCTACTGAACGCTGGCAGAAGACCTCAGACCTCCCTAAGGGCAATAAACTCCCCACGTACCTGGGTAGGGCAAAAGAAATAAGAAAAAACAGAGACAAAGAATTGGGACAGCACCTGCACCTGTGGAAGGGAGCCGTGAAGGAGGAAAGGTTTCCACACACTAGGAATCCCCTTCGCGGGCGGAGACTGTGGGTGGCAGAGGGGGGAAGCTTCGGAGCCACGGAGGAGAGCGCAGCCACAGGGGTGCGGAGGGCAAAGCAGAGAGATTCCTGCATGGAGGATTGGCGCCGAGCAGCACTCACCAGCCCGAGAGGCTTGTCTGCTCAGCCGCCGGGGCGGGCGGGGCTGGGAGCTGAGGCTCGGGCTTTGGTCGGATCGCAGGGAGAGGACTGGGGTTGGCGGCGTGAACACAGCCTGAAGGGGGCTAGTGCGCCACAGCTAGCCGGGAGGGAGTCCGGGAAAAAGTCTGCAGCTGCCGAAGAGGCAAGAGACTTTTTCTTGCCTCTTTGTTTCCTGGTGCACGAGGAGAGGGGATTCAGAGCACAGCCTAAACGAGCTCCAGAGACGGGCACGAGCCGCGGCGATCAGCGCGGACCCCAGAGACGGGCGTGAGACGCTAAGCCTGCTGCTGCCGCCACCAAGAAGCCTGTGTGCGAGCACAGGTCACCATCCACACCTCCCCTCCTGGGAGCCTGTGCAGCCCGCCACTGCCAGGGTCCCGTGATCCAGGGACAACTTCCCCGGGAGAACGCACTGCGCGCCTCAGGCTGGTGCAACGTCACACTGGCCTCTGCCGCCGCAGGCTCGCCCCGCCTCCTCCGTACCCCTCCCTCCCCCCAGTCCGAGTGAGCCCGAGCCCCCGAATCAACTGCTCCTTTAACCCCGTCCTCTCTGAGCGAAGAACAGACGCCCTCAGGTGACCTACACGCAGAGGTGGGGCCAAATCCAAAGCTGAACCCTGGGAGCTGTGCAAACAGAGAAAGGGAAATTTCTCCCAGCAGCCTCAGGAGCAGCGGATTTAATCTCCACAATCAACTTGATGTACCCTGCATCTCTGGAGTACCTGAATAGACAACGAATCATCCCAAATTGAGGCAGTGGACTTTGGGAACAACGATATATATATTTGTTTCCTTTTTCTCTTTTTGTGAGTGTGTATAAGCATGCTTCTTTGTGTGATTTTATCTGTATAGCTTCACTTTTACCATTTGTGCTAGGGTTCTGTCTGCCCGTTCTTTTGGGTTTTTTTTTTTTTTTTTTTAGTATAGTTTTTAGCACTTGTTATCATTGGTAGATTTGTTTTTTGATTTGGTTGCTCTCTTCTTTTTTTTAATTTTTAATTTTTTTAATTTTTAATAATTATTTTTTTATTTTTTATTTTAATAACATTATTGTATTTTATTTTATCTTTTCTTTCTTTCCTTCTTTTTTTCTCCCTTTTCTTCTGAGCCGTGTGACTGACAGGGTCTTGGTGCTCCGACCAGGTGTCAGGCCTGTGCCTCTGAGGTGGGAGAGCCAAGTTCAGGACATTGGTCCACCAGAGACCTCCTGGCTCCACATAATATCAAACAGCGAAAGCTCTCCCAGAGATCTCCACCTCAACGCTAAGACCCAACTCCACTCAAAGACCAGCAAGCTACAGTACTGGACCTCCTGTGCCAAACAACTAGCAAGACACGTACACAACCACCCCCATTAGCAGAGAGGCTGCCTAAAATCATAATAAGGTCACAGACACCCGAAAACACACCACTGAATGCGGTCCTGCCCACCAGAAAGACAAGATCCAGCCTCATCCACCAGAACACAGGCACTAGTCCCCTCCACCAGGAAGCCTACACAATCCACTGAACCAACCTTAGCCACTGGGGGCAGACACCAAAAACAATGGGAACTACAAACCTGCAACCTGTGAAAAGGAGACCCCAAACATAGTAAGTTAAGCAAAATGAGAAAACAGAGAAACACACAGAAGATGAGGAGCAAGGTAAAAACCCACCAGATGAAACAAATGAAGAGGAAATGGGCAGTTCTACCTGAAAAGAATTCAGAGTAATGATAGTAAAGATGATCCAAAATCTTGGAAATAGAATGGAGAAAATACAAGAAACATTTAACAAGGACCTCAAGAACTACAGGGCAAACAAACAATGATGAACAACACAATAAATGAAATTAAAAATTCTCTAGGAGGAATCCATAGAAGAATAACTGAGGCAGAAGAACGGATAAGTGACCTGGAAGATAAAATAGTGGAAATAACTACTGCAGAGCAGAATAAAGAAAAAAGAATGAAAAGAATTGAGGACAGTCTCAGATATCTCTGGAAAACATTAAACACACCACCATTTGAATTATAGGGGTCCCAGAAGAAGAAGAGAAAAACAAAGGGTCTGAGAAAGTATTTGATGAGATTATAGTTGAAAATTTCCCTAATATGGGACAGGAAATAGTTAATTAAGTCCAGGAAGCACAGAGAGTCCCATACAGGATAAATCCAAGGGGCAACACGTCAAGACACATATTAAGCAAACTATCAAAAATAAAATACAAAAAAAAAATATTAAAAGCAGTAAGGGGAAAAAAACAAATAATATACAAGGGAATCCCCATAAGGTTAACAGTTGATTTTTCAGCAGAAACTCTGCAAACCAAAAAGGAGTGGCAGGACATATTTACAGTGATGAAAGGGGAAAACCTACAACCAAGATTACTGTACACAACAAGGATCCCATTCAGATTCGATGGAGAAATTAAAACCTTTACATAGGAGCTTCAAGATGGCAGAAGAGTAAGACGCAGAGATTACCTTCCTCCCCACAAATACATCAGAAATACATCTACATGTGGAATGACTCCTACAGAACACCTACTGAATGCTGGCAGAAGACCTCAGACCTCCCAAAAGGCAAGAAACCCCCCACGTACCTGGGTAGGGCAAAAGAAAAAAGAAAAAACAGACACAAGAATAGAGACAGGACCTGCACCGTGGGAGGCAGCTGTGAAGGAGGAAAGGTTTCCACACATTAGGAAGCCCCTTCGATGGCGGAGACTGTGGGTGATGGAGGCGGAAGCTTCAGAGCCACTGAGGAGAGCGCAGCAACAGGGTTGCAGAGGGCAAAGCAGAGAGACTCCCCCACAGAAGATTGGTGCCGACCAGCACTCACCAGCCCGAGAGGCTTGTCTGCTCACCCGCCGGGGCGGGCGGGGCTGGAAGCTGAGGCTCAGGCTTCAGTCGGATCCCAGGGAGAGGACTAGGGTTGGCTGCGTGAACACAGCCTGAAGGGGGCTAGTGCGCCACAGCTAGCCAGGAGGGAGTCCGGGAAAATGTCTGCAGCTGCTGAAGAGACAAGAGACTTTCTCTTGCCTCTTTGTTTCCTGGTGCGCGAGGAGAGGGGATTCAGAGCGCCGCTTAAACGTGCTCCAGAGACAGGCGCAAGCCGCGGCCCTCAGTGCGGACCCCAGAGACGGGCATGAGACGCTAAGCCTGCTGCTGCCGCCACCAAGAAGCCTGTGTGCGAGCACAGGTCACTATCCACACCTCCCCTCCCGGGAGCCTGTGCAGCCCTCCACTGTCAGGGTCCGGTGATCCAGGGACAACTTCCCAGGGAGAACGCATGGCGCGCCTCAGGCTGCTGCAATGTCATGCCAGCCTCTGCTGCTGCAGGCTCGCCCCGCATCCATACCCCTCCCTCCCCCTGGCCTGAGTGAGCCAGAGCCCCCAAAGCAGCTGCTCCTTTAACCCCGTCCTGTCTGAGCAAAGAACAGATGCCCTCAGGTGACCTACAGGCAGAGGTGGGTCCAAATACAAAGCTGAACCCCAGGAGCTGTGCGAACAAAGAGGAAGGGAAATTTCTCCCAGCAGCCTCAGGAACAGCAGATTAAATCTCCACAATCAACTTGATGTACCCAGCATCTGTGGAGTACCTGAATAGACAATGAATCATCCCAAATTCAGGAGGTGGACTTTCGGACCAACGATATATATATTTTTTCCCTTTTTCTCTTTTTGTGAGTGTGTATGTGTATGCTTCTGTGTCTGATTTTCTCTGTATAGCTTTGCTTTTACCATTTGTCTTAGGGTTCTGTCTGTCCACTTTTTTTTTTTTTTTTACTTAAAAAATTTATTTTCTTAATTATTTTTTAATAACTTTATTTTATTTTACTTTATTTTATTTTATTTTATCTTTTTCTTTCTTTCTTTCTTTCTTTTCTCACTTTTATTCTGAGCCGTGTGGAGGACAGGCTCTTGGTGCTCCAGCCAGGCATCAGGGCTGCGCCACTGAGGTGGGAGAGCCAAGTTCAGGACACTGGTCCACAAGAGACCTCCCAGCTCCACGTAATACCAAACGGCAAAAATCTCCCAGAGATCTCCATCTCAACATCAAGACCCAGCTCCACTAAACGACCAGCAAGCTGCAGTGCAGGACACCCTATGCCAAACAATTAGGAAGACAGGAACACAACCCCGTTCATTAGCACAGAGGCTGCCTAAAATCATAATAAGGCCACAGACACCACAAAACACACCACCAGACGTGGACCTGCCCACCAGAAAGACAAGATCCAGCCTCATCCACCAGAACACAGGCACTAGTCCCCTCCACCAGGAAGCTTACACACCCACTGAACCAACCTTAGCCACTGGGGACAGACACCAAAAACAACGTAAACTACGAACCTGCAGCCTACGAAAAGGAGACCCTAAACACAGTAAGTCAGGCAAAATGAGAAGACAGAGAAACACACAGAAGATAAAGGAGCAAGGCAAAAACCCACCAGACCTAACAAATGAAGAGGAAATAGGCAGTCTACCTGAAAAAGAATTCACAATAATGACAGTAAACATGATCCCAATATTGGAAGTAGAATGGAGAAAATACAAGAAACGTTTAGCAAGGATCTAGAAGAACTAAAGAGCAAACAAACAGAGATGAACAACACAATAAATGAAATTAAAAATTCTCTAGAAGGGACCAATAGCAGAATAACTGAGGCAGAAGAACGGATAAGTGACCAGGAAGATAAAATAGTGGAAATAACTACTGCAGAGCAGAATAAAGAAAAAAGAATGAAAAGAACTGAGGACAGTCTCAGAGACCTCTGGGAGAACATTAAATGCACCAATATTCGAATTATAGGGGTCCCAGAAGATGAAGAGAAAAAGAAAGGGACTGAGAAAATATTTAAAGAGATTATATTTGAAAACTTCCCTAATATGGGAAAGGAAGTAGTTAATCAAGTCCAGGAAGCACAGGGTCCCATACAGGATAAATCCAAGGAGAAACATGCCATGACACACATTAATCAAACTATCAAAAAATAAATATTAAAAGCAGCAAGGGAAAAACAACAAGTAACACATAAGGGAATCCCCAGAAGGTTAACAGCTGATCTTTCAGCAGAAACTCTGCAAGCCACAAGGGACTGGCAGGACATATTTAAAGTGATGAAAGAGAAAAACCTACAACCAAGATTACTCTACCCAGCAAGGATCTCATTCAGATTTGACAGAGAAATTAAAAGCTTTACAGACAAGCAAAAGCTAAGAGAATTCAGCACCACCAAACCCGCTTTACAACAAATGCTAAAGGAACTTCTCTAGGCAGGAAACACAAGAGAAGGAAAAGACCTACAATAATAAACCCAAAACAATTAATAAAATGGTAATAGGAACATACATTACAATAATTACCTTAAATGTAAATGGATTAAATGCTCCCACCAAAAGACATAGACTGGCTGAATGGATACAAAAACAAGACGCGTATATATGCTGTCTACAAGAGATCCACTTCAGACCTAGGGGCACATACAGACTGAAAGTGAGGGGATGCAAAAAGATATTCCATGCAAATGTAAATCAAAAGAAAGCTGGAGTAGCAATTCTCATATCAGACAAAATAGACTTTAAAACAAAGACTATTACAGGAGACAAAGAAGGACACTACATAATGATCAAGGGATCAATCCAAGAAAAAGATATAACAATTGTAAATGTTTATGCACCCAACATAGGAGCACCTCAATACATAAGGCAAATACTAACAGCAATAAAAGGGGAAATACACAATAACGCAAACATAGTAGGGGACTTTAACACCCTACTTTCACCAATGGACAGATCATCCAACATGAAAATAAATAAGGAAACACAAGCTTTAAATGATACATTAAACAAGATGGACTTAATTGATATTTATAGGACATTCCATCCAAAAACAACAGAATACACATTCTTCTCAAGTGCTCATGGAACATTCTCCAGGATAGATCATATCTTGGGTCACAAATCAAGCTTTGGTAAATTTAAGAAAATTGAAATCATATCAAGTATCTTTTCCAACCACAATGCTATGAGACTAGATATCAATTACAGGAAAAAATCTGTAAGAAATACAAACACATGGAGGCTAAACAACACACTACTTAATAACCAAGAGACCACTGAAGAAATCAAAGAGGAAATCAAAAAGTACCCAGAAACAAATGACAATAAAAACACAATGACCCAAAACCTATGGGATGCAGCAAAAGCAGTTCTAAGAGGGAACTTTATAGCTACACAAGCCTACCTCAAGAAACAAGAAAAATCTCAAATAAACAATGTAACCTTACACCTAAAGGAACTAGAGAAAGAAGAACAAACAAGACCCAAAGTTAGCAGAAGGACAGAAATCATAAAGATCAGAGCAGAAATACATGAAATAGAAACAAAGAAAACAATAGCAAAGATCAATAAAACTAAAAGCTGTTTCTTTCAGAAGATAAACAAAATTGATAAACCATTAGCCAGACTCATCAGGAAAAAGAGGGAGAGGACTCAAATCAATAAAATTAGAAATGAAAAAGGAGAAGTTACAAAAGACACCGCAGAAATAAAAAGCATCCTAAGGGACTACTATAAGCAACACTATGCCAATAAAATGGACAACCTGGAAGAAATGGACAAATTCTTAGAAAAGCACAAACTTCTGAGACTGAACCAGGAAGAAATAGAAAATATGAACAGACCAATCACAAGCACTGAAATTAAAACTGTGATTAAAAATCTTCCAACAAACAAAAGCCCAGGACCAGATGGCTTCACAGGAGAATTCTATCAAACATTTAGAGAAGAGCTAACACCAATCCTTCTCAAACCTTTCCAAAATATAGCAGAGGGAGGAACACTCCCAAACTCATTCTACGAGGCCACCATCACCCTGATACCAAAGCAGACAAAGATGTCACAAAGAAGGAAAACTACAGGCCAATATCACTGATGAACAGAGACGCAAAAATCCTCAACAAAATACTAGCAAACAGAATCCAACAGCACATTGAAAGGATCACACACCATGATCAAGTGGGGTTTATTCCAGGAATGCAAGGATTCTTCAATATACGCAAATCAATCAACGTGATACATCATATTAACAAATTGAAGGAGAAAAACCATATGATCATCTCAATAGATGCAGAGAAAGCTTTTGACAAAATTCAACACCCATTTATGATAAAAGCCCTTGCAGAAAGTAGGCATAGAGGGAACTTTCCTCAACATAATAAAGGCCATATATGACAAACCCACAGCCAACATTGTCCTCAATGGTGAAAAACTGAAACCATTTCCACTAAGATCAGGAACAAGACAAGGTTGCCCACTCTCACCACTATTATTCAACATAGTTTTGGAAGTGTTAGCCACAGCAATCAGAAAAGAAAAAGAAATAAAAGGAATCCAAATCGGAAAAGAAGAAGTAAAGCCGTCACTGTTTGCAGATGACATACTATACATAGATAATCCTAAAGATGCTACCAGAAAACTCCTAGAGCTAATCAATGAATTTGGTAAAGTAGCAGGATACAAAATTAATGCACAGAAATCTCTGGCATTCCTATACACTAATGATGAAAAATCTGAAAGTGAAATTAAGAAAACATTCCCATTTACCATTGCAACAAAAAGAATAAAATATCTAGGAATAAACCTACCTAAGGAGACAAAAGACCTGTATGCAGAAAATTATACGACACTGATGAAAGAAATTAAAGATGATACAAATAGATGGAGAGATATACCATGTTCCTGGATTGGAAGAATCAACATTCTATAAATGACTCTACTACCCAAAGCAATCTACAGATTCAATGCAATCCCTATCAAACTACCACTGGCATTTTTCACAGAACTAGAACAAAAAATTTCACAATTTGTATGGAAACACAAAAGACCCTGACTAGCCAAAGCAATCTTGAGAACGAAAAATGGAGCTGGAGGAATCAGGCTCCCTAACTTCAGACTATATTACAAAGCTACATTAATCAAGACAGTTTGGTACTGGCACAAAAACAGAAACATAGATCAATGGAATAGGATAGAAAGCCCAGAGATAAACCCACGCACATATGGTCACCTTATCTATGATAAAGGGGGCAAGCATATACAGTGGAGAAAAGACAGCCTCTTCAATAAGTGGTGCTGGGAAAACTGGACAGTTACATGTAAAAGTATGAAATTAGAACACTCCCTAACACCATACACAAAAATAAACTCAAAATGGATTAAAGACCTAAATGTAAGGCCAGACACTATCAAACTCTTAGAGGAAAACATAGGCAGAACGCTCTATGACATCAATCACAGCAAGATCCTTTTTGACCCACCTCCTAGAGAAATGGAAATAAAAACACAAATAAACAAATGGGACCTAATGAAACTTAAAGCTTTTGCACAGCAAAGGAAACCATAAACAAGATGAAAAGACAACACTCAGAATGGGAGAAAATATTTGCAAATGAAGCAACTGACAAAGGATTAATCTCCACGATTTACAAGCAGCTCATGCAGCTCAATAACAAAAAAACAAACAACCCAATCCAAAAATGGGCAGAAGACCTAAATAGACATTTCTCCAAAGAAGATATACAGATTGCCAACAGACACATGAAAGAATGCTCAACATCATTAATCATTAGAGAAATGCAAATCAAAACTACAATGAGATATCATCTCAGACTGGTCAGAATGGCCATCATCAAAAAAATCTAGAAACAATAAATGCTGGAGAGGGTGTGGAGAAAAGGGAACCCTCTTGCACTGTTGGTGGGAATGTAAATTGATACAGCCACTATGGAGAACAGTATGGAGGTTCCTTAAAAAACTAAAAATAGAACTACCATATGACCCAGCAATCCCACTACTGGGCATATACCCTGAGAAAACCATAATTCAAAAAGAGTCATGTACCAAAATATTCATTGCAGCTCTATTTACAATAGCCAGGACATGGAAGCAACGTAAATGTCCACGCCAGATGAATGGGTAAAGAAGATGTGGCACATAAATACAATGGAATATTACTCAGCCATAAAAAGAAACAAAATTGAGTTATTTGTAGTGAGGTGGATGGACCTAGAGTCTGTCACACAGAGCGAAGTAAGTCAGAAAGAGAAAAACAAATACCATATGGTAACACATATATATGGAATCTAAAAAAAGAAAAATGGTTTTGAAGAACCTAGGGGCAGGATGGGAATAAAGACGCAGACGTAGAGAATGGACTTGAGGACACAGGGAGGGGGAAGGGCAAGCTGGGATGAAGTGAGAGAGTGTCATGGACATATATACACTACCAAATGTAAAATAGCTAGCTAGTGGGAAGCAGCTACATAGCACAGGGAGATCATTTCGGTGCTTTATGACCACCTAGAGGGGTGGGATAGGGAGGGTGGGAGGGAGATGCAAGAGGGAGGTGATATGGGGATATATGTATATGTATAGCTGACTTACTTTGTTATAAAGCTGAAACTAACACACTATTGTAAAGCAATTATACTCCAATAAAGATGTTAAGAAAAAAAGAAGAGAGAAACCTCATCTCTCATCCTAGAGGAGCCACAAACTAGAGGTGCTCTGAGTCAAGAGGTGAGCTTGTATTGAGCCAGATATGACACCTAGGAAGTTGAGAAGGGATGCCTTCCACCACTCCTACTAGTCTTCCCAGAATTCAACCTTTAGTTTTTGGCCATGTGGGTTAGGGTGACCAATCATCCGTGTGTTCCCAGGACCATCCCAGTTCTAGCCCTGAAAATCCTGCATCTGGGAAACCCTATCTATGGATGTGTTCCCTCTTTACCCTCTACCAAATCTCCCTGATGCCAGCTGCCTTTCTACATCTCTAAATGTTCTTTTTTTTAAGAAACATCAAGACTTTACTATGTGGCAAGACTTTACTACAGTAAGACTATACCAGCTGTAAAGGATATCAAGGCAAAAAAATCCAAGTCTCCGAACAGGTACCATCTGCCTGTATCATCCTTTCAAACTGATAGCCATCCTTTCAAACACCAGCCAGGACTAAGACCTACCACCTGCCATCATGCTCTGTAAATACCAGGTCCCATCTGCCCAGCTCTTCTTCCTCTAGCTGATTGCTCTAATAACTGCCTTGTGTCCACCTGCTGTTCCCACATGGTCTGGTCTATTCACCCAGTGATTGAACTCCTAATTCCACTCTGACAAGTGGCTAAAAAGAAGCCACTTGTCTCACTAGCCTACCTAGCTGAGTGGGAAACTAGAAGTGGCTAAAAGCCTTATGCCTCAGGAGAGCTGTTGAGTCAATGATATGTTTTCTCAAGTTCTAGACCATAGATCCTCAAGTAGAACAACAGAAAAATGGTTATCAGGGGATCTCTGTTTTAAAATATAATTGGGAATTCTGGAAGTCTTGTTTTCTCATCCTCAGTACTTTCATTTCTCTGTCCCCTTAGGTCTATGCTTGTGCAATTTTTTCCTTGACTTGATGTAGCACTTGGACTGAACAGTAGGCCGTTGTAACTACTTCACATAACTGCTTTTCATAAAGAATATATTTCTGAATATATTGGTATCAGCTCAGCTACTTATTACCTTTGCTACTTTATGGATGTCACTTCATCTTTCAGGACCCCAGTTTATACAACGTGAATGGGATGATAATATCCTAACAAAATAACTAACATATATTAAGATGAATATCATGGATACCTGTTACTTTTGCCTATCCTATACACATCCCTTTACCTTCTGTGTAGTAACAGGACCTGTCTTACAAGTGAGAAAGTCATCACGAGTAGTCTGCACTGAGTTTGTGTCACCATGATACACTTCTTCCCAGCATTTAACTCCCTTTTCTCACCAACACTACCTTGATATTCTTTATGGAATATGCCTCTCCCCATTCTTAGTCATGTCCTAGCTGAATAAGTAAGCTACTTTTGGCTTAATGCAATTGACACATTCCATCCTCCAGGCCATAGGAGGAGGCATGTGACCCAATGCCAGCCATTAAGAGACGGGATGGGGTTTCCCTGGTGGCACAATGGTTAAGAATCTGCCTTTCAGGGCTTCCCTGGTGGCGCAGTGGTTGAGAATCTGCCTGCTAATGCAGGGGACACGGGTTCCAGCCCTGGTCTGGGAAGATCCCACATGCCGTGGAGCAGCTGGGCCCGTGAGCCACAACTACTGAGCCTGCGCGTCTGGAGCCTGTGCTCCAAAACAAGAGAGGCCGCGATAGTGAAGAGGCCCGCGCACCGCGATGAAGAGTGGCCCCCGCTTGCCGCAACTAGAGAAAGCCCTCGCACAGAAACGAAGGCCCAACACAGCCAAAAATAAATATAACAATAAATAAATAAATAAATAAATAAATAAATAAATAAATAAAGATTACTTAAAAAAAAAAAAGAATCTGCCTTTCAATGCAGGGGACATGGGTTCGATCCCTGGTCTGGGAAGATCCCACATGCCACGGGGCAACTAAGCCCGTGCACCACAACTACTGAGCCTGCGCTCTAGAGCCCCCAAGCCATAACTACTGAAGCCTGTGTGCCTAGAGCCGGTGCTCTGCAGCAAGAGAAGCCACTGCAATGAGAAGCCCACACACCGCAATGAAGAGTAGCCCCCGCTCGCCGTAACTAGAGAAAGCCCACGCGCAGCAACGAAGACCCAACACAGCCAAAAATAATAAATAAATAAAATAAACTTTTTTAAAAAAAGAGAGGGGATGAATGTCAGAAATTGTGTGGGAGCACTGAAAGAGTACTCTCAACCTGAATCACACGGTGTGAGAAATAAAATCATTTTGATTCCATGAAGAGAGAACCTCCAGTTGCCAGGGCCATGTATGGAGCCCGATAATGAAATGAACAATACAGGATACCGAGTGAAGAGATGGGGAGAAATCTGATCCCTGACGACATTGTTTGTAGATTGAACCCCATCTGAAATCAAATCTGTATGAGCCATTAGATTTCCTTTATTGTTTCTAACAGTTTGAAATGAACTCTGTGTCTCTTGCAAACAAAAGACATTTGAACCAGCATGAGACCCAGGCCTGGTCAATTAGAGCACATCCATCCCTCAGATTACAGTAATTACGGTTCAAGGGTGCACAGAGAAGCCAAGGCAGGAGCTCCCCAGGAACGTTCAGCCAGTGCTCTTAGAGAGAGAGGAAATGTTTCTAGGAAAGAACCTATCTCACAAATGAGTCTCTCTTTATAATCACATTCTTTGAATTATGGAATCTAGCAGCGCCAAATCCAGGTCTAGCCTTGATTTTTAGCCATTTAAAACATATTTCTTTTGCTTAACAAACCTGAATTGTGTTCCTGCTACTTATAACCGAAAAGGTCTTGACTAGCCCCTTTATGCTAGATTCTTTGGTAACATTTTTATGTACATGAGAAACCATAATCATCCCCATTTCATAGATGAAGGAAGTGTGACTCAGAGAAGTTAAGTGAATTGTTCAAGGTCACACACCAGGTAACAGAGTTCCTGAAGTCAAAACTTTGTTGTTAATAATTGTGTTAAATGGTTTCCAGATGCTTTCATGAGGTTTTTCACAATTCTTGGATTCTGATTTAGCAGCTAAGCTCTATGTAACAAAATGGAATGGGGCAGTCTTGATGGATGACCTCACTGGCATGTCCTCAGAAAAGATTTCATCAAAGGTTTACTCTGCTAACTTCTCAACAAAACTCCTAGCACCTGTGGATTCTGCTTGTCACAGGCAAATCCAAGGAGTTCAGTATGACTCATTTCCCTACAAAACCAAGGGTGCGTCCCAGGTGGACGTTTATCACCTGGTTTAAAGGAATGCATGATATTGGTACCTAAAAGCAGAGTCAGCAACATTTACATTCCATTGCTTATAAACAAAATAAAAAGCAGGCAGTTTAAGGTTGTCAAACGGCAGCATCTTCTAGTGTTTAATTGTTGTTGGTAGTGGTTCTATTGGTGCAGTAGTGCTAGTATCTTGAAAACAGACATTTAAATCCAAGCAGGAAGAATTCTATTAAGAAAACAATAAACAAACTAAAGCCAACCTCAATAAAACCACCTAAACATTAAGTCCATCCCATTCCATGGTACCTTATGAAATCATGCTCCATCAGTCCTTCTCTCCTTTTCAGATTAAAGAAAAACCCTAGTGGAGTGTGAGTTTGGTTGCACATTTGTCTTGTACTCTCCAGTTACTACTGCTCAGACATTAGACAGCATTTAGGGCTGGCCCTTACTAATTCAAAACTTTCAGATGGATTCATCTCTTCTGGCTCAAAGGAGAGAGTAAGGGTTTAGTATGAGCAATTAGACTCAGTCTTGACTCTCAGCCTCTGTAAATGGGTATATCTATAGATCTCTGTATTAGTGTATTCGTCCCCTATGGCTGTCATAACAAATTACCACACACTTAAAACAACAAAAATGTATTCTCTTAAAGTTTGGAGGTCAGAAGTCAAAATGAGTTTTAAGAGACAAACATCAAGGTGTTGGGAAACTTGTTTCTTCTAGAGGCTCCAGGGGAGAATCTGCTCCTTGTCTCTTCCAGATTCTAAAGGCTGCAACATTCCTTGGCTCCCGGTGGCATCGCTCCAATATCTGCTTCATCGTCACATAGCCTTCTTCCACCTCTGATCTTCTTGCCTCCCTCTTATAAAGACCATGGTGATTACCTTTAGGATCCACAGGATAATCCAAGATAATCTTCCCATCTCAAGACACTTAAATGAATCACACGTCCAAAATTTCTTTGCAACATTGGTGACGTTCATGGGTTCTGGGGGCCAGGAGGTAAACATCTTTGGGGGACCATAATTCAGCCCACCATCATTTGGAAACGTGACTTACCACTGAACACCAGGATAGAGAGGCAAAATCTAATATAGGAATTTTTAAATAATCAGATGAGCGAAATCCTAGGCAGATTTCTAGACAGAGTGGAACAGGTGGATTAAAAACAGCCAGGCACCATCCTTTGTAGAAATAGTCTGATTTACAACACGGTACAGGTAGCCTAGATCTAGGAAAGCCACACCCAAAATTTTTTTTAAAAAAGGTTGTAGCCGATCTACCACTTACCAGCTCTGTGAGACCTTATATGAATTACTCAATCTCTCTAAACCTGTTGTACTCTCTATGAAGTGGGGAATACTTACCCACCTCATAGCGCTGTTGTAAGTATAAAATTTCCATGTAAAACATCAGGTCAATGCAAGGAATGTAGCAAGTAACCTATAAATGTTAACTATTTGTATAATGTTAATGATAATGATAACAATAATCATTTCTGATTTTCAAACTTGTGAAATACTTGACTATATAGGCCAGGAAGGTTTGCAATTTCACAGGGTTTTTTAAAAGCAAGACTAGAAAACAATTTTTCTCAGAGAACGTCGTAATTTTTAGAAGCAAAGGGGATCATTTTTGCCTAAGGTCTGTCTCTAGCAAACAAGAAGAAGGTGTTGATCCCCAACTTGTTATGCAACCCTGCCCGCGCACTTTATAGCAGAAGATTAAAAAGACTAAGATGTGTTCTTCATCCTCAGGAGCCTTGCACTGTAGTTAATGTTGACAAGACTAACTTATTTAAAACACAGAGCAAAATTAGAGACAATATCGAGTTGAGTCTGAATTACACGGAATGGATTATAAATGCAATAAAATCCCAGAAGAAAATCAGATTAGTATGGGAGAGAGTGGTCAGGCAAGAGAGCAGGCGTAAACTAGAACTTGAAGGGTGAGTAATATTTGGATAGCCGGGAAGAGGGCATTGTGAGACATGGAAAATGGAAAGAACAGAGAAGCAAAGGCTAGGGGCCAAAGAGAGGTCAATCATTGTAGCCTGGCACCACGCCTATGAATGTTAAAGACTAATAATGTAAGGACGCAAGTGCTGGAAGTTAAAAAAGAAAGAAAGAAAGAAAGAAATACGTGGCAGTGGTTAAGAGTAGGGACTTGGGGGCTTCCCTGGTGGCGCAGTGGTTGAGAATCTGCCTGCTAATGCAGGGGACACGGGTTCGAGCCCTGGTCTGGGAAGATCCCACATGCCGCAGAGCGGCTGGGCCCGTGAGCCACAATTACTGAGCCTGCGCGTCTGGAGCCTGTGCTCTGCAACAAGAGAGGCCGTGACAGTGAGAGGCCTGCGCACCGTGATGAAGAGTGGCCCCCGCTTGCCACAACTAGAGAAAGCCCTAGCACAGAAACGAAGACCCAACATAGCAATCAATCAATCAATCAATTAATCAATAAAAAAATAAATCTTTAAAAAAAAAAAAGAGTAGGGACTTGGGAGTCAAAATATTTGGATTTTGGTTCATGTCTTCACCACTTGCTAGCTTTGGGACCTTTGACAATTCCTGTAACTTCTCTGGTCCTCAACTTTTACACCTATTTAACAAACTTGATAATATCTACCTCATAGTATTGCTTCAAAATTAAAGATAATGAACGTGAAATGTTAACACAATGGCCGGTATATATTAATCATTCAATCAGTGACATCTATAATAGCTGTAATAGTGAGAGTAGTAGTAGAATAATCCTGCTTGACTGTAGAATCATAGATGTTCAAACATAGAACAAACTCCAGAGATTATTTTATCCGGGCCCCTCATTTAAGAGGGAAGATAACTGAAGAGTGGGGACATGAGATGACACTCAGCCTCTCATTGGCAAACTCAGAATCCACTGTTCTTCCTTCCACACCCGTCAGATTCAGTATCCCTGTTCCGAAATAACTAGTGGTTGGTGCTCTTGAATATGCAAAATTAGTGCTGATTTAGGAACCCTTTTTAAAGGACTGCTGGGTGTTAGCTGCCTCCAGTCAGAGGGAGAATATGAGAAAGCCAAATTCTACAAAGAGAAGTTTTCAACGCTCCAATAACCACCCCACCAAGAGTAGAAGGTGAACAAGGACACTTTGGGCTTAAATTCATTTGCCTGGTCTTCCTCCAGTCAACCTTTTAACCGATCTTTGCTAGAAAAATTCCACTTCGGTCTCCTGGAGTTTAAACCAAGGCCGTTAAACATCTCTCGTATATGTTGGAGGGTTTTTTTTTTAATGCTCTGGAATTTCTCAGCCCTGGAAATATATGTAAAAATAATTTCACAAAGCACTTGGTGTGATTTCTAACAAAAAACATTCTCAAATGCAGGTTCTTCAAAGAGTTGGTGCAGTTAGCCTTGAGCAAACCATGTTCTTATACTGTCCCCTTCTGGTGGATGGCCAAAAGGGACAGACTGTATGGTTTAAGAAACTAGCTCAATTTCATTTTAAATAAAATCCCTCTCTTTTGTAATCACCTTGCCCTTGCCTTGTTGATAGGCAGCTGTAGGTAATTTACTTGCTAGACATAGTTATATCAGCTGAATAACTCATTAATGTTAAAGTGAAGACAGCTTTTGTGCTTTGGAAGCGCAGTAAGTAGGGAAAAAATTACTTAGCTGTCTTAGCATCAGGCAGGAGCACTGAAGCAGAGAAGCAACAGAACTTGCTTCTTGGTTGCTGAGAACGGATGATATGAAATTTCTTCAGATGCCAAGTTTAGCCAAATCGCAGGAGGATTCCATTAAACATAAGGTTAGCAGCAGGAATATCCACCTGAGCTTTCTTTTTTGATGAGACAGAGGCAAGGAAAGGCCAATTTCTACAATAATGTGGCGAAATAGAGATTAATTTGAGGAATGAATCCTGGCCTCTGAATATCTTTCTGAAACATGAAAAAAAAAAAGGCTTGAGAGAGGATTTAGGCAGGTATAATTCCTCTTATGCAGATACAGTCTGTTAGTTATGATAAGATAAGCTATGCCATAGTGACAAACAACCATAAAATCTCAGTGGCTTAATCCAAAAGAAAGTTTATTTCTCACTCACATAAAATCCACATGGCCAAGGCTCATTCTTATCACACTGTATAGTGATTGCCCGTTTATTTACTTACCATAGCAGACTGCATGGACAGGCTACTCAAGATAGCTATTCCTCTTGCTCTCTGTACATTCCCTGCTCGACCTACACCTACTCACATGACTATCCAATCCTCTTTATTATAGGGCTTAATCAGTAACTCCCTACATGCTTGCCCCTTGCCCCAGCTTCTGGTTTCCCTGGTAACTGATAAGCCAAACTGACGTCAATTCCCCCTATAACTGGTAGCCTCCTTCTCACCCCCCTTCCCCCGTCCCCAGTAGCGAAGACTGTTGCCATGTCCTGTCGACCAGCTGCTGTATACAGTGGGTTGTCACTCCAGGACTTTGCTTCAGACTTGTAAGATTCCCTATACAATAAACCACTGATGTCTCTGTCACTGTCTCTGGGCTCTTTCTTTAGTCTCTCGGCTGAGCAATTACAAGGCTTGCAGGCCCGCGGGATGCAGCCCAACAAGACCATGAACTATCTTCAGGGAGGAACTATGTCTATTCAGGTCTATGCTGTATCCCCAATACTTAGCACAATACCTGACACGTAGGTACTCAAGGAATATTTGTTGAATAATGAAAGAATGAAGGAAGAGATGAATGAATGAATCAAACTAAATACCTCTGGCCATCCTTTCCAGGAGCTCTGACTTCTCTTTTCTCCCTCTCCATACTTTAGGTACAGACCTAAAGCAAATGCCCATTTTACCTTGGGGTAGCATTACTGTGTTCCCCTAGGCCTCTGTCATGGTATCATGCCCATGTAATTGTGCGATCTCTTTTAAAGGTCTTCTTGGTGGGCCCTTGACACACTGGGGATGTGAGCCAACAAGGTGGGGAGTAAATATTCTTAGCAACCAAGCTTTGTAATGCTTGCATTAAGGAGAGGGTGATGGATAGAGCACACAGCCCACTGGAGCCCTTACAGATGGGCTGCTCAGGGAGCCATTTCACAAAACGGTGCCAGCAAAAAGCACTAAAAGTTAAAAAGGCAATGCAAGACCCAATGAGGTCACAGGGGGAAAGAAAAGGGGGGAATATCCTAGGTAGGAGGAAGATAGGAGAAGAAACTGGCACCTTAAGACGTGATTCTCATCAAGACAAAACATATCCATACGTCTTACCAGCAGTGTAGAAGACCCCAGGAGATTCTTTTCCTTTTGCTTTTCTCTTTTCTTTCTATAGAGTTTCACCATTTTTCACTGACCAAATACTAACTGAAGTAATACTGTGACCAACTATCTTGAATCCCCATCCCTAAAGATCTTACCATTTCTACCTGTTTTTTAGCAAAGATCCTTTTAACCATTACACATTGATGGATACCAAGCTGGCAGCTTTGGCTCTCTAAGTTCCTCAATTGTTTATGTATTTATTGGAGAATTTATAGATTATTGTTTTGTACCTAAGGCAAGATAGGGAGTGTGTTTGAAATCACAGAAGGTGCTGGGACATAAAATCTCTGAACCATAAATCTTGCAGTTTAACAAGAATTGCACCCAGGGGTACTGGGTCTGTCTCTATATGAGGTTTTGGAAAAAAGATCCAGATCTATAGATCACAGCCCCATTCTTTGTACTTAGAGATTGAGGATCAACTTACAATTTGTGCTGAAACACAGAGCTATTAGCCCAAATTCCTTCCTCCTTCCTGGCCCCCCATGCGCCTGATAGTGTGTCTCCCAGAGAAGGTGCAGTTCCCCACCACCACCCTGTGGTTAGAGGGAGAACTGCACTGTCACTGGGGCTTATATTTGCCTGACCTTTTGCATACTCACATTAGGCAATGATGACTATTTCTGGACTGCAAAATACTAACTGAAGAACAGATAGATTATATAGCGTGCCTTCTAAGTGGCATGTTGCTATGGTTTCCCACTGAAAGAACAGAATTCTCACCATTAGGTTATCTGAAATCTGCAGGATTGCTCCAAAATGTTTCCGCAGAGCAATGGAATGTCCTTTGAACACAACTCCATCTGTATGATCAAATGCAGTCTCAGACTAGCAGGGAACACGATGTGTTTTTTGAAGAATGTCTTCATTGAATGCAGTAGGATTTGCAGGACACTTATAAGGCTAAAACAGGCACTGACCCCTGTTGATAAGGCACCTTTCCTGTATTTATTAACTATATCCCTTATGCCAAAAAGTTATTGAATATGAACCATCTAGGCATGCAAATGGGATGCTTTAAACTCTCCAAAAGCTTCCCACTGCTCTTAAGATAAAATCCAAATCCTTTCTCATGGCCTGTGTTCCTCATATGGTCAAACTCCGGACTACTTCTCTATCCTCACCTTACCCCACTCTTTCCCCCCAATTCACAATCTGCTACACTCACCTTTTTTTACATCCTTCAAAGCATCCTCTAAAACGCCAAGCTTTTCCCTGAAGTAGGGTCTATACACACGCTATTTCTCTTGCTTGGAATGCTCTTCCCCCATTCCTGGCCTGCCTTCATTCTTTCAAATCCTCCAGTTCTCAAATTTATACCACATCCTGAGATACCCATCACACCAATTTAAATTAAGTTCCCATTTATACTCTCTGACAGGACTCCGCACTATTTCACAGCACACATCAAAATTTGAAATTAATTGTATATTCCTGTGATTGTTTAATATATATCCCCTCCACTAAAATAAAGCCTTGAAGTCATGGATTATGTCTTTTTGGTCTGCTATATCCCCAGCACTTATTACAGAACTTGGCATATGGTAGGCATTCAATACTGAATGAATGAATCAGCCCACTGACTTCAATCCCCCTTTACTTAGTAATTAGGAGGGAATTCAATGATCCATTGAATGAGTATTAAAACTGAGGAAAATGCAAAGAAGTCTTGCCCTCAAGTAGCTTATGAATACAGTAAGAAGAAATACAACAGGGGAGACAAATAGGCATATATAAATGAAACAGAAATTTATGTGGGACATTTCTTGTCTCCTGGAACCCTAATGACAATCATGGGCAATTAATGCCCATACATTGCACACCTCTGAAGGAATTGCTATCCAGTCCAGTAGGAGTCCTTAGGTCATCATATACCCCCACCCAGGATAAAAGAAGCCCAGAGATTCAATAAGGAAGAGAGAGCATACTTTGAAGGGTATTTGTGGAAACACAGCGCTCTGACACATACCCCCTCTCTCTCCTCAAGCTCCGTGAAGGGTCAGCAGGAGAATCCTTCAGGGAGATTGGGGGGAAATAAGTCCAGAGTTTTGGGGTTGGAGGGGCAGGTGGGCACACAGAATGGTAGGTGAGCCAGAGCCATCTTGAGAGAACTCCTGCTTCACGACAAAGGGAACACCAGGAGCGCACTGCCAGTGGGCAGAAGTTAAGGGGATGTCAGTATCCTAAGAGGGCAGCACTTGTTCCTCATGGGGTATCCAAAGAGTCCTTACAAGTGCCCCATGGTAGAAAGAGCCAGCAGGTTACCCTTGTCATGAAAGAAAGCACCAGCAATCAAATTGACTAGCATCAGAGAAGTAACACTTCGCCCTTTCTCTGTAAGTTCAGCGCGTGTGTGCACGTGTGCACACACACACACACATCCACATACACTCGTGCACGCTCTGTGCTCAACTCTAGAAGAGCCATAAGCAGCAGAGTGGATGGAAGGACCAGGTGGAGCAAGCAGAACCAAAGAATGAACCACATTGCCCTTTCCCAGTGGTAGACTAGGGATTCAGCGGTCAGGCCTGCAGGGAGGAGGTTGGTTAGACAGAAACCCTGACTTAGATGAGTGATTAACATTTTGATTTGGGTTGCACACAAATTCATAATATCTGATAATGAGACTGTTCAAATACCTGAAAGTGTCTGAGATTTGGCGAACAAATCCTCTGAATTGGGGAAGATGATCCAAAGAGTCTAGTTGAAGGCAGTACTTGGAAAATAATGAAGCTGGTTCCTGATTGTACCTTCTCAAGTCCAGTCTGTCCAACAAACCACCTACATAAAACAAAAACGTTAAGTTCAATGAGAAGAGTAAAAATAAAGTACAATAAGATATCTCAGTTGTTGTAATTAGCTCAAACACTTCTCTGCTTAGAAAATAACTTACACCCAGTGTTCTGGGAATATTAGGAATAAAAGAATCATATTTTTACTATTACATATGCAAAATATATTCAAATTTTCCCTTCAGCAAAAATTATTCATGAAAAAGATAAATTTCTCATCAACTCCCAGGAAAATTGTGCATCCTGCAACTGTGGATAATTCAATAATTTTTGTGAATATAAAATGACAATATATCACATCTGAACATTTTGCCCTATGCAAAGAACTTCAATGACAAATGCCTCTCACTCATCACCACCCTAGGTGGTTGGTAGAGAAAATATCCTCCCATTTTACCAGCAAAGAATGTCATACCAAAACAAGGGTCTGCAAATTATGACCCGCCAGGTAAATTCATCCCACCACCTGTTTTGGTATGGCCCACGAGCTAAGAATGGTTTTTACATTTTTAATTCATTGAAAAAAATCAAAGAAGAATAATATATATTTCATAACACATGAAAATAATATGAAATTCAAATTTCACTATTCATAAAGTTTTATCAAAACATAGCCAATGTTCATTTATTTACATATTGCTTATAACTGCCTCCATGCTACAGTAACAGAAATGAATAGTTGTGGCAGAGATTGTATGGCTGGCAAAGCTTAAAATATTTACTATTTTCCCATTAAGATAAAAGTGTGCTGATCCCTGCTCTAAAAGGTTAAATGGCATCTAATTCCACATGCTTAGTTAGCTGCAAAAAAGTCATAAGACCACTGATTCAGAACATAAATCATTTCATCATATTTCCTATATAATAACAATAAATATTGGTAGTCTTTGTATGTTTTTCTTTTCCCCTTCTATTGGGCCGCAACATTTTTTGGGGAAATAAAATCTCATAAAACTCATAAAACTTGGAATGCCCTTCCCCCATTCTTGGCCTGCCTTACTTAACTCTTACAAATCCTCCAGGTCTCAGATTAAATATTGCCTCCTGAGATACCCATCAGCCCCTGACAGGACCCTGCACTTCCAGCTCATAGCATTCATCAGTGGAGTGCTGTGAACTGGGCAGGACCTTAGCAATCATATAATCCAGGAGTCAGCAAACTTTCTGTAAAGGGACAAATACAGTTGTCCCTTGGTATCCATGGGGGATTGATTCCAGGAACCCCTGCAATACCAAAATCTGCTTATGCTCAAGTCCCTTATATAAAATGGTGTAGTATTTGTATATAACCTACACACATCCTCCCAAATACTTTAAATCATCTCTAGATTACTTATAATACCTAACACAATGCAAATGCTATGTAAATAGTTGCCAGTGTGCAGCAAATTCAAGTTTTGCTTTTTGAAACTTTCTGGAATTTTTTTAAAAGATATTTTCAATCTATGGTTGGTTGAATTCATGAATGCAGAACCCATGGATATGAAGGGCTGACTACAGTAAACATTTTAGGCTTTTCAGGCCATACAGTCTCTATAGCAACTACTCAGTTCTGCCACTGCAGCAAAAAAGCAGCTATTACAGACAATACCTAAATGAATGGGTATGGCTGTATTCCAATAAAACTTTACTTACAAAAAAAAGGAGCTGGCTGGATTTTGGCCAGTGAACTGTAGTTTGCCGACACCTGATATAGTCCATACCCTCATCTTAGTGTCATAGGATTTCCCTCCACCCTGGAACTTATTACAGAACCTGACTTACAGCAGACATGTGATAAATTTTGATGAATAAATGAATAACGGCAAGCAAGAAGGAAAGAAGGGAAGAATGCAAGGAACACAAGCAAATGTACTCACAGTCCTTGTCTTGAAAGTATTCAAAATATAATTAAGGAGACAAGCTATATACAGGTGAAAATGCCTTGTATTACAAAGCAGGATGGTGAGTGACTTAGATACCAAGGACCATCTAAACTCAGAAGAAGACTTCATAGGTAAGGTCAGATTTGAGCTGACTATTGACATTTGTTGCTTGTTTGGATTTTTATTGTTGTTTTGGGGAGGGGAGGTTGGCATTAATCAAATTTGTACAAAGAAAATCATCACATGTGCAAAAACTCACTATTATAAAAACAAAACATAAATCTTTTTATAGAGCAAGAAATCCTTGAGAGATGCATATAATCATTACCTAATCATTTTTATTTTATTTTATTTTATTTATTTATTTTTGACTGCACCGCACCGCTTGTGCAATCTTAGTTCCCCAACCAGGGAGTGAACCTGGACCCTCGGCAGTGAAAGCGAGGAGTCCTAACCACTGGACCGCCAGGTCCTACCTAGTCATTTTAATTCTAAGATTTGAGTATGTTAGGTTTTCTTAAGACATGGAATATTTTTGTTTGAAGCAACAGAATCCCAAAGCAGTACTTCCCTTGGGCCAGTGGTTTTCAAATTTTAGGTGCCCAAGAATCATCTAGAGAGATTTTAGGTATGCAGATTCCTGAGCCCTACCTTAGACCTTCTGAACCAAAACCTCTAGGGTAGAACCAAAGGAATTTGAATCTTAAAACTTTCGCCCTCATGTAATTCTTCTGCAGTTAGTCTGTGGAGGCTTTTGATGTCATGGAAATTGAACTTCTACAACTAATGGTAAAGATGTTATGACCTCATGGGAAAGACTGTTCAGTAGAGAGTAAATAAATGTCAGTACGTCAAACACTATTGTTTTCTTGCTAATTTTTTCCAAGTGTATATCTTTTCCAGTATCTTCCAGATGCTCATCACCTTACAAAATTTCAAGTTTTTAACTCAGAGAAAGATTGTGTTGTTTTATTTTGAAGCCATTTTTATAATCTTGAAAAATCAAACAGTTCCTTAAATATGCAGAATACCATGAATTCAGAGAGTCTCTTTATATTTGGTACCCCAAGTTGCTGACAAGGTCCACTAATGATCATTACCAATGAATTACCAATGAATGCCAGATACCAACAGGGGGCACAGTATTTAAGAACTTAAAATTTTCATTCTCCATACTGTCTAGCAAAATGTTCCCTATCGAAAGACATTTTCAACCATCATGTTGGCAAGCCTTGATCACTGCACTGAACTATACTATTAATACGTATGCCTGGCCAGAAGCTCATGAACAAAAAACTCTTCCATCTTCCTTCCTAAAAAGAACCAATTCTTCATGCTTTAATGTGAAAAGACTTGGAGCCATAATGATAAAAGCTAACTAACTGAGCATTTACTATGGACCCAGACACCATAATAAGCACTTTAAATATCAGTATCCATTTGTTGTCATGACAGCCTGTGATGGAGGTTCCATTATCATCCTCATTTTACAGACGAGAAAACAGGGTTAACGTTCCCAGGTCACATTAAATAACAGAGATGAGATCTGGACTTGAGATCATCTGACTCCAAATCCTGTGCTACATGTTTTCACCAAAGTTATGAGATCCTGGTGAACTGGAATGAGCACCGGGCTGAGATCCAAGAGATAAATGTTCTTGCCTCAGCTGTGACATGAAGTAACTGGGTAGTTCTAACCGTGATATGTCCCCTCTTTGGGTTTCCAATTCCTCTTCTACAAAGAGTTGTAATTGGACTACTAGATGAATAATAAAATTGCTTCCAAGACTAATATACCATGATTTAAGAGCAGCCACTTTGCACAAAAAGAGGACTAGAGAGACAATGGGAGCCATCTGGATGTGAAAATGATAAATGGCAAAAGCTGTTGGAGGGGATAGTCTCAGATTAGCATTCGCTGCCACTGGGTCCACACACCACATTGCCAGTCTCCTGCAAATTGCCCGCAGCTGTGCTGATCTAGAGGCCATTTAGAGTGCAGAACCCTTAACAAATTGTTCAAGGTATTTAGTCTTGGGTTTCCCAGGAGCCCATCCAGCCCCATATAATTAAATGTCTTGTGATTTGTCAACTTTGCTGTTAGAAGTGCAACAAAGTTTTCTACTGTTGTTGTTTGAACTCAATTATCACTTCGTTCTGGGTAGAAAGGAGGCCTTTGCAAATTCTTTCTTGAGTAGCTGACTGTGGAGGATTTTCACATCAGTCAAAAAAAAAATGAAAACCGTCTAAAGAAACAACCTTTGTCGATGATGGGAGAAAAGCTACGGTATTCTCATAATTCACGTGTCTGCTTCCAATTTATAGGGTCATGCTTCCATTACTCCTGCCCCCCAATCCATAATGCTCTTCCCAATGCTTCTACAGATTTTAGGAAATTATATTCTCATTATTACTACTTATTCTTATTTCGAGATCCTACAAGAAGCCTTATTCTTACTCATTCTAGCTTCCTATAGTTATCTTTTTCCCTGTCCAATGTTAACTGAATATCTCCCTAAGTATGTCTCCCACAGGGTGGTGTTGGACATAACAACGGAGGGTTCCGTCATGGCAGAGCAAACAGTTATAAATCAAACATTACACATCACTGTTCTTAAATTTCTCCAAGCCATCTTCACCACTGGAAATTTTGCAATGGCCATATTTTACCTTTCAGTCCTGGCCCTTTCATCATGTTGCTTGACCCTCTCCCCATCTCCCTGGTTCCTTAATCCCTTAAGATACCCTCTCAAAAATCACATTCCTATGATGCTTTTATGCAGAAAAAGTAGTTTTTGATACTGCCCTCTCCTTCCAGATGATGCCCAGAGCCTATTTCTTCATACTAGCAAAGAACTCTGCCACTAGCATGATTTATCAAAAAAATAACTTGGAGCTCCATCTGCTGTTTCCCAATCTTAGTACAAATCTACTACTACTCGAATATAAGTGAGGGTCTATATGACCCAGTCTCACAACATTCAAAGAAAAAAAAAAAGTAATTCTGATTCTGATTCTTCAAGTTATTTTTTAAAATAAACCTACTGCACCACATCTTAAAATTCTTCTCACATTTCTCTCCACCCCCATCTTTCATGGTAACTGCCCAAAATTGTTCTCCCCATTCTTCATTCTTCATTTTCTAGAAAACAAAATGTTTTAATTACCCAACATCCCTATCATCACAGACACTTCTGTTTTCTTGTTCCTCTCCTGAACTCTCTTCTGTACTAGCATTTTGGGCGGGCATTTTTGCACTTCGCAATACCTCTTAGCTCTTTTTGAAACAACTCCCTCCCCATCCCTGGTTCACTGACTGGCCTGATGAGCACAGTAGGTAAAAGGAGAGGAGGTAGCATGGGCAGGCACAAAACCTTCAGGTTCAGGTAAGGGGAAAGGGAAAAATGTGATACTCATACGTCATGAATTTTTGCCCCTTTTACAAATAAATTAAAATTTTTGAACAAGACAACAAATGAATTGCAGCTGAATCGTGCAGCGACAATGGTCATGCCTAGAGTTCTTAGGACTTAAAAGAGATAACATGCCAGAAACAAATTAAAGTTCTTTTTGACACAGTAAAAGACTTGACTGAAAAGAGGTTTAACCTGAGAACTGTACCTGAAAAATGACAGCTGTGAATGGATTTGAATTCAACAACAGCTATTAAAGGGAACCAAAAACAACTATATGCTACAAATACAAAAGAATCTTTTGGACAGTGTATTTGTAGCTTTAGGCAATATTCAGGCAACAGAATAAAACAGGACCCAGTGTAATGAAATCCAGTCCAACTGAGTGTTGACAGCAGAATGCAAATCGAGAGAGCTGCAGAATCAGTTAAGCTTCATTGATTTCAAACAACAGAAAAGATCCTAACTTAATCAAAATAGAATGTCATTATTAAAAAATGAAGGAATGCACAGAATGGAGTAAAAGTTGTAATTCTGGTCATCTCACTCCCCTGCCGGAAATGCTTAAGTGGATGTCTTTTAACTGTAATTAAGATCAAGACCAAACCATTAATAGTGCCTATACACCGTGCATGGCCCAGCCCTTCCTGCCTCTCCAGCAGTTTATTTCATCTGTCTCTCCCTTAATCTCTAAATTCTACTCACCCTGACCACCTCATGGTTTCTCTTTTACCATTGTCCTATAGCCAGAGGGCCTCTGCACATATTCTTCCCTCTTAATAGATGCTTTTCCTCTTTCCACCCCTCCATCAACTAATTTTCATGTACTCATCTTGCAGGCAAAAGCTCAAACTGCACTTCTCAGGTAAGAGAGTTTGGGGTTGGATACATATATGAAAATCCAAATAAAACAACAAAACAAGATTGTTAACTCCAGCAGAAAAGCCTTTGTAAAAAAAGAAGAACAATTACTGTATACTTCATGACTAAGGCATGAATAATATTTACAGACAACAATCATATTGCCGAACACTGAACCCTCTAACCAAAATTATGATATAACTGTTTTAGGTGGGAGAGGGGTCAGGAGAGTGATTACATTTGTAAGGGGGGAGAACGATGGGGGGAGGGGGGAGAGGGAGCTAAATCTTTATCTTCCATAGCACAAAAGTTGCCATAAAAGTGCCTAAAACTGGAAAGTCAAGATATAAAACAAAAGTCTATTATTTAGAATTGTGAAGAAGTAACTGGAAGAGTTCGAAGTATTTGTCTCTGGAGGATTGGGGCGAGGGTGAATCAGGAAATAGGGTTAAAAGATATAACTGCTGTCTTTAAAATAATTCTAGAGTAATTTTTTATTCTTAAAACCAGGTATATGTATAACTTTAATTTTTAAATGACAGTATTTTTAAATGTGCTAATGGGAAACTAAAATATGCAAGATACAATGAAGACTGGAGTGAAGCTAATGCATGCTGTTAAAACTTGTGCATCTCCTAGAAATGGGCCAACAATTTGATTTTCGCTAATAATGTATTTTTTGAAAGAACTTTTAGCCAAAAATCTTGTTCTCAGAAAAATATGTCTCTATGATTGCAGTTAGCACCTTGTGTCTAAAGTCCTCCTTTAAAATTACTCATTGGTAAGCTACTGGTAGAGCTTCTAGAAGTGGTAGGTCTCTGGGAAAGGTTTATCTAGAATTCTCTAAAATGCATCATGACCACAAGTGACATTTTCTTCAAGATAAAAAATAATGTTTGATGGCCCATGTATGTTGTAAGGCAATTATTTCTGATATGAATAATAATAAGAAGGTCACGTTTTGTAACAGAGAATGCATAAGCTTGAGAATTAAGAGAACTAGTTTTGGATGTCCTGTCCAATATAGTGGTCATCAGCCACATGGGGTACTGAATGTCTGCAACGTTGCTAGTCTGAATTGAGACGTTCTGTATATGTGAATATACGAGTGGCTACTAGGAAACTTAACATCATGTCTGTGGTTTGCACCGTATTTCTGTTGGACAGTGCTGCTCTAGGCTTAGTGCTTTCATTTCATAGTGCTAGGGATGTTACTGCAAGTCACTTAAATTCATTGGGCTTCAGTTTTCTTACGTATAACATGGGGGGTTAGACAGAAGTCCTGTAAAGTCCCTTCTCAGAAATTTTATAAAGCTAGCATCCTAAAATATGATGGAGACTAATGGATTCTGGACTTGAAAAGTCAGCAGGTGGTTCCTTCCGATGGTCCACCCCCACCATGCTGTACTGTCCTCCCTGCCACCATCAACCTCATCCAGACCTCTTTACCAAATGCTGCTTTCACCAGTCACCAATGCATGTCCTAAGTGGAATGCTTTACAATTACTTCATCACATCTTAATTCCTACATGATGAAATCAGCATTATTACCCTGTTTCACATATGAAGAAAAAAATCTTGAAAAGGTTAGGTGACTTTGACAGGCATCAGAGCCAGGATCTGGAGGAGTCACAATACACATCCCTCTGAATCCAACACCTGATCTCTTCGTCAGTGTGCTCCGCTCCCCTTTACAGAAACCAAACGGGGGTTTTTTTGGAACCTAAATGATAAACCCAACTTGTTGAGTCGGTACGCCTCTCCTGCATTATTTTCCATCCCTGGATTCTCAGCACTTGAAAAAGATAGTTAATGAACAATATGTCATATAATATTCTGAACTTCCATGTCACTTAGTTTAAAATGAAGATCACACTTTAAGGTATGCCTGTAAAACAATGTGAAGTGGTTGGGTTTTTAAGAATAAATATCACCAAAAAATTTCATATGACTATTGTCCCCTTCAGATGAATTACTTTGAATACTTATTCCAACATCGTTGTCAACTCAAAAAAAATTAACCTCTCTTTATAATCCTCAGAACTAATATATTCCTTTAAATGTCTGTGGCAGAAATTTTGTCTCTTCGTTTAGGTATTGTTTATGTTGTGCCAGAGAACAAGATATCAGAAGGCCAACCTGATTCAAGAGCCAATCTTGAAGAGACTCCTAGCAGCCTAAGATGGGACAATTTGAGTATCAAAAAGGAATAATAATAGTATCTGATTAAAATATAGCAAATATTTGAAAAACCATACTGGAAAAGAAACCTCATTTTCATTACAGGAATTGGCTATATCACCAACCCATTACTTTAAAAACTGACAAATAAAGGGAATAAATTGAGTACTTAGCCCAACTTTCCTGTATGAGCTATATTTCAGCAAAGCCAATAGTTGCTGAGGAAAGTCTTTTACAGAACATTTCTAGCCAATAAGTGCAGAAAGTATAGTAAAATTAGAAAGTCACCATTCTGCAACCTCTAATAAATAATGGATCCGGGCAATAATCATCATAGGTGCTAAGACCACTAGGTGAAATTTGATAAGGAACTCTAAAAGGAAGAAATCGGGGCTTCCCTGGTGGCGCAGTGGTTGGGGGTCTGCCTGCCGATGCAGGGGACACGGGTTCGAGCCCTGGTCTGGGAAGATCCCACATGCCGCGGAGCAACTAGGCCCGTGAGCCACAACTACTGAGCCTGCGCGTCTGGAGCCTGTGCTCCGCAGCAAGAGAGGCCGCGATAGTGAGAGGCCCGCGCACTGCGATGAAGAGTGGCCCCCGCTTGCCGCAACTAGAGAAAGCCCTCGCACAGAAATGAAGACCCAACACAGCCATAAAATAAAAAATTAATTAATAAAAATAAATAAATAAAAAATAAATAAATAAAAGGAAGAAATCAGGCTGACACCATCTGAAAATGGAACATCCAAAATTATGCCTCCTCATGTGATGCAACAAAAAATACAAAGCACTTGCTTCAAAAAAAAATAGAAAAGAAGAATAAAACAAAGAAACCCGGCTCTAATCAAGCCTCCAGTTCTAATTTCCCATGTACAAAAATAAGGAGGGTAGCAAAAAAGTTAAACACCAGAAGAAACCAATCAGCCACATTCAGAATCCAGCACATTCTTCAGGAAAATTAACTTGGTTTACTCAATAAACAATAGCATTTTTTAACAAGAAAAGGAGAGACCATTATAAATTAAAAGAGTTAAAAATATAAAAACCAAATGTGATGTGCACATTTTGTTTGGACCCTGATTCAAATAAACTAACTCTAAAAAACACTTTTGAAATAATCACGGAAACTTGGACTGGATATTATATAATGTTAAGAAATTGTTAATTTTGTTAGGTATGGTAATGGCATTGATTTCTGTTTTTAAAAAAAATATGCCCTTATATGTCAGACATATATAATGCATATAATGTGCATAATAAACTAGTAACTCTAGTTAGATGACAGGATAGTTGGGATTTTCTTTAAAGGCTGAAATATACCAGCAAAAACACTATCACCATCACTAGTAGTAGTAGTAGTAATAGTAGTAGTAGGAGGAGGAGGAGGAGTAGGAGGAGGAGTAGGAGTAGGAGTAGTATAGTAGTAGTAGTAGGGATGGGAAATAATATAAGACTGGGTTTCCCTGGTGGCGCAGTGGTTAAGAATCCACCTGCCAGTGCAGGGGACACGGGTTTGAGCCCTGGTCCGGGAAGATCCCACATGCTGTAGAGCAACTAAGCCCGTGCACCACAACTACTGAGCCTGTGCTCTAGAGCCCACGAGCCACAACCACTGAGCCCACGTGCCACAACTCCTGGAGCCCGTGCATGCAGAGCCCGTGCTCCACAACAAGAGAAGCCACCGCAATGAGAAGCCTGTGCACTGCAATGAAGAGTAGCCCCCGCTCGCCGCAGCTAGAGAAAGCCCACACGCAGCAACGAAGACCCAACGCAGGCAAAAATAAAAAATAAATAAATAAAATAAATCTAAAAAATAATAATAATATAAGACTAACAAAATGTTTTATAATATGGAAACTGAATAATAGGTACACTAGGTTTCATTATATTTTTCTCTGTACTTCTGTATATGTTTGAAATTTTCCATAACAAAAATAATTTAAGCCTCAAATAATTTGGAAGCAAGTCTCATGAGTGAGGTGTTGATTCAAATGTATTATTCCATTTTGGTTGAAAACTCTGTTTGTCTCTACCACAATGAGTGGTTTTCCTGTGTGTTTCTGAAGGCAATTTCATAAGAAGATAACTGGGTTTTAATTATCATTCTGGGTGAACTTGAGCAACTTAGCCTCCACATAGCTTGCTTTCCTTATCAGTCAACTAAGAATGACTTGATCACCAAGGTCTTTTCCAGCACTATTCTAGAGCTGTTTCACTCTCTAATAGAATAATTGGATAAGGGAACGGCCTTTAATGCAATAATAATCATTTGATTTTATAAGTATTCATTTTTTAAAGTGTTTTTTAAAACAGCTTCATTACCTGTAATGACTATATTTAATATCCGACCACAGTGATTATACAAGGTCAGAAATGTCCAAAGGCAACCAATTCTATGAACAATATCTTATGAGGAAACTGCTTTAATTTATACTTTTCCTGTAAGAGTGAACCCATAACCCCTAGAAATTCTTACCTGCTAATATGAATCCAATCATGATTGTCTACATGGCTCAGATCACCAGATAAGAGCTTAATTTACTACAATGAATGGACTGATTGCCCCATCACATAGCAAAGATTCTTCAAAATAGTAATCTGATTCTGCATAGATTAAAAGAAACATCTGGAGGTCTCATACTCTTCAGACGGTTTGTACTGATGACTTGTAGATGACCTTGTGGATCAAATATTACCAACTGAACCAGCCATTACACCCACACCTTCCAGAGACACAGAAGTGAAATGAGGCCAGCAGGATCATCCAGTGTGGGGTTTGGTTTTTAGTTTTTGATTCTGTTTTTGTTTTTTCATTCTCAGTCCATTATTTTTTACAAAACTCCATTCTATACTCTTACTTCCTAGGAACATTTCCAGTTCAGGATCAAACAGATCACTCATTAAGAGTAATGTTTCCATACCTTTCTTTTGATAATTTTAATTTAATTCAATTGCTAAATTGCCACTGCATAATTTGATTCTTAAACTATTTTTATAAGGCAGAGAAGGGAGATTTTTTATATCCAATATTGTCCCTCTTAAGTTGATTTTAAAACTCCAAGTTACAGCTTTTCAAGAAGAGAGAAAACATAACTTGCAATCGGTAAAATAATTCAATATTTATATCGGAACATGATAGGTATAATTAACTAATTAGGTTTAAATCTGAAATATTTGAGTGACGGCTACTTACCTTAAAAAATAAAATTATTACTCAATATGAGTACTTGTTTTCTTAATTGCAAATAAAGAACCAACCTGTCAATAATTTTACTGTTGAAAGATGTCAGACTTGGAAGAAAGCAGAATTTAATGCTTCAGTTTTGAAGATTTTAGAAATATCTTTGATTTCTTGCCCTGCCTTAGGAAGAAAGTAATCACACTCTTGGTTAGATTTAGAATTTTGAGAGGGTTTATACAATCACCTTTTGTTTCATTCTTCTAAGCCCTTTCAGGGTAAATTTCTCTATTGCTTCAGGAAAGGAGAGGTCTGATGAATTTGAAACAAAGTATTGCCTTTGAATTCTTTCATTAATTCATAGTAGGCTACCAGATAATTCTGGGTTGAAATGTTTGAATTTCCCTTGAAATAAACTTCCAAGTACAAATTATCACTGTTTGCAAAAGCCCTGTGGGGCATCATTTGAAATTATTTTGTACTTTCATTGCTAAACCAGAAAATATATATTTCAGCCTCCGCACTGCATACCTTCCAGCAGTACCATGGCATCCCAGTCCATATGAATGATGCCCCTTGGCTGTACAGCATGGTTGTGTACAGTTGCCTCTGGCAACTACATGCTCAATTTCATAAAAATGCTCTACCAAGAGTAAAGTCTCAATAAATATTTGCTAATTAATTGGCAGTTTCTGTAGCAGTAGATTCAGGTGAATATTGGTGGGGTATTAGAAGACTCCGATTCCAAAAATGAGGATCTTGAATCAGATGCGTATGTTTGGTTTATTTATTTATTCATTTATTTTGGCTGTGTTGGGTCTTCGCTTCTGTGCGAGGGCTTTCTCTAGTTGCAGCAAGTGGGGGCCACTCTTCATCGCGGTGCGCGGGCCTCTCACCGTCGTGGCCTCTCTTGTTGCGGAGCACAGGCTCCAGACGCGCAGGCTCAGTAGTTGTGGCTCACGGGCCTAGTTGCTCTGCGGCATGTGGGATCTTCCCAGGCCAGGGCTCGAACCCGTGTCCCCTGCATTAGCAGGCAGATTCTCAACCACTGCGCCACCAGGGAAGCCCTCAAAATTTCTTAATGATCAAGTAGTGCCTGTGAAAGTTTTTATTATATTAAACTCTCTTACTTGGGCTATATCTGTTGCAGGAAAGGAGGACCCCCTTCCAGGGCCCGAGAGTGGGCTCCTAACACTAGGAAACGAACTGTCCGAAGAGACACACGTGCTGACAAAGCAAGACAGTTTATTGGGAAGGGGCACCTTCCAATAAGGCGGAGAGCAGCAGGGCCCAGGAGAACTGCTCTGGCAAGTGGCTTGCAGTCTCGGGTTTTATGGTGATGGGGTTAGTTTCCGGCTTGTCTCTGGCCAATCACTCTGACTCAGGGTCCTTCCTGGTGGCACACACATCGCTCAACCAAGATGGATTCCAGCAAGAAGGATTCTGGGAGGTTGGCCCGACATATGGACTGGCATCTCCTCCATCCTTTTGACCTTTCCTAAATTCTTCCAGTTGGTGGTAGCTTGTTAGTTCTGCATTCCTTACCAGGACCTCCTGTTGTAAGATAACTCATGCAAGTGGTTACTATCGGGGCTGGCTAGGGTGGGCGGTTTCCGTCAGTGGTTCCCCTAATATATCCACACAGTGCAAAGTGAGTAAATATTTGGCAATCTTTGCATTCATTTGTTAGGGAGAAATAGAAAACTAGATTTGTAATTCAAACCAGCAGTGTGATAGTAGGCATTAACCAAGCAAATATAATGAATACCAAAATTCTGTTTTGCTCTTGGAGAAAGACCTAATCATTATGTCAATGTCCAACACAATATAATGTTTTCTATCCATAAGTGCCTTGTTCTTAACAAAATGCTGTCACAGACATCTTATCTTTTCCTTCCCTTTCAACAACTGTATGAAGTGGTATTATTATCCATATTATTATTATACATGGGATGAAACTGAGACTTGGAGAATTTAAATAGCTTAACCATGGCCACCGCAAGGGGTAGCACCAAAACTGAAATCCATGCCTTCTAACTCCAAAACTTGAGCACGTTCCACCACCAAGGTCAAGGTCAAGTTCTATTTCAGTCATTCTTTAATTCTTCCAATTAGCTCTCTTATCGCTTGAATGTAAAACCATGATAAAAAGAGAATCAGGTTATTTGAAATAATTATGATGAAGAAAACTGCCAAAAACAAAGATAGGTAAGTCATTTGATCTGCAGTCTTTTGATTGTAAAGTTTATAAAATAAATGGCATGGAACATGGAGCCCACAAGTTGCCCTTTCTCACTAAGAATCTTTTCCCTTTCAGAAGTTGGCAACAGTGGGGGGCAGGGAGAGGTGGAATAGAACAGTAGAGCTGGAAGCATCCCTTGAAGCCCAGACTTACTCCAAAATTCTGGCTTCCAATCCAATTACGTGTCCTTGAATGTCTCTGAGCCTCAGTTTCTTCATCCATAAAATATATAGACTAATATACCCATCCTCACAGTAGGTATCATAAGATTAAATGAGGTAGCATATGTAGGACATTAGTACATGACAATTGTTCAATATAATCGCATCAACCTGGATATTTCCCAAATGGTTAGGGATGTTATTTTAGGTATTTTTTTTTACTACCTCTACACATACCACACCACGCAACATATTGAGGTAGATGCAATTGTATGCAACAATTATTGTTTCAGGTAGTTTACACATAACTCACCAGATACTATGCAGCACAGTATCTCAAGACACAACCTGCTCAGTTTGATATGGCTATTATTCATCCCCTCCTGTTCCCCTATTCTAAAACCTCCAGCTTCTCTGGCCCCTCCTAACCTCATCCATCCTTCTGCCCCCACCTCTGAATCCCCCTCCAACCTTTCCTCCAGGGTCCCAACTCCCATGCTGCACTTTCCCTCGGCTCTGCCTTCCCTAAGGAGGGGCTGTAGGGGACAGGTTAGACACCAGTGAGCCTGAAGGAAGCACAGGGTGGTGGCCTGAGGTTCCAGCAGGGTGGGGTTGGGGAAAGAGGCTGAGGGAGGAAGCCCAGTGTGCTTCAATGTGGAGCAGACAGCTCTGCGGCCCCAAGAGTCCTCTTTCCTAAGCCCCTACTGGCAACCTTTTGATTTAGAACCCTCTTTAGTCTTAGATCCTCCTACTCTCTCCATCACTGGGCCCAAACTTCTTTTCCTAAAGAACTTCCAGGAAGCCCAGCTCTGTCTGCCCTCACCTGTTATGGCAAACTCTTTCCAGCCTCCAACCCACTTCCCTCTGCCCTGGCCTTTCTAGGCTGTAGCTTATTCTCTCCTGGCCATTGTCTTCACTATCTTTCACACCTGCCTTTCATTCCTCATCTGCAATATTTACCTCAGTTAAAAGGAAAAAAAAGAGCCTTATTTTAATGTTAGCTCAATAAGAGTATAGATGTGAGGAGGCATCAACAACAATAAAAAAAAAAAACCACGAAGAAGGATATACAGATAACGAAGTTTGAGGAACACTGAACGTGACCTTTGGAAATGAGAAAACTGAAATGCAGTGATGTTACGTGAATTGCTCAAAATCACACAGCTGACTAGTGCCAGAGCCTGAGCTATCCTTAGCCTTTTTTGCAGTACGTCTCCCAAGGCAGAGTTGTATTCAGATTAGCTGTGGTTACTCAACACAAAGACATAGTATGCCTGTTATGAAGAGGCCCAATTTTCCCACTTTTGGGGATGTAGTTTAATGTCCCTTTGTTTAAAGATTCCCTGGCCTCTTCTATTCCCCTGTTTTCAATTACAATCTCAAATTGCAGAATAAATGTCTGTTAAGATTTGGGGAAAGAGATGTGGCTAGCAAAATATTATCACACAGGCCTATTAGTGTCTTTTGAGGGAAGAAACACAGAAACACACACACACACAACTCAAGAGAAGAACCTTGGTGACCGAGTCAAGAAAAATGAAAACTGCACCTTTTTCTTTTAATGAGGAAGAACTGAAATGAGAAGGATGTCATACTGGGGATTTTGAAAAATGTTTAGTGACAACATCTGAAGTCTTTATAAGGACCTCGAAATGCTACAATCACTCCACTATTAGAACTTAGTCAATTCTTTTTCGAGGAAAGAAAGTAAAGGTAATAAAGACCTATTACCTAATTCTGGACTAAGGCTGAGTCACTGTGTAAACAAACTTCAGTTACTGGCCTGCTTTCTCAAGGGTTAATCAGTTGCCTTGAGCAATGAATATGACGAGTCTTCCAGGCTTAGTCCAGCAGAATAGAACCACTCAGCATCGTTTTGTGGAAGAATAAAGTACAAGTCAATGTCTTCGGGGTTTGCAGGCTCTCTTCTGTTTTGGAATTCCAATTTGCCCAACAAGCCTGCAAAGATGAGCAACTAAGAGGGAAGGAGAATTGGTACAGTGCCTTGAAGACAAGAGATAAGGGACTCAGGGACCTGGATCCTTTTCATGGCCAAAACAAAACTCCAAAGTCCCTGGAAAAAGAAAACTTCCCAATACATTCACAGTAAGATGCAAAGGACTAATTTCACAGACTTTCCTTCCTTCTTTTTCAACAAAACTGCTCTTGGGAAAAAGCTGGGCCACTACTGATCCACTGCCTCCTCTCTCACTTATTAACTAATCTTAGACAGGTCAGGTAAGCTTTATGAGCCTCTCCTCACCTGTAAAATCAGATATAATATCACCTACTATTAGTGTGAGAATTAAATAACACACCTAAAGTATTTAGCAACATGCCTGGCATACAGCCCAATAAATGACAGTTATTATTTTTATTATGATGTATGGCAATGACAATGTTGCTGCAGAATAGCTTAAAGATTACTCAAGCCACCTGACGTGTGATGAGGGAGAAAGATAAAGGTAAAAAGTTAAAAAAAAAAACAGACAACATTTCCCTTTCTTTAAGATTTTGCTAAAGAATGATTCCAGGTTTACAAACAGTTGGCAGCCAAGCACCAAGGATGTTTTCTTAATTTTTCTTTCAAAATCCAACCAGTCCTCATAAGAATAGATCCTATGTTGGCCTAAGTAAACTAGGGTTGTCAGATTTAGCAAATAAAAATGCTGGACGCCTATTTAATTTGGAATATCAGATAAATAATGAAATTTTTTAGTATGAGTATTCCATGAGATATTTGAAATACCTTTACTCAAAAAGTATTTGTTGTATAACTGAAATTCAAATTTAACCAGGCATCTTGTATTTTATCTGGAATCCTAATAAACACCTGGGTTCCAGAAATCAGGAGAATCCAAATGGCATACCTAGAGCAACCTTCAAACACAAGTGTAAGCCTGGGGGCTGATAGGATATTTAAAGGAAGTGGAAAAGTGATATTTACCTTCACTAGCTTCCATGCGTTTCTATTCTTGAATACCAAAACACTTACCTTGTCCATTTTAGTTTTCCTATCTTAAAAGATAGAGGAATAAGAACCATAAGGCTCTTTGAAAGACAAAATAGAAACTGAATGTGAAAGTACTTTGTAAACTAGGTTTCGGGGACTTCCAGGGAAAAATGCTAGACTGAACACATCCTCCCTCCAGCAACCCTTCTAAAATAAGAGGCAAGGGATTTTTTTCAAGCATGAACCCAAAAGAAAAAGGAAAACAGGACCCAAAAGGACATAGAGGAGACAACAGCAGCGGCAACCCCTCCAAGGTGCCAGACTGGTGAGTGAAGCTGTCTTGGATATTCTAGACCAGACCAGCTAAATACTATCAAGTGACCTCAGTCAACAACAGATGGAGAGCAATCCCCCAGCTAAGTCCTATTCAAATCCTTGACCAAGAAAATGATGAGTTATAATAAAAGAGCCATTAATTTGGGATGATTCATTACACAGCACTGGAATCCATAACAGAAGGCAGAATGGGATTGGTGTCATTAAGACATAGGGTGATATGGGACACAGGTAAGATCCACTTCTAAGCAAGCAAATTGGAGAAGAGTTCACCAGGAAGGTAGCATTTCAGCTGGTCTTAAAGGATAAGTAGAAAACAAGAAGCATTTCATATAGTGTATAGCATAAACTTAAAGACCTTCCTCTCTTTCAGAGGACTTTGAGAGCCCTAGATACAGTTTTAAGGTCCCCTCAAATTATGGGAAATGCAAACATGAAGTGAGAAGTAAAATCCCAGGTGATAATGGAAGAGTAACTCCATTAAAAATATTAGCTTCAATTCTAAAAAATAAGATTATGAAAAACATATTATTCCTAAAACCTTTCAAATACTGCTACCTGCAGAAAGTTTCCTTTGCCACTGAAAAGAGAGACCTGAATTTTTTTTTAATTCTTTAATTGTATTTATTTTTATTTTTGGCTGTGTTGGGTCTTTGTTGCTGCGCAGGCTTTCTCTAGTTGCGGCAAACGGGGGCTACTCTTTGTTGTGGTACGCGGGCTTCTCATTGCGGTGGCTTCTCTTGTTGCAGAGCACAGGCTCTAGGTGCGCAGGCTTCAGTAGTTGTGGTGTGTGGGCTTCAGTAGTTGTGGCATGCAAGCTCAGTAGTTGTGGCTCGTGGGCTCTAGAGCACAGGCTCAGTAGTTGTGGCGCACGGGCTTAGTTGCTCCGTGGCATGTGGGATCTTCCCAGAGCAGGGCTCGAACCCATGTCCCCTGCATTGGCAGGCAGATTCTTAACCACTGCGCCACCAGGGAAGCCCCGAGACCTGAACTTTTAATACAAGTTTTATTGCTTTTTCTTTTTATGGACTGTCTTAGAAAAAGACTATTTCTGTTGCAACTGACAGAATGCCAATTGAAACCAACTTAAACAATGGGACTTTATCGACTCAAGAAACTTAAAAGTTCACACATGAAACTGGCCTTGTCTAAGAATTCAAATGATAATGTCATTCTCTCTTTCTCCCTGTGTGTCTATGTGTTGTCTTATTCTTTCCTATCATATGGAGGGTTTGGTCATAAGATGTTGAGCAGGCTATGACTTCAGATAAGACTAAGTCATCCCAGCTAGGTAAGCTCACAAAAAAATGAAAATTTTTTTCCCAACCTTGCCTTAGTATTTAAAATCACAGGGAAGGTCTCTGATTGGCTGACTTGTTCACATGTCTTTGTCCAATCATTGTCCAATCATTGTCACCAGTTGATAGGGTAATATGACTGGCCAGTGACAAAAGTTCCTACAGAAGAAGGGGTAATAGTGCCATAAATCAGAAGAAGCAGGGTAGAAGTGTTGCTGGGCTGATAAAAAAAAAAAAAAAAAAAAATATATATATATATATATATATATATATATATGGCTAGTACATGGACGTAAGGACCGACTTTGTTTGCAGAATTTCAATTTGAACAATGAACCCTCATACTTTTAAGGGCAGCATAACTATTCATTCCTAATTCACTCTTTCCTCATCCCACCTCAGTCTAATCTGATTGACTCTAGACTTAAGAAATCATAATTAATTCCTTGAGGAATTAAACAACTTGCACATCACAAAGAAGTCAATGAATAGACCTAGAAACATAATTCACCTTTTCTGAATTCCTAAGATGTGCAGGAAAGAAACACACAAGCAGGGATACATACCTCTTGAGAATGCAAAATAAGGATATAGACAACAAAAATAATGTGAGGAGTGGATAAATTTTACACTCCTGCACAGCAGATTTTATTTCCAAACATCTCATTCCCTCTCAAAAACTGCAGTGCAGATTTTGCAAACATGATGGGTTACATAAGTAGGATTATGTACTCTTCATGCAAACTCTGAAGCCAGCTGTCCATCTGGTCCTATTTCCCAGATAGCAAAAAGGATTACTACACAGCTCCAACGCAATGCTGAACAGATATTGATAAATTCTGACTCTCTCATTTCAAGTTAGGAAGAGGAAATATATACATTTGAAAAGCTTATCCAACCAGACTCGCTTAATGAAGGCAATGGCATGTTGATTATATAATTATGGTTTTATAATTATATATTCAGTGTGTATATAAGGGATCCACACAATATATTAGAGTATTATGGGTTTAATTGTGTCCTCCAAAAATTCATATGTTGAAGTCATAGCCCACCCCATACTTCAGAATGTGACCGTATTCAGAGACAGGGTCTTTACAGAGATAATCCATTTAAAATGAGGTCATTAGCATATGACTGGTATCTTTATAAAAAGGGGAAATTTGAAGACACTCACAGGGAAAATGCTATGTGAGGATAAAGGCAGCAAGCATGGTGATGCTTCTACAAGCCAAGGAACATCAAAGATTGCCAGAAAACTACCAGAAACAGGGGGAGACGCATGGAACAGATTCTCCTTCACAGTTGCAGAAGCAACCAACCTTGCTGTGAGATCTGTGAGACAATACATTTCTATTGCTGAAGCCACAGTTTGGGGTACTTTGTTACAGCAGCTGTAGGAAACTAATATTGGGCTGGCCAAAAAGTTCCTTCGGTTTTAAAGTTAATAATAAAAGACACATTTTTCATTTTGACCAAGAAATTTATTGAGCAACATATTCACCGTTTTGTTCCACTACCTTCTGCCATTTCTCAGGCAACTTCATAATTCCAGCTTGCCAAAACTTTTTATCTTTTTGAGCAAAGAACTGTTCCAGGTGCCTTTTACAGTCTTCCAGGGAATTGAATTTTTTTCCATTAAGAGAATTTTGTGAAGACCTAAATAAATGGAAATCCAAAGGTGCAATGTCTGGTGAATATGGTGGATGAATCAGAACTTCCCAGTCAAGCTGTAACAGTTTTTGCCTGGTCATCAAAGAAACATGCGGTCTTGCGTTATCCTGATGGAAGATTATGCATTATCTGTTGACTAATTCCAGATGCTTTTCATCGAGTGCTGCTTTCAGTTGGTCTAATTGGGAGCAGTACTTGTTGGAATTAATCGTTTGGTTTTCCAGAAGGAGATCGTAATAGGACTCCCTTCCAATCCCACCATATACACAACATCACCTTCTTTGGATGAAGACAGGCCTTTGATGTGGTTGGTGGTGGTTCATTTCGCTTGCCCCACGATCTCTTCCATTCCACATTGTTGTACAGTATCCACTTTTCATCACCCGCCACAATTTGTTTTAAAAACGGAACGTTTTGGGGACTTCCCTCCTGGTGCAGTGGATAAGACTCCATGCTCCCAATGCAGGGGGCCCAGGTTTGATCCCTAGTCGGGGAACTAGATCCCACATGCATGGCACAACTAAGAGTTCGAATGCCACAACCAAGGAACCCATGTGCTGCAATACAGAGCCTGAGAGCCAAAACTAAGGAGCCAGCGAGCCGCAACTAAGGAGCCCTGGAGCTGCAACTAAGGAGCCCACCTGCCACAACTAAGACCAGGTGCAACCAAATAAATAAATAAACATTTTTTAAAAAAGAAAAGAAAAGAAATAAAAACGGAACGTTTTCATTATGTTTAAGTAGAGAATTGCATGTGGAAATACAGTCAAGAAGGTTTTTTCACTTATGTGGAACCTAAACATCAAAGCAATTAACATAACCAAACTGGTGCAAATGATTTTCAACTCTTGATTTGGATATTTTGAGTTTGTCGGCTATCTCCCACCTGGTATAACATTGACTGTTCTCAATGAATGTCTTGATTTGATCGCTATCAACTTCAACTGGTCTACCCAACCACTGAGCAGTCTCCAGCATGAAATTTCACAAATGACTTTTGACACATTCAGTTAGTCACAGTACCTTCTTCATACACTGCACAAATCTTTTTTTGTGTTTCAGTTGTGTTTTTTATTTTCTTGAAATAATAAAGCACAATATACAGAAAATGTTGCTTTTTTCTTCCATCTTCAATATTAAAATGGCTACACAAAAATTCACCAATTTTGATGTTTTTTTTTAAATGCACGCTGATATGACAGCTGTCCCAATACAATCTAACAAAATTGTTTCGAATGAAGTTAAAGGCAACTAAGCGCTCACTACTGGAGCCACCTTTTGGAGAAAAACCAAACCAACATTTTGGGCAACCGATCCATAAAGCAAGAAACATCATCACAAGAGTGGAAATGAAAGAAGGAATACATTACCTCTGAGAACTTTAAACTTGCATTTTTGCATTCACTCTAATGAAGAAAGGGTTTAGTCTATTCTTCTCAGACCAAACTACCTTCATAACCCAGGCCAAAATTTCTACTGTTTTATTCAGTAAAATCAGATTAATTGAAGCAAAATTAGGTTTCTTCCTACTGACTAAATTATCCAGATAATGGTCTCAGCCCTCAACTTTGGTTGGTCATTATGTAGTAAACCTGATTTCAGGTAAAGGAGTTTAGATTACCTTTGACCAAAAAGACTTAACACCTTAATCAGTCTCTATTCATTGGCCCACAGAGAAGAGACCATTAAAAGGCAGAGCTTTCCCTTTCTAACCTGCTAAGCAATTTAGTCCTAGTTTCAGTGTCTAATCTAGCTCTCCCTTTCAGTTCCATGTGGGTTCATGTTACTTCCTGTGCAAGTGGTGGGAGAGGGGCTGGAGGGAGGGATGAAGATAATATTGAAAATGCAAAACTAGCAATCCCAACCATCTGTGTCTATGTGGCAGGTGAAGGTCAAGACCCAGAACTGCCTGGGAAGATATCTAGGCTGCTCAACTTTTCCATTTCAGAAGCATTAGCCTCACACCCAGCCAAGAAAAGGAATCAGAGCTTTAGTGAAGAGACTATAAATCTGATACCCCTGATCCCATGACTCCAACAAGTTTCTTTTATAGGCCTGTGTACAGTTTTGGCAGAACTATATGGCCCTTAGCATCCTATTCATTGGTCAATCTGAGCATGAAATTCAGTTGTTTCTCCAATAGGTAGTGAGAAAGCAGGATGCAGTGAAGGTAGTTATTAACTGGCCCTAAAGTAGCCTGGAAAGTCTGGGACTTGTTGTCATTTCAACCTCAGTTGAAAAGCACAGAAAGTAAAATGGGGTTAGGGTTACTGCATTGTTCAAGAAACAAGGGTTCTAGGAGAAGCATGTTGTCCTGTTCTTGCCTCCGTTGTCTTTTAGTTAGAAAACGTGGCTATTTACTCAATTTCAGAAGCCCACTTAGGAATGCAAAGAGCATGGCAGGTGTGCCAACCTATACATTCAAAATGGCAAATGCCAAGTTGTTTTAAGTAGGCAGATGGTGTGCATTTGGAAAAGGCTTTGAGGTACAGATGCTTTGAGCAGAAGTAAAACTGCAAAGCCTCAAGAAATCTCTACCATTTCTGCCCCTTTTACCCTCCCAAACCTGCCCAATCCCCCAAGATGACACTCCTTTCACTTTATTCTTGGTTGTTGCCTCTCTGCCTGCCCCACCCCCTTATAACTTGACCTTTCACACTGCCTTTTGGTTTTGAAACTTGCTTCACTTAAATTGCTCTATTAATACCACACTCCCACCTCTACCTGGACTTCACCTCTATAACCAAAGATCATCTCTGTCTCATTCCTACATCCCAGCACCAGCTCACCAGCCTGATGATTCAAAGCCTTGGTTTGCTGTTTTTATTTTTAACCTCCTCTATATCAAGAAAGATATGTGATTTTATCCCAAATGCCACTTCCTATTAATGGATAGAGCCTATTTCAGGTGCTGTGTTAAGAAGGATTCTGAGGCCTTATCCTAATTTAGTTGAAAGGATGCCTCAGCAATTAGCAATATCTGCCATAGTCACTAAGAGAGAAATGGAAAAATGCCTGCTATATGTTTGCCAACTGTCCTGAGTATCACTAAATCCTGTGCTTTGGTTTACTTATTTCTTCAAATACACACACACACACACACACACACACACACAATCATTTTAAAAGAACTATTTTAGTTACATATTCTTGCATCTAGTAGTACAAGCCATGTGATCAAGGCAATTTTAACCACATGGTAGCAGCCTGGTGTTGCAAGCCCATTTAAAAATGGGATTGCAAATTTAACTCGTAAAACGATAATAGTGGAATTTCCCAGCAGCCCGTTGGTTAAGACCCCCACGCTTTCATTGCCGTGGGCATGGGTTCGATCCCTGGTCAGAGAACTAAGATCCCACAAGCCATGCAGTGCAGCCAAAAAAATTAATTAATTAAAATAAAATCATTCTTAATTTAAAAAATAAATAAATAATAAGAATTTTTTAAAAGATGATAGTAACATCACAAATTATAAAACATGAGCACATTCACTTACATTTGTTAACCATATTGCCTCAACAAATCCTGAATAAAGAGAGCACAGAATGAGTCATTTTGACGGACTAGCAGGAAATAGAAGAAAGGTCTAACGCATGGGGTACGGTCTAAAATGTCAAGCCTAGAGGAATGCTGAAAAAAAGGAAGGGACTTCTGAAAGAAAAAGTCACCAGAACCAAGTTGCCTTATTTCAGGGCTTTTGAGGGTAGATGCTAACTATAGAGAACATCTCATGAATGAGACGGTATTAGACTCTGTTCCAAAATGAATAACCTTGAAACTGAAATCCACAGAAAGAAAAATCACATGAGTTAAAGCTTCCATAGTCTATCTTTAAACACAATTTTTTTTGGGGGGGGGGGGAATCTATTTTAAACAAGCATTTAGGAAAGCATTATTTCCCTGGCATGATTATTATGTGCTTCATGTTGGCAGGAAGACTTCATTTCCAGTGATATTTTCCAATTGTTAAAATTAAAAAAAAAAAAAACCCCGCTGCTTTCTTTGCAATCCATAATTTTGTATGTTTAATTTCGATAACTCAAGTGTCTCTAAGCAGAAATAAGCTGCATATTCATGAGTCCTGATTTGCTGTAATCATTATTTCTGTCGCTCTCTATCTATGAAGACTCCAAGTACTTGAGTCCTTGTTCTCAGGCAATTATATCAGATTGGCTTGGAGCTGAGGGAGCTCAGAGACCCCGCTTTTCCCTTTTTCTCTTTGAAAGGCTCTGTTGCTCCATCTGAGGTCAACTTTCCTTGCTCCCAAACGGGGCTGTTAATTAGTTGCCTCAACATTGGCAGGAGGGATAAAAGTCTATTTAATATGCTAACTAGAGAATTGTTAACTTTTCATCAATCAGCCTTTGGTCATAGACAGCAAAGGGGAAAAAAAGATATATTAAAATGAGCTAAGCTGAAAGTAAAGGAAGGCAAATAGACATCAACAATGTTTTGTGTACGTGAAAGATATGGATGCAGAAGTAAAAAAATGAAATAAAATGAGGATGGCCAAAGGGTAAAAAAAAAAAAATACTAGGAACTAGAAAAACATCTAGAAATCATCTATATTCCTGTCTAAAACTTGGCTTCTCTTAGTGGAAATAGCCCAGGTTTGATGTTCAAAGAAACAGGAGATTGAACGTCATAGCTGCTGCCTACCAGCTATCTGTCCAAGGGAAAGTTCCCTAATGTCTTGGCCTTACTTTCTTGGTCAGGACTGATACCCTCATCTACAGTGGGGTGATCATACTTCCTGCTAAAGATTTGTTGGGAGACTTAAATGAGATGTATTGAAAGCATATAGTATCGAGTCTAGTACAAAGAATACATTCACAATAAATGTTACTGTCTTGCTTTGCCTGATTTCTCTTCTAGCTAAATAGCTATTCTGTTTTTAAAAGCCTAACAGCTCCCTTTAGCAACCATTCCAGGCTACAGCAAACATCTCATTTAGGAAGTTCTTCCTAAAAGATGATACCAGAAAAGATGTCCCTGGTCATCTACCCATTTGCCTACAATTGGGCTTTCTTTAGATACAGTGGAAAGAGCACAGATAAGAGTTCCAAATCTGGCTCCACCATTTTCTAGATATATGACCTTCGGTGCTCTAAACTTGTTTCCTCATCTGTACTCTTTAGATTTAAAAGAGATACACTGAATAAAGGGGCTTACCATGGCAGGTGGACAAAGTAGTAGATTACCAAATAGTATTTGTTGTTATGTCTCTTCTAGTTCTCCTACTTCCCCCATGAACATGCCAGCAGGAAGAAAGAGCACATTTGGGAAATGTGTCCTTCCTTTCTGCAATTATTTGGCAAGAGTTACATGGTCACATCATTCAGTTCCAGAATCAGCTTGAATCAACAGCTAGATTCCACCCAAAACCTCCATTTTTCAGATGTTGTGTGTGAAGCCCAGAAAGTTAAAGTTCCCATTGGAGGTCACACAGCAGAGGAAGTCTGAGATTTTAAAGCCATGAGATCAAAATGATAGTCTGTCTTAACTGCTCAGCTTCTTGGAGTGACTCAAGTCTACATCTTTAAAAAAAAATCTGACCCCACAGACCATTTTTTCTGCCTGTCAGCTGGTTTGTTTGCTTAGCATAAGCTAAATTTGAGATCTATATTACCAGCATACACAAAGCTATAGTATATTTATTTATTCATTGACTTAGAGAATGAATCTCTACCAGGGAAATAATAACATTTTCTATATAAATTCCTTGGGGGCAAGGACTATGTCCCTAAAAGTACTTAGTAAAATGCCTCCTAATCAGTATTTGTTAAATAAATCATAAAGAATTATCTAATTGGGAGGGGGGCTCCCCTACTTTTCGCTGGCTCCTTCCATAGCATGCCATTCGTGAAGGACAGAGGTGCACTTTCCACCACTGAACCTTTGCACCTGCTGTTCCTCTTCCTGTGATGCTCTTCCCCATCTCTTCAATTAGCTGGCTCATTCTCATCCTTCAGTTCTTGGCTTACATGCCACTTCTTCCCAGAAGACACCCCAGACCATCCTTTGTAAATTCCAGTGACTTACTATCTTACACTCCGGGTAGCTTCTTTAATTGTGTCCACCATTAACAGAATGACCTGATGGTGTGTTTCACATAAGCCAAATGGGAACACATTGCTTATCTGACTTGTTCTTTGCTATATGCCTAGGGCCTAGCCTTGTGCCTGGCCAACAGAAAAGGCTCAACGAATAATCACTGGAAAAGTGAGCAAAAGAATGCAAAGCAGGAACCCAGAGTGAATTTCTGATCCAGTGTTAGGAATACATGAACCTGTTCCTACTTGTCTTTTGTTAGAGATAGAAAATGTGGACTTGGTGCTCTTGGTTTTCTTTCTTCATTATTTAAAACATTAATCAATTAATTAAATTCATTCCAGGGTGCAAGAGTACATGTGGTGAGTTCTGAAGGCTTCACTCCCCAACCCAAGACTTCATCTTGATCCCAGGCGAGGCCCCTAAAATCAAGACTAGCAATTGCATTGGGGAGTTTCGTGTTTCTTTTGAAAATTAAGTCCTGCCTGCTGTTCAAGAGATCAGCACCTACACCTCAGTTTTTTCTTGTTTGGTAACAGAGAAAGAGCAGGTCGATTCCCAGCAGGATGATTAAAAGGGCATTTTCCCCCTCTCTTAATCTTTCTATGTAAGTGAATCAGAGCTGACAGGCCATTACAGCAGTACAGTACCCAGCTGACAATATTGACTGAAAAGCAACTACCTTGCTTATTTTCTGTTGACTTAATGATGGGACAGGCACAAATGGAGCTTGCTGTCTTAGCTTTTAGTCCTTAATCCTGTAAGAGTGTTTAACCACGACCATATTGGTCATGTAGAAAGAGACAGCAAGCTAAAACTAAAAGCCTGCCCAGAATATTTTGAGACAATCACAAGGCCACTTCACTCTCACACATACAGATTTCTCCCTCACATCATGTTAATGAATTATATGAGAATATAACTACAAATCCCTCATTAAAATAATTTTTGCTATATAAACATTCTTAAACATTTTACAAATTTTGCTTGTTAAATTATTTGGCTCTGGATAACACATTTAATTTTTATCAGCAATCATCACACATACTTAGGAATTCCTACCAGGTGAGCAAATTAATTTTTAAAAAGTTTTCAAATTGAATGAATTTTTATGACATACATTTAAGGTTATTAAAATTGACAATAAATTATATTTTGTGAACATCTGATTTAACATTTATTACATTACGACTTTTTAACTTTTTATGGCATTTTTGAGCTGCTTCAAAGAATTTTTTTTTTTTCAGGTCTCAAACACAGCCCTTTAGAAGCCCACAGGCCCTAATCTCTTAGGGGATAAATTAGCCGTACCTATGCCTCATCCATGCAAAATTCAGATTTAGAACTGATCAACTTTCAATAGATAGTTATACCTCTAGAGTAAAATCACTGGTGGATTAACCTGAAATTGTGCACAAAAATAAAATAAATAAATAACATTTGATCTACGGGGTGGAAAAATGAATAAGTTCTTGACCCCCTTCAGAGAAAGACTTACTGGAAATGAGATGTTTTGGACAGACCTAAATACAGAACCTACCAAATAGTAGTTGCTAATAATATTTTTACTCATGTGAGTTTATATTATATAGAGTAGCCAGAAATAGCTCTAGTTATTCTGCCTAAACCAAATACCCATGTATTTTCATTTGGTGGTGGAAGAGACTACATTCAAGTATTTTACCGTGGGGGGCTTCCTGGGCTTCCCTGGTGGCACAGTGGTTGAGAATCTGCCTGCCAATGCAGGGGACACGGGTTTGAGCCCTGGTCTGGGAGGATCCCACATGCCGCGGAGCAACTAGGCCCGTGAGCCACAGCTACTGAGCCTGCGCGTCTGGAGCCTGTGCTCCGCAACAAGAGACGCCGCGACAGTGAGAGGCCCGCGCACCGCGATGAAGAGTTGCCGCCGCTTGCCACAACTAGAGAAAGCCCTCGCACAGAAACAAAGACCCAAAACAGCCAAAAATAAATAAATAAATTAATTAATTAATTATTTTTTAAAAGGCAGATGCTTGCTTTTAATATATATATTTTACCCTAAATTTATGTTTCTTTTATGTCCAACTATTTGGAAATTTCTGGTACCCTAGAAATGTTTGCAAGTTATTATAACCAGTTTCAAAGAGAATTCCCTGGTGGTCCAGTGGTTAGGATTCCACGCTTCTATTGCAGGGGGCACAGGTTCAATCCCTGGTTGGGGAACTAAGATCCCTCAAGTCACAGGGCACGGCCAAAAAATTTTTTTAAAAAAACGAAAAACAAAGAAATAGTTTATACACTATACATTCTCTTATATACACAATGAAAGAGCTTCTAATCACCGATATTTTCTGAGAAAGTGTCTGTGTGGTGCAGTTGAGAACATGAAATAATACAGGGCATGATCCATATTCTCATTCCCTAACAGTTCAGTGTTAACATTCAGTGTAATTTGAAACAACCTTTTTAAATCACATTGGTGATTAGGTAATTTTCCTCTCCAGCTATCCAGTTTTTCTGAAGCTCATCCCTTGAATTGAATGCATTAATATTAAAGTTTGCAAAATAGCAACCTTGAAAGAAATGTATGCTCTGACATTCCCCCTTTCGGAAGTGACTTCACCAGTGGCTGCAGCCATCGGATGCTCAATCAGCTGAATAACAATGATGATAATTAATATTTATGGAGCACTTGTCATATGCCAACACTGTGCTGAGCACCTTACATACGTTACTTCATTTAATTTCCGCAGCAGCTATGAGACAGATATTATTCTCTCCATTCTAGAGATCAGGGAACAGACACCCGAAAGGTTTAAGTAAACTACAAAAGTCCCATAGCTGACAAACAGTATAATCGGGATTCAAAGCCAAGCAGTCTGACCCAAGAGCTCACACTCTTACCTTCTTGGCTAGTTCTTTTCTTAAGTGGATAGTTTAATTCAACTATTTAACAGGCACAGGCAAAATTCTAGAAGATAATGGACTTTTTTTTTTTAACTAGACCAACCATCCTGACATTATGATGATAAAAACACTACAGCCTGGGCTTCCCTGGTGGCGCAGTGGTTGAGAATCTGCCTGCCAATGCGGGGGACACGGGTTCGAGCCCCGGTCTGGGAAGATCCCACATGCCGCGGAGCAACTAGGCCCGTGAGCCACAATTGCTGAGCCTGCGCGTCTGGAGCCTGTGCTCCGCAACAGGAGAGGCTGCGATAGTGAGAGGCCCGCGCACCGCGATGAAGAGTGGCCCCCACTTGCCGCAACTGGAGAAAGCCGTCGCACAGAAACGAAGACCCAACACAGACATAAATAATAAATTAATTAATTAATTAATTAATTAATTAAAAAAAAAAAAAACACTACAGCCTGAACTCCCAAGAACTAAACTGATTATTTCTTCCTGTCAATTGTTCACTATGATTTCACGCTTCGTGAATGCAGATGAAACCTTTCTGGATAAGAGGTGGGAGTCCAGACAGCCTCATAACAGTGGCACCAGCTTAAAAGACGTACTCTAAAAAAGCTACAGCTTTTAGTCTTCAAAGTAAATATTGATTGACTCGGTGTTTTTTCTCTCACTTTTGAAAAAGCTTTAAAAAGAGAATAAAAGGGTGAGCTACACTGAGAACATGATCAAGGAGGAGAGGATCAAGAAGAAAAGGAAAAACAATATCACCACTATTCTGTGTTTCTCAGCTCTAAATTTTTCCAGTAAACTAATCTACTCTGATATCTACTTGAATAACTCCACTTGACTTGGGTGATTTCTCAGGGAAACTGATAGGCATAGAACTGGGAATATCCTTTTTTCCACGCAAAAATCTGCATTGTCTTCTTGAAGACTTCTTTTGTGGTCGTTATTAAACACTAGCAAGGGATGCACGTAAAAGGTTCACTGGAATTCAATGCAGCTCCTCACTTATACTCCGTCACAGTCCATTCGGGCTGCTGTAACAAATCCCACAGACTGGCGCGTTATCAAAAACATAAATGTATTTCTCACAGTCCTGGAGGCTGGAAGTCCCAGATGAGGGCACCAGCATTGTTGGGTTCTGGTGAAGGCCCTCTTCCAGATTACAAACTGACATCTCCTTGTGTCCTTACATGGTGGAAGGGGCAAGCTAGCTCTCTGGAGCCTCTTTTATAAGGGCATTAATTTCATTCATGAGAGCAGAACCACCATGACCTAACCCCAAACACCCCACATCCTAATGTCATTATATTTCAACATGTAAATTTTGGGGGGACACAAACATTCAGACCATAGTACTTTCCTAGATAGGTATAATCTCTCTCTCTCTCTCTTATACACACACACACCCAAAATGACCTTTATTTACTTCACAACTACATACACACCTCAGAACATAAGAGCTTTATGATTCCAATATTTAGTCATTTCTAAATGCTCTCATCAAAGATTTATTGGGTATCTGTTGTGTCCCAGACACTCTGAATAACACCAAGGATACAAGATGAATAATCTATAGTTCCTACTGGATTTTAAAGGATCTTTAGTTGAGAAGACAAACATAAAAAAAAGAGCTACCTTTTTTGAGCATTTAGATGCCAAGCTAAGTGATTTCCATTTATTCTCTCGCTTGGTCATCACAAGAGCCTCATGATAAAAGTACTATTATTTTTTCCATATGCCAGTTAGGTAACTGAAGCTTAGATAAGCACATAATTTACATAGGATCACACTGACAGAACTACTGCTACTATAATTAGTAGGAATATACATATACGGTATTTACAATGTACCAAGAATTGTTCTAAGCACCTTACATAGATTAGCTTATTTACTCATCACCTTCCTTTAATCAATGAGGCAACAGCAGCAGAGAGATGTTAAATTCTCCAAAGTTACCCAAATACAAAGTGGTAGAGCCAGGAGGCAAACCCCAGCATTATAATACCAGTTGTTCTTAATAACTCACAGACTCAATCTGACCATCCCAAACCCACACTCATAATCACTATAACACTGGAAAACAACGTATGGTGTCCCCGATTATGACAGTATGTCAATCTTCCTGGTCAGAAAAACTAATGAAAGAAGAGGAGTTAAGGACAATGGTTTATTTCAACAGGTTAAACTTCTTTCAGAATATTTTCTGGTCTCAATCTGCAAACTGTAGTTAGAAGCTATAAAATTAATCAGTGAAACAGGGCTCCATTAAAGTGCCATTACATGGCTCAGTTTGCCACCTGTTTTTCCTGTTTATAACAAAGAAGTGAGTAACTAATAGTCATTTGCTGCATAAGAGTGCTTTCCAACTTTACATAGGAAAAATAAAGCTCCATGAGAGAAAAATTAGGTCCATCTTTACTCATCATTTTGTTTAAAAAAACTGAGCACAGTGATTGGCATGTAGTAGTCACTCAATAAATTTTTATTGGATAAATGTTGAGGAAACCCATCTGAATAATCACTTAGGAGTATTTCCACGGCTGGGACTAGGGAAAGGCAAGTGAGACACCCATTTCAGTGCAAAATTTAAGGGGGCATCGAAAAACCTTTTGGAACCTTTTGCCTCAGGCTCCAAAATGGATCAGGATGGCACCGATACTGGTCCTGTCTTTATATAAATATTTGATATTTTCTTCATATGGATTATTTTGCATTTATTTTGTTTCTGCTCTGATTACACACATTCTGACTATACACAAACTCAATAAAGGCAATATAAGGCAAGAATATGAAGAAATGGCTCAGGCATGAATCCTATCTTCCTGAACTCACAGGGAAATAGATGATTTTATCTGTGTACTCCTTTATAGTACAAAGTAGAAAGTGATATGTCATAAGAAAATCATGCCTATATTTCTATAAGCTTTGAAGCAAAAGAGAGTTCTAACGTTCAGTTGGAATAGGAGATTTTTTTAGATCTAAATCCTGATTAAACCGATTTCTTTTCTATAATAAATCTAGAAAAGGCTAAATGCCATCCCTACAAATAAAACCAATGAAACTTCTGATGTTGGAATATGGGGAACAGTTAATTTAAAGCCTTGTGCATGAGTCCCATCTTATAAAACTTGGGGTTGAATCTAGCTGTAATTTACTGAGATTTTTAAAAAATCTAACTGCAATCAACATTTTCTCAAGAATTAAGCAAGGGTGTTTTACTGGCAAGTTAAGCTAACCTGGGTTCCAAACTCAGTTCTACCTTTTGGCTGCATTGTCTTGGGCTCATCACTAAACCTCCGGACCCTTAGCTTTCTCCAATGTAAAATGAGAGGTAATAATACTTATTTCATGGGGATGTTATGAGAATTAAATGAAACAATTCATGTAAAGTGCCTGGCGCATGGTAGTTATTGAGGCAGCGCCCCCAAGGGTTTAATTAAAGCTTTGGCTCTCTGCCTCTCAGTGAACAAAAAACTTTGAGTGTCATAATTAATGGAGGAAGTCCAAAAAAATAGAATGTCAAAACCACGCGCAGGATACAGATGAATGAGCTGGCATCCTTTCCAAACTCCTAAGCTGGAGTTTTTTCCTCCTAAATTTAGACTTTGCTGACTATTCGAAAAGTGACACGAGGCTGCCATCTCGTGGTTGAATGAATGAAAGCCAAACTCTTTGTGTTTCAGAACCAGAGCTATGAATCCTTCCAAAAGGTACCCCTATTTTTAAAAACACTCCCTCGCCACAAGACTTGATTGGCAGTAAAGTGCCAACTTCCTTAAGCACAGCAACAAAGCTACTGACACAAACCCCTTCTCTGAGTTCTCTCCAACTTGGTGCCCCACCTTCCGGCCAAGGTCTTGCTAGTCTTAGCCCAGTCCAGCCCGTCAAAACCTGCGGTGGGCCACGTACCACACTGGAAAGAATCTGACTCATTTTCAGTGCTATTTTATTTTTAAAAATTCTTAATGCAGGGTCACTCCATGGGAGATTTGCATTTTAATTTTTTTTAGTTTGGATTTCGTTTTATTTTGCATTTCATCTTATTCTGTTCAGTTAAGGAAACAATTGCTTAGGCAGTGTCTCTCACACCTTGGTGTACATCAGAATCACCCTGAGGGCTCTATACATCACAGAATATTGGCCCCTACACTTTCTGGAAACATGGATTTCTAACAATTTCCTGGATGTTGTGATGTTGCTGGTCTGGGGACCACACTCTGGTCTACAATTTCCACGAGAGAATTTCATAACAGGATACAGCTGATGAGGGAGAGAATTTTTAAAGGAGCACCTCTGCAGACTGTTCCTGTGGTATCTCCTTTATTTCTGAAATCCATCCATCCTCTCCATCCCTGCTGCCATCTCTGTACTTGAGGTGACCACCGCCTCTCTCCTCCATTCCTACAACAGCCTCTTTCAGTTTTGTCCATCTCCAACAGATTCTCCATACATAGATTGAAGCAATCAAAAGTATGTCACCATCAAGCCCCATCAAAAGCTTCCAATGGACCTTAGGACCCAATTCAAACATCTTTTAAGACCCTTTTTAATCTAGCCCCTGCTTCATGTCCAGCCCACTTCTAGCCAGTTCTGCACCTCACTCACTGTGCTCTTTCTAGCCCAGTGGTTCTCAAAGTGTGGTCTCCAGACCAGCAGCATCTGCATTACATGGGAGCTTGTTAGAAATGCAAATTTTCCAGCCCTCCCAGACCTACTGAATTAGAAACTCTTGGGAGTAAGGCCCAGCTACCTGTGCTTAACAAGCTTCCAGGTGATTCTGACGCAGCCGACGTTTAAGAACCACTGCCTGGCCATCCTCAGCCATTTCTCAAGCATGCTACACCTTCCCTCTCACTGCCACCATTGTCACATGCCTGTCCCAGAACGCTCCAGCCCTACGCCTTCGCCATCATAACTCCTCGGTGTTCCTCAGGTCTCAGCATTCAGGTCGCTTCTTCCCAAATAATTTCCCTGCCCACCCGTCTAGGTTCTGGGCTCATGTTAGGAACTTCACAGCATCCTGCACTTCATTCAGCACTCAAGCCATTACCATAATACAAGTTGAGTGTTCACATGTTCCAGTCCCAGTCTGGGTACCAACTGCTTTATTATATGTACACTGTATCTCAAATGCCAAGGGCAGGGCCTGGCTCAGAACAGCTATTCAGTGTTTGTTGAATGAATGAATGAGTAAGCATCACATGAACAGTTGCCCTCTCCACTTGGCTCCATATCTAAGACATAAAACAGGTGAGTAGGGCTTCCCTGGTGGCGCAGTGGTTGAGAATCTGCCTGCCAATGCAGGGCACACGGGTTCGAGCCCTGGTCTGGGAGGATCCCACATGCCACGGAGCAACTAAACCCATGCGCCACAATTACTGAGCCTGCGCTCTAGAGCCCGCGAGCCACAACTACTGAAGCCCATGTGACTAGAGCCCATGCTCTGCAACAAGAGAAGCCACCGCAATAAGGCTGCACACCACAACGAAGAGTAGCCCCTGCTCGCTGCAGCTAGAGAAAAGCCCGAGCGCAGCAACGAAGACCCAACGCAGCCAAAAATAAATTAAATAAATAAATAAAATTTTTTTAAGAAACAGGTGAGTAAAATGTTTTCTAGTTCAGAGAAGGTATCGGGCCTTGGTAGGAGCTCACTGATTTCACAATGGATTGTGAGCAGCTCTGGTCTGAATAACATAATTGTGTTGTAAGTCAGCCTTGGAATGACAAAGTGACATGAGCAATGCTTTGTTTAAGTTCAACAAGCACACTGAGGTCTTACAATATGTCAGGCACTGTGCTAGGAACACCAAGTCTAAAGAGCTCCTAATCTCCCACTTGAAACAGGCACACAAACAATTAGAATAGTGCCACAGAATCACAGAGGAGGGGGAAACGGTATGGACTGATTAGGAAAGACTTCAGTGAGAAAAGTGAGTTAGGCTGCTGTAGTGAGTTCAGCAACAGTCCCCAAAAGATATGTCCAAGTCCTAGTCCCCAGTATCTGTGACTGTGATAGAATTTGGAAAAAGGGTCTTTGCAGATGTAATTAAGTTACAGAGCTTGCAGTCTTCCTGGATTTAGATTCAATGACTGGTGTCCATATAAAAGAGAGAAAAGGGAGATTTGAGAGGAGGAAAAATAAGGAGAAGTCCACGTGAAGATGGAGGCGGTGACCGGAGTGATAAGGCCAGGAAGGCCAAAGATTGCCAGCCACCCCAGAGCTGGGAGAGAGGCACGGAACTGAATCCCCCTCAGAGCCTCCAGAAGGAACCAATCCTGCCAACACCTTGATTTTGGACTTCTGGCCTCCAGAACTGTGAAAGAAAAAATTTCTGTTGTTTTAAGCCACCAAGTTTGTGATTTGTTATGGCAGACTTAGGAAACCAATACAGCCTTGAAGGATGGGTTAAAAGTAAGCTGTTAGATAAAGAAAACAGAACAAAGGAACGAAAAGAACAATGTATAAGCTCATGAGGGTATCATGTGTTCCAAGGACAGGAAGAGATCTGATGAGGGAACACCAAGCGAAATACGTCAACTCGAAAGGTAGACGGCCACCAGGTTGAGAGGGGCTGAGAACCTCATGCTGTGTTAGAAACTGGAGTCATACTGAGAGCTATTTGGATGTTGTTATGGCCATCAAACTCAGGAATAAGGGAATTATCTTAGCTATTATCCTTGCTCTTACCCAGATATAGAAAAGGAAAGGAACACTTTAGTACCAGCCAGAGCCTTGGACCCAATCTCCAGACAGAAATCTAATAATCAATGTGTACCATATGGAAGCTTTCCTTCTCCTAAGCCTCAGACCAAAACAGACTCTGAGGCCGGCTCTCCCTCTGTACCCTGCCCCCACCTCCAATGCTCTTTACCACCATGTTGCAGTAAAAGCAAACTGTTAAAAGGTAAACTGAGGCACATTAAAATTTTTTTTTCAAGAATTTACTTGAGCACACGTCAATTCAAATCAGGCAGCACCAAACCAGAAGTTGTTAGGAGCGCCCCGTTGACAGGAGCAGGGGGAGAGGTTTTTATAGAGAAGACATAGAAGCAAAACAAGGAAATCATTACCTTGGCTGTAACTGAAGTGATTGCCTTATTTGGGAAAGCCTAGTTGCTGTTTGTGATTGGTTGTTCATAAGTTCCATCTTCTTGGATTCAAGTGCATTGACTTTGACTTAGGGTTTGGTTTGCTTGCTTCCTTAAGCTGCCAAGGCATTGAAGCCACCCCAGTCTAATGGCCTTCTCGTTTTTAATTACTTCAAAACCAAGCCTGCACTCTGCAGCATCACTGGAAATGAAGCCAGTGAGTCCCAGAAAGATCATGTTTACCCCTCAGTGCCTGGCACTGAGGCCCCCTGAGCCATTGTTCTGGGACCAGCTTCAAAGTAGACGAGAGAGGACATGTGAGAATGACCACACCCACTCCCCCACATGTCACTGCCCTTCTCAAACTCCACACAGGTTGCCTGTTGTAAATTTTACATTTATAAAAATACATATATACAGGGACTTCCCTGGCGGTCCAATGGTTAAGACTCCACGCTTCCAATGCAGGGGGCACAGGTCTGATCCCTGGTCAGGGAACTAAGATCCCACATACTACAGTGCAGGAAAAAAAAAAAATATATATATATATATATATATGTGTGTGTGTGTGTGTGTGTATACATGCACATATACATATACATACATACATACACATATATACATATTTATAAAGCAAATGCAATTTGCATTAATATAATTCTTTATTATTTCCTATTCATTGAAGGAACTTTTTTTCTTTTTACCTAACATCACAGTCACTTCATAACTAGCATGTACTGTGGTATCTATACAGTTGAATTCTAGGGTTTTGAACATGTTCAGCTGTTAGTAAGATACTCTCTGTCTCCTTTGACAGATCCTGTAAACTAGTTAATTGTGAAATGTTGTTTGCTCATAGCATCTCTTCATAGGTAACTGTGCAAAATAAGCTGTTTCAAATGAAAACAAGATAGACAACTATATTTTTCAGCCACAGAAGACCTCTTCAGTCTACTTACTTTGAAACGCATGATTTGCCTCAGCTGAGGTTAATTTCACTTTGACAATGTTCTTAGCCTCCAGGCCAAATGCCCCCATCATACTACCCTCAGAAATTCCACTCACACTACACCCAAGGTCCCAGAGCTTACCAGTCTGGGTTTGATCCATTTCCCAGACCAAGCTGTGTGGTATTCAGACACCCCTGATCCTCCCTCATCTGTGAGACCAGCCAGCAGAACACAGAAGCACTTGATCAGCACAAGACCTCAGAGGCAAGAGAAGTGGGTCCTCTCTGGGCCAGTTCCTAAAATTATAATGTAGAACCAAACTAAAATGGAGTCACTTATGTCAGGGACAAAATGGAGACGGTCAATGCAGGCACAGAAAGGGAAAAAAAAAACACCTCTCCTAACGGAAACATACAACTCTTCTCAGAGATCAGCAGAGGACGCCACCTAATCCCCAAATGTCAAGTCTGTTCGCACTATTTCTGGACTTCCTCGTTCCCGTGACCCAGCTACCCTGATCCAAATAAGGAAGAAGGCCACTAGGCAACCAGTCAGCTGGAAAAGCCAAATAACTAGTGCCACATTTACCCCCTAAAAATCCCTTAGTCTGTGAGCAACTCAGAACTCATTGCTCACGTAAGCCTTGAGTTTCCCAGCTTCAGGTTGAAACCCTTACAATAAATTCATCTTCCTGCTTTGTTCTATCCAGTACTCTGAGTTTGACAATAGCCTGGTTGCTGGTCCAATACAGGGAGAGCGCACGTGGTTGCCCCATACTGGTCTGTATCATCTAGATTCATCTTGCACTGACTCCTCTTCCAACTGCGCTGTTTGTATTTCTTTCATTTCTACTTCCTCATCACTATAATGTCCCCCTGAAGTTCGGAACGTCAGGGGCCAACATACTGAAATTTTCATAGCAATAAATAGTCTCCATAGTCTTTGCAGTAAAAAAAAGATCAACTCTGTTTTAGGCCCCCAACAAGCCTTTGAAAACATCCTACTTTCATATTAATTTATGTCAGGCCATAGTGAGTCAGTGGGACAATATTTCAAACATATATAGTATATGTGACACCTAATTCGCCAACTCGAGTGTGTAAGAAATCTCACATTCATTTTTCTTTTTTTAAAAAAATTGTTTATTTATTTATTTATTTTATTTTTGGCCGTGTTGGGTCTTCGTTTCTGTGCGAGGGCTTTCTCTAGTTGCGGCGAGCGGGGGCCACTCTTCATCGCGGTGCGCGGGCCTCTCACTCTCGCGGCCTCTCTTGTTGCGGAGCACAGGCTCCAGACGCGCAGGCTCAGCAATTGTGGCTCACGGGCCCAGTTGCTCCACGGCATGTGGGATCTTCCCAGACCAGGGCTTGAACCTGTGTCCCCTGCATTGGCAGGCAGATTCTCAACCACTGCGCCACTAGGGAAGCCCTATTTTTCTTTCACCCAATTCCATCATTATTTCCTTCTCCAGAGTTACATGGAAATCTGGGGAGCTTACAAGTATTGTACTTAAGAAATCAACAAAATTCATCTACTCTTCGATCCACTGTGATTCCTGCCATTATCCTCATGTCTGATTATGCAGGGCCCCTTGAAGTGGGCGGTTCCACTGCCACCATGTCGATAGAGCACAAGGGACTTCCCTCAGCCAGGAGCCCCAGAATTCAGCTTCCTGGGCCCACCAAGGGCAGTTCCTTCTGAGGTTTTGCCACTCTCTAGATGGGGGCTAGGGCTGCAGCCAAGGTTCCATCACATCATACTGCTGTTGTATCCTGGCCTCTTACCCACTGGAAGTGGGGCAAGTGCTTCCTTAATCATGCAGCTAAAATCCCTCTCATGCAATCTGATGTCTAACTTTGCTGGATCTCTGTGCTGCCCTAGAAGGAATGGGCAAAAGTACCCACCTGCCTGCTACTTCTGTCTCTGTGAATTTTCTCCAGTGGATACTGCAGTCTCAGGTCTGATGTGTGTGCTCTCTGGTTATTTGCCTTTGTTTGGCCATCACACACCCTATGCCAGAAAACGAGACGATGAATCTCTAGAGTGAAAATCACTTCATTCTTTCATGTCGGTTTTTTATTATGATACGTCAAGGCCATGCAAAAGGATTGACAGCATTCTGGACTTCGTTTAAAGTGACAGTGTGGATACATGTGTTAACTGCCACTCCTTTCTGACACCCACTGAAAAAACAGTAAAAGAAATGAAAACAGTGTAATTCCAAAATATAAAGAGAATGGGAGTGGAGACAATGAAGAAGAAGTTAACATATTTTTGAAAGATGAGAAGTAGTTAGCACAATGGTAACTGATTTACCAGAGCTGAGAAAGCATAAACCAGGACTGCAGGAAAGAGCTTCCCCCTCCCACCGTTCCTGCTGCCAAAAAAAGAAAACCTACTCAGTCAAAAAAAGAAAGAGAAGAAGGGAAAGTGGAGGCGAGGGGAGGGGAGAGAGAGAAGCACCACAGGAATTAAAGGCTTCAGGTATCTCAGAAGACAGAGTGAAATATTGGTGATCATTTGAAACTCTGTAAAAGGAGCAGTAAACCACCCATTTCCCTCCCCATGGACAAGCCAGGTAATTGCTTCTCCCAGACCACCATGGACACTGCTGGGCTTATTCTCTAAAGACACTGAGGCAGAGAGATCTTGGGCTCTGGAACACGAGGCACTGAGGAGAGGGGGTGGGGCACCTTGCTGAAAACAAGTGGACTTCCCTACCTCACTCCCCAAACACTGTCAGCTGAACTTATTTTCTTTTAATTCTGCAGACAAACTATTAGAGTAAATCCCTTGGTGGAGAAAATGAATGCTCCCCAAGAAGCTCCATAGATAATAATTTTTGAAATACTTTTGTGAATATATCTCCCAGTTGTCTCATCACTAATATAGCAGAGGTCATTATACCCAATCACCTAGACAGAATTGACATTTTGGACCCTATAATTCTTTGTTGTGGGATCTGTCCTGTACTTGATAGGATGTTTTAGCAGCATCCCTGGACTCTAGCCAGTAAAAAGGCATAGATCTTCCCCAGTGGTAACAATCACAAACATCTCCAGATGGAGGCAAATGTCCCCTAGAGGGCAAAATCACGCCCAGATGAGGACCACTGCCCTCCATTTTAAAAGCATGGTTGTAAATGCAAGAAAAAGTAGTTAAAATGTTAAGGGCTTTTATCTCTAATGAACAGAAGTGAGGGATGGGAAGAAGTGGGGCAGGGATTTGAGTCACATCGATAGATACGAAAATAGCTGTTACTATTAGTGCTAAGAAGACATAAGGTGATAATTGCCAAATGCAGAAGACAAATGATGTAAAAAACTTAAAAGAGAAAAAGCTATTTTTCTTTTGAGAATTGGGAATATCTTCATTGAAGAAGCTGTGTTTGAAAACTATCTTAAAGGGCCATAACAATTGAGAAGAGAGGAGCTAAGAAGGTGGGAGACATTTCAGGCAGAGGAATTTATGTTTAGGTGAGATAGAATACAAAAGCCAGGGAGAACAGAATCAATGTTACTGGAGTAGTTATAGGGAAACAAGGGAAAGAGTTCAGTTTCTTCAGCTAGAGGCAGAGGGCTGCACTGTTAGATGCAGTGCATGTTATGTCATGTCAAACTCTAATATTCTAGCAATTGCTGTAATCCTCAAATATTTTAAGAGGGGGATGTCAACCCAGTGTTTGGGATTAGGAGGTGTCTGTGGGGTGCTAGTCTTGTAGGGAGAATGAATGTATTAATATCCAGGTTTTTAGGAAACTACCGAGAGGAAGAGTATTGATTTAGGATGTCCTCATTATCTGAGGATAAATAATAACAAAAAAATTACATCTACTTAAAAAGAGAATATCATTTCATAGCAAATAATGAGAAAAATTTTATAAGGATATTCATAATGAGAAGAGAAACCAAAGATTATGAAATAATTTTATCACACATTTAAAAATTAGTTTATAATTACAATTAAGTTCTAACACAACAAACAAAAAATGTATTAAGGGTAGACTTTGTTTTATTTTTGGCATGATTCTTTTGATAAAGTTGTCTGAGAGTAATAAGTCAGTCTTTCATATTCAATTTTCAGATTTTTTGCAAAATGTTCCAGAGCTTCATCAGTTTTCCCAAGGGCCTCTCCTTATCCTTTGATATCCACATCATTCCCTTCTGAACCATCTATCCTGTCATCATCCTTTTTACAAGGTTTGCAATTTCATTTTGTAATCCATTTGTGTCCTATTTACATTATATATTCTGCTTGACAAAGACGCTGACCTGATGGGTGGGCTAGACACAAGTGCTAATGAGTGAAAGAATCTTTGAGATGAGACTAATTTCATAAGTGTTTAGTTCATTAGTGAGTATGTTCATATTATAATCCACTACAGCAACTGTGGGGTAACTTTCATAAGCACTTGTTTAACAAGAACTCCCTGTACCTACCACAATAGTCTTGAGCTTACATATGAAATAAAGGCTCTGTTGTCCAGGGAATGATAAAGGAGTTACTCAAATATTCTGGTTAACTGATAGCATTCGGGTTTCCTTAACCTTTAACCCACAATTCAAGGGACTAAATAGGGAGGGACAACGCCACCAGTAACAGCATGTGACCAAGAGAATGAAGCAACGGTGTCTTTCTTCTCAAATCAGAATAATACTAACTGTAGCAATTCAATATTCACTTAATGCTTAATTCCTGTGAGTGTCAAAATTTGGTACCAGTAAGTAGACTGAAGTTCGCATAAAAATATCAAATATAGGGCTTCCCTGGTGGTGCAGTGGTTGAGAATCTGCCTGCTAATGCAGGGGACGTGGGTTCGAGCCCTGGTCTGGGAAGATCCCGCATGCCGCAGAGCACCTGGGCCCGTGAGCCACAACTACTGAGCCTGCGCGTCTGGAGCCTGTGCTCCGCAACAAGAGAGGCCGCGATGGTGAGAGGCCTGCGCACCGCGATGAAGAGTGGCCCCCACTTGCCGCAACTGGAGAAAGCCCTCACACAGAAATGAAGACCCAACACAGCCAAAAAAAATAAAATAAAATAAAATAAATAAAAAATAAAAAAATATCAAATATATCTATTTGCAGAATTGTCTGTTTAGCAAAGTGACAAACAATAAAATTTGGAGTAGTTCTCCCCCACCCCAGTCATGAGTAACTTTCTCAACAGGCACATACTGACCATGGAAATAATCAGACCTGGTTACACAAATGTAAATCATTTAGACTTTAAGTTCAAAATCAGCATGAATAAAGGCACTGACCATATTCTAGCAACACAGTGACTCTTTCTCCATAAAATTCTAAATGGCCTTCAAATCCAATGTCTTTTTTTGACCTTCCCTGACATATTACTTTGTTCAACATTCATCTTTCATACTGTCTAAACTTTACTAATTTTATAATTAAGTGGTTTCGGAGTTTTAAAAAAGAACCCACACTGATAACATCCTGACCATTTCGGATGGCAATATTTCTGTACAAGTTTAAGTAGAATGATAAAAAAAACTTATTAGAACATTTCCTTCAAATCCTGAGATTAGTGAGTTTGCAAAAATAAATTCTACTTTGCAAGACTTTGCATGGAAAGCTTGGCTCATTTAAGCCTTAGAAAAGTTCATGGTTCCCTTTCAGAACTGAAGAATATGTGATTGCCTACCTAATGTTACTGAAAGAGCTGCCTAAATATCTCTGCCAGAGGTGTGCTTTATTGCCTGAAATTCCCACTTTGACAATCATTTCTTTAGATTTTAATCTTGCCTTTTTAAAATTTGTGTACTACCATTGAGAGGTGCAGAGATTATATTTTTCAAAAATAGCCACAGCCATATTTCCAGTTTTACATGCTCTTCCAGAACCTGGCAGCTCTCCATCAAGAAGTGGAACCTATTTTCCCTGTCCTTGAATTGGGCTAGGCTACCTGACCAATATAGAAGAGCAGAAGGAAAGAAGCATGACTTCTAAAACTAGCTTAGACAAGACAATATGGTTTCTGCCTGCTCTTGTCTCTCTCTGTCTCTGTCTCTTTCCCTAAGTGATCACCCTTGGAACCCTGTCTCTGTGCTGTGAGGAAGCCCAGCAGCCACATGAAAAGGTCACATGTAAGCATTCTGACCACAGCCAAAGCTGAAGTCTCAGACAGCATTAAGGACACACGTCTGAGTGAGTGAGTGAGTGACCCTTCAGAGAATTCCAGCCACCAGCCTCCAACCCACTCTAGCCAACACTAGCTGAGTGTAGATTTGTTAGTAAGTAAACGACATTATTTTACGTCACTTAGCTTTGAGAGTTTTTTATGTACCCATAGATAACCAACAGGAGTAAAACATTAATATTGGTACAGGTTAACTTTTCAGAGTAGCTAGCCATTTTGTAGTAGATATAAAAACCGTAAGAGGGACTTCCCTGGTGGTTCGGTGGTTGGGAGTCCGCCTGCCAATGCAGGGGACACGGGTTCGATCCCTGGTCTGGGAGGATCCCACATGCTGTGGAGTAACTGGGCCCGTGTGCCACAACTACTGAGCCTGCACTCTAGAGCCCGCGAGCCACAACTACTGAGCCCGTGTGCCACAACTACTGAAGCCCGCACGCCTAGAGCCTGTGCTCCACGGCAAGAGAGGCCACCACAGTGAGGGGCCCGTGCACCGCAGGGAAGAGTGGCTCCCACTTGCCACAGCTGGAGAGAGCTCACGTGCAGCAGCGAGGACCCAACGCAGCCATAAATAAATAAATAAATAAATTTATAAAAACCATGCAGGATTACAACATGAAGAGAAAAAGGAAGAAGAGAGATACTGCATCCAAGGCAAGATTTTTTTTTCTGCTTATGTCAAGTAGGCTAAAACTATAAAACTCTTAGAAGAAAATACAAGGGGAAAGTTTCTTGACATTATATTTAGCAATAATTTCTTGGACATGAAACCAAAAGTGTGGGCAACAAAATAAAAAATTGGACTGCATCAAAATGAGAAGCTATTGTGCATCAAAGCTCACTACCATCAGAGTGAAAAGGCAACCCACAGAAAGGGAGAAAATATTTGCAAATCATATATATGATAAGGGGTTAATATCCATAATATATAAAAAACACCTACAACTCAACGACAACAAAAAAAAACCTGATTAAAAAATGGACAAGGCTTCCCTGGTAGCGCAGTGGTTGAGAATCTGCCTGCCAATGCAGGGGACACAGGTTCGAGCCCTGGTCTGGGAAGATCCACATGCTCCGGAGCAACTGGGCCCGTGAGCCACAACTACTGAGCCTGCGTGTCTGGAGCCTGTGCTCCGCAACAAGAGAGGCCGCGATAGTGAGAGGCCTGCGCACCGCGATGAAGAGTGGCCCCCGCAACTAGAGAAAGCCCTCGCACAGAAACGAAGACCCAACACAGCCAAAAATAAATAAATAAATAATTAAAAAATTAAAAAATGGACAGAGGACTTGACATTTCTCCAAAGAAGATATATAAATGGTCAATAACAACATGAAAAGGCACAACATCCCTGTGAAATGGGTGTTATTGCTTTTACCCAGAAGATGGAATGGATTCTCAGACAAGTTAATAATGTTCCCAAGGTCACTCAGCTAGAGCTATCCTAAATCCAAAGAGGTCTTAAGCACTAGATTATACTCTACTAAGAAGAGCTTCTTGAGGTCCAGGATTATGGATGTACTTTGTTTCTGTATGCCCAGACCTAGGTCTTGGAAGACACCTAATAAACAACAGTTGAATTTAAAAAAGAATAAAAAGAACATGAAAAGATGCTTAACATCACTAATCATTAGGGAAATGCAAGTCAAGACCACAGAAATACCACTTCTTACCCATTAGAACGGCTCTTATAAAAAAAAAAGACAAAAGAAAAGAAAATAGCAAGTATTGGCAAGGATGTGGAGAAATTAGAACTATTGTGTGCTATTGGTAAGAACGTAAAATAGTGCAACCATTATACAAAACAGTATGGCAATTCTTCAAAAAATTATAAGTCGAATTACCAACAATCCCACTTCAATATACACAAGAAGACTTGAAAGCAGAGTCTCAAAGAAATATTTATACACCAACGTTCATAGCAGCACTATTCACAAAAGCCAAAAGATGGAAACAACCCAAATATCTACTGACATATAAATGGATAAACAAATATGGTATATACATACAAAAGACTACTACTTACTCTTATAAAGGAAAGAAATTCTGACACATGCTACAACATGAATGATCCTTGAGGACATTATGCTAAGCGAAAGAAGCCAGTCACAAAAAGACAAATACTGTATGGTTCCATTTACATGAAACACTTAGAATAGTCAAATTTATAGCCAAAAAGTAGTATGGCAGTTGCCAGGAGCTGGGGAAGAGGGTACGGGAGTTATTGCTGGGTACAGAGTTTCAGTTTGGGAAGATGAAAAAGTTCTGGAGCTGGATGGTGGTGATGGTTGCACAACAATGTAAAAGTACTTAATGCCACTGAACTGTAGACTTAAAAATGGTTAAAATGTGGGCTTCCCAGGTGGCGCAGTGGTTAAGAATCCGCCTGCCAATGTAGTGGACACGGGTTCGAGCCCTGGTCCAGGAAAATCCCACATGCTGCAGAGCAACTAAGCCTGTGCACCACAACTACTGAGCCTGCGCTCTAGAGCCCGTGTGCCACAACTATTGAGCCCGCGTGCCTAGAGCCCGTGCTCCCCAACAAGAGAAGCCACCGCAATGAGAAGCCTGTGCACCGCAACAAAGAGTAGCCCCCTCTCACGGCAACTAAAGAAAGCCCACATGGCAACGAAGACCCAATGCAGCCCCCCAAATAAACTTCCTCCTTCTAGAACTTGCAATCTCTTTAAAAAAAAAAAATGGTTAAAATGTAAGTTTTATATTATGTATATATTACCACAATAAAAAAAATTGGGCAAAGGCTTTGAACATTTTTCCAAAGAAGACATTAAAATGACCAATAAGCAAATGAAAAGATGCTCAACATCGTTAGTTAATAGGTAAAAGCAAACCAAAACTATGAAATACCTACTAGGACGGCAATCATCAAAACAACAGATAATAACAAGTGTTGACAAGGATGTGGAGAAATTGGAACCCTTACCTATTGCTGGTGGGAATGTACAGTGGTGCAGCTACTTTAGAAAATAGTTTGGCAGTTACTCAGAATGTTAAATATAGAGCTACCACATGACCATCAATTCCACTGCTAGGTAAATACCCAACAGAAATGAAAGTATATGTCCATACAAAAACACGTGCATGAATGCAGCATTATTCATAATTGCCAAAAAATAGAAACAACCCTGCTATGTGTCCCCTTATAATTCGTATGCTGAAGCCCTAACGCTCAATGTGAGGGGATTTGGAGGTGGGAGTCTCTGGGAGGTAATCAGGTTTGCATGATGCCATGAGAGTGGGGCCCACTTAATGGGATTAGAGAGTTCTCTCTCTCCTTCCCCCGCCACCCCACCATTGAGGATACAGCCAGAAGGTAGCTATATGCACACCAGGAAGAGGGTCCTCACCAGGAACCAAGTCTGCCAGCACCTTAATCTCGGATTTCTCAGTCTCCAGAACTATGAGAAATAAATATCCGTTGTTTAAGCCATCCAGTCAATGGTATTTTGTTATAGCAGCCTGAGCTGACTAAGACAAATCCAAATGCCCATAAACTGTAGAAAAGATACACAAAATTTGGTATATTCATACAATGGAATATTATTTAAAAGGAATGAAATGCTGATACATGCCACAACATGGAAGAACCTAGAAAACATTATGCTAAGTGAAAGAAGCCAATTGCAAAGGACCGCATATCCTAAGATTCCATTTATATGAAATGTCCAGAATAGGCAAATATATAGAGACAGAAAGTAACTTATTGATGGCCTAGAGCTGGGGAATTGAGAGAAGAGAATGAAGAATGACTGCTAATGAATATGGTGTTTCTTTGGGGGTGAAATGGTCTAAACCTAGATTGTGGTGATGGTTGCACAACTCTATGAATATAATAAAATCCATTGAATTGTACACTTTGGGTGTATGCGAATTAAAATCCTGATAAAAATATTCAAAAAGTTTTAAAAATCACTCTGAGAGAAGAAATGATATATATGGTCACTTACGGAAGGCACATACATGTGAGAAGGAATTATATATTCAAAAACAAACACTTATGTCCATAGATTCATTAAATTCCTTTTAGTAATGATCTCACATTGGAGGTAGGAAAAGGGTAGCAGGTGTGCCTTTTGTGTGGATATCTTTCTGTAGAGTATTGGTATGATGACCTCTCCTTGGAAGAAAGGGGATTATAGTCATACTGGCTATGAAAACACCTTTTGCTTGAAATGTACAATGAATCAGAGATAAGTCTGTATGAAACATCTTTTTTTTTCAATATACAATGAATCAAGAGTAAATGTGTAAGTGTAATAAAATGTCTGATTAGAAGGATGTCCTCAAATATTACCAAATTCTGTTACTCAACATTATATAAATTTTTTGAGCCTTGTGGGATGATGGACTGTGGGTGGGAGAGGCCAGAAGAACTGAGACTCTGTATTCCACAGAGGACATTTCATTTGCATCAGTACTGACAAGATGTCCCTATTCATTCTCCTGTTTTAAAAAAATGAAAACTTGGAACCACAATAATAATTAATTCACGGCCCAAGAGAGGTTCTTAACATCACATTCCTCACAAGCAATTTCATAATAGGCTCTTTCCTTTTTCAGGTTCTTATTGTTAAGGGGTTTGTGCGTTAGGGAGTATTTGAATAAGCTAGCCCTTAATTTCTCAAGATAGTCCAAAAGTTATTGTGAAATGACCACCTAAAAATTAACAATAGTGAAGTCTAAGACAGAGTTTCGTTGAATAGAGGAAAGTACAATCAAGCAATGAAATTGTGAAATTCAGGATAAAATAGCATTCTTTAGTCCATGAACTTAAAATCATTTTCATAAACACATGCCATCAAAAAAAAAGCATTTCTGGAGAAGTAATTCCAGAAGGGAATGTGGGATGTTCAATGGGGAAAAATAGGAGGACGAAAAGTCCTGCCAAGTGACCCTGAATAAAATCATTTAACCTCTCTGGCCTTACCGTTCTCCCCAAGAAAATATGGATCACAATCTGTTATGGACTGAATCGTGTCCCCCCCAAATTCATATCTGACTATATTTGGAAATAGGGCCTGTAAAGGGATAATTAAAGTTAAATGAAGCCATAAAGGTGGGTCCCTAAGCCGATATGACTATTGTCCTTATAAGAAGAGGAAGAGACACCAGGAAGATGCAGATACAGAGAAAAGTCCACGTGAGGACACAGCGAGGAGGCGGCCACATGCAAGCCAAGGCAAGGTCTGAGAAGAACCCTAACCTACCGTCTCATCGATCTTGGACTTCAGACTCCAGACTGTGAGAAAACAAATTTCTGTTGTTTAAGGCAGCCAGTCTGTGGTATTTTGTGATGGCAGCCCTAGCAAACTAACACACAACCTATGCCCTGACAATCTGGCAAGGATTTTAGGGAGTTTGAGAAAATATATGTGAAAATCCTTGGTAAACTATGAAGTTTACTAAAAATAGAAGATTTTTATCTTGATGGGAATTATCATACACTTTCATACGTAAAGGAGAGTCCGCTTAAGGAAAATGCTTCACAGAAGAAAGACTAAGGAAAAACCTAAAACATTGGTTTATGTTTGTTAGTTGATTTGTACTAGCAACTCCTCCCAGTTTATGAGGTCTTATATCTGGCATAGTAGGAGATGAATTCCCACTTTAAAGTGAAAACAACTGGAAGACTAACTTATTATTGTAAGTAAAAAAAGAGCAAAGACCTTGGTAACATTGCTTCATTTAAATACACTTAGTAATTGATGTCAGCAGTATCGTGGGTTGCAATTTATTTATCTCACAGAAGGTTACTTATTTCTGCAGATAATAATATCTAACATTTATTAAGTCCTTACATATGCTACTTCTGAGTATTAGTTCAATTAATTAAACCTCTGATGTAGTACTGTTATTATTTTCCCAATTAAAATATGAAAATATTGAGGGTGGGAGATAGTAACTGGGGAAAATGAGACCCAGACTGTAGTCTGTCCCTTCATGCACTGCTTTTAGTTATTAAAAATTCTTCTACAAGGCCAGGATTGACAGGAAATGTGTTATAGAAAAATCTATATCAATGCTATTTGGCAGTATTACTTATCACATCCACATATTTCCATGCTCACACACATTTATGGTTGTATGATGTAAATATATGTATATTTCCATTAAAAATAGAAACCTCCATAATGTGCCTAAAGTTTTTATTCTATTTGAGTTCAATCTATGTATGGCTGACTTCCAACAAAAGCTAGATATTTAAGGCTTGAGCAAATGGATGCCTTGTTCTATCATATTTTAACTACATATGGGTACATAAAATGCATGTTTTTATTTATTACTTTTACTTCAACACTGATATAAAGCTCCTAAAGCTGGCAAGCCAGAATATTTTAAATCAAGAGGAGTGCTTTGGATAATCTGAAACTGGAAATCCTGAATATAAAATAGCTATAGAAAACATAAACATTTATAAAGCATGTAGTGATATTTCTTAACACCTATTTAGAGAATTTTAGGCATGCTAAACACATATAATTTCTGCCCCTTTGTGTTGTTCACTTCCATTGTAGTCTGTGAGTATTTGACTATATAGAAGCTTCTATAACAATACAGCTGACAGAATGCAAATTGACTAGTGTCATCTGAGAACTTAGATTGTTCTAGCCGTCAGATCCTTCTTTTTCTCTGCTGGCTCTTTCTGGTCATTACTTAAACATGCACAAGTCTAGCTCATCTTTGAAAAGCAAAATATCTCTCTCAACACCATGTCATTACTTAAACATGCACAAGTCATTACTTAACTTAAACATGCACAAGTCTAGCTCATCTTTGAAAAGCAAAATATCTCTCTCAACACCATGTCCACTCTCTGTCCAGGGTCTCTATCCCTCTTGCAGTCCAGCCCCTTGCAAGAGTGGGTCACACATTCATTGATTTCATTTTCTTTCTTTGTTGTTCATACTTCATTTTATCCTCTTTGCAGCATCAGACACTGGTGCTCACTCTCTCCTTGAAACACTTTCTCTTGACTCCTGTAACATGCCTTCTCCTTCTAGATCCCTTCAGAGACTCCTGTTCCCTAGACTCTCTCCTCAGGCTTCTCTTACCACCTTCAATTGTCCCTGACTGATCTCCTTCCATGATTCAATCACCTCCCATATTCTGATGAGTCCCAAACTTATCAGTAGCACCAAATGTTTCTCTGGATGCCTTTGGACATCTCCACCTGGAGTTCCCTCAGGCATCTCTAGGTCAACGTCTTCCCCTACAAACTTGGTCTTTTTCCTGTATTCCCTGAACTTAGCACATAAATAGACTCTCCATTCAACTTTTTGCCTGAACCAGAAATTTGAACAGTATTCTTGACTCTGCCTTCATCCTGATCCTCCAACCAATCAAATCTAATCAGTCACCACAATCCATCAGCTCAACCTCCTAAGGTCCCTTGAATCCATCTCCTTCCCATTCCCACTCTCACTCCCTCAGTTCAATCTTCTGATTTTTTCCTAGGTTAAGGCAGTGGCCTCTAAAACTGCTCTTCCGACTCCACTCTTGGCCCCCTCTTCCCACTCTTCACACTGATGCCAAATGGTCATTTTAAATCACAAATCCAGTTGTGACATTCCCTTTAAATTCCATGGTTGGTTCCCCAAAGCCTATAAAGTCCAAAATTCCAATAATGGTATATATGGTATACCTGGTCCTTCAGGATAAGCAATTGCTTCTTTCCCCACCTCACTGCTAGACTCCCCCACCTCCAACACCCTCCATGCTTTAGCCAGAGTCATCTATATTTCATTTACAGAAATCAACTTAGTCTCTCTTTCCTCTGTGCCTTTGCACATACTGTTGCTTTTGTCTGGAATGCCCTTTGCACCAACCTCTTCACTTGGCTGCATCAAAACTCAGATCACGAGTTAAAGAGTTAAAAGGCTAAAGAAATGAGGAAAGTGGTGACCTCAAGCAAGGAACGCTGACCTAGAGAACAAAAGTTCAGACCTATGAGATCCCTAAGGGACAAAAAAGCTAGATTAGAAAGTACTTCATTTCCCAAAACTCAACTCTGTCAAAATCTTTTGTAAACGGGTGGGGGGGGGGTGGTGGGGGGGGGTGGGTGTGTCTGCATGTACTTTTGTGAGGAAGGTTAGCAGTACAGGCAGAGACCTAAATAAGGAAGGGAACTATTATCCCTCCCCATTCCCTCCTTCTCCTACCAAAGCAGCAGACCCCAGAGACACCTTCAGTGTGGGCTTCAGAGTAGAAAGAGATGCACCTGGAGAATGACCCAGCTGATCCTTCCAACCTCTATCTTCACAAAAAACAATAGCCAACACACCCTATGGCCCAAAATCGTAACATTTTCAATCCGGGACTACAAAACACAATGGTTTGGCACCTAGAAAGTTCTCAATAAATATTTGTTGAATGATGGGACAAACAGAAAGTAAATAGGCAACATGGGCAAAATGTTGATGATTATTGAAGTTGGGTAGTGAGTTTAAAAGGTTCCAAAATAAAAACTTGTTTTTAAACGCTGTAAAATCCAAATTCAAGTTATGTGTTAAGAATATTTAGTAAACAGTAAAAAGTAGTTGCTAAACAGGAGATATACAAGATATTCCTCATTTCTGAAGATAATAATAATATCAGAGTTGTTAGAGGACTAAATAAGATCATGCGTGTTTAAGTTCAGCACACAGCCTGGCACTTGGGAAATATATAACAAATGCAAACTCTTTTCATTATTGGCTGATCTTGGCTTTGAGCCCTGTACTCAACAGAGTCTATGGCCATTAGATTAAATGCTAGCAAGTGGGAGATCTCCGTCTAATGTCTCCCAGTGCCTTTATATAGCAGTGGTTACTTGACAAAGTTTATTTTTCCACTGAATATAGTAACACCTCAATTAATTGGAAAGGATTACGGTTACTTTATCAGAGACAGCTAGAATCTCTGAAGGGCAAGATATACCTGACATTACTAATCTGTTTTCTATGTATCCTTTTCCCTGCCTCCCCATCACCACCCAAACTATACACAATTTCTCTGCTATCCCAGGGGCTAATGAAGACTCCAAAAAGCCACAGCCAAGCAAGTTCTCTTCTAAGACAGAGCAGATGCACTAGAGAACAGTTGGAGAGGTAGAGGGGGCCATAATTAGTTCCAGGAAGGATCAGGAAGTAGAGGGGAAGAGACTGAGCTGAGATCTTCTGGATCCTCACTTTTCCAGCCCTCATCACAGTTGGACAAGCCCACATCCAAAAGTTCTGGACATTTGTCAGGGAGCCTCAACAGAGGGTGAGGTGCAAAGACTCCTCCAGTCTCTAGGATGGAAACAGCACCAATGAGGAATTTCCCTGGTCGGGGCAGCATTTGACAAGCCACCACTGTTATACCTGCTTGTTATAATTTTTGCTGCTCAAGGCACTTCTATAATCCACAATGTAGAGAATATGATTAAATCTTTCTGTTACTGCCTTGGATTCTTGCCCAGCCTCGAGGCCATTATTCTGAGCTTCAGTTCTTGCTGCACTTAACTGCTGATTGAGAAGAAAGTGTGAAGATGGCAGCTGAATATATCACTGAGCCTAGAAAATACCCTGGAAGTCAGTCCTTTGAAAGATTCCTGATAGACTCATTACTAAATCTGTAAGTCTTTAAAAATAAATCACAATTAACAAAAGGCTCATTTTTTTTCTTTTACAATAGTATATAATTGAGTCTTACATTTGCACACTTTGCTAATTAGGACTTTAAAATTATTTAAATGATAGTCTGTATTCTAATATTATGGAATAAAAATGCCAGTGGAGGTGAGGGGAAGGAGAAAAGGTAAAAAATGTCCATTTGATTTGATTTGTATTGAATCAATGTTTCTTCAGTTCTATAGAAACAATTTTTTTCATGCAGGTAATTTCAGATTTTAATAAAAAGTAATAAGATCCTAACGTAAGAGAAAACATTTTTATTACATAAACAATGATATATTACCTAAAGCTGCTTGTGAAAATTTTAAGTATAAAAAAGGCACATAAATTAATAAATTAATACACATGGGACTTCCCTGGTGGTCCAGTGGTAAAGAATCCACCTTACAATGCAGGTGACCTGGGTTCGATCCCTGGTCAAGGAACTAAGATCCCACATGCCATGGGGCAACTAAGCCTGCGTGCCACAACTACTGAGCTCACACGCCTCAACTAGAGAGAGAAAACCCACACACCACAACTAGAGAGAAGCCCGGGCACCACAACGAAGAGCCCATGCACCGCAACAAAAAATCCGGCATGCCACAACTAAGACCCAACGCAGCCAAAAATAAATTAATTAAATAAATAAATAAATAAATCTTAAAAAAAAAGAAATTAATACACACAATTTAGATACTTTCATTAGTGTTAAGTAAACAACTCCAATACTCCGATTCTAGAAGACTAATTCTGACAATAGATAAAACAGAATTAAATGTATGTTAAGCAAGACATTTCAAAAGAAATGTTAGTAATTTAATAGTAAAGGCTACCATTTATCAAGTACTTACTGGGCTCTGGGCACAATGCCTACCTCTTTAGGTACTCTGCATTATTTAATCCTCTCAATAACCCTGTGAATAAGGTACTTTTACTTCCTATTTTTTAATATAAGAAAAGAAACTCAATGCGATTAAAAACTTGCTAAAAGTCGTGTACCTAGTTAGTAGCCTGTGACTTGAAAATAAATCAGTTTATATTGTCCACAAAACTACACGATCCACAAGGACAGGAACCAGTATATTCTGTCCTCCACTGGCACATACTACGTGTTCAACAAATAGTGAAAGAGTGCATGTGTACATACCTATATTCCTAATTTTGTTACTAATTTTGTTCCTTTGTTACTAAAGGAGAAACGTACATTTGTAAACTCACACATTATTGTAAAAAGAACTTTTTAAATGGTTTTTTTTTTTTTTTTTTTTTTTTTTTTAAATCCATTACTTTTATAGCTACTTTATTTATTTCTTTTATTTTTGGCTGTGTTGGGTCTTCAGTTCGTGCGAGGGCTTTCTCCAGTTACAGCAAGTGGGGGCCACTCTTCATCGCGGTACGGGGACCGCTCTTCATCGCGGTGCGCGGGCCTTTCACTATCGCGGCCCCTCCCGTTGCGGGGCACAGGCTCCAGACGCGCAGGCTCAGCAGTTGTGGCTCACGGGCCCAGCCGCTCCGCGGCATGTGGGATCTTCCCAGACCAGGGCTCGAACCCGTGTCCCCTGCACCAGCAGGCAGACTCTCAACCACTGCGCCACCAGGGAAGCCCTTTAAATGGTTTTAATTGCCCATTTATATTCATTACGTGAGTTCTTCCTCAAGGGTGACCAAGGCCTCTTCCCCATTTGAAATGCAGAGGTTTGACAAACTGACCTAGTGATGTGGGTAAGATAATATTTTGGGGCATTAACTTTTTCTCTCAGGTTTTCCCTTCCCCTTTCTCTCCACAACTCTGCCCCCATTTCAGGGCTTGGTTCTGTGTCACTGCCTCAGGGAAGCACCCGGCAGGGCAAACAGCAAACATGCCAGCAAATCTTTCAGATTTTCATTTTTTCAAAGCCCAGGTAGCCACTAACCAGGAAGAGACCGTGAGAACAGAGACGTCAAAGTACAGTCCACCAGAACTGATAACCAATTCCTTGTTCACCACCAGAACTGATAACCAATTCCTTGTTCACCAATCCTCAGGCCCTTTTAATGTAGACCCTTCCCATTTGTGACAATAGGGAAAGAAAGAGGGAAGGAGTGAGTCCAGGAAGGCTTCAAGCTAATTATTTTTCCACTTATCAGGCAAAGGCTCACAATCAGAGATTAAGTTCATGGACAGCAAGTAAAAAAACTAATATTGCTTCACACACGGATCTGTGAACTCAGATTCATAAGCACTACAATTATTTTTGTCTACTTATTCCTCCTGAGTCAACCACACACCTTTCATTTTAAGCCGATGAAGAACTACCAACTTTTCTATTTCTAATTTGTTCAAAAATCAAATTCAGGAAATTGGTAGGAGACCAAGAATGTACGTAGCCCAACTCCACCCTTTGATAAACTACACAAAAAAGCAAAACAAGGCAAGGAACAAGTGATTTCCAAAGCTCACAGGGAGAAACTTCTGGAAATTTAATAAACCACATCCTAGAAAATCCACCACCTCTCCAACTGCAATGAAAAATCAGGCCTTTACTTTTTTTTTTGTTTTGGAATCAGACACTGTATTTTTAGAGAGAGCAGAAGCACTCTACTAAACCGAACGGAACGAAAACTCCCAGTACATTCTGGAACGATATTCTGGCCAATCCGCCTGCCAGCAGAGGCCTTACCGGGCCTGGGTTGGTGCGCGCAGCGTTTAGCTCTCCCTCCTCTTCATTGAAGACACTTGGAGAAATCCTCCAATGAGAGACGCCTAGAGGTAGGGGGCGTGGTCTCAAGGGGCGGAGAATTTGACTCCGGGATTGTGAAAAGCGTGTGCTGATTGGCCGGACTTCTTCCCTCTACGGACCAACCCTCTTTGGACCGCAGGAGCCATCCATCATAAGACTTACACCAATCAGCGGCGAAAATGCCTCCCATGTGCCCCCTCCCACCGCAGCGAGAAAACCCCGCCCTCCAATATATTACTCAGGCGGCGAGGCGCTGCCCCTTCGGTTCCGAGCTGACCCCGAGGAGGGCAGAGTCGTCTCGGCGGCGCTGTAGAGACCTCCACCCAAGACAGCTCCCCCTCCCCGGGCCTTTCCCGTCTTGCCCGCGAGCCCTCTCGCCTCGTAGGCCTCTCGGTTCTAATATCTTGGGGTGAGGTGAGAGCAGGCCCGGGGAGGGTGGTTACCGCTGAGGAGCTGCAGTCGCAATCAAGGTGAGCTCGGATTTCGGGGTTGACCTCGGAGTGCGGGTAAGGAGCAGGGTTGCGGGGCGCGGGGTGAGGGGTAGGTCTCGAGCCCTTTTCCTCGGTTAGTTCTCCCCGAGGAACAAGTTCAGGCTAGTACGAGCATGGAGGGGCGGGGCCAGATCCTACCTCCTGAGACGTCTTAGTGTCTTATGGGCCGGCTCCCAGGCACCAGCCCAGGGGCCAAAGAGTTGGACCCCTGAAGTTTGCGGTTCTCCATCTGCCCACCCTTTCCGTCGCGCAACCCTAAGGATTCTTTCTGCCTTCCTGTCGTTCGGTTGTTGGGGGGGAGGGACCGTCCGTGTGTCCAGGGCTTAGCCTGTGCCCGGAACAGGCACATAGTAGATGTTCAGTATTGTCTTAAATTAATGAAACTCCCAGATTCCTCTTGCAGGCTGGATTACCTCCCGCCCCCACTGCGTGCGCCCATAACTGCCTTTAAGCTTCCTTTCCTAACATCAATAAAAGTTAACAGTTACTGAGCAGTGAGTGCCAAGCACTATGCTAAACTCTTTAGTTGAATCATCTTGGTTAATCTTCACAGCCATTCAAAGAGGCAGATATTGCCTCATTTTACAGACTAGAAATAAGCTCATTAATATTGCCCAGTGTTTATTAGGCCCCTACTGTATGTGCTAAGTACCTGTGTACCTAGATGATCTCATTCATTCCACACAAGTGTCTATGAAATAGGTAATAACCTTATACCCACTTTACAGATTAGGAATTGAGGACTAAGAAAAATTTACTAACTTTAACAGTTCACATTGTTAATAAATGGCAGAATACATGCTACCATCTAATTTCAAAGTTTGGGCATGAAGATTTGCATTTTTTTTCTTCGAAAAGGCATGGCTCCTGCCCTCTAGGAACTCACAATTTAGGATGTGACCAACTGGTTGGGGAGGGGGAGAATAACAGATGGCATTTTGCAGTGACTTAGATTCACTAATAGCATTGAGGGAGGGGAAACTTGTGTTATAATGCACCTGGCACAACACAAGGCCGGAAGGGCTGTTCTTTCACTCCTTTCTGGGCTTTGTTCTATATATAGATGATAGAGGTAGTGACAACAACTGACTCTCAGAAACTGCTACACCAGCTGAATGCCCTGTTGGAACAGGAGTTGAGATGTCAGCCAAAGGTCTGCGGCTTGAGACTAATTGAATCTGCACACGATAATGGCCTTAGAATGACTGCAAGACTGAGGGACTTTGAAGTAAAAGATCTCCTTAGTCTAACTCAGTTCTTTGGCTTTGACACGGAGACATTTTCTCTAGCTGTGAATTTACTGGACAGATTCCTGTCTAAAATGAAGGTACGTCTAAAGCTACATTACCCTATTTCGTGGTTTTGTTCAGTGTGTTTTGGAGGTGGTATTGCTAGCTTTGGGCTGGTATTCATAACTTGACCTTTTTTGTTTTCAGCAAGTAGCCAAAACATTATGGTAATTCTGTGTACTACAGCACTGATGAAATCCTAGCTTTTAATTAAGAGTGATGCATCATTTATTCGACTTACCTTCTGACACTGAAAAATAGTCTAATATCAAACAATTGCAGAGTCTCCCAGTAGGAGAGTTGGCTGTTGTTTTTAAAAGTCTTTTTTGATAGGTTGGGTGTTTTCATTTATTTACTGTTGTTTCTAAATTTTAAGAAATGTGTTAGAGGCAGAATGCTAGATTGTCAGTTAAGAATTAGACTATATTTCTTTTCTTTTTTTCGTTTTTGTTGATACTGTCAACCACCTGGTCAATAGAGTATATTTCTTGATCTCTATTCATATAGAATAAAGTTCTAATTGTTTTAGCCTTAAATTTACCCAAGTCGTGCTTATGCTTGTCATTTCCAGCCTAAGTTTGCATGCAATAGAGAGAGAGTATCTTCTGAAGGAGCATTTATACATAGTTATTTCCCTGTATTGGATAAGCAGGACATCTGTGTAGCTTTCAGAGCTTAATTGTTAAAAATACATCTGACTTCTCTGTGTGCCAGTGGTCATTGGTAGATAATGAAATAATGTGACAGTTAAAATGCAACTCATCTTTTAGTCCTCAGTACCTAACAGAATGCATCATATATGGGAGGAACTCAATGTGTACTGAATGGTTCAAGAAACTTTTTCAATAGCCTAATTAAACAACTCTTTAGACACCATGTGCAGGCACTCCCTTTGACTATAAATGTTACATAGATGAATGACATACATCTATCCCTTAAGTGTATTATAATCTTAGTGGCAGTAATGTTTGCACTGATAACTATTATATAGTACAAGGAATAATAAGAAAAATGATTACATTATACCTCAAAAGAGGCATAAATGTATTGCTGAAGGGGTTCTGAGAAGAGGAGAGCACAAATACTGGTAAAGGCTTCTTAAAGTTTCCGTTGAGCAGAACTTAAAGTGGACAGAATTTTGACTGTGACAAATTTTGTAGACATTCAGAAAATGATGAATAAATTTAAAATATTGGTAGTGAATAGAGCTTTACAGGCAGAGTAAACAGTATGTGCTATAGTATTTAAAAACATTTTACATGTGTTACTACAAAGAAAACAGCCTGGAAAAACACAACATTCTGGAAAGAAATTTTGTGCGTAAGCTGTAAGGTATTTCAGTTCTCATATAAGCCTTTGACCTAGTAGCTTATTGCTTATCGTTCTGCAGTGATTTAAACAAACCAAAAGAAGTAAGAATTGTCATGTGCTGAAGCCACACATTATACTGAAACTTACTCTGTTTACTCAAAAATTGGTTCCAAGTGGGTACATATGGTTAAGAGGCTACAGTTGAGGTATCAGTGGATCTTGTTAAGTCCTTCACAGCTGAGAAATATACCTCAAAGATACATTTTCTTTTTTTTTTTAATTTATTTATTTATGGCTGTGTTGGGTCTTCGTTTCTGTGTGAGGGCTTTCTCTAGTTGCGGCAAGCAGGGGCCACTCTTCATCGCAATGCGTGGGCCTCTCACTGTCGCAGCCTCTCTTGTTGCGGAGCACAGGCTCCAGACGCGCAGGCTCAGTAATTGTGGCTCACGGGCCCAGTTGCTCCGCGGCATGTGGGATCCTCCCAGACCAGGGCTCGAACCCGTGTGCCCTGCATTGGCAGGCAGATTCTCAACCACTGCGCCACCAGGGAAGCCCCAAAGATACATTTTCGAAGTGATGGGTTGAGTTCTAGATTATCCTTTATGTTTTTTTAACTGAAATAAGGTAAAGACATGGACTTACTGTCTTTTTAGGTACAGCCCAAGCACCTTGGGTGTGTTGGACTGAGCTGCTTCTATTTGGCTGTAAAATCAATAGAAGAGGAAAGGAATGTCCCATTGGCAACTGACTTGATCCGAATAAGCCAGTATAGGTTCACGGTTTCAGACTTGATGAGAATGGAAAAGATTGTGTTGGAGAAGGTGTGTTGGAAAGTCAAAGCTACTACTGCCTTTCAGTTTCTACAACTCTATTATTCACTCCTTCAAGAGAACTTGCCATATGAAAGGTATGTGATCTTTGTTTTTAACAAAGCAGATTTGGAAATCAGAATGATATTGTCCGGATGTTACATAAAATCAATATCCTGGGAGAATTCCAATCAAAATAAGTAAAATGACAGCTAAGCTCCTTGAGTTTCACTTCACTCTCCAGCAGAAGTGAGAAGACTTTCAGTCAAAAGTACCTTCTTGAAGTCTGTGAATTCTTAAGATGGACATTTCAACTTTTTTTTAAATTATGTTTTCCATTTATAGACTAGTTAACTTATAGAACCTAGTAGGTAAGCATCTAACACAGATTTATGGAAAAAGGAACTTCAGATTCAAAAATAGATTTATTAAAATGAAAAGAAACCTTGGGAGTTGTAGCACGATACTTTTTTTTTTGGCCCAAATCAGTTAAAATTCATATATGGTATCCTTAAGAAGTTAATGTTTCTGAAGGAAGGGAAATTCTTTACTTCAAATAATTCACTTTCTATGGTAAGTGTGCATAAACTTCACTTTAAAATTGACTTTTCTAAAAATTTCTTTTGACTTGATATAAAATTATCTATATAAAATTGATTTCATTTTCTTTTTAAAGGAGGAATAGCCTTAATTTTGAAAGACTAGAAGCTCAACTTAAGGCATGCTACTGCAGGATCATATTTTCTAAAGCAAAGGTAAATATTTTATGAAGATTAAACCTATTTATATACCTACTTTTATATTCAGCATTTACTTTAAAATTTATCTCTTTTAGCCATCTGTGTTGGCATTGTCTATCATTGCCTTGGAGATCCAGGCACAGAAGTGTGTAGAGTTAACAGAAGGAGTAGAATGTCTTCAGAAACATTCCAAGGTATGTACAGGTCATAGCCTAAATCCTGTTCACAGCTGTAAAAGAAACTAAACCACTTGTTCCTAAAGTAAAATGAGATGTCCTGTGTTTATTTGAAACTTAAGTAGCTTATCCTCAAATTTTTTTGACGAGGAAACACACGTTAATAAGATTACAATTATTACTATAATTAAATATACTGTAGGACTTTTATTTTAAGGAATATATTTTTTTAATTTATGCACAGATCAATGGCAGAGATTTGACTTTCTGGCAAGAGCTCGTATCCAAGTGTTTAACTGAATATTCATCAAACAAGTGTTCCAAACCAAATGTTCAGAAGTTGAAATGGATTGTTTCTGGGCGTACTGCACGGCAACTGAAGCATAGTTACTACAGAATAACCCACCTTCCAACGATTCCTGAATTGGTCCCTTAATTGGTAAATTTGGTTCATAGTTTTTCTCCATGTAGAGAAACTTTTCTAATGCTATAGTTTTCTTCTGCAACTCAAGAATTTAAATCTGCATTATTTTCAAAATAAACAAAATGGAATTGGACTAGCAGAGGGGAAAATGACTTCACTGATCTAGTCAGCTAGTATTTGAGGGCATTTACTGCATTCAAGGTACAACACCCTAAGAGTAAGGAATCCTCTTAACCTTTGATATATATGTTAGCCATTTCATTAAATTTTCAGCTTAAAAAGCAGCATCCTTAATAACCTGAACTTTAAAAGTAGCACTAAAATAGCATTTTTTTTTTCAATTTCACATCATTTTCCTATATGTAGACTTAGGCTTTGGCTCATTTAAAGTTACACAAGCCTGAGTAAGGGAACAGGACCAAAAGTTTGAACCATACATTGAACTAATTTGAGACTGTTAGCTTATTAGCAAAATCAGTATGAACTTGGGTATTGTACTTAAAAAGTAAGTTGTGACAGGTGGTCTCTACATTGAGTTTCTAGAAACTGCCAGGATGTCTCAACTGTATAGTGTATCATTATACATCTCAACTGTATGTGTATCATTGCTATAGTAGTTGAACACTGGAAAGTATTTACATGCATAAAAAAATGTAAGCCTCCTCACAAGTATATGATATACACCCTTGCCATCTAAGTTTAATTCATGTTGGTGATTTCTTTCTTCCTACTCAAAACTAAATATTAACATAGAACACATCTACATAAGACGTGATTATGAATCTTAGATATTTTAACAGGTAGTAATATTTGTGTTTGGCAGACTTCTGATAACTTCATTTTTTTATTTATTAAATAGGATTCTTACAGCAACAAAAAACTCTTCTGAAGCCTTTCTCCACAATCCTGAGCTGTGGATTCCATAATGTTATAACGGATTTAAGCTGTGAAGCCTCAAAACATCACAAGTAGATTAACATTGGTGTTCTCAGATTTGGGAAAACTGCCTAATTAACATTACCCTATAGTGGAATTACTCACATTTGAATTCACCTGTGAAGCATACAAATCAAAGCTAACCAGCATAAATGTGAAATGCTAATGACAAGCCTGGGAAGGTAAACTGTGAATCTTCATTTCTAACATTGATCCAACTTTCTGTATTGGGTCAATATATTGTATTTTAGGTGGTGTTAAAAATGGTAACCTACTTAATTTAAATTTAAACTTTAAATTTAAATATGAGGTTTACATCAAAACCACCACTTCACAAATGCACTTTTAAGGCATAATAAGGGTCAGTATTCTAGGCAGTGAAAATGGTTTCTTGGCACTCATAATGCAAGTAATATATAATCCAGAGATGTGGACTTTATTGCTACATGGGACTCACATTTAAATTTGAGGGCATTTTATATAAAGCAAAACTACAGACCTATTAATTTCAGCATATTAAGTTATCTTTAATATTTTTCTATTAAACAGGTGATGTTTTATATCCATGATTTAAAAAGTTTTATACAAAATTTACTGCCTCAGTCTAGTCCCATCAAGAAAATTAGAAAATTAGTTTTTATTGTAGTAGTAACTCAAAACCAATTAACGTCACTCTGAAAACTTTCTGATTTAACACTCCAGAAGTTTTTACTAAGCACTGTTTTTATGAAACTGTCATTGCTTCTAATTTAGAATTTTGCTTAAAAGGGAGAGAATATACTTTCATTAATTGCCCCTACTGTGCCAAAAGAAAGTATTAAGAAAGGTAAGTAGGCATCTTCATAATTATAAGGTTGCTGAGGTAGTGTTCAGGATTTCAGTGAACCTAAGGAGATCTGTGTTAAAGTGTTATAAACAGTTAGTGGAATGTGTAGCCTGAATCCATCCAGGATGCCTGTACCCAAATTTGAAATCATGTTATGGAGAGATATGCGTTGGAAAATAAACCAAAGAACCACAGTGTATCTTATACTTTTGTAAACCATGTTTTATGGATAACTTTCCAGTTTTCCCAAAAGACTGATAAATTTCAATATTTTGAATACATCAGTGTTAATTTTGAGTTGGCAGAGGTACCCTAACCAACTACCATTATGTTTTGGTACTAAGGGATATACCTTTTAATAAAGTTACTGAAATGCATTCCTTTGCTGGGTGGTTTTCTATTTGTTTCTCTTCTAATTTAATTAACTATTTTGGCACTGTGATAATAGAACCACAATAAAAAGCTGTCTTCACTCACTATATTTAAATTTAGCACTAAAGATGCATGGTAGGAGAAACACAATTTCTTATAAGAGTATGGCTATTACCTAATGGACACTTTCCTTTCTAATGGTTTTTTAAAGATAGACACAAGATGATGACAATTAAATATGCTTAATATGCATTTAAAAGTCGGTGTTTATACACTATTGGTCGCTTTTATTATTTAGATTCATCACTACTATGGCTATCCATAATACAAATTCACCATCAGATTCAGCCCACCTGAAGTTCTGTGCAACCCTATTATCTAATTAAACAGTATTCCAGCAGGTGGTTGTTAATCTGCTTAGAACACTGGTTAATTATTATTGGAACTCAAACAATATATGACTTTGAACTGTTCATGTTTAAACTAACAAGATATAAAGTAGACACTGTACGGAATTACTGATGAAAGAAAAACTTTTATAAAAGAAGGTTCCTTTGGTATTTGACTCAGGTTAGATATATTTAATAATCCCTCTTTTCGCAAGTGTTGTTTTTAAAAAGGGACCTGAACCTTCTATGTATTGCTAATTATGTGACATACTTTCTAAAAACTAGACATTTCTGATCTAACATTTGTGGTTAACCATGATAAGTTTTTACTGTCAGGTACTATTGTCAGATGTTTTAGATGAATCATCTCATGTAATCCTTAATCCTACAAATTGAATGAGATTATCCCAATTTACAAATGAACCAGAGCCAAGGAACAGGTAAGTGATGAGCCCAAGGTCATACATCTGTACTTGGATGTGGGATTCAATCCAGGCAATTCTGACTCGGAGGCTATGCTCTTAACCTCTCTGCACATTACTTCCCAATACAGATTAAATGGACTCATGTGAAATTGTATCAAAATTACCAGGAATAAAGAGGGATATTAAAAATGATAAAAGAATCAATTCACCAAGACATGACAATCTTAAATATGTATGCACCTAACATCAGAGCTTAAAAATACAAGAAGTAAAAACAGCAGTGAAAGGAGAAATGAACAAACCTTCAATTACAGTTGGAGACTTAAACACTCCACTCAGTAATGTATAGAACTACTAGAAAATCAGCAAGGACATAGAAGGACTGAAAAATACCAACAACCAAATAAAAAATCATTTACAACAGCTCCAGAAAATGAACACTTAGGAATAAATCTAACAACAGATGTACAGGTTCTATAAGCTGAAAACCATAAATGCTGATGATCTAAATCAAAGAGGTGCTAAATGAAGATGCCCCATGTTCATGGATCAGAAGACATGCTATTCCAGTGGAAACTCCAACAGGACTTTTTGTGATACAGACTAGCTGATTCTAAACTTTACACGGAAAGGCAAAGAAAATTAACACAGCCAACACAATTCTGAAGAATTAAGTTAAAGGAATCACTCTACCCAATTTTAAGACTTGCTTTAAAGCTACAGTTGTCAAGGCAGTGTGGTATTGGTGAAGGGAAAGACACATAGATCAATGGAACAGAATACTGAGACCAAAAACAGACCCATATAAATAGCAATTGATTTTTGAGAAAAGTGCAAAAACAATTTAATGGAGAATGAATAGCCTTTTCAACAAATGATTTTGAAACAACTGGACATCCATATGCAAAAAAATAAACCACCTATATTTCACAGCTCCTACAAAAAATAAAATAGGTCACAGATCTAAATGTAAAAGATAAAATTATAAAACTTTTAGAAGAAAATACTGGGAAAAAGTCCTCATAACCTGGGATTACAAAATTCTTAGACATGACACCAAAAGCATGATGAATTAAACTACATCAAAATTAACATTCATGCTTCAAAAGTCACCATCAAGAAAGTGAAAAAACATACATAAAAGGAGAAAATATATGCAAATCACATATCTGATAAAGGACTTTTGTGCAGAATATATAAAGAACTCTCACGTCTCAATAATAAAAAGGCAGATAACCCATTAAAAAATGGGCAAAGGATCTGAATAGACATTTCTCCAAGGAAGATACACAAATGGTCAATAAGTACAAGAAAAGATGCTCAACATTAATTAGCGATCAGAGAAATGTAAATCAAAACCACAATGTGATACAAGTCCATATTCACTAGGATGGCTAGGATCAAAAAGCCACATAACACGTTAGCAAAGATGTGGAGAAACTGGAACTCTCATATACTGCTGGTGGGAATGTAAAATGGTGTAGCCACTTTGCAAAACAATCTAGCAGTTCCTCAAATGATTAAAGTTTCCATAAAACTTGAAATTCCACTCCTAAGTAAGAAATGAAAATACAGATGCACACAAAAATTTGTACTTGAATGTTTATAGCAGAATTATTCACAGTAGCCAAAAGGTGGAAACTTCCCAGATGTCCATCAACTGGCAAATGGATAAATATGTGGTAGTCATAAATGGAGTATTATTTAGCCAGCCAAAAAGAATGAAGCACTGAGACATACTAGAACATGGATGAACTTCTAAAACATTATGCTAAGTCAAAGAAACCAGAAACAAAAGACCACACTATGATTCCAGGTACATGAAATATCCAGAACAGAGAAATCTATGTAATGGAAAGTAAATTATTGGTTGCTTCAGGGGGTTGGGTGTCTGTAGGTGGTTGGGTGGGGTGATAGTTAAAAAGTATGGATTTGGTGGGGGTGTTTTTCTGAGGTGATGAAAATTAAAGTTGACGATGGTGATGGTTGAACTTAATGTGACTATCCTAAAAACCACTGAATTATACACTTTAAATGAGTAAAATGTATGGTATGTGAATTATCTCAAAGCTATGTTTTTAAAAAGATTATATATGATTCTATTTAAATGAAGATCTTGAAAGAAAAATATTGAGGCACAGACTAAATCAGTGGACTCCAGGGTTTGAGGCTAGGAGTAGGGTGTGACTATAAAGAGAAAGCATGAAGGAGTTTTTGGGCTGACTGAACCGGTCAATTTCCTGATTTTGGAGGTGTTTACACATATCTTTACATAACTTAAAATTCACAAAACTACAAACAAAAAAAGTTGATTTTACTGTATGTTTATTCAAAATATTAAAAATTTTTAATGTCACACAGATAAGCCAATTAAAAGAAAAAAGCCTCTTCCCCAACAATTCATTCCTAAAGTATTGGGTAAAATGAACATCATAGGTATCTGGCCAAAGGGTGTGGTTGGGCTGCAGTGGCCCAGAGTGGGGCATTAGGATCCAAGTAGGTGAGGCAGGCTATCTCTGCTTGGCATAGGGTTTTGGAGCCTGAGCAGAGTGAGAAAGGTATTCGCATGGGAAGATGACCTAGAATAGTGAACCAAATATATTAAGGATAATAGGGATCAGGTATCTCACTGTTGAAAGGAGTTTTATACAAAGGGAGAGAGCAAAAATGAACCCCATGGGATCAAAAATGAAAGTTTAAGTGTGAACTCATGGTTTTCAATATATACATAAATATAAACATACAAATGTAAATATATGCATAATAAACACACACCAACAGCACCTACTAACACATAGAACCTGGCTTCTAAACACCATTCTTCACTAGAGAACCAGGGCTCCTGGGAAAAATGGCTGAATCTTGGGCTAGGGTAGGGAAAGCAATAATAAGTCTGGTATAGCTTATGCCAGAGAATAAGAAATTGCTCAAATAATGATGGGGACATGTCAAAAGGGCATAGAAGCCACCTACAATGACCTTCCACTGGCCAAATCCAGAAAAAATTTTGAGGATCAAAGTAATGGGAATAATAGATTTTAACCCAATGAATAAAGTGGAAATCATGAGTATATATAGATAAATTTAAAGTTTGATAAGAAACAAGGTGGTACTTTGAAACTACATCACACAAAATACTTAACCATAAACATGAAAAGAATAGCTTTATAGTGGAGAAGACTGACAGACACCACTTAATCAGTGATCTAAGTACAGTCGTCCCTCACTATCCACAGGGTATTGGTTCCAGCATCCCCCTTGGACACCAAAATCCACAGATGCTCAATAATATGACACAGTATTTGCATATAACCTACCCACATCCTATCCCACAATACTTTAAATCATCTCTAGATTACTTATAATACCTAATACAATGTAAATGCTATGTAAATAGTTGTAAACAACATAAATGCCATGTAACTAGTTGCCTGTTGCAAGGCAAATTCAAGTTTTGCTTTCTGGAAGTTTCTGGATTTTTTTTTTTTTTTTTTTTTTTTACTATTTTCTATCCTCGGTTGAATCTGAGAATTTGAAACCCACAGATATGGCAGGCCAACAGTAAACACTATCAGAAAAAGGACAAATTGAAACTAATAACTTAGGATACAGAGAGACCACAGCATCACTCCTGCAACAGTCCTGTCAAAGATTCATAACCTGATTCTAATCGTGAAGAAACATCAAACAAAATTCACAATGACAGAGATGTACAAAACTAGCCTGTCATCTTCAAAAGAGCCAAGGCTGTAAAAGTCAAGGTTAAAATGAAGACGTGTTCCAGTCTGAAGCAGACTAAAGACCCTGATATTAAAGGCAAGGCATGGGGAATTCCCTAGCGGGCCAGTGGTTAGGACCTAGCACATTTTCACTGACGGCGGCCCAAGTTCAATCCCTGGTCAGGGAACTAAGATCCCACAAGATATGTGGCACGGCAAAAAAAAAAAAAATAAAGGCAAGGCATGATTCTGACTGGACCCTTTTGCTATGAAGAACGTTATTGGGACAATAAACTTGAATGGAATGAAGGTCCAAGGATTAGGTGGTCATAATGCGTCAATGCTACTTTCCTGATTTTCATGATTGTATTGTAGCTATGTAGCAGCACGTCCTTCGAAGGAAATACACACTAAGGTACTCAGAGGTGATGGGGCATCAAGTTATCAACTTACACACAAACCTGAAGAGTCAGGAAGAAAACAATTCTGTGTACCTTACTTGTAACTTTTCAATACATTTAAGACTCTTTAAAATATTTAAAATTAGAAAGGACATAAAAAGGATGAAGTAAAACTTCAAGACAATTCTTACCTATATGTCTGGATCACTGGAGATCAAAATGTCGTCACTGACTTATAACCATTGACTATAATTTGTTTTTGTCACTAACAAAGGATTCACCCAATAACCATATTCACCTCACCAATTCTCTTTTGCACTAATCTATTCTTATTGATAGGTTTTTAACTATTTTTCAATTTCTTGACTTAAAGGCATCTCTCAAGGAATAATATACTAATTCAGAAAATTTCAGTAACTCTTAAAATTAACTTAGAATATATCTGTGGATTGTTTTTTCCTTTCTGAAAATTTTTTTCAGTAATACAATTTCCTTGTATGAACTGGTACACTTAGACAAAGAGGTACACAATTCCTATTTGGAAAAGTTTATTGAACATTATTCCTGCATCACACTTATTGAAAGAAAAACTTAATTTTCCCTGATGGCACCCTGTCATTTCACATGATCTATACCCTAAAGATTTTTGTATTAAAAATACAGGTTAAATATGAAATTAGTAAAATGCAGCATATAAAACTTCATGCTGAGCAAAAACAAGTCCAAAAAAAAAGTTACCGTATATCAACAGAATAGTTCCTACAGTATTTAAGATGTTTCCTATGTAACTCATATTTGAATGCAATTTTTAGAACCATATTTAAATATATTTTGCAATTTGTTAACTGTAGACATTCACATTTTTCTTCCACCACATAATCTGTTCCTTTGATTAAGTTGGTAACATCTGCTAGGATCCACAAAATGCAGCAAGAAGATGGCAGTTATTTCTCAAGATTTGAGAAATCTGGTCCACCTTTAGTGTAGTTTCCTGAGATTTCTGCTCCACTGAAGTCAAAACCAGGATTCTGAAAAATATGAAAAAAAAAATTATAAAACTTACAAGGAAAAATATAAGTAACCCAAAAGGAAAATGGTAAAAAGATATAAACCAGCAATTGACAAAAAAGGAAATCTGAATGGACAATAAACATGTGAAAAGATATCAAACCTCACTGTAATCACCAAAGTGGAACCTAAAACTATGAGGTACTTTTTCAACTTTCATATTTACAAATATTTAGAAGATCAATATGCATACTATAATGTTGACAAGTGTATGGGCAAACATATACTTTACCATCAGTGTATAAACAGATTTTTAATAACTAGCATTTTTTGAGAGCTTATTACATGCCAGGCAGGGTTCTAAGAGCTATATATATTTTAAAATACTCAATCCTCACGACAATCTTATGGAGTAAGTACTACCTCAGGCTTCAGTATTTTTAGAGACATTTCATTTATTCAACAAACATCTATTGAGTTCCTACTGTTTAGAAGACACCATGAGAGGCATGTGGAATTTAAGAATGAACAAAATAGACAAAGATCCATGTTCTGGTGGAGATTACATTCTAACAGGAGGAGACAAATAATAAACCCTAAATTACCTAGAGCAGGGGTCAGCAAGCTTTTCTGTAAAGAGCCAGGTAGTAAATACTTTAAGCTTTGAAGGTCATATAGTGTCATAACTACTTAATTCTGCTGTGGCTATATGAAAGACAATACACAAACAAATGAGCATAGCTGTGTTCCAGTAAAACTTTCCTTCAAAAACAGGCAGTGGGCTAGATTTGACCAGTGGCCATAGTTTGCCAACCCCAGATCTAGTGTGTTAAAAATTCCTAAGTGCTATAGTATAGGAAGAAAAAATAAAAAAAAGAAAGTAGGGCAAGTAAGGAAAATGAGGAGATTAGAGTATTTAAATAGAATGATCAAAGTATGCTTCATTGAGAAATGACTTGAAAACAGTAAAGAAATTAGCTAAGCTTTGGGAGAAGACCATTGCAGTCAAAAGGCCAGGCATGTTTAATGAACAGCAAAAAGGCCAGTATGGCTAGAGCAGAATGAATGAGGGGGGCAGTAGTAGGAGAGGAGGTCAGAGACACCATGGAGGACCAGATCAATTAGCGCCTTGTAAAAGACTTTGTCTTCTACTTGAGTGAAAGAGTTCTGAGAAGTGATATAATCTGACATGCATTTTTAAAAGGACTGCTCTAACTGCTATTTTCAGAAGACGGTAGCTTGGCAACGGTAGAGGTAAAGAGAACAATTAAAAGGTCATTAGAGTAACCCAGGCAAGACGTTAGAGGTGTTCCAGGTGAGAGTGGTAGTAGAGTTGGTGGTGATGAGTGGTCAAATCCTGAATATATCTAGAAGGCCATGCCAGTAAGGTTTCCTGACAATTGGATAGGGTGTGAGAGACAGAGGAATGGAGGATGACTCCCCAGATTTTTTTTGGGGGGGGGGATGGGGGGATTTATTCTCTTGAGGTAGAAATACATCATAAATGACACAGTTGACGGTTTACAACACACACCATGACAAGAATGGATGGACCAGCCGCGGCCCTGATCCTGCACAGGGAATCAGTCGCTCCTCCCCGATTACAAGTAGGAAGGTCCACCTCCTCCAGGAAGCCTGCCGTGACTGCTCAACCCCGGGGGGAAGCTGCCTGGAACCCACGGATAGCTGACCCCATGGACACCAGAACGTATAAGCCGGGATCATTTCTCTTCGGCAACATCACTGTGGCAAGAGGAAGACCCTCCAGCTGGAAACCCTGAGTCCTACCACTTCTAGCCTCTTAGTTCCATCTGCAGGACAGGTTGGTGAGCCACGCAGTAAACATGGACTAGGAAAGAACTGGGAACAGAGCAGCCCTCTGGTTGCCAGTGTTTGGAGAGCAAGTTGTGACTATGGACAGTCCAGGTGTCTGACTGGTATCTTTATTAGTCACCTAAGGCCTTCGGTAATCAGTCATTAGAGTTATGCATCCGTCACGGCATCCACGATAATGAACCACTTTGGTTCCCCCAGGTGCTGATGATATGGCAATGGTGATGTTGGTGATACATAAATAAGCAGCGAATAAGAGTGAATACAGAGCTCTATGCTTCTTGTACCATATGTCTTACTTGGGCTCTAGTAACTATATGATGTAAGAAGGGTGTGTATTATTCTGCAGGGAAGAACACTGAGGCTCATAGAAGCATGTGGGTCGTATGTGCGTCAAAGTTCTCACAACTAGTAAGTGACAGAGATGATCTTTTCTTTCCCCAGCCAAGAAATGCAGGTCTGCAAAGCGCTGTCTACCATGGCAGCATCAACCCAGGAGATGTTAAGTGGGCCGAATATCGTTGTCCACACTGGGGGAACCTGCTGGGCTCTGAAACACCCCTGGCACTGGATGACGTCAGCTTTTCTTAAAGCAAACATGGGAACCCTGGTCCTCCTCCACCTCCTTGGGAAGCTGAGTGAGCCCAGGGCCTCTGCCAGACCTCGAAGGATGGTCATGCTGCCCTCCCTTCTCCATCCTTCAGCCTGCACACACGTGCTGGGCACGGGACCACCAGGCACAGAGCAGACCAGAAGTGTGGTAGGAAAAGAGCGCCAAGCTGGAGGCCAAAGTCCGCAGCAGATCGCAAAGCAGCCACATACCAGCTGTGTGGTCCTGGGTCAGCGCCTTCCGCTCTGGCACTAGTTCCCTCATCCATAAAGGAGGGAATTACACTGGATATTCTCTTGCATTCTTCCAGTTTTGTCATTGAGGGAGTCTACAATGGCTCCAGTGCTCTTTGGGCTCTGCTTGCACCTTCCAGAAGCCCACCCAGTGGAGGTTGCTAAGATGACATCCTCTTACTTGTGCTGGCTGTGGATTTCTTTCCGATGCTCATACTTTTTGGAAAGGTGTGGCGTGGAAGGTGGGGAGAGCTGGCAGGTTGGGGTCACCAGGGGTTCATGCAGATGTTGTAATTTTGCACCTGGGTTTCTGACTTGGCTTGTAGTTGCTTCCAGGGCTGAGGTGGCTGAACCAGCAACAAAACAACCAAGCCCGGGGCTGAAAATTCAGTTATGGAATCCAACTGGAGGGAGGATGGGAATATGGTAAGCAGGAAAATCACTGCTTTCATGCCATGGGGGCAGGGGGAAGGCATAGACAGACAGAAGAGGCACAGCATCTCAGTCAGTTTGGGCTGCTATAACAGATTACCATGGACTTGGTGGCTTAAATAACAAATTTGTTTTTCACTGTTCTAGAGGCTGGGAAGTCCAACGTCAAGGTGCCAGCAGATCTCACATCTGGTGGGAACCTGCTTCCTGGTTTTCAGATGGCCATCTTCTTGTTGTGTCCTCACATGACAGAGAGCAGAGAGAGAGCACCCCAGATTTTTTTAATCTGAACACCCAGTTTCCATCACGTGAGATGAGAAGGCCATAGGTAGGACAAATGTGGGAGGGAAATTAGGGAGTTCACATTGGACATGTTGAGTTTGACATGTCTATTAGACAGAAAAGTGAAGATGTTAAATAGGCAGCTGGATATGCAAGTCCAACATTCAGGAGAAAAGTCCAGGCCAGAGACATACGTTTGGGAATCACCATCATATAGATGGAAATTATCCATCAAAACTTTAACAGTGGTTTGATCCAGTAATAATTCTCCCATATATCTATCTTAAAGGAAAACTTGAATATTTTCAGAGATGAAAGTACAAACTGTTTGAAATAGACACAAACAGAGAAATCTAAATCTCATCAAAGAGGAACAGCTAAATAATAATGATACACTCAAACTAGGGAACACTCTAAAGCAGTTAAAAGTAATGAATTTTATCTGTATGTACTAGTAGGGAAAGAAACCGAAGACATTTTTTTTTTTTTTTTTGGCTGCACTGGGTCTTAGTTGCAGCACTCGGCATCTTTGTTGCGGCATGTTTAGTTGCGGCATGAAGGCTCTTAGTTGTGGCATGAGGACTTCTTAGTTGAGGTATGCAAATCCATATATGGAAAGGCCAGTCATTTTTCTAACCATTTAACTTAAAAAATTTCTTTGAAGAATTTTAGTAATTTTTTAAAACCACATTTGAGTTTTAATTTCAAATAATAATTATTCTATGAGCTTAAGATGTTTAACTATACATATTCATACATTCATCTGACTTACTTCTTTCTGGAATCTCTCTAATGTAAGTTTTCTCTGCATTTGGTCTTGCACCCAAGGATCAGCTGCATATCCAGATTCTAGAAGAGAAGTCCAACAATTTGCCGCATCTCTCTTTGTCTTTGTAAGAACAATACGGACCATTTTTCTATCCTCTAAACAAACAAAAATCACAAAGAAATCAGAGTTAATCATTAATTTGTATTTTCAAAAATCATTAGGGAGGGCTTCCCTAGTGGCGCAGTGGTTAGGAATCCGCCTGCCAATGCAGGGGACACGGGTTCGTGCCCCGGTCCGGGAAGATCCCACATGCCGCGGAGCAGCTATGCCCGTTAGTCACAATTACTGAGCCTGCGCGTCTGGAGCCTGTGCTCCGCAACGGGAGAGGCCGCGACAGTGAGAGGCCCGTGCACCACGATGAAGAGTGGCCCCTGCTCGCCGCAACTGGAAAAAGCCCTTGCACAGAAACGAAGACCCAACACAGCCATAAATAAATAAATAAATAAATAAATTTATTAAAAAAAAAAAATCATTAGGCAATCTTGACGTACAATTGTTTTCAATACATGTCTTTTACTATATCTTCCAAAGCTGCAAATCTACAGCAGGGGGAAACATACTAATTTCCAAGACAAAATTAATTTTTAAAAAGATTCTAAGAAATATAATAGATTACCCTTACCCAGAGTCCACGTTCCCTCATCAGCTATTGTAGAATCAAAGAGTTTGCCCTGAAAAATAAACATGAGTACTAAAAATAAAGAAATTCCATTAATTTTCATAAAGTTTTCATGATTTAAGACTTACCTTACTTCCCATCTAATCCACATATAATTACTTAATTTGTTTAGAGTAGGGAGATCAAATTTTATACCATTTCAACACACCGATAGGTGCTCAACCCTAAGTTCCCTCCTAGCGAGTGAAACAGAACCTAGTTTACACTACGGAATATATACTACGACAAAGAACACAGGGCTCTCTACAGAAAGATAAGGGCTCCTTAATTTTTAGAAAATGAAGAAATACTACTGATCACTGGTTGGCCAAATGTGAAGTTAATATCTGAAATGCTTTAACTTTACCAACTATAATAAACTACAAGAAGAGCTATCCTATGGATATTAAGAAGAAATGATGTCTTTTAAAATAAACTTTTAAAAAACTAAAAACAGAACTACCATACAACCCAGTCCCATTACTGGGCATATACCCTGAGAAAACTGTAATTCAAAAAGAGTCATGTACCACAATGTTCACTGCAGCTCTATTTACAGTAGCCAAGACATGGAAGCAACCTAAGTGTCCATCAACAAATGAATGGATAAAGAAGATGTGGCACATATATACAATGGAATATTACTCAGCCATAAAAAGAAACGAAATTGAGTTATTTGTAGTGAGGTGGATGGACCTAGAGTCTGTCATACAGAGTGAAGTAAGTCAGAAAGAGAAAAACAAATACTGTATGCTAACACATATATATGGAATCTAAAAAAAATAAAAAAATAAAAATGGTTCTGAAGAATCTAGAGGCAGGACAGGAATAAAGACGCAGATATAGAGACTGGACTTGAGGACATGGGGAGAGGGAAGGGTAAGCTGGGACAAAGTGAGACGGAGTGGCATGGACATATATACACTACCAAATGTAAAATAGACAGCTAGTGGGAAGCAGTGCATAGCACAGGGAGATCAGCTCAGTGCTTTGTGACGACCTAGAGGGGTGTTTTTGTTATAAAGCTTTGTTATAAAGCAGAAACTAACACACCACTGTAAAGCAATTATACTGCAATAAAGATGTTAAGAAAAATAAAATAAAATAAATAAATAAATAAAACTGGTTCAATCTCTTTGTAGGGCAATTTAGCATTAAAAAAATTTTAAAGCACATACTGCACATCTGAGGTCAGATGAGTTGTCACTGATTTTTCAGAAACGTGTTTTAAGAAAGAACTAAGCAAAATATAAGTTTAAAAGAGAATGCATCTGCTAAAATCCATTTTGACTTGTTGTAGGAAATGAAATTAAAATGTCACATTAAAAAAAGAAAACACATTCTTTTCATGTCAATACCAGTGGAAAAAAATCCTACTTGTCTAAAATCCTAGAGTTAGAGTTATTGCTAAATTCCCTAAGCTATTGCAAATTAACTAAATTTACTAAAGTAAATTTGACATGTAATATTAAATCACCGTTCAGTAAACCGCACAAAATTGCACAACTATTCAGAAAGGTCATCAAGATCCAAGCTGACATAAATCAATGTCTTCCACATGAATCTTCCTTTTCTCTGAGGCACTCAAAACCCTTTCATATAAAATAACTAACACGTAGTGTGAGCTTATTACATACCAGTCACTACTTACTCCAAGCTCTTCACTCACCATGCTATGCTCAAAACAATCCTGAGAAAGGTATTATAATTACCCCCACTTTGTGGATGAAGGCTTAAACAATGAATAATCTCTTGCCCAAGGTTACAAAACTGGAAAAATGACAAAGCCAAGTATCTTACCAAGCAGTATCCCTTGACCATTACACAACACTGCCATCAAATATCTTGGGCATCTAATCTGAGAAAGAAATCTAACTTCAACTTAACTGAATTTAACTATAAATTTTAACAAGGAAAAAATGGGTACCAGATCCAAAGGGTACTGATGAGAATAAAAGGGATATTATTTTCTTCACGACCTCTTGACACTGCTTAACCACTCCACAAACGAGCAGAATTTTTCTAATTTCAGATGAGAAAATAAATCACCTGACATCACCTTCGAATCCTCATCCTGACATCTTTATCCTTTATTTTCATCTTTATTTTCTTATAACTCCCTAAATATTTATTAGTTTAATTATGACTCCCTACAAGAGCATAACCTCTCTTGAGTGTGGGAACATTATCTGGCTCGTTCACCGCTGTACTACTAGCACCGAGATCAGTGCCTGGAAGAAAGTATAAGTACCGTAAGTATTTGTTCTTTCAACGATCTAGTTAAGCAGTTCTCAGCTGAGGACCCGCAGAGAAACAAAACAAACAGCTTCATTTGGCTTAGAAACAAAGCCAGGAAAAGTGGCGTACTCAAAATTCCCACCTCAACTCAGGACTGGCCCTGAGGGTGGGGTCTCCGCAGACCAGTCTTTCCAAGGAAACTATGAACTCTAGCACTCAGAGATTTGAGGGGGCCGGGAAGAAACTGAGCACAAGCCCCAACCTGCCGCTACCTTGAGGATCTCGCGGCCCCCCACGGCCAGCGCCACATGCCGGCTCTGCAGGCCGCACTGAATATCCTGGGCGCGAGTGCCTGGCGGCACCTGAACTTCAATGAACACCTCCTCCAAGGTCTGGTACCACTGGCCCCAAGGTGTTGCGCACGGAACCACCCCACTGCGCTCCTCAAACGGGGCTGACATACTCCAGTCGCCTCCCGGCCGCGGTTGCACCGAGCGAGCCGAGCGCACGCACGGAATCTCCGCGTTCGAGCCACACCCCGGCTTCTCCGCTCGGGTCACTGCACATGCGCAGGAAGGTAACCTGAAGTCTCCGCTCGTGTTCGTTTTTCCTTTTCAGGGGCCATTTAGGACGCTGGCAGGACCCAGGTTTAACGAACTGAAATCCGGAAAAGTTTACATCCAAGGAACGATGGGAGACGGCTGGAACCAGTAAAGTCAGAATTCATTACACTGCCACCAATATGACGTCAAAAGCGACTGAAAATTCTTTGATGCGAACTGCGCTTGCGCAAATGCTGCTGGTGCGTAGTTAAAATTGAGTAACGCCAGTAGGGGTTGGGCCCGTGCGGAGGGGGGAGGGGCGAGAGGAGACAGTAATAGTCTCCTATTGGATGGTAACCTAAACAGATCACCTAATTGGACGCTGCAAGAACCGAGTACGCATGCTCTATGGATGTTCCCGTCCTGGATTGGTGTGCCCAAGACTTTGGCTTTCCGATTGGTTAAAGTTGGGTGGGCGGGGAATAAGCAGGGAGATTTGAATTTGAAGCGAATAGGGCCTAACAAGCCGCCGGAAGTTGCCGAGGAGCACCTTAGAAACCTTCGGTTTTGTGCAGCTGGTCGTCAGCATGTCCTTTTCTAAGGCGCCCCTGAAACGATTCAATGACCCTTCTGGTGCGTACGGGGAAGGGATCTGGGGGACAGAAGATGCTCTCACGCCCCTTGCCCCTCTTGGTTCCCTTCATCAGAGGCAAATAGAAGGCGATTTTTAGGGCTGGGATGGGGCTCACTTAATTGATTCATTTTCCTGAAACACATGCTAAGGTTTTACTACATGCCAAGCACTATTCAGAATGATAAGTTTACAACAGCGAGCGAAGCAAAATCCCTGCTCCATGAAGCTTACCTTCAATTGGGGAATGCAGCCAATAAACAGTGCTGTGGAGAAACTAAAGCAGAGGGAAGGGAATAGGAATTAGGAAGCATTGATAGCTATTTGTTGCTCAAGTCCGAAGGCCTCACTGTTAAAAAAAAAAATATATATATATATATATATATATATATATATATATATATATATATATATATTTACTGTTGCTTTTGGTTTGAACTTGTGGATTTCTTTTGGATATCCCATTCAGGCGTAAAAGAAGGAAGACTGGTAAAGGCAGTTTATGGGTGTAAAATTATGGCAGTAGCACTTACTGAAAACACTATAGATGAAGTAATGGGAGCTAATTTTGACAGTACCCCAGGCACCACACTAAGTCTTTACATAGATTATTAGTTCTATTTTATTTCCCCCAAATCCCTATTATTCATTATTTTATTGATAAAGAGATGGAGACTATTTGCTAAATGTTACACAATCCAAACTGTCAGAACTGGGGCTTGAAACCAGGCCTCCACGAACCCATCCTGTGCTCCTAACCACTGCGGTGCAAAAGCACAATAACGATGAAGCCTTCCATGTGGTTGGTAAGGCATTCATCATTTAGTGACTACTCACTGTATGCAGGGACTATGCTAAGGTCTCCCCTACTAGATCTGGTTTATTCTTGCCAACAGCCAGGTGAGGCAGGTACTGATATTGTCCTCATTTTACAGCTGAGGACACTAAGGGGTTTTGTAACTGTACCGAGCAGCCTGTAAGTGACAGAGCTTAATATCAAAGCTCATGATTTGTCCTTTATAATGTACACTTTTAACAGTCACTCATTACACCTTAATTTCTATTAGCTAAAATGCAAATGGAAAAGACCTCTGCTCACAAAGGAAGGCCAAGGGAGCAAATGCATCAGCACAAGAATATTTTTTAATTAGAAGAGTCAAGAACCATATAATTTTCCAGACATTCAAAGAACCTACTCTAAGTTCTGTCAGCAGTGTGTCTTTTAAGGAGATTTGTTTGTTTGCTTGCTTTATAATAGATCAAACTGCTTTTTCCAATTACACAAAATTTCAGGCTCATAGTTTCAAGAGTAATAAATTACCATTTATTTGATGCTGTGTGTGTGTGTGTGTGTGTGTGTGTGTGTGTGTGTGTGGCACTGTAGTGATTTCTCGTATTACTCCAGAAATCCTAAGAACCAAAGTGTGAGGTAGATACTATTTTTTATTCCTGTTTCGTGAATGAAGAATCAGTCTCAAATAGAAATAACTTCCCAGGGGTCTTAAAGCTAGACTGGAAAAGGAGAGAGCATAATGTTCTTATTCATCATCTTCTCGCTATGACTGCAAAGTACCTGGCATATAGTATTATCTATTGATTGGCAGGCAAAGCTGGATTTGAACATCCATCTAGCTGATTACTATACAAAACTCTATTCCCAATCCCACATCCCAAGTAACTTTCTGTTTTCTTTGCCACACTGCCAAACCCTGAGCTAAATACTGAGGAAATGGACATGATTGAGACTGTCCCTAACTTCAAGCAGTTTTGTCTAAGGAGGGAGATGGATAAGTACACTATTATAACCCATTGCAAAACTGCAAGAAGTTCTGTGATAGTAACAGTATGCGTAGGCTGCTGTGGAATGGAAGTTCCTAGCTTGATTTGGGGATTTGGAGAAAACTGGAAGAGGCGACCTCCAGGCTGAGATCTAAAGTAAGTAAGAGCTGGATCTCAAGTCAGCTTTGCATAAGCACTCTGAAATGCCTTCGATTTGGGACTCCAGTTACATGAGGTTATACAGTATAAATTGCTGCAACATAGAAATATAGTCTAGTGTAGTTTGTACTTTGCATAACATGGCTTTATAAATTTTCTGGTGTAATGATATTAGAGATGGATCGTCACTAAATTTTTATTCCAAGCTAAATCTTGAGGGCTGGACATTTTTAGTAACTTCATTTCTAAAATCTGGTGATAGTTACCTCAGTGAATCTCTCTGAGTAGAGTTGATTCCAAATATTTTATTTCTTATATTCAATCCTTAATAACAAAGCTGTATTGCTTGTTCTGACACAGTGTTCATCCCAAAACTGTCTTTGTTGTTTTGCTCAGTTGTCTGTGTTCCTTTGACCCAACTGAAATAAAGGTCATTTGGGAAGATAATGATATTGTTCTTCACAGAGAAACCTAATATCAAATGGGTGCTATTTTTACATTTGAAAACAAAGGAAGCAATTTTTTTTAAAATTTTATTGGAGTATAGTTGATTTACAGTGTTGTGTTAGTTTCAAGTGTACAGCATAGTGATTCAGTTATACATACACATATATTCATTCTTTTTTAGATTCTTTTCCCATATAGGTTATTACAGAATATTGAGCAGAGTTTCATGTGCTATACAGTAGGTCTTGTTGGTTATCTATTTTATATAGATATGTATGTGTGTATATGTTAATCCCAAGCTCCTAATTTATCCCTCCTCCCCATGTTTCCCTTTTGGTAACCATAACTTTGTTTTTGAAATCTGTGAGTCTTTTTCTGTTTTGTAAATAAGTTCATTTATATCATTTTTTTAAATTAGAAAAAGAAGGAATTTATTAATAGTATTTTTACATTTATATTACTCACTTTACTATGACTCTTTTTTTAACTGAAGTATAGTTGATTTACAATATTGTGTTAGTTTCAGGTGTACAGCAAAGTGATTCAATTATATTTTTTTCAGATTATTTTCTATTATAGGTTATTATAAGATATTGAATATAATTCCCTGTGCTACACAGGAGATCCTTGTTGCTTATCTGTTTTATGTGTAGTAGTTTGTATGTGTTAATCCCATACACTTAATTTGTCCCTCCCCCCTTGCTCCCCTTTGGTATCCATAAGTTTGTTTCCCATGTCTGTGAGTCTGTGTCTGCTTTGCATATATATTCATTTGTATTAATTTTTAGATTCCACATATAAATATCATATAATATTTGTAAGACATGTTTTTAACTTAAGATCATAAGTCACATTAGATGAGATTTTAATATTTTATGTTTCCTCTAGGATGTGCACCATCTCCAGGTGCTTATGATGTTAAAACTTCAGAAGTATTAAAGGGACCAGTATCCTTTCGGAAGTCACAAAGGTTTAAAAACCAAAAAGGTAATTGATCCCAATATAAAATAATGGTTATATGATCTTGTAAATTTTGAAGTTAAGAAAACAGAATTTAAATTTAAAGATGCTGTAGTATCTCTAAAAATGTGAAGCTACACCTATATTTAATTTTTCTTAATTGATAGATTTACAAAAGGGTCAACTTCAGAATAACACTTTCATCATTACACTGTCATATAACCAGGAAAATTAAGCAAGATGCCATAGATATGTAGTTTTCCTTTTCGGTTACTTTAACTCTCTGTTGGAGAATATTAGAAAGAATATTAGGGAAATCAGGAAAGAGATGTGTAAAAAATATTGTGCAACTAATTATTTGAAAATGTACAATCAAGAAAAGAATAACTTTATATTGCTATAAGAAATTTGGGAATTGTGTTTTGTCTGTGGTTCAAATATGTAAGCACAAACCATGATCTGTACAATTTGTTTTATAGCAGAATCTCAACAAAATCTTAATGTTGACAAAGATACTACCTTGCCTGCTTCATCAAGAAAAGTTAAGACTTCGGGATTAAAGGTAAGGAGCTCTTATATTCTAGCTGGTTTATAAACTGTAATATGAAAATATTTCTGAAAGGTACTATATTTGACTAGAATGGGTTAAGTGTATAAATTAAGGTTATTGGTAAATCTGTAAATTAGTAAAACATTATCATTGGAACTCTAGCAAGCTTTACATACCTGCCTGGGTCATTACTAAATATATTGTGTTTAAATGTGCCCTTAGTTCAGAATTACAAAATGGTCTCCACTTCTCAGTCATTTCTATAGCTGGGTAAATTTTATAATACTTAGTAAGGCTTTAAAAATTATGCAATGCTTTGATTTGTTAGTTACCATAATTTGAGTTGTTCTGGTTTTGTTTGTTTATTTGTTTTGGCGGAAGAGTAAATATTGGCGAAGATAAAGGAAAAAACTTCTAATGCCTAAAAGAGGTTTGCTACTCAGAAACTGCCAAAGAGTGGTAGGAGATTAAATTCTTAATAACTTCATGTTATAGCTTGTGCAAGAGCCTACTATTACGGTTTCCATTAGTTCATAAAGCAAGTTGTACTTCCTTAAGGAGTTGTACAACTTGGTATTTTAATGTGAAAAGATTCAGAGTTGGGAAATCAAAGCTGTAAGTTAAGTTTATTCTTGTTCATTAATTTGGCGATTACCTAAGTCTCTTGTTCTATAAAAAAAGAGCTGTTGTCCAATATGGAAGTGATCAGCCACGTGTGGCTACTGAGCACTTGAAAGTGAAGAATTGAATTTTTAGTATTATTTAATTTTAATTAATGGGTAGTTAAAAACTGATACTCGATTCTGTTGTTATAAAACTTAAATGTTTTTGGAATAACTTGGGTATGTGAATCTACTTTTTCATCTGTATATTTTGTGAAATCTAAATATAGATAGATATTTCTAATGAAAATTTAGCATCTGAATTGAGATGTGCTGTAAGTGTAAAATATACAGCAAATTTTGAAGACCTAGTACCAAATATATAAAATATCTTGTTAATAATTTTATACTAATGACATGTTGAAATAATATTTTTGATATCTTGGGTAAAGTAAAATGTATTATTAAAAATTTTACGTTTTAAATATGGCTACTAGAAAATTTGAAAATATGTACATAGCTTGCATTATATTTTTATGGGCAGCACTGATACAGATACCCTTTTCTTGGAAATTGATGTAAATTTCTTGACTTGAATTTCTTGGAGAAACAGTTCTGAAATTTAAAACTAAATTACAAACAAGTTTGTGTAAAACTCCTACGTAATAGGCCTTCCTTGGTAGAAAATGCTATCAGGCGTGAAATTAAACATGAGACTGGTGGCCCTCCCCCAACTTAGAAATATATGAAACACATTTTGTTCAAGGTGTTTATGACTTTTCTTCCATCTTTAGATGGAAAAGATAGATATTCTGTTTTGGGCCATTATCTCAGAAAGGCTGTTGGATATAAAAAGATACGTAAAAATACATCTTATTGAGAATAAAGGCAATGAGTAGATTAGAATCAGTTTGTATTATTTCAGTTTTTCTTTATGTTTTTGCACTTGTAGTTTTTTTTCATATTTGGGATCTAAGTTTAAGCTGATTTCTCTTTTTTTTTTTTTTTAATAAATTTATTTTATTTATTTTTGGCTGCATTGGGTCCTCGCCGCTGCGCACGGGCCTTCTCCAGCCGCGGCGATCAGGGGGCCACTCTTCGTCGTTGCTCGTCGTTGCGGTGCACGGGCCTCCCACTGCGGTGGCCTCTCCCTGCGGAGCACAGGCTCTAGGCGTGCGGGCCCCAGCAGCCGCGGCACGTGGGCTTCAGCAGCTGTGGCTCGCACGCTCTAGAGCGCAGGCTCAGTAGTTGCGGCGCACGGGCTCAGTTGCTCCGCGTCACGCGGGATCCCCCCGGACCAGGACCCGAACCCGCGCCCCCCCGCATTGGCAGGCGGATTCCCAACCACTGCGCCACCGGGGAAGCCCTGATTTTTCTTTTTAAGAGTCTTTTTTTTTCTGAGATAGCATACTTAAGTATGTAAAATGTATTGCTGTTTAACATTAGAAAAGAGGACCTGTTCTTTTCAGTGGACTTGTTAGCAAAAGCCTCATCTATTGGGGTAAAAATGTTCAAGCCTGAGATATTTTAAGATTTGAAGAAACTTTTCCTTCATTTGCTAGGTAAGTCACCTACAAAATATTTTATAGAGTCAGTGAAATGTTTGGAACCCTTAATCTTTTCTGATAACTAAAAATCAAATTTGGCTATGGTATTTGTGGCACTTAAATTTGATCGTCTCTGTTCTTTGATTTTCAAATAGAAAGAATCTCAAAAGAATGAAAAAGATTTGAAGATGTTGGAAAAAGAGGTAAGCAATACTTTCAACTTACTGAAAAGTAAGTGCAATATCATGGAAAAAGAGTTACCCATAGTTAAGAGACAAGGATTCTGTTGCTTTGAGGAGTCATATAGTGAGGCATATGTACCATCCAGGCCAGTACCTAAGTACCAATCCTTGGCTTGGATACCATATTTTACAGCTTGGTTGTCAATGTGGTATGCAATTTGTTAGCATACTAAGGGACGGATTCAAGATAATCTACTTCATGAAAAACTGATAACTAAAACTCAATATGTTAGTTTATTACAACTGTACGTGGATCAAATATTAACCTTTACTCATAGCATACACTCTTCCTATATAGTAATCTATGTGTTAAGACAGTAACTAGCTAGAAAACTTGGTGAGCATGAAATCCTAGCAGGTTATTTGAATTGTGATGGAGTTGTGCTAACTTACTGCATCTCTGCACTATAGGTATATGCCTTCCTCAAGGATAAAATGACCTACTGCCTGTACTATCCAATATAGTAGCCATTCACCACGTGTCTCTATTTAAATAAAATTAAGAATTCAGTTCTTCAGTTCCACTAGTCACATTTCACCTGCTCAATAGGCACTTGTGGTAAGTGGCTACCATACTGCACAGTGCATTTCCATCGTAGCAGAAATCTCTGTTGAGCAAAGCTGACCTAAAAAACCTGCCTACTTCCCTAAGCAGGGCGAGGCTGGTCACTGCCAGCTTTTCTTTTCTGGCAGTCTTTTTTCTGTGTTTCCATTACTGAGCAACTCTTTCTAGTAGACATATTCTTTTTTTTTTTTTAAGAATTTTCTATTTACTTATTTATTTATATTTTTTGGCCACACCACATGGCATGTGGGATCTTAGTTCCCGACCAGGGATCAAACCTGTGCCCCCTGCATTGGAAGCGTGGAGTCTTAACCACTGGACCGCCAGGGAAGTCCCCTAGACATATTCTTTTGACGTATTAAAACTTACTATTGATTACAGTTAAATGTTGGCTTAAGATCAAAAATATGTCAAAATAACTTTGCAAATCTCTGCCCTTGTTGCTCTGATCCTTTTTGTATTTATTTTAGTAATATTGGCTGTCATTTTATTGAGGATACATGCCTATGATGTAGGAGTTAATACTTAGATATATAATAACTGAGTGTCACCAAGTCTCTATGAGATAGCTGGTGAGTGAGTGGCAGTGCCAGGATTAGAACTGGTAATTTGTATCAGTTACTTAATCTTTTAGAATAGAAATTTTTGACAAATACAGCTCTATTTTATTTAAGCCCCACAGTATTTGTTGTTTGTTTGATTAATTTGAATTAATTATCAATATTTAAAAGTAAAATATGCAAAACAAATTCAGATTTCTGACTTCTCTTGCAAAATTAGAAGATCTGATAGCACAGTTTCCGCATCCGTTGCCTTCTTTAGACCCCACATTTGCTCAGTCAGTCCTCGCCTGGCTCTCTTATTTATATTATCTGCTTGGTCATGTAGGTGTTTGAGTTTACAGTCCTTTTTTTGGAGCTTAAGTTTCTTTAGCTGAAAAAAGTGTGATGTAGATAATCTCAGCCTCCTTTTTTCTGCTTTATGCTGTGCTATCAACATTGGTTTTAAACCAATAATGTAGGCATAAAGAATCTTATGGTAGGGAATCTTAAAGCTCGTTCAGTCCCTAGCATCTAGTTTACAGCTATATATGTAAGTGGTGCTTGATATAGTTTTAGTAAAAGCAATTGGCTTAGAATACTGAGATTAGTATGAATACAAAGCCAATAAGGGTAGAAAATACTTTTCATGTGATTTAATGCAGCTGTGCTTTCTTGATACTTTTATACCCAGCTAATAGTCTATTTTGGTAAATGTTTTATGTGCACTAGAAAAGAATGTATATGCACTCGTTGGTTATAGTGGTCTATATATGAGAATTAGTTCAAGCTGTTTAACAGTTTTCTTCAGGTCTTTATCTGTACTGATATTTTTGTCTGCTTATTCTACCAGTTACAGAGAAAGGTATTTTTAAATTTGTAGCTCTGGGGATTAGCCTATTTATCTTTTTAATTCTGTCAGTTTTTGCTTTGTATATTTTGAAGTTATGATATTACTTTGTTGTGCACAACAAATTTAAGATTATGTCTTCCTCTTGAAATAATCTTTTACCCGTAAAATTCTTTATTCCTAGTAATATTTTTTGCCTTAAAGTCTACTTTGTATGATATTAACATAGCCATACCAGCTTTCTTTTGTTTAATGCTTACATGGTAAATCTTTTCCGATCCCTTTATTGTCAATCTATCTATGTCCTTAAAGTGCACATCTTACAAACACCTGGGATCACTTTCCTTCAGCCTGAAGAACTTCCTTTAGAATTCCTTATGCAGTTCTACTGTTGACAAATACTCTCAGCCTTTTTTTTTTCCCCTCTGAAAACATCTGTATGTCACCTTCATATTTTCAAAGGATATTTTCATTGAGAATAAAATTTTTGATTGGCAGATTTTCTGCATACATTTTAAACATTTCATTGTCTTCTGGCTTCCACATTTTCTGTTGACAAGTATGTGTTTTTGATTTAGGTTTTGGTTTTTACCTAGTAATTGCAGCAGGAATGATGGCTTGCTGGTGCCTACCATATCCTACTCAGAAGCCCAGTTCTGCTTCCCCAGAAATGAAAAAGATATTTAGCATTTCAAGCTATAATTTGACTTCCTATAATTAGAACTAGAGTAAAGAAGAACTTTTATAGGTAGAAATACCTTAAAAGTGAATAAACAGTTTAATTACACCTAGAAGTTTATGACAGTTCAAATCCTCTGTTCTTAAAATGCTTACAGTTTTTCAAGATGTGTCATAAAATAAATATGATTGCTGAAACAGCTAAGAATATCTAAGAGCATCACGTCACAATCAGAAGTTTGTCTAGAACTTTAATATTTTGATTATCAGTAGCATTTAGTGATTATGTTGGCAGTAATCAGTGAATTATTCATTCATCACCTTGTTTCTGTCCAGATTCGTGTTCTTGTGCAGGAACGTGGTGCTCAGGACAAGCGGATCCAGGATCTGGAAGCTGAGTTGGAGAAGATGGAAGCAAAGCTAAATGCTACCGTCAGGGAAAAAACATCTCTCTCTGCAAGTAATGCTTCACTGGAAAAACAGCTTATTGAATTAACCAGGACTAATGAGCTACTAAAATCTAAGGTATTTGAACCTCATGATAATATTTACAATTGAATAAATAATAAACGTGTTTTTTTTCCTCATATAGCTGTTTGGGAATTTTAGGCCTAGTTTAGTCATTTTCCTTCACTAAATGTACTTTAAATATTAAGCTGCTTCCAGTAGGAATTATTATTGCATCTTTTTTATTTTGGTGCCTGGCACATAAGAGGTTATAAACAAAACAGTTTACTTTTTGTTTTAATGTCTGACATTTTCTCACCTTCTTCAAAGTCACCCCCAATAAATAAGGCCACTAATAAATGTTGCAGAATTTACATCTAGAAGTATCTTTAAAGATCTTTCTCTGAAATAAATAATAGCATAATAGCAAGCTTCCATCTCAAATCCTTTTGGAAATATAGTGGGAAATGAATAATTGTGTGAACTAAATGTGTTCAATAGATAAATTGTATTTATCAATATTAATATACTAATGATCTTAAAGGACTTAACATGGTCGTCTTGCTTTTTTACAGAAGTAGAAGGAAGCTGTAAATCACTGTTCAGCTTAATAAGAGTCATTTATTCAGGGCCTGTAATGTGCTGAGCTCTTTGCTTACAAAGGGAGTAAGGATGCGTAAGAATTAAGCACGGGGAAGGGAGCAGATTCCTGGTCCCCACTCAGGGAGATTCTGATTTATTAGGCCTGCGATGGACCCTATAGTCTGCATATTTCAAAGTAGACCAAACAATGCAGATGCATTTTGTTAAGCAAACACACTTTACAAAATTCTCTCCAAGAAGCTTGTTTTAGAGCCACACAGTGGACTTTCTAGCATATACAGGTAAATGACCACTGAAGCTGATTTCAAAAGCAGACCAGAAAGCCACATGAAGGAATAGGAGAGACAAGAACAGTAGTAGTGTAAAACCAGTAATCCTGGCTCTTTTCTCTACCAGAGTATGTTGTAGGCAAATAATAGTCCCAATAATAGATAATCAATATTTAAGTGATTTTTTTTTACAGGACTTAATAGAAAATATTTCTCGATTTTTTAATGTTTGTTGTACTTAGTTTTCTGATGATAGTAACCAGAAGAATTTGAGAATTCTAAGCCTTGAGTTGATGAAACTTAGAAACAAAAGAGAAATAAAGATGAAGGTGAGTGATACCTTTGGTAAGTCTGCTGTGTCTGGAACGGGGGATCTGAACAAGTTCTCATTTCCTAAAACAGATATTTCTATTGTGTAGAGCATGATGGCTAAGCAAGAAGGCATGGAGGTGAAGCTGCAGGTCACCCAGAAGAATCTCGAAGAGTCTCAGGAGAAAATAGCACAACTTAAGGGGAAACTGTGAGTGACTAAAAGGAAAGAGATTCCTTTGTATAACCAATTTGTGTGTGTGTGTGTGTGTGTGTGTAACCAATTTTTGATTTACCTTTCTCGGCTAGTTATTTATTGAGACTTTAACCTTCCCTTCATACTTACCTCATTGCCTGTCTCTACTTGCCCTATTTCTCTTCCTAAGTGACAGTTGAGCCCTAATCATTCCCAAACATTTTATGCTGAAAGATGTATGAATGTATTACTTTTGTACATCTTCTATATCAATGATGAGGAAAGACTCATAGTCTTTCTAACAACATAATCTTATGGAGGTTGTAATGAGACCAAAACTGAGAAGTATTGGTATAGGAAGCTGTGATTAATGCACAATCCTAGCCTTCTTTTTATTACTCAACTGTAATTCATATACAGTAAAATGCACAGATCGTAAGTATTCAGTTTAGTGACTTTTGACAATTGTATACACCTGTATAACCACCACCCACATAAGGTAGAGAGTGTGGCCATCCCCTTAGAAAGTTCCTTCATGCTCCTTCCTGCTCCCCTGTTCCTCCCCCATGGCTGCCCCCGTACCCCTGCAACCACTTTCTGACTTCTATCATCATAAATTAATTTGGCCTTTTTGGGGACATTTATTACCACATGCATGCATATGTGTGTATATGTGGCTTCTTTTGTTTAAGATAATTTTTTGAGATTCAGCCATACTGTTGTGTGTATTATAATTTGCTCCTTTCATTTCTGAGTAGTATTCCATTATATGAATATACCTCCATTTGTTTATTATTCTCCTATTGATCAATACTTGGGTTTCCAGTTTTTGACTATTATCAATAAGTCTACTATATATGCCTTTTTGTAGACACAGGCTTTTATTTCTCTGAGTAAATATCTAGGAGTGGAATTTCTGTGTCATAGGGTTGTATACATATTACGTTTTTTAAAACACTCAAAGTGGTTTTGCTGTTTTACACTCCCACCTAACAATGTGTGATAGTTTCATCTGTTCCATATCTTCATCAACATTTGATGTTGTCATCTATTTGATTTCGGCCTTTCTAGTGGATGTGAAGTAGTATCTCATTTGTGATTTTATTTATTTATTTTAATTTATTTATTTTATTTATTCTTAGCTGCATTGGGTCTTCGTTGCTGCGCGTAGGCTTTTCTCTAGTTGCGGTGAGCGGGGGCTACTCTTCATAGCGGCGCATGGGCTTCTCATTACGGTGGCTTCTCTTGTTGCAGAGCACAGGCTCTAGGCGCACGGGCTTCAGTAGTTGTGGCACGTGGGCTCAGTAGTTGTGGCACGTGGGCTCAGTAGTTGTGGCGCACGGGCTTAGTTGCTCCGTGGCATGTGGGATCTTCCCGGACCAAGGCTCAAACCCATGTCCCCTGCATTGGCAGGCGGATTCTTAACCACTGCACCACCAGGGAAGTCCCTCATTTGTGATTTTAATTTGTTGTTATTAATGTCGAGCATCTTTTTATGTGCTTATTGACCATTCGTATATATCCTTTTGTAAGGTGTCTGTTTAAGTCGCTTGCCCGTTTCTCAAATTGTGGTGTTTGGAGGAGGTAAACACATAAGTAATTGAATATAAGGCAGCCTGGAACAAAGGCTTTGTGGCACACAAAATGCTGTTTTGTATGTGGGGAAGCTAGGAAAGCTACAGAGAAGATGATTTCTGCTACACTTGGAGTGTTGCAGATGATGACTCTCATCATCATAACCCTTTTGTCAGAATATATTTGGAAAGCTTTCTTACTTAAAAAAAAACAATTGAGCCTCCTATTTGCATATATTAAGTTGTCAACTTGAGAGGTCACATAAGTGAATGGTTAGGAGTTTGGACTCTGGAGTCAGCCTACCTGAGATAACAGTATCTGGTACAGAGTAAGCATTATGCATGATTATTGTGTATATTAATATGTGCAATTTTTTTTTAGTATTTCAATAGAGAAAGAAAAGATTGATGAAAAATCTGAAACAGAAAAACTTTTAGAATACATCGAAGAAATAAGGTAATATGAAGAGTAGTTTTAAATTGGACTTTATTTTGTTGAACTGTGATGAATACATCATTTTCATCTAATGTTCCCTATGCTTAAATAGATGTGCTCTTCAACATAATTTGTTTTAATGCAGTTGTGCATCAGATCAAGTGGAAAAATACAAGCTAGATATTGCCCAGTTAGAAGAAAATCTGAAAGAGAAGAATCATGAAGTTTTAAGCCTTAAGCAGTCTCTGGAGGAAAATGTTGCTATATTGTCTAAACAAGTGGAAGACATGAATGCTAAATGCCAGCTGCTTGAAAAAGAAAAAGGTATTACACTGTTTATAGTACTTCTTTCTTTAGATAAGTACTACCGATGATATTTTTTAAAAGTACTGCTATGTTATAACAACTTTCTAAAATAATTATATAAACAACAAAAATTTTGTTCTATGTTTGGGAATTTTTGTCTTTTATGATATTTGTTATCTGTTTATTTCAATATATTTCTTGTCTTGATTGAAATATATGTAGTTGTGCAGTTCTTGACTTCCCCATTGGGTGGCCATTTAAAATTGGTAGATACATAGAACTAGGTTTGAGGGTTTTCTTATATAATATACATACTATTTTATATATAGTAATCATACCAACTTCAGAGTTATTTTTCCCCCCTTTGGAAATACTTGATCTCTGTAACATGCTATAAAGCAGTATAGTGGGATATTATGGGAATCTGGGTTTCTCAAAGTCAGTATTAGTATCTAATTACAGCATTGTTAATGTTCTCCTTTTTCTAGAAGACCTCATCAATAGGGACAGAGAACAGGATGAAAATCTAAACTCTGAGATGCAAAACTTAAAAGAGAGGTCTGTTCTTGAGCAACAAGAACATGAAGAGCTACAACAAAAAGTATTGCAAATTGATTCACTTCTGCAACAAGAGAAGGTAGTTTACTACAATGTTTTAAAACACTAGTGCTTCTTTTAGGTAATACATCTCCCTGTGTATCAGAAAACCTTTAAATTGTATATGTCCTTTGATCCATCAGTTTTACTTCTAGAATCTTATCCTGAGGAAATAATCGTGCCTATGCCGCATATTTAACTGCTGTTCACCACAGGGTTATTCATAATGTGAAAAAATTCAATCAACAGTTGAAGCAAAATAAGGAAATTGTTTTAAAAAATTTTTCAGCACATTCTTGTGTTAGATTACTACATAGGCATTTACAGTTCTATGGTAAAAGAGTGTCTAATTAGACAAGAAAGGAAACTGACAGTTTTTTAAAATGCAGATTACATAAAGAACACTTTACATATCAATGAGGAAAAAAAGTTCACTAAAAAAAAAAAAATAGGCATAGGATGGAAATAGATAACTCTTAGAAGTAGAAATTCAGATAGCTTCGGGAATTCCCTGGCGGTCCAGTGATTAGGACTCCATGCTTCCACTGCAGGGGGCCCAGGTTCGATCCCTGGTCGGGGAACTAGGATCCCACAAGCTGCGTGGTGCAGCCAAAAAATAAAAAAAATTTTAAAAATAAATAAATTCAGGTAGCCTGTAAACACGAGAAGATGCTCTACCTTAGCAGTAATCCAAGAAATAAAAATAATTTGTTTTTGTCACTTACAAGATTGGCACATATTAAAACATTTACTACTATGACACATTGGTGAGAGTTGGGCAAGCAGGCATTCACATGCACATGAAATATTATATCGTTGGGCAATCTGCAACAACAAAGGAATTAAGTAGATCTGTATATATTGACTTGAAAAGATCTCAACTACTATTTTTATGATATTTTAAATGACCTTTACATACACAGTATATATCATTTACACTTTAAGTATATAAATATATAGAAAAAGACCATAAGGCATAGAATACCAAGCCTAGTGGTTATCTCTGGAATGGGAAAACTAAGGTTAGAATACAAGTAGGCAATTTTCATTTTATTTGTAATGTTAGAATTTTTTCACAAGTGATTTACTTGTATTTATTTATTCATATTTCCTCATCTTATATAACATTAAAATATTTTATATAACATTGAAATCATAGTACTCTTTTTATATAAATCATGAGAAAAATGGTAAAAGTCAGTTGTAGAATATGATTTTAGTTTTCTAAGTGTGTGTGTGTGTGTGTGTGTGTGTGTTGCGTAGGAAAAAAGACTGAAATAACGTTTACCATAATGTTAACAAGGTGTAGGGTATAATCCATGATAAAATGAATATGATATCTCTCTATTTTTCAAGTTTCCTGGAGGCTCTTGAATTTAGTGTCCATACTTCATCATCTGGACTTCTTTTTTGCCCTCAGTAAAACCTCACAAATCATTAAATTTAATTATTTATTAAATTTTTTAAAGCTTTCAAATTATTTTGATGGTTTTCTATTTGGATGCAGGAATTATCTTCTAGTCTTCAACAGAAGCTATGTTCTTTTCAAGAGGAAATGGTTAAAGAGAGGAATCTCTTTGAGGGAGAATTAAAGCAAGCACTGGATGAGCTAGATAAATTACAGCAAAAGGAGGAACAAGTTGAAAGCCTGGTCAAGCAATTGGAAGAGGAATCAGGGTCTAGAGGTGAAGAAATAAAACTCCTAGAAGAAAGGCTGAAAGGGTTTGTATTAATAAGACTTCATTTTTATATATGACTTCAGATGTTAACAAGTGTTTTCTAGTACATTCTGTCAGGATTCTCACACCAATCATGTGAGTGGTGAGGTTGGAATTATTTTACAAATAAGGGATAAACACAGACAGGTAAAGTACATGCACAGGATGTGCATATAAACAAGTATGATAGCCAAAGTCAGAAGCCATGCCCTTTCTTTATTTAAGGCCCAAGGTTTAACTAAAGAGAGTTTTAATAACCAAAATTTTGGATTCCTATACTGCTCTTATATTTTCTAAAAATTATTGGACATTAACATTACAATGATAACATTTAGAAAAACACCCAAAATAATAAGATTCCCACCCTTTAATAAGAAACATTTCCATTTTTTGTCCATATGTGCATCATAGTGTAAGTTATACTTTTAATTACCTCTTTTGAGGGAGCACAAACACTTCAGAAGTAACAATCAAAAAGCACAATGGGAGAAAAACAACCAGGACTGGGAAACGTTCAAAAATTAAAAATTTGTCATTAAAAGTAGAAAGCCTGGGGCTTCCCTGGTGGTGCAGTGGTTAGGAATCCGCCTGCCATTGCAGGGGACACGGGTTCGAGCCCTGGTCCAGGAAGATCCCACATGCCACAGAGCAACTAAGCCCGTGCGCCACAACTACTGAGCCTGCACTCTAGAGCCCGTGAGCCACAACTACTGAGCCCACGTGCCAAAAATACTGAAGCCCGGACACCTAGAGCCTGTGCTCTGCAACAAGAGAAGCCACCAAGGTGAGAAGCCTGCGCACCTCAGCAAAGAGCAGCCCCCGCTCGGCACAACCAGAGAAAGCCCGCGCACAGTAACAAAGACCCACTGCAGCCAAAAATAAAATAAATAAATTTATAAAAAAATAAGTAAATAAATAACCTCAGTCTCCAAAGCCAGAAAGAGGAGGAGGACAATTTCAGGTAGACAAAGCTAGTGGATTTAAAAAAAAAAAAAGTAGAAAGCCTAAGATCTCATGCTTTTTTTTTTTTTTTTAAACTCTTATTCCACATTATTTTCATCACATTATAGGTCCTTCTCCACTACATTTATTTAAATGGGTTTAGGGACTTCCCTGGTGGTGCAGTGGTTAAGAACCCACCTTCCAATGCAGGGGACTGGGGTTCGATCCCTGGTCAGGGTATTAGATCCCACATGCGTGCTGCAACTAAGAATTCACATGCCACAACTAAGGATGTGCATGCCGCAACTAACAACCTGCAACAAAGGAGCCCACCTGCCGCAACTAAGACACAACCAAAATAAATAAAATAAAATAAAAATAAAAAGTTTAAGTTGTTAAAAAAAAAAAGAAGAGAGTCAGCTAATAAATACAGAAGGTATAAAAACAAAACAAAAATATCTGGGTTGATTCTTGAGTTCAATTTGTGAATAAATATTTGAATCCTTGGGATTTCAGCTGTAAAACATTTTCTAGCAAGGAACCATGGACTAGACATAAAGCTACAGAATTGCCACTTATTTCACAAGTGTGTATCTGTCTCTTATTAGGTACTTTTGTTATTAATCCCTTTTCAGTTTTCTTTTAGTTGTTACTGATTTAAAAAACACCAAAGTTTTATCTATGCTTGCATTTTGGGGAACACTACCAAAGTGTACTTAGGGGGATTGTTCTATACTGCAACCAGCCCCAGGGAACAAGAAACTTGAGTGGATGATGTCAGTTTAGGAAAGAAAGATGAGATAATCATTTATTCCAACTCAAAGAACTCAGTCCAGAGGTCAGGAGATAAGGATTTTATTCCTAGATCTGTTAACTAGTTGTGTGATTCTGAGCAAGACAATCTTAATTTCTTTTATTTTCTGTTTCATTAGATATAAAATAAAGGAGTTTTACGAGATCATTTCTAAGGTTCTTTCCAGCCTGGAAATTTCAAGCTTAAGAGAAAAATTTAGAAGTTGACAATGATTCCTCTAGGGGGCAGGAAAGAGAATATTTTTATTATAAACCCTTTAGTACTAGTTGATTGCTTTTAGCTGTGGTATATATTTTTTAAACACTATACTCATTACAGAAGGAATTTGACCAACTATCTTGTCTCAGTGTCCAACTTAGTCTGTAAGTGAATAATGCTTCTTACTTACAGTTTTTATTAGTTCTTTAAAAGATCTCATAAGCTCATATGCCTATCAAAAAAGTTGTATCACCATTGTGGTAATATGTAATATTAATATTTTTAAAAATCTCTATAGATTTGTAGTATATATTTATAAAGATGTCTTAAAAGCCATTCTGTCTATGCAAAGTAGTCCACTAAATAAGTTGTTGAATCTTTGGATAATTAACAATTTATTATGTGGGTAATTGGTATAATCAAAATAAATCTACATAGTTCCATAACTCTTTTTTCAAAAGAACTCTTAAAATGAAGTTAACTTAACTGTACCTAGTGTTCCTTAAATGTCTAAATGCAGAGAATTAAATTTTATTCAACCCTAGTGCTTTTTAACTGGTAATCCTTCACATTCTTTAGTTTTGGCTGCTATCAAGATTCTGTTTCAGAGTCTTTTTAATCTACTTTCTTCCAAAAAAGTGTTTAAACTACCTACCTGAGTATGTATGATATGAAACGATAAATAAGTAAATTAGGATGAAAACAGAAGTAAAATAAAAGCAGGAAAGATAAAATGAAGCTGTATGTAAATGAACAGGCTATTAGATGTAGGTCATAAATTTAGGTCTAAGCTGCCAGTATCTGATATAAACATGAAGATATGGGATATATGATTCACAGTGTCAAAGGTACATCCTAGTCTCTTTCTGAGACTAATGATTTGCAGTTAGCATTTTGTCTTTTAACTGTTCCTTTTTCTTAGGAAAGAAGTTGAACTGGAGAAAAGTAACGCTGCTCACGCTCAGGCCACACTGCTTTTGCAGGAAAGGTATAACAGTACAGTGCAGAGCCTGGGAGATGTTACCGCTCAGTTTGAAAGGTATTTGTATGGGGAGACTGCACTCTCGAACACACATGAGCAAGGAGGGGTGTTTACGTAGGAACATCTATCAACAAAACAATCACAAGAATAAAACAATTGGTATTACTTTAAATTCCATAGTGTCCAATCATAAATGGGCATTTAATGTTACCTCATATCTTAGAATATATAGTAATTTCCCTTTCCCACTACCCACTTCAAATTTCATGCATTCTCAGACCTTTGGCACTTCTGTCTGACTCTCCTGATGTCATCATTTTCCTCATGAAGAATCCTAAAGCTTTTATTTCCCCTTCATCAAACCTGTAAACGCATCTACATCTATGCTCATCCCATCTTCCTCCCAATTATTACAGATGAAGTATCTAATTCCTTTAACCTTCAGTGACCTCATGCTATCATTTATCCCTTGTCTCATAATTTTCAGCCTTTCTTCTAGAATTTTTCCAGTCAATATTAAAACATGTTAATGTGCCTTCATCTTTAAAATACATTTTTAAAAACTCTCTGTTTACCCCCCACTTCCTTCTGCAGTTATCCAATAACACCTGTCACTCCCAGCACCCTTCTTACCCCAAAATTCTACTCCTCTTCATAGCCTTTTTTTTTTTTTGGCCATGCAGTTTGTGAGATCTTAGTTCCCCCAACCAGGGATCGAACCCGTGCCCCCTGCAGTGGAAGCGTGGAGTCCCAACCAACCACTGGACCACCAATGAATTCCCCCCATCTTCTTCTTTTTTTTTTTTTTTAATTTATTGAAATATAGTTGATTTACAGTGTTGTGTTAATTTCTGCTGTATTGCAAAGTGATTTAGTTATACATATATATACATTCCTTTTCATATTCTTTTCCATTATGGCTTGCTTGTCACAGGATATTGAATATAGTTCCCTGTGCTATACAGTAGGACCTTGTTGTTGCTCCATCCTATATATAATAGTTTGCATCTCATAGCCCATCTTCTTGATAGGAGATTATATACTGTATCCACTTCTTCACTTCCAATTTTTCTCACTTGTTATTTTCCCTTTTTTTAAAGTTTATTTTGGAGGGGACTACAAATTGCAAAGGATAATACAACAAATACCAATACATCACACAGTCTCACACCAAGAGTATATTAACATTAACATTTTTACTTATTTACTTTATATAATTTGGGGGGAAGGGCTCTTCTTTATCTATTTTAGTATGTTCAATAAATAGAAAAGATATACAATGTATACATAAATTATAAAGCATAAAGGTAAAATTAACGTGCATGAGCTTATAGAAGACAACCTACAGGCTAAAAGATTTTCAACCGCTTGGTATATATATGAGTTCTTCCACTATCCCATCTTCATGCCTTCATGCTTTCCCCCGACAGATAACACCATCTCAGAGTCTACATTGATTATTTCCTTGCTTTTTTTCCTGTGTATAATTTTATAGCATGTATATCCATATGAATAATATATTATCTAATTTTGTTTTTTCCTGAACTTCACCAAAAATGTCATGTAGTGTATGCCATATCCTGGGACTTGCCTTTTCACTCTGCATTATGTATGTTTCTAGGATTGAATCACAATGTTGCCTGAGGCTATAGTTCATTCATGGTCACTGTTATAGAATATTTGATTTTATCAATCTACCACTATTTATCCATTCTCAGTTTGGGCTTTTGGGTTGTTTCCCATTTCTTTCATTTTATTAATAGTACTCTATGAATATTCTTGTGGTCTCCTAGTATACACGTGTAAGAATTTATCTAAAGTAATATTTAAGTGAATGTTCAACTTTAAAATTTAATGCCCAATCACTTTACAAAGTGGGTGCGAAAATCTACACTCCCACTAGTGATGTGTGAGTTCTCAATGATCTATCTCCCCTCCAAAACTTGTCAGACTTCATAAGTTTTGCCAGTGTAATAAGTGTAAAAGAGCTTTTTCTTATGGATAATTTATCTTTCCTTTTCTGTAACAGGCTTGTATGTGACTTTTTTTCATTTCTCTCTCATTTCTTTTCTTCATTGATTTGTAGTTTTTATCAGCGATATGGGTTGCAAATATCTTCTCACAAAGTGTGGCTTGTCTTTTCACTTTCTTTATGGTTTCTTCTTTTTTTTTTTTTAAAGCTTGTGTCTCACTACCTCTTTTTTTTATTAATTTTTATTTTTGGGGAGGTAACATTTATATACAATATTGTGTATGTTGTAGGTGTACAGTATCTTTTTCTGTTATACATATACATATATCTATTCATCTTCAGATTCTCTTTCCACGTAGGTTATTACAGAGTGTTGATAGACCTCCTTGGTATACATAGGTCCTTGCCGATTATCTATTTTTTTTCTTTATTTTTTTGGCTGCATCGGGTCTTAGGTGCAACACACAGGATCTTCATTGGGGCATGCGGGATCTTTCATTGCGGCATGCGGTCTCTTTGTTGCAGCGCTTGGGCTTCTCTATAGTTTGGTGTGCAGGTTTTCTCTCTCTAGTTGCGGCACCCGGGCTGCAGGGTGGGTGGGCTCTATCGTTGTGGCGCGTGGGCTCCAGAGTGCGTGGGCTCTGTAGTTTGCGGCACACGGGCTCTCTTGTTGAGGCATGCGAGCTCAATAGTTGTGGCACTTGGGCTTAGTTGCCCCGCGGCATATGAGATCTTACTTCCCTGACCAGGGATCGAACCCAAGGCCTCTGCATTGGAAGGTGGATTCTTTACAACTGGACCATCAGGGAAGTGCCTATGGTTTCTTCTGACGAGTAGAAATTCTTGATTTTAATGTGCTTAAGTTTACAAATTTTTATGTGAACACTTTCACATCCAAAACTTCTTTCTATCCCAAGAACATAAAGATATTCACCTATTTTTTTTCTAAAAGTTCCAAAGTTTCACTTTTCATTTTTCCACCTAGAACTGATTTCTGTATGTGTAGTGATAAAGGGATAAAATTTACTTTTGTTTTCCCATATGGATAATCAATTGCCTAGTACCCATTCATTGACTAGTACCTTCTTTCCCCAGTGATCTGTTCCTACATCTGATATATTATGACATACATATATATATATATACACACACACATAATGTATGTGAGTATATATATTTTAATTATAATTTACGCATGTCAACATGAATATAAATTATATAAATTAAATATATATAAATATATATATAATTTTTAGTGCTGTTCTCATCCCTGAAAAGCGATTTCCCTTCTTGCTATTTTAAAAAATACTGCCTTAAGAAGTTTTCAACCATTCTATGATGTCACTCACCATCAGTATGCTAATAGCATTAAAATTTATTTCTTCAAACCAGGCCTGTCCTTTCAGCTTCCTACCCATATATCCAGCTGCCTACTTGACTTCTGCAAGTAGATATCTCACTATCGTCTAACATTAACCTGACCAAAATAGCTCTTGATCTCCTTTCTACCTCTTTCTCCCTCTAGTTTCTCCTTCTTGTTGATCTCAGTCAGTGATATCTCCGTCTTCCGAGCTTCTCGTTCCATAAATCTTAGAGTCATCTTGATCATTTTCTCTCCCCTTCTCCCAACATCCAATCTATTTCTTGAATTTTTCAATTCTGCCTCCAAAAGAGAGCTCATATCTTTCCATTGCCAACTCCTTGGTTCAAGATTCCTTTACCACTCACCTGGGCTGAAAAATACTTGTCTTCTAGTTAATCCTCCAGTTTAGCATTCCTGCCCCTTCCCCAGTCAGTTCTCCACGTATCTCTAGAATAATCTACACACTTACTTAGAGACCTGTGAAGTCTCTCCTTTATCCCTCAGGTGAACCCACTCACTGTGCCCCACCAGTGATGACTGGCCTCATGCCTCTTGCTTCTGCCCCTGCCTCTCTTGTTCATTAGACTCCAGTCCCAGCTCTTTATGGACTGTGTTCTGCCTGTCTCTGAGCACATACGCATCTTTTCCCTCTGAAATACTTGTCCCCAACTGGCTAGCTAAATCCTTCCTATCCATCATGTCTCAGCTTAACTGTAAATTCCTCAGAAAGGCCTTTTCCATTTCTATCAGCTAATCAGCTAAGGTGTTCTGTAGTTTTCCTTCAAAACACTTACTACAAATGTAATTATATATATTTATTTTTCCTTTTTTTTTTTTTTTTTTGCAAAGACCTGTGGAGGCATTTTTTTCCCTCTCTTACCCACAGGATGATAAAGTCTGTGACAATAGGTGGAAGGATGTGTGGGCTTTTTGTTTTGGGATAATTTCGATGTTTGGTAGTTGATTTCTTTTCATCTCTAGGCCTAGTTTCCGCACATAGTAGGCACTTGACTCTTTAAATGAACAGCATATGTCATACAAGTACTGACTTCAAAACATTGAATTCTTACTTATGCAAGTGCAAAAATAGATAAGATTCTATTTGTTTTACCTAAAAGCAGCAGTCCCCAACCTTTTTGGCACCAGGGACCGGTTTCATGGAAGACAGTTTTTCCTTGGGGTGGGGGGAATGGTTCAGGCTGTAATGCGAGTGATGGGGAGCGGCAGATGAAGCTTCCCTCGCTCGCCTGCCGCTCACCTCCTGCTGTGCGGCCCGGTTCCTAACAGGCTGCAGACTGCTACCGGTCCACGGGCCAGGGGTTGGGGACCCCTGCCTAAAAGTGCATAAAATATAAGCTAATCAGCTATAGATTTGTCATGCATACAGCAGTTAGAAAAATCCTTTAACCTTTTTTTTTTCTTTTTTATAAGCTATAAAGCATCAGCAGCAAGTGAGATAGAAGATCTTAAGGTGGAGAACATGTCACTTCACGAAAAAGTGGCCAAGGCTGAGAAAAGTGCAGAGGATGTTCAGCATGCGATATTGGCAACTGAGAATGCAAATCAAGAATACGCAAGGTATTGGGGGATAAATAAAACCTGCCGACACCTGTGACCTGAGAACCATTAAGACAATTTAATGTTGTTGAAAGTCAGCTACTAAGTGATGCAGGAAACTGTAGTCCCATGGCTTGCTTTGGGTGATCTTCAATTGCAAATTAAGAATTTACACAGTTAAAAAAGTACAATTCTTGATAGTTGCTTGAGTTAAAAAAACTAAAATGGCTGTAAATTGTTTAGTGGACTCTTCTCTCTCAAACCCAAGGATGCTTCTAGATCTGCAGACCAAATCAGCACTTAAAGAAGCAGAAGTTAAAGAAATCACAGTTTCTTCTCTTAAAAAAATAACTGATTTGCAGCACCAACTCAAGCAACAAGGCGAAGACTTTAAGAAACAACTGGAAAAGGGAGAAGCAAGGTAATTTAGGTTTAGAACTGAAATGCCATGTGTCTCAGTTATTTTTTTCTAGTATACTATGGTTTAAAATTTAATTTTCCCTTACAGAAAAGCTGGAAAAGAAAACTCAATGGCAGAATTAACTGAGGAAATGAATAAGTGGCGTCTTCTCTATGAAGAATTATATAATAAAACAAAACCTTTTCAGGTCTGTCAATTAGGACTTAACTTACTTGTATTTAAGAATTCATGTTGTTCCCTGTCACAGTCATGACAGTGACATGGTTCTTCTGAAAGATCATTTTGCTGTGCATTTACAGTACCAATTTAACTTCCTATTTTAAAAAGCCTATAAATTTTATTGCATTATTATGCATACTTTTTTTTTTTTTTTTGGCTGCCTTGGCTCTTCGTAGCTGCATGTGGGCTTTCTCTAGTTGTGGTGAGCGGGGGCTACTCTTCATTGCAGTATGCATGCTTCTCATTGTGGTGGCTTCTCTTGTTGCGGACCACGGGCTCTAGGTGAGTGGGCTTCAGTAGTTGCAGCATGCGAGCTCAGTAGGAAGTCCCTATGCATACATTTTTTAATGTAACCTTTATAGGCTTAAAAATTACCTTTTAGGGACTTCCCTGGTGGCGCAGTGGTTAAGAATCCGCCTGTCAACGCAGGGGACACAGGTTCGAGCCCTGGTCCAGGAAGATCCCACATGCCGCGGAGCAACAGAGCCCATGCTCCTCAACAAGAGAAACCACCGCAACAAAGAGTAGCCCCCGCTCGCCGCAACTAGAGAAAGCCCGCGTGTAGCAACAAAGACCCAAAGCAGCCAAAACTAAAAATAAAAATAAAAAATTACCTTTTAATAAACTTCTTAAAGTTAATAGCTTAGAAGGCTCTCCTGATGTGAACTTTTGATAATTAAGCTATGTAAATTTGTGACACTTACTTTGTTATGATTTTTCTCAGTGTTTCTGTAATACACTGATCGTAAAAGGATAAATGCTAATCTTGGTAGTTAAATAGAGTCAGAAGGCAGTATTAGTTATAATGGGGTGATGTGGCTGATACAGATTAGGCTGGCTAGCAGGGCTTCTTTCCTCATTTCTTTCCCTCTGTTTTAATAATGATCTTTGAAATGAAAAACAACTTTTTTTAAAAGGAGTCAATTTATGGAGAACCCTAAGAGTAAGTCAGCATAATTTTTTTGTCTTTTGCCTTTTTATTTTCTTTCACTTTAGTTGTACTTATAGCTTATATGAGTCAAGTAAGATTTAACAGTTTTAAATCTTAACTTTATAAAAAAATATATTTTCAGCTACAACTGGATGCATTTGAAGCAGAGAAACAGGCTTTGTTGAATGAACATGGTGCAGCTCAGGAACAGCTAAATAAACTAAGAGATTCGTATGCTAAATTATTGGGTCATCAGAATCTAAAGCAAAAAATCAAGCATGTTGTGAAATTGAAAGATGAAAATAGCCAACTCAAATCGGTTTGTAAAATCACATTTAGTTCTATTGATATTGATATTGGGGTGGGGTGGTTTTTATTTTATTAGGGTAGTGCTGACCTCATAAAATGAGTTGGGAAGTGTTTCATCCTTTCTAGTTTTTTGGAATAGTTTGTGAATAACTGGTATTAATTCTTTATAGAATGTGTAGTAGAATTCAGTGGTAAAGTCATAGGGACCTGGGCTTTTCTTTGTGGGTGGTTTTTGATTGCTAGTTTAATCTATTTGCTTATTATAGGTCTATCAGATTGACTGTTTCTGAGACAGTTTCAGGAGTTTGTGGATTTCTTGGAATTTGTTCATTTCATTTTAGTTATTTGATTTGTTGGTATACAATTGTTCATAATATTCCCTTACCATCCTTTTTATTTTAGTAATATCAGTAGTAATGTCCCCTCTTTCATTTCTGATTCTAGTAATTTGAGTATACTCCCTTTTTTTAGTTCCTTTACTTCTGCGAACATGTTTATAATGGCTTTAAAATCTTTTTTGGATAAATTCAATATCTGATTACTCTCTTGGACAGTTTTTGTTGCCTGCTTTTTCCCAGTATATAGGTCATGCTTTCCTGTTTGCATACTTTGTAATTTTTTGTTGGAAAATGGATGTTTTAGATAATATGTGGTAGCACCTCTGGATACTGCTATCCCTTTCCAGGTATGTTGTTATTTCTTGTTTAGTGAAGTCTATTCCTCCTCCCCACCCCCAGTAGTTTGTGCCTCTGATGTTGCTACTGAGGAAGGTTCACTTTGGGGTGTGCCCACAGTCACCCTGAGATGACTTTGGTTTTGGTAAGGCTGTCTTCCTCTCTCCCCAAACACTCCTAGCTGCTGGCTTATCCCTCTGTTATTTTCAACAATGCCCTGGGGCATAATAAGTTGCTCTACAGACTAATCCAGTCCAATTCTGGCTCCTTTGTTGGAATTGTGTCTTAGGTCAGTACTCCAGGAGGGCTCCTCCCACTCCTCTCATTCAGCAGTTTTCCTCTACAAAGCAGACAGCCTACGGTTTAGCCTACATTTTGAATCACTTTCCAATTCCCCTGCCCCACAAACTCTACTATTCTTTTTTATTTTTCGGCTGCATTGGGTCTTCATTGCTGCGCACAGGCTTTCTCTAGTTGCGGCGAGCAGGGGCTACTCTTTGTTGCAATTCATGGGCTTCTTATTGCGGTGGCTTCTCTTGTTGCAGAGCACAGGCTCTAGATGCATGGGCTTCAGTAGTTGTGGCACATGGGCTCAGTAGCTGTGGCTCGCGGGCTCTAGAGCGCAGGCTCAGTAGTTGTGGCTCACGGGCTTAGTTGCTCCGCGGCATGTGGGATCTTCCTGGACCAGGGCTCGAAACTGTGTCCCTGCATTGGCATGTGGATTCTTAACCACTGCGCCACCAGGGAAGTCCCTCTACTGTTCTGGAGAGCACCCTTCAGCTTGAACTTCTCTAAGCTCTGTTGCAAGTCAAGTCAGTTCCTTTGGGAATAAATTAGGAGCTCTGAGTTTTATAGCCTGCTTCTCCTTCCAGGCAAACTTTCTGAGCCCAGGCTTCAGAGCTGGATTTGCGGACGATGGCAAGCTTTTCTCTGAATGGCACCTCTGTCCCAGTAGCTAGATGCTCAGTAGACTTGGGGGAGAGAGAGATGGGGAGCACCCTGAGGTTCTCTCACCTTGCCTCTCTTGGTTTGAAACCATTGTCTCATGAGCCAGGGAAAGGGTGGTCAGGGTCTCAGTATTTTCAACACTCTGCACCTGAGATAAGGCCTCCGTTCCTTGGAAGAAAAGACCCCCCACCTCTCAACAACATTTGCTGTGGTTCAGAGCAACAGGTAGCTGGGGGGCAAGAAGAGAGATGCTGATGTCCTGCTCCCCCTGGCAGGAAAAGCCTCTGACTGGGAGCTGGGGAAAGAGGGAGCCCTGGGCACTTGGCTGCAAGGGTCTGATGTCAAGTCTTTGCTTCGCTAAGCAGGGATTGGAGAGAAAGGGAACAGGACTGGTTCAAACACAATAGGCTGCTGCCTTTTTTAACCACCTTTTTGTGGATCTGCTTGAATAAATATTTCTTCACTTGCTGTTTTACCTTAGGACATTTTCAGAGGCTTTAAGTGGTTGCCTTTTTATAATTTTTTATGTCACTGGGGAACAGGTCAGCAGAGCTTCTCATGCTATTATGCTTGTAGTGGATCTCAGCATTTAATTTGGTGTTGAACTTTTATCAGAAACATAGCTTTGTACCTGTAGAGGGACAAGAAGATTTAAATGACTTGTCTTCTTTGTCACAGCTGTTCAAAGTCATTTTGTAATTTATAGTCTGAAAGCCTATATCTAGTAGGCTTTTGCCATTAAGGTTCGAAAAATGAACAACTTTGAGATTGTCAGTAGCATTGGTAATGCATTTCACCAACATGATCTTCAATAATTATTTATTGACTGTATTTTTTCTTTTATAGGAGGTGTCAAAACTCCGTGCTCAACTTGCTAAAAGAAAACAACGTGAAACAAGACTTCAGGAGGAACTGAATAAAGTTCTGGGTATCAAACACTTTGATCCTTCAAAGGCTTTTCTTCATGAAAGTAAAGAAAATTTTGTTCTCAAAACCCCATTAAAAGAAGGTAAGAAATGAATAAATGTCCATAAGTCTCATCTTCCTTTGGATTTCCTTTCACAGCATTGAGCAAGTTATCCATCTTTCTGAAAATTTGTTAACAGTTTCTGATATAAAAGAAATTCTTACTGAGATTTTTTGTATAAAATGCCTTTTCTTTCCTGCTTCCATACTCTCTATTTTCCATTTGTTCAGATCCCATCTGTCCTTCAAGCCCAGCTCAAGTTATATCTTCCTTGAAACCTTGTCTGACTTTTTTTGCTCCTACCCACCCCCTACCAGAGTTAATCCCTCTATCATACCCTTGGCATTTTTAACCTAAATGTCCAATTCTTAATTTTGAAGAAGTAGATTTTCCTGCTTTCTTGACTACAAATCTCTGTATCTTTGACAATAAACTGAAATTGGCTGAAATAGTGAATGAAGAAATATAAATAAAATTGTACTAAAGAACGCGTGCATTGCTTCATCTGCCTTAGAGAAGATAGAAGGTGCCTGTTTTTAGTTCATAATGACTGATGAACTCATTTTAATTTAGAAAACTAACACTGCTGTTTAATACTCCTTTCAGGCAATACAAACTGTTCCTGAGCGCTTAATGGAGTTTCAAGAATCATGCAAGTAAACATCTGAAAAACCTGTTGAAGATTATTTCGTTCTTATTATTTTTATTGTTATTGTTGCTACTTTTGTTGTTGTTATTGTTTGTAATGAATATTTTTAAATCTCATATTTAATATTAACTTCCTGTCCTTACATATGTGAAAGGAAGTTCAGAATTTTTACATTTACTAAATGTCTCTGACATTTTAGCTTCTATTGTCAGCACTTCCTCCTTGATGCTCACCCTTATTACCTCGTTCTAAACCTTCTGACAGGCTTTCCAGCTTTGCAGCTCATCCCATCAAGTCAATATTCTTTTAAAAATGTTGACTCTCATACTATTATTTCCGTATTCTGAAACATTAGGTGGTTTCACGACTCTAATCCCCAGGTTTTTTAGTTTGATATTGGAGGCCTTTTCTAATCTGAATCTTAAGGGCTAAAATACCTTGGCTTGGTCTTGCCTCTATTTTGATTCTCCTAATAATGTTCATTCTGTCCTACCCATCATCCATTTTTCCAGTTCAAGTAAGAAATAAAGGTATGCTTAATTCTGTAGCAACCTCTTTATCTCTTACCAAAGTCACTGAGTTGGTTAATAATTTATGGATTCCTAGACCCCATCCCAGTCCTCCTAAATTAAAATCTGGGATTTGGTCTGAAAATCTGCATTTTTAACAAACTGCAGTTAATTCTTAGAAACTCTGCTCATAACCTCTTTAGAGAATTTGTCTTATGCTGCTTGGCATCTGCCTGATTCCTGGGTGTTTGATTTATATTTATGTAATATGAACTAAAATCACACATTAACTCATTGACCCAATTATACAACTTGTATTATATGAAGTTACATTAATCCTTCTATTTCAGGTGTGTTTATTGTCTCTTCCCTCCCCCCCCCAACTTGTCTCCAGAATCACTAATGGTAATATAGTACTTAGAAAGTGGTCATTCTCCATCTAAAATATCTCATTAACACAGTTGGTATGATATTATAGGTCATCTTTTTTGTAACATTTCCCCATTGATGGACCAACAGAGACTATTACAATAAGAATAACTTTTCATAATAAATTATTTTATTAGATATTAATACATAATTAAGTTCAGAGGAAATGTAGAAATTAGAAAAATTGTCTAATAAAATGAAATATTTCAAGACTTCTGCTTTTAGCCAAGATGGAGTAACAGCGATCAGATTTATTGCTCCTCCTCCTACCCTCCACACACACAAAAACACACGCACACCCCTAAAACTATCCAAAATGACAAAATATACAAAAGAATGATTTTCCAAATGCTAGACATGAGATAAAAAACACAACAATCCCTTGGAGTTTAGGAAAATCAAGGTGAACCCTACAATTGCTCGCTGTTTACAGCCTTGAGAGAGTTTCCAAACTATGATGCAGGGAAGGGGAACCCAGGCAGAGCCCACCGAACTAACTGAGTTGAAAATACAGAACTGAGACCTGGAGAGATGAAAGAGGCTAGAGACTGCAGGACAGAGTACCAGAAAGGAGAAAATTGCAGGGAGAGAGAATTCTGGAGATACACAGAAGGTCCCTCAAGTAATCACCTGAATACTGACTAGTCGTATATATAAGGAAACTACCTGAAGCCTAGGGAAGAACCACCCTCCAAAATTAAAAGTAACAGTGCTCAAAGTTCACACAGGCTAAAAAATACTGCCTGTTCCCACAAGCCAAACTGGAAAACCTCATGATTAATAGGGCATTGAATAGGGGATACAGAAGTGTTCAGTACTGGGGAATAATTAGTACTAAAATCAGCACTGCTCTAGTCCCACCTAACAAACCTTAAAAGGAAGACCCAAAAGGATCAAACTCTTTCTAAGAAACTTAATTATTACATCCCAGAACAAAGCTCAAGAAAATGTATAGGCTTATAAAAATATCAAGCACTCAGAAAAGTAAATTTTAAAGTAACATCCAATCAAAGCAAGATTCCAAAAATGAACAGAACACCAAGGTGCTCTGGGACAGCTTCAAGCAGCCTAATATATATGTAATCGGAGTTCCCAGAAGATAGAAGGAGGGGACAGAAAAATCATTTGAAGAAATACTGGTGGAAACATTTCCAAATATGATGAAAACTAGAACTCTAGGAACAGTAAATATGAAACATCACAAATTGCTGAAAGGCAATGATAAAGAAAAACTGTCAACCTAAAACTATCTCAACAAAAATAGTTCTCAGAAGCAAAGATGAAAACTTACTTTCAGACATAAAAAACTTTTTTCTTATTAGTGTCTTTAAAGTATAACTGACTGTTTAAACAAAAAGAATAGCAATGTGGTCTGTAGTATATATATACTTAAAATTAGAGTATGACAGCAATAGCTCAAAGCCCAGGAGGGGAGAAATGCAAGTATATGATTGTAAGTTCCTTATACTATATGTAAAGTGGTATAAGGTTACTTGAAGACAGACTGGTAAGTTAACAATGTGTACTATAAACCCTAACACAATCACTAAAATAAAACACTTGTAGCCAATAAACCAACAAAGAAGATAAAACGGAATCATAAAAAAATATTCAATTAATTCAAAAAAAGGCAGAAAAAGAGGAAGATGAAAACAGAGGGGTCAAAACGAAATCAAATAGCAGTATGATGAATTTAAACTTAACCATGTCAATAGTCATGTTAAATGTAAATGGTCTGTATACCTCAATTAAACTGCAGAAATGATCAAATTAGATTAAAAAGCAAGACTTGGCTATATGCTGCCAACAAAAATACACTTCAAATATAATGACAAAAACAGGTGAAAAGTACAAGGGTGTTAAAAGATACACCATGCTGAAGGGATAGGAAGACCTGGTCCCTCCTTCCTCCCACAAACACACTGATTCAACAGCAATACAGAGACAAATTCCCTTTGGAGATGGGAAAAGAATAGTCTCTTCAACAAACAGTGTTGGGAAAATTGGATATCCAAATGCGAAAGAAGGAAATTGGAACCTTATCTTACACTACACAAAAGTCAACTCAAAAAGAATTAAAGGCTTAAACGTAAGACCTTAAACTAAAACTACTGTAACAAAACATGGAAAAAACTTAATGACATTGGTCTTGGCAACAGTTTCTTGGTTATGATACCAAAAGGTCAGTCAAGCAAAGCAAAAATGGGCAAGTGGGACTAGATGCAACTAAAAACTTTCTGCATAACAGAAGAAGCAAAGTAAGTGTTGGCAAGGATGTAGAAAAATCAGAACTCTTATACACTGTTGGTGGAAATTTAACATGGTGTGACGCTATGGAAAATAGGATGGAGCTACCTCAAAAAATTAAAAATAGAACTACCATATGATCCAGCAATCCCACTTGTGGGTATTTATCCTAAATAATTGAAATCGGGATCTCAAAGAGATATTTACACTTCCCCGTTCATTGCATTGTTATTCACAATAGCCAAGATGTGGGAATGGATGAGGAAAGTGTGATACATACCTGCAATGGAATATTATTCATCCTTTAAAGAGAAGGAAATCCTGCCATATGCAAGAAATGGATGAATCTTGAGGACATTATGCCAAGTAAACTAAATTAATCACCAAAGGACAAAAAACTGCATGATTCCACTTATATGAGGTATGTAAAATAGAATCATAGAAGCAGAGAGTACAATGGTGGTTGCCAGGGCCTGGGTGGCGGGGGAAATGGGGAGTTGCTAATCAAGAGGCATAAAATCTCAGTTATACAAGGTAAGTTCTATAGATCTGCTGTACAACATCATGCCTATAATTACTAATTAATTTATTTTTGGCTGTGTTGGGTCTTCATTTCTGTGCGAGGGCTTTCTCTAGTGGCAAGCGGGGGCCACTCTTCATCGCGGTGCGCGGGCCTCTCACCATCGCGGCCTCTCTTGTTGCAGAGCACAGGCTCCAGACGCGCAGGCTCAGTAGTTGTGGCTCACGGGCCTAGTTGCTCCGCGGCATGTGGGATCTTCCCAGACCAGGGCTCGAACCCGTGTCCCCTGCATTGGCAGGCAGATTCTCAACCACTGCGCCACCAGGGAAGCCCCATGCCTATAATTAAAATACTGTATTTTACACTTAAAAATTTCTTTGAGGGTAGATCTGTTAAATGTTCTTACCACAAAAAAAAAAAAAACAAAAGGATATGCCATGATAATGTTAACCAATTGAAAACGAAAACTAGAGTAGCTGTATTAATATCGGACAAAATAGATTTCAGAGCAAAGAATATTACGGGGAATATAAAGAAGTTCATTTCATATTGATAAATGAGTCAGTTCATCAGGAGGCCAAAATCTAAACATTTATGTACCCAGTGATAGTCTCAAAATACATGAATCAAAAATTGATAGATTTGGGCTTCCTTGGTGGCACAGTGGTTAAGAATCCACCTGCCAATGCAGGGGACACGGGTTTGAGCCCTGGTCCACGAAGATCCCACATGCTGTGGAGCAACTAAGCCTGTATGCCACAACTACTGAGCCTGCGCTGTAGAGCCTGCAAGCCACAACTACTGAAGCCCATGCGCCTAGAGCCTGTGCTCCGCAACAAGAGAAGCCACCGCAATGAGCTGCCTGCACACCACAGCGAAGAGTAGCCCCCACTCGCCACAACTAAAAAAAGCCCTCATGCAGCAACAAAGACCCAACACAGCCAAAAATAAATAAATAATTTTTTTAAAAAAATTGATAGATTTACAAGGAGAAATAGAAAAATCTGTAATTATAGTCAGAGATATCAATAGCCTCCCTCATTAAATTGTAGAACAAATAAATAGAAAATGAGAAAGAACATAGAAGATTTTTTTTTTTTTTTATGGCTGTGTTGGGTCTTCATTTCTGTGCAAGGGCTTTCTCCAGCTATGGCAAGCGGGGGCCACTCTTCATCGCGGTGCACAGGCCTCTCACTATCGCGGCCTCCCTCCTTGCGGAGCACAGGCTCCAGACGCGCAGGCTCAGCAATTGTGGCTCACAGGCCCAGCCGCTCCACGGCATGTGGGATCCTCCCAGACCAGGGCTCGAACCCATGTCCCCTGCATTGGCAGGCAGACTCTCAACCACTGCGCCACCAGGGAAGCCCCAGAACATAGAAGATTTAAAAAATACTCTGAACCAACTTGATCAAATTGACATTTATAGACATCACCTAACACCAGCAGAATACTTTTTAAGTGAGCACACAAAATTTACCAAGATTGGTTATACACTGGGCCATGAAAACAGTCTCAATAAATTTAAATAGATTCCAGTCAAACCAAGTATGTTCTCTGTCCACAATAGAATTGAATTAGAAATCAATAACAAAAATCTCTGGAAAACCCATAAATGGTTGGAAATCAATTATCACACTTTTAAGTGAGCCACTGGTCAAAGAATAAATCAAAATAAATTAGAAAGTATTTTGAACAGAATGAAAGTGAAGACACAACATATCAAAACATGTGGAATGCTGCTAAAGCAGATTTAGCACAAAATTACTTCACTGATGGCTTATATTTCAAAAACAAAAGGTTTCAAATCAATGACCTCAGCTTTTACCTTAGAAATAAGAAAGAAAAGAGCAATTTAAATACAAAGTAGGTAGAGGAAAAGGAATAATAAAGGTCAGAGCAGAAATCAGTAAACCAGAAAACGGAAAAACAATAGTGAAAAATCAGTGAAAATAATTCATTGAGAAAAGCCAGTAAAACTGATAAACCTCTAGCTAGACTGGTAGAGAATATAAAAATACATAAACTAGCAATATTAGGAATAAGAAAGGTGACATAATTACTTTTGTGTGTGTTGGATATATTCACTATCTTGATTATGGTGACAACTTTATGGGTATGTATTATGTATATCAAACATACCAAATTGTTCAAATTGTACACTTTAAATACAGTTTATTATGTCAGTTATACTTCAGTAAAGCTCTTAAAAAGTAGTTCATTCTGCAACTAAAGTTTTAATATTGCGATTATTCTTGTTTCTTGAGCTACTGGGGTTTTTTTGTTTGTTTGTTTGTTTTAATCAATTTATTTATTTTTGGCTGTGTTGGGTCTTCGTTTCTGTGCGAGGGCTTTCTCTAGTTGCGGCAAGTGGGGGCCACTCTTCATCGCGGTGCGCGGGCCTCTCGCTATCGTGGCCTCTCTTGTTGCGGAACATAGGCTCCAGACGCGCAGGCTCAGTAGTTGTGGCTCACGGGCCTAGTTGCTCCGTGGCATGTGGGATCTTCCCAGACCAGAGCTCGAACCCGTGTCCCCTGCATTAGCAGGCAGATTCTCAACCACTGCGCCACCAGGGAAGCCCTGGGCTACTGGTTTTAAATGGCTTTATTTCTGAAGAACTTTTTGGGGTCTTTGGGGATTTTTTTTTTTTAGATTTATTTTTTATTGACCTAAGACCTGTTCATTTGTGTGTGTGTGTGTGTGTGTGTGTGTGTGTGTTTAATTCTTTTTTTTTTTAACATCTTTATTGGAGTATAATTGCTTTACAATGTTGTGTTAGTTTCTGCTGTATAACAAAGTGAATCAGCACAGTGTATACATATATCCCCATATCCCCTTCCTCTTGCGTCTCCTTCCTACCCTCCCTATCCCACCACTCTAGGTGGTCACAAAGCACTGAGCTGATCTCCCTCTGCTATGCAGCTGCTTCCCACTAGCTATCTATTTACATTTGGTAGTGTATATATGTCAGTGCTACTCTCTCACTTTGTCCCAGCCCTCAAGCCCATTCTATACGTCTGCATCTTTATTCCTGTCCTGCCCCTAGGTTCATCAGAACCTTTTTTTTTTAGATTCCATATATATGTGTTAGCATAAGGTATTTGTTTTTCTCTTTCTGACTTACTTCACTCTGTATGACAGACTCTAGTAAGACCTGTTCATTTTTACATGCATTATTTTTAGTTAAGATTTGTTCAAAGGAAATTAGTTTTCATTCTTAGAAAATTTTGAGCTTTGTTTTGGGGGGAGGGCTTCAGAATGTGTTTGTTTTTTAATTATTAACAGAAGAAAATCCCTTAAGGGAAAAAAAAATATGCCCTTTTTTGTAGATGCTAATGATTTCATCCCTTTTGAGATTATGAGGAAAATGGGACAGTTGTTAGGAGGAATCTTTGGTACCACATGTATGATGGTTTCAGATTGAGAATGTCAAGTCCCAAACTTTATTTTCTTGTCCCCACCTAACCCCTCTCATCCCCAGCATTATACAATCCTTCAAGTATGAAATGGTAAACAACCCCTTTATCTCATTGTATAAAGTACTAAATTCCATTTATTAGCAGTTTTAATAGATATTTGGAACAGCTTCAAAATATATTCCCATATTTTTGCTAACACCACTCCAGAGTGCCTACAATTTGTAAGAAACACCCAATCTTGAAAAGCCACATATTGGAAAGTGTTCATGGTTAAGCCCTAATAAAGATTTACGAGTACTCGGCTCCTGAAGACTGGGCTTCTGAACATATAGGTCTTAACTAATCAAGTTGATCCCAGTTTTCCTTCTACTGCAGATAATATTTTCCGGAGATGGCCACAATAATATTTCCTAACCAACATGCTCTTCTTTGAAGTGACATTCTCTTCCATTGGGAGACAGTGGTCTGTTTCCTCCCCACCCCATGAATTGGGAAGGCCCATTAACTATAGTGGAAGTGGCACTATGTAACTTCAGTAGCTAAGTCATCTATATTAGTTTCATATTGCTGATGTAACAAATTGACCCCAAAATTAGTGGCTTAAAACATCACAAATTTATTATCTAAAAATTCTGGAGGTGAGAAGTCTAAAATGCATCTTACGGGGCTGAAATCAAGGTGTTGGCAGGGCTGCATTCTTTCTGGAGGCTCCCGGGACAAATCAGTTTCCTTGTCTTTCCCAGATTCTGGTGGTCACCTGCATTCCTTGGTCCATAGCCCCTTCCTCCCTCTTCAAAGCATATCACTCAAATCTCTGCTTCCACTGTCACATCTTTTCTGATTCTGACCCTCCTGCTTCCTTCTTATAGGGACTCTTGATTACACTGGACCCACATAGAAACAAAACATTGTAAGTCAACTATACTCTAATAAAAATTTTTTTAAATTAAAAAAACTAGAAAAATATTACAAGATAATGTGGGAGAATGTCTTTATAATTTCAAAATGGAGAGGCTTTCTAAAGATTATGAAGCCAGAAAAGAGAGCTGTGATTTCTTAAAAAGTAAAAGAATCTGGATGTAGAAAAATTCCATAACAAAATGACAAACACAAAGTCATGCAACGCAAATGTCCTCTGATTAGAGGCTTTTTTAAATCAATAAGTAAACCAGATCCATACAGATATAACTTAAAAGAAGAAATGCAAATGTTCTTTATTTTTGAGAAGATAATCTTACTCATCATCCAAGTTATGCAAAGTAAGATGAAATGTTAATCTTTCCATATCAGATTAACAATGATCAAAACTTTGATGATACACTAAGGTGAAGGTAGGAGGAAATGGCATATCATACAACTTAATCATGAAAATCATCTTTTTTAAAAACTAATTAATTTATTCATTTATTTTTGGCTGCGTTGGGTCTTTGTTGCTTCGCGTGGGCTTTCTCTAGTTGTGAGTGGGGGCTACTCTTCGTTGCAGTGTGTGAGCTTCTCATTGCAGTGGCTTCTCTTGTTGTGGAGCATGGGCTCTAGGCTCAAGGGCTTCAGTAGTTGTGGCACACGGGCTCAGTAGTTGTGGCTCACAGGCTCTAGAGCGCAGGCTCAGTAGTTGTGGTGCACAGGCTTAGTTGCTTCATGGCATGTGGGATCTTTCCAGACCAGGGCTCGAACCCATGTCCCCTGCATTGGCAGGTGGATTCTTAACCACTGCACCACCGAGGAGGTCCCCATAAAAATCATCTTGACAGTATCTGTTAAAGTCAAAAATCATGTGCTCTTTGATCCAGAAATTCCTCTTCTAGGACTTAGTCTTTCAGATATCCATACAAATATGAATAGAATTCAGTATAAGAATATTCTCTGCAAAACTGTTTGGTAGCAAAAGACAATGTAGTCCTTGATTAACTAAGTGCCTGCTTAAGTACGTGCTTGATTAGCTAAGTACTTAGTGATCTAGCCAGGAGTCTCTAACCTCGTCCAGGTCAGGTCAGGAGGTGAGTGCTAAGGTAGAACCTCAAGAATTAGTAGGAGTGAGTCAGATGAAGGGGCGTGGGGGTATGAGGACTCAGTGCAAATGTAAATAACATGAAATGGGAAGGTAGGAGAGTTCGGCATATTTGAGAAACTGAACATTCAGTATCACCAGCAGAAAAGTGGTGAGGAGTTAAACTGCAAGGGTAAGTAGATCTGATTGTGTGAATCATAAAGAGCAAAACATGCAATAAGAGTTTGATCTTTAACCTGTGGACAATGGTGAGCCATTAAAGGGTATTAGAGCAGCAACAGGTACGTGTTTCAGAACATCACTCTGACTGCTGAGTAGGAAATTAATTGAATGGGAATAAACCTGAAGTCAGACTATTCATCCAATACTATTTATGAATACCTCGTATATAGTTAGACACTGTCTAGTTGCTTTAAAAAAAAAAAAACAATACTCCACGTAAGGGTAAAATATGGCCCCTGGCCTGAGGAAGAATTCAAGGCTTTCTGGCTTGGGCAGTTGGAGGAAAGACCATACTATTCCTTGAGATAAAGAACTTGGGTGAAAAAAAGCACATTTGCAGAGACAAGTTGACACTTTCGGTTTGATACACACTGAATTTGAGGAAGTGGAGATGTCAGGTAGAATCTTGCATACATATGTCCTCAGGAGAAGGCTCTGAGCTAGAGACACACATCTAGAAATGATGAGTATGCAGATGGTAATTGATTTTTAGGATCAGTGAGATCTGCCAGAATGTTAGAGTCATTTAGCAGCTATCAAGATTTTTTAAATAACCACTGTACTAGAGGCTATAAAAGAACCAAGACAATTCCTGTCTTCAGAGTTTACAGTATAGCGAGAAAGACAATCAGTCATCCTTATAAATGTAACATTACAAACTCATTTAACTACTCTGAAGAAAAAGGAGCGCAGCTTTAATAGTGTTATGGGGATGAAGGTACAGATGATAATAAATGACCAGCAAGGGTTTACACCAACTACATGAGTGAGTGGCCAATGAGGTTAGCTTTCCATAAAGTTGCTAATAATAATAGTAGTAGTAGTAGTAGTAGTAGTAGTAGTAGTAGTAGTAGTAGTAGTAGTAGTAGTTAGTAGTAGTAGTAGTAGTAGTAATAGTCCTGGCTTTCTGCAAAAGAAGAGGATATCTAGGGGGAGATTTTAAATCCTTCAGAATTCAGCTCTGGTATAAGTGGACTGCATTCCTGAGGGAGTGCCAGGCTAGAGTGTATTGAAGGTGTGGGTGAGGTCTCTTTGGGAGGAAGGAGCTAAACTTCGGTCTGTTTATTAAGCCTCCAAGCTTTTGCCTCAAGGTTTTTGCCATGCTGCCTGCCAAGGAACATGCAGGACCTGGCCTGTGTGTGTTGGGCTGACAGTTAAAAATCCAAGTGATGAGAAGGTTGGGACATGTCTAGTTCCACTCAGGCCCTATGTCTCCATAATAGCCCTTAACCGTGAATACCCATCCATGCTCCACACTACTGACAAGAGGGGATTGTCTGCAGTTTGGGCTGCTCTGCCACCTTCCCCACTACCCCTGGAACCCTTCTACCACATCCTCTCTTCTTGCTGCTATTCATGACTTCTACATGAACACCACATTATACAGGGTGGAGCCCAGGAGGGTGGAGGCAGTGTGAAAGATAAGGCCCCAGAGTCTAAAGACATTGAGACATCTACTCTCATTACAAAGGTTTTAGTTAGGACTCCAAGTCTAGCTCATTCAATAGTCCTTTAACATAGAAGTCATCTGAACCTCAATCACAAATCAAATTTTGTCGACTAGATTTCCTGGAGACTGTTACAACAGAGAGGGTGGCTTCAATACCTTCTATCTCCGTCTCAGTCACAGTAACGTTTATCCATTCTCCCTGAGCCGGAATTGATTGATCCTCTCCCTCCCCCATTCACTTCACAATCCCTGTTAGCTCTAGATTCAAGAGAATAACAACAGCAGAAAAAATATTTGCTCTTTCTGTGTATACTTTCACTTGAATCATCCTAATTCTCCTCCTGGCTCTACGGATGCTTGCCATCTGGGTAGGAAAAATTAAGGAAGTGCAGTAAGAAATGTAAAAACCATGAAGGTTAGTATTTCAAGATCTAATCCCACCATGCTACACTTCAAAGTTCATGTTGAGAGAAATGACCAAAGAAAGAGAAATAAATGTAAAATTTGTGAAAGCCAATAAATGTTTATTGACATGCCTAAGCTAGAGATACTTGAAGCCACCTCTGAAAAAGGTACATCGTATGGCTCTTTCTCCTTTGTTAGTTCTCATTTACTCTAACCCACTGTAGTTTGGTTTCTGTCCCCAGTCCTCTGTGAAGTCTCCTGCTAATTTCTCCAGTGAATTCTATCTTGCCAAATCCAATGGACACTTCTCTAGTTCCATCTTACTCTAATTCACAACTTCCTCTTTCTTGAAAGCTCTCATTTCTAGACCACTGAGGCCATTTCCTTGGTTTTCCTTTCACCTGTTTCTTTCCTCACTCCTTTGCTGGACCATCCTGCACTAGACTTGTAACTGTTGGGGTGAGTAAGGGATTAACCTTTTCTTCTTTATCCACACTCTCTTCCTACATGAGCTCACTGAATTTCATGAATTCAAACACCATCTTTACCACTTTGCCGCATCCGATGTAATAATTGATTTAGATGAGGAACATCAATGGAGGCAATTAGGTGAAAGTTGTTAGGTTTCAGGATATTTACAGATTCCAAAGTAGGACCCCAAAGATTACGTACTATTACAAAGGGTAAAAAAAAGTACCACTCTAACAAATGGGAAAACATATAATCACTAATACTGAGATGACCTTTTGTCATCTAATGTGATACAACATGGAATACACAGCATCGTCAATCTAATCAAGTCTCAAAAAAAATTCACTTTACAGAAAACACAAAGCTTAGGGGAATATTAAATGACTCTCTGAAGAAAATAATCAGATAATTGGTATCATCATTGGTATCTTCAAAAAGCCAAAGCGACGGAAAAAAAAGTAGGAATGTCTGCACAAAAACCTGCACACATGTGTTTATAGCAGCTTTATTCATAACTGTCCAAACATGGAAGCAACCAAGATATCCTTCTGTAGGTGAATGGATAAATAAACTGTGGTACATCCAGACCTCCAGACAATGGAAGCTCGTTCAGCACTAAAAATTACTAGCTGTCAAACCATGAGGAGACATAGAGCAGGAACCTTTTTTTTTTTTAATTAATTTATTTATTTATTTTTGGCTGACTTGGGTCTTTGTTGCTGCACACAGGCTTTCTCGAGTTGCGGCGAGCGGGGGCTACTCTTGGTTGCGATGCATGGGCTTCTTATTGCAGTGGCTTCTCTTTGTTGCGGAGCACAGGCTCTAGGCGCGTGGGCTTCAGTAGTTGTGGCATGCGGGCTCAGCAGTTGTGGCACACGGGCTTAGTTGCTCCGCGGCATGTGGGATCTTCCCAGACCAGGGCTCAAACCCGTGTCCCCTGCATTGGCAGGCGGGTTCTTAACCACTGCGCCACCAGAGAAGTCCTAGAGGAGGAATCTTAGATGCATATTTCTAAGTGAAAGAAGCCAATCTGCAAAGACTACGCACTGTATGATTCCAAATATATAACATTCTGGAAAGGGCAAAACTATGGAGGCAGTAAAAAGATCAGTGGTTGCCAGGGGGTGAAGGGTGGGGTGGAATAAATAGGCAGAACACAGGATTTTTAGGGCAGTGAAAATACTCTGTATGATACCACAGTGATAGATACATGTCGTTATACACTTGTCTAAACCCATAGACTGTACAACAGCACAAGTGATCCATAATGTAAGCTATGGGCTTTGGGGGATTATGATTTGTCAGTGTAGATTCATCGGCTGTGACAAATGTGCCACTCCGATGGGGGATGTTGATAATGGGGATGCTGTGCATGTGTGAGGGCAGTGGGTATTTGGGAAACCTCTGTAACTTCCCCTCAGTTTCACTATGAACCTAAAACTGCTCTTAAAAAAAAAATAGGGCTTCCCTGGTGGCGCAGTGGTTGAGAATCTGCCTGCCAATGCAGGGGACATGGGTTCGAGCCCTGGTCTGGGAAGATCCCACATGCCGCGGAGCAACTAGGCCCGTGAGCCACAATTACTGAGCCTGCGCGTCTGGAGCCCGTTCGCCGCAACAAGAGAGGCCGTGACAGTGAGAGGCCTGTGCACCGCGATGAAGAGCGGCCCCCACTCGCCACAACTAGAGAAAGCCCTCGCACAGAAATGAAGACCCAACGCAGCCACAAATAAATAAATAAATAAAATTTAAAAAATAAATAAAATAAAGGTTTAATTCTTTTAAGAAAGTAGAAGTGTTGATTTAGATGAAAATAAAACTAAGACATAATAACCAAACAAAATTTGGGTAGAAAGTATAATGGTATCCATTAAGCTATTCTTTAAACTTTTCTGTAAGTTTGAAAATTTTTATAATAAAAAGTTTTAAAGGGGACTTCCCTGGTGGTCCAGTGGTTAAGAATCTGCCTTCCAATGCAGGGGACGCAGGTTCGATCCTTGGTCAGGGAACTAAGATTCCACATGCCACGGGGCAACTAAGCCTGTGTGCCACAACTAGAGAGAGGCCTGCGTGCCACAACTAGAAAGAGGCCTGCGTGCCACAACTAGTGAAGAGCCTGTGCGCCCCAGCAAAGACCCGATGCAGCCAAAAATAAATAAATAAATATTAAAAAAAAAAAGTTTAAAAAATTTCCCCACATTAGCTAAAAAGTGATAACATATAATTTTAGCTCAGGCCTCTCCTCAAAGTCCTGACTCATTATCCCTCGTTCCTTATCACCCTCAGCTGATGGCATTACCACATACTTTGCTGAAAATTGAAGAATTCAGACAGCGACTTCCTCATCCCTCCTCTATTAAATTTTCCAACATAAATACATATGTACTCATATCCCCTGCCTTTACTCCTTACAAGGTGCAGCACCTTGTATTGTTCTTCAAATACAGTAATTCCAAGGGGAGGATTATACTTCTCACCTCCATTGATGTTAGGCTGGGCCATGGAACTCGCAGTGTACCTCCCTTTAGGAGAATTATACATCCCTGCCCTGGTAAATGTGAGTTGGTCAATGGCCCTATTTCCAAAAGAGATCACATTCTGACGTGTTGCGGCTTAGGACTTCAACATATCAATCCATAACACCTCCCATTGGTTAATGGATCATGCCCACTATCATATAAACATGATCTAATATTGGACCTGCTAAAACAAAACAAAACCTATAACCAAAACTTACAATTCTCCTGGGATCTTCTATCCCTCTCCAGCTTCCATGCCTTTACTTAACCCCTTCACAGGAAAAGTACTTGGAAGAACTTTCTACAGTATTGGCATCCATGTCTTTATTTTCCATTCTCTCTCCTCACCCTTCAGTTGAACTTCTGTACCTTCACTCCACCAACCTGACAATTCCAATGGTCACTTCAGAGAATTTGGCAATGGTCACTGAATGGTGGTGATGGCTGCACAGCTCTGTGAATCTACTGAAAACCATTAAATTGTACAATTTAGAAGGCTGAATTTTATGGTATGTGAATTATATATAAATAAAGCTATTTAAAAAAAAAATCCTTAAGCAGAGTGCCATCTTAAGTTGCCTAGAAATATGTTACCTCCTAGAATGCAAATTTTCTTGCCTGTACAACATAAAAATAGTCTGACACAAACAAAGCCTAATTTTGGTTGGTGTTTTCATCTTCAACAATAAATATTTTGAATATTTGTTCTTTAAATATACATACTTCAATTTCGCTATTAGCAATCATCAACAGAAATAGACTCTCTCTACTCTTTTTCTACTATTCTGCCTTTTCCTATAGTGATTTATTTTCACAGTTAAGATGTGCTGTCTCTTCAATCACTGGTGCTTAGAAGAGCAAACAAGTTATCTCTAGCAACAGAATAATGACAAACACATACCTTATTAATTTGGATTGTTTAGAATAAAGTCTATTTTGGGGGAAAAACAATCAAAAAAGTATTCATGTACTTACACAATTGAGAATTTAGTAAGAATGAAATAAGTTCACCAATAAATTCTGCTTTTGATATTGATTTTAATCCATTCATTTACTCATTGATTCATATATTCAAAAAATATTTACAAAATATCCATTCTGCGCCAGGTGCTGAGTCTGGAGCTGATACACAGAGGTGAAAAACTTAAGTTTATAGTTGAGTGGAAGGAAACAGACATGAAGTAAATGATGGTAATCACACATAAAAAACGGTAAAAAAATAAAGGTATAAAATGCTGTGAGAAAGGAAAACATGGAGACCTAATTAAGATTGTGTGTGTGTGTCTGTGTGTCTACGTATGTCTGTCTGTATGTCTATTTGAGGAGAAAGGCTGACAGTGTGAGTGGAGTCAAAGGTGGGACAAAGATCATGTATGCTCATGTAGACCGGAAGTTATCGACAGGTTGTAAGAAAGTAGGAAAACAATCTGATCTATGCCTTAAAAAGGTTATTCAGTGGGTGGTGGTGTAGTGCAATGTGCAGAGACGCCAAGAATAAAAACCAAAGTTATCACAGTGGCCTAAATGGCCCTAACAGATCTCCATCCCCACATGCCCACCCCTCCCCTCTCTGGCTTCACCTCCTACCTCCCACTTCCCTATTTTATTCTTTTCAGCCGCACTAGACTTCTTGCAGATGCTTGAGCCCATCAGGCTGCCTAGGCACGTGTTCTGTGCACTTGGTGTTTCCTCTGCCTGGAATGTTCTTTTATTAGATATTCTTGGAGTTACAGAATGGAGGAACCTCCTTTACCTGGCTTTCTGGGGTAACTATAAAGCAGAGTCCTGGATGGTTGACCTGTAGGAGTGGGAAGTAAAACTTCTTAAAGTGAAGCCACTGAGATCTTGGATTGAATGTGTTAACTTAGTGTAAACTAGCCTATCTTGACTAGTAAATACAACAGTTAACATAACGGACAAAAATTATTAATTAAAAAAATCTTTAAAGATTTTTCAACCTGTTAGAGAACTTAAAATAGTGTCAATTTCATTTTGTTGACTAATGGTGAGGTTGAGTATTTTGTCACGTGTTTTGGCCATTCAAATTTTGTCATCTTGAATTGCTTTTTTAAAAAACATATATTCAAGTATAATTGATTTACAATGTTCTGTTAATTTCTGCTCTACAGCAAAGTGATTCAGTTAAACATATATACATTCTTTCTCATATTCTTTTCTATTATGGTTTATCACAGGATAGTGAATATAGTTCCCTGTGCTATACAGCAGGACCTTGTTGTTTACCTATCCTATATACAATAGTTTGCATCTACTAACCCCAAACTCCCAACTGCATTGCTTTTTAATATCAATATTCAATTTCTTGTTTATTTATTTATGGCTGCATTGGGTTTTCATTGCTGCGCGCAGGCTTTCTCTAGTTGTGGCGAGCGGGGGCTACTCTTCGTTGCAGTGCGCGGGCTTCTCATTGCGGTGGCTTCTCTTGTTGCGGAGCTGGGGCTCTAGGCACGCGGGCTTCAAGTAGTTCTGGCTCATGGGCTCTAGAGCACAGGCTCAGTAGTTGTGGCGCACGGGCTTAGCTGTTCTGCGGCATGTGGGATCTTCCCAGACCAGGGCTCAAACTCGTGTCCCCTGCATTGGCAGGCGGTTTCTTAACCACTGTGCCACCAGGGAAGTCCAATATTCAATTTCTGTTTATTGGCTTTTTCCCTATTGATTTTCAAAAGTTCCTTACGTAGCATGGCAATTAGCTCTTTGTCTCTCATGCATCACGTATATTTTCTCCCAGTTTGTCTTTTGATTATGTTAATTATCATTATTGTTGTTGTTATGCAGATATTTACAAAAATCTATGTAGTCTATTTTCTTGATATTTTCACTTTTGGTTTCTGAATTGCATGATATGCTTATAAAAGACTTCCTCACTCTAAGATTATTCTACACATTTTCCTCTAGTACTTTTGTTCCATATTTTGGTTAAACGTTTTTAATCTGTCAAGAACTTATTTTAGTATAAGCGAAGTAGGAATCCAGCCTTATTTTTTTTAAATTAATATTTATTTATTTATTTATTTGGTTGCATTGGGTCTTAGCTGCGCCATGCAAACTCTTAGTTGCGGCATGCATGTAGGCTCTAGCTCCCGGACCAGGGATCGAACCTGGGCCCCCTGTGTTGGGAGCTCAAGAGTCCTATCCACTGCACCACCTGGGAAGTCCCCCGGCCTTATTGTTTTTAATGATTCATTTTTAATTTATTATCTTTATCCCCTAATAAATTCCCATATGCATATTTGAGTCTAGCTGAATTAATTAGTGTAATAGTATCTTTCACATAAACCTGGGAGGTTAAGAGGAAGAGCAGGTTTGGGGGCAAGATGAGGAATTAATATTAAATTTACTTTCAGTTTCTTGTATCTGTGAGTTTGATATGTCAGTGGAATATCAGGTATAAATGCCTTTTAGGCATCTAGAATATGGAAACTATGGTTTGGGAGAGAGTACTGGTCAAAGCCATTAGTGTGGGCGTCAGTCACAGAAATGGAAACAGCTGGGATGGGGGAAGCAGAGGGTAATTTACACAGGGACACAGGAGGTTGTAAAAAGGAAGAAACAGAACTCTTTGTTCTTGTCCTTTGGTATCACGATAACTTAGAGATGGATTTCTCAAACTTGAAATATGTATGCGTACCATGTCAAGGAAAAAATTTTTGATTTTTAAAATCCTAATGAGTTTAGAAATTTAAAAACTGTCCATTTATTTCATCACTTGGTTCCAATGCAATGGTTAATACTACCTCAAACTAGTATCCTGGAAGTTGTTGCCTGTGTCTAAGGTTGTGACCCAAATGATCCAAAATATGACTGTGTTATTGTTTTTAAATTGAGGTATAAATTACAAACAGCAATACAGACAGTGAGATAAACAGATCTTAATTGATATAGTTCGATGAGTTCTGATAAACATATATAGTCATGTTACCCACACCCCTATCAGGATATAAAACATCTCCATAACCTCAGAAAGTTCATTTATGGCTGCAACAGTCAATCCCTACCTTTCCCTAAGGCAAGATAATTTCTTTCACCATAGATTAATTTCACCTGTTTTAGAATTTCACATAAATCAAATTATACTGTTTTGTGTCTGGTTTCCCACATAGTATAATGATTTTGAGATTCCTTTGTCAACAAAAATTCATTTAACAATCAACTTAAGGAATAAAAGGGAATTTTATTTGAGCCAAACTGAGGATTATAACCTGGGAGACAGATTCTCATAAAGCTCTGAGAACTGTTCCTCCAGTTAGAAGTTGAAAGCACAGTCATATACATTTTTGAGACAAAAGCTCGTACATCAAATGACATACTAATGTTTACATAAAGTTCACCAAAGGTACGTAGTCCCGGTAAGCACATACAAAGCGAGCAGTAAGTCACTAGACCCCTTACAGAGCTGGGAGGGAACTTTATTCTTTTAAGAAGTCACATTGCTAGCATCAAAAGAAAGGAAAAAAATATTGATCTTTACAGTTGAGCAGGCACTCCCATCTTTTTTTTTTTTTTAAGGGTTTTTGTTTTTATAAATTTATTTATTTATTTATTTTTGGCTGTGTTGGGTCTTCGTTTCTGTGCGAGGGCTTTCTCTAGTTGTGGCAAGCGGGGGCCACTCTTCATCGCGGTGCGCAGGCATCTCACTGTCGTGGCCTCTCCCGTTGCGGAGCACAGGCTCCAGACGCGCAGGCTCAGTAGTTGTGGCTCACGGGCCCAGTTGCTCCGCGGCATGTGGGATCCTCCCAGACCAGGGCTCGAACCCGTGTCCCCTGCATTGGCAGGCAGATTCTCAACCACTGCGCCACCAGGGAAGCCCAGGCACTCCCATCTTTGATGAGCTCTGGTTAATGTGTAATGCAGATGCACAGTGCATATTAGGGAGGGAGGGAGGAGGCCGAAGTGGACAGAGAGAATTTTATGTTTAATTTTTCTCGTCTTGCCTTAAAATATAAAATTTTATTTCATTACATTCATACAGTTCATTACTTCGCATAGCTGAGTAATATTCCATGGTATGGTTCTACCACAATTTGTCTATCCATTCATCTATTGATGGATGTTTGGGTTGTTTCCAGTTTTAGGTTATTTTGGGTTTTTTGTTTTGTTTTAATTTGGCCATGTGCAGTATCTTAGTTCCCCAACCAGGGACTGAACTTGTGCCCCCTGCAGGGGAAGGGCGTAGTCCTAACCGCTGGACGGCCAGGGAATTCCCTAAGTTATTTTGAATTAATCTGCGGTGAATATTCTTGTGCAAGACTTTGTGAATATATGCTTTCATTTCTCTTGGGTAAGCACCTAGAAGTGGAATTTTGGGTCATGGGGTAGGTGTATATTTGACTTTATAATAAACTGCCAAACAGCTTTCTAAAGTGAAACTAACAATGAATCCCACTAACAATGAATGACATTCTAATTGCTTAAAATGCTTGTTAGCATATAATGTTATCAGTCTTTTTATTTTAGCCATTCTGTTAGGTATGTACCTCAGTGTGATTTTAATGTTCATTTCCCTGATTTTGAGCATCTTTTTATGCGATTATTGGCCATGCTGTCTTTACTTTGTAAAGTGTCTGTTCAAAACTTATGTCCATTTTAGAAATGATTTTTAAAAGACTATTGAGTTGTAGGAGTTTAAGTATTCTGAATATGTCCTTTTCAGGTATATGTATCAAGATTATTTTTCCCAGTCTGTTTTATTTTTCTTAATATTGTCTTTTGATGAACAGAAGTTTTAAATTTTGATGAATTTTAATTTATCAATTTAAAAAAATTGTATATTCTTCATCACAGACCCTCTACATGCCTCATACAGTTTACCACATGCTGTGTACTCTGCTAGAATATAAAGAGTTAAGTGACTTTTTTTTTAAAGTTCTATTTGAATGGCAGTTTTTTGTTGGTTGTTCTTAAATTGTTAGAGCCTTAATCCAGAACAGTGGTTCAAAATTTAACTGAGCATATTCATCACCCTTGAAATTGTTAAAAATAGGATTGCTGGGCTCCACTTGATCGTGTTTCATAGGTTCTCCGGTGTTGGCAGGTCTGGGAATCACTGATCTAGTAGTCCTTAAAGCTCGGCCAAACTTAAGGCTACTCCACCTACCATTTCCTCAAACAGAGGCCAGGACACTGTTCATGGAAATAACCTGTTGCGTTTTAATTTCTGCGTATTGTTACCACCTTTTACCACCTTTTACCGTCCTTTGAAATAGTTAATTAGAAAGCACTGGTTGGGAAAGCACTGGCGAACTTTACCAAACGGATTCTGTTGTAACAAGGCATAACTCAATAAAATATTTCAAAACAGGAATCAATTGCATAGTCTGTGTGCTTTCCAACTGCTGGCTCTTGCTTTTCTTTTACAAGAGAAAACTGCAACAAGTTTTCACAGTAAGTTTTTGTTGTTACATCTTTATTTCTTAAAAAAAAAAAAAGTTGGTTTTCCTAATGGTTTTGATAATGGACCTTCATTTGGCTGGCAATAAAACATGAAACTTCTCATTGGGTATTTTCAAGATTGCCACGGGGAATCAGCTGCCAGTTTACTGCAATGTGGAAAACTGCACGAGATTCTGGGATTGGACTCAAAATGCTAATTTCAAAGGTCGAGTGAAGCTGTAGCTCACGTTTTCGCGTGCCTGCGCTCTCTGCAGGCAGAACAAAGACCCAGCCCGAGGAGGCAGAGGCAGAGACCCATCTTAAATCTTTTTCCTGAGGTAATTTTGGAATCATGCCTGAAATGCCGGAGAACATGGAACAGGTAAGAGTTAGCTATTCAAGAAAAGAAGCATTCTGGAGTTAAGAGTTTCTTTAAAAGAATCCCAATGAAGGTCTGGTAAAAGCCGAAAGGGTGTGTAAAAAAAAAACAAATAAGTGTCATTCATTTCTTTAAAACGTGTAACTTTGGGACTTGGAATAATAAAGCAACTTTAATTATTGACGCTGTATGGAGAGCTCAGCTAAGTTTTAATTGACAAAAATAAAATCCAAAACAGAACAGCAGTTTCATTTACCAGATTAAATGCAGTGATGCAGGTGAAGGTTCTATATAAATAACGGTTTTTATCTATAGTCGTGTGCTCCAGCCTTTCTTTGTCTTGGCATGAAATGAATCTGCTAACCTAACTTTTATCTCCAGATTGCTGTCTTTAAATTTATAGACTTAGCCACCACAGGAACTTGGATATTGTCTGTATAACAGTGGCGTTTTTATTCACAAAGAAACTTCCATTTTTAAAAAGAATGATTAAAACTCATACACGAACATGTGCCCCTGGAACCATACCCACGTTTTATCTGGCAAACATGAAAACAGATCCTCAAATGCAGGCAAGTAAACTCTATTTGTTCCTCACTCTAGATAAGGCTGCTCTGAGACTCAAAATGCTAATTGCATATGCATGACCTTAAACCGTCTTCGCGTTGAACACAATTTTTTTTTTTTTCCTGGAAAGATCACACTGCATCACACGTTGCAACTAGAAACTTAACAAAAATTCCCGCTCCTTAAAGAGAGGATCAAGAGGATCTTGATTCCGCTCCCCCAAAACCCACCCACACCTTTTCTTTGTTGTTTGCAGGTTATGCATGGTTTAAGTGTTTGGGGCATTCCTCTCAAGGACTCTAAATAATGCTAAATTGATTAACAGCCTGGATTAAAACAGAAATTGAAAAGTGGGGGGCCTCAGGCTTTCTGTTACTATTCCAAAGAAACTTTATGCTTATGCAAATAAGGAAATGAGTTCTTGTTGGGGGTTGGGTAGGAAGGAAAGTCACGGGACTCAGATGTGGAAAAAAAATTTTCAAGGCTGCTTAGCGTTGAGCTCTAAGATTAAACCAAAAAAAGGTTTATGAAAATAATGTTTTAGGAAGATCCAAACAGTAATCACGTTTGCGGGCGACTTTTAAGGTCTTGGTATCCTGTATGCCTGAACAAGAATACTCAAGACTGTTCGGTGGAAAGTTGGCGAAATCTATGCGGTCCATGCTCTGGTTCCCCCCCCCCCCCGCCCCCCGAGTAAATTACATAAGCATCTCGGCTGGCGGGGGGCTTTTCGGGTTTGAACTGGAAGAGAAATCAGTTGCAATTAAGTGCTAGGTCAGCCTCAACGCTTAGAGCTGTCTTTGTCACTTTAAAAAAGCGCGATCCAGGTGGTAGAAGGTTCAGTATTACTATATTCCCCTGGTGCCTTTAATTTTCCTTGGTAGCGGAGGTTCGGCTCGTGTAGCCCGACGCTGCAGCCTGTAAGGCGGTGCTTCTCAAAGGCTGATCTGGACTCCGTTAAATCCATCAGAAGTCCCAGGCTCTACTACCACAGCTCATACTGCAATTACTGGTAAAGTCCGAGAATATGCGTTTTGAAGAGGCACCCAAATAATTCATCCCCCAGCCTCCCACATCTTTTTATTTTTAACTAGTCAAAATTAGTTTGACATCTTTGGAATTTCACACGTACTACTTTTTAGCATCCCGGAAAGACGAATGGGTTCTTGAGGTGTTAATGACTCAGATACCAACACTTTTATTTTTATTCCAGTGTCTTTCTAAATCTCTCAAAAAACACTCTTAATGCTCTGGAGACACAGGTCCATTGTGCTTCTTCCCCTCCCCCTCCCCCCCCCCCCACCTCCCCTCTCCCGCCATGACTTTAAACTATTTTATCCCACTTTATGTATTACGTGCCCAGTAGATTCTTATGCAGTAGATTCTTATGCACTGCGCAAGTCTAGGCGATCCAATTCAATCCTTACCTAGTCGGGAAGGAAAAACACAAAATAAACAACTCCTCCTTCCCCCCCGCCCCCGGCCCCAAAACAAAACTCGCATTCCTTGCTTAAGACCAAGGCCTTTGTTTCCCTTTAAGAGTTGGCGCGTGGGCTGAGAGCGTCCCGAGCGCGCCAGTCCCCTTTCTGGGGCGTCGGCGGAGCGTGGCCAATCAAGGGGCGCGGTCTTGGCGGCGGAAGCCGGAAGCGGTGAGCGGGGGCTGGCCCGGACCTAGGGGAGGCGGGCCGAGGGCGTTAGAGCTGCGGACCGCGGCGAACCTGGGCTGGGGGAAGTGGCGGTCGCTGCGGCGGCGGCGCCAAGACGGCGGGCATGGTGGGGCGGGAGAAGGAGCTCTCTATCCACTTTGTTCCCGGGAACTGCCGTTTGGTGGAGGTGAGGGAGTCGGCCCGGGTCTTGGGGCGGGGTGGGGAGGTGCGTCTCGTAGGAACTGAGTGAGCGGAGGGGGACGAGTCTTGCAGCGGGAGCTCGAGTGGTTTTCCAGACGCCTCCTGCCGGAGTCGGAGGCCCCGGGCGGCGAGGGCGGCGCCGCCGAGTTTGTTTACCTCGGTGCACACCCTTCTGTGTTTTCTTTTTCAGCCGCTGTGACGGGAAAAGAGTAGGTCGGGTTTCACTTTCGAGCCTCCAGTCTCCCCTCCCGGGAATGAAGAGGGGTTTTCAGAGCTGTTTCAGTTTTGATTATTTCTAAATTTCGTTTTCATCCTTTGTTCGTATCCTTCGGTCTTAACAGTTCGTATCCCTAAGAAAGAAGGGGCCAGGTGGCTTTTCAGAAATAATAACAGGATTGGAGGTGAAAAGTTACTGAACTCGTCACTGTGTTATGCACTTTACATGCATTATTTACTTTAGTCCTCATATTTATGAGATACTGGTTTTGTTCCATTTTACAGATAAGAAAATTGAGGCTTAGAGGGCAAGTCCTTGGCCCAAGTTCATTCAGAAAGGTTGCAGCCGGGATTCAAATACAGATCTATTTGAACCACTACGGAGGTTGCATAAACGAAAGCTATTACTGTGTTTGGAGAGCCCCCATTCTCTCCTGTTTCATTCCAGGCCCCCCAGCATTCATCAGTCCACATAATATATCTAGCACTGGGGATAGGAAGAATGTTAATGCCCAGGCCAACATATCTCAAGGATATAAGAGAGGATATAGGTGATGGCTATTTTTGATTATGCAGAATTTTTACACCTTCAAAATACAGCATATTTAGTGTTTTCAAATCGTTTTGGTATTTGGAGGGTAAGGTTAGGATAATGGGCTATTTAAACCTCTCTTTTGTTCCTGTGTACCCCAAACAATGCTGAGTACTGTAATGTTACATATTGTTTGTTTATGACAGTGTATATGCGCACATGTATGTATATACAGCTTAATCAGTTTTCACAGTAGGAGTTCAGTAGACTAATGAAAATGGATTTTCCTTCAGTAAAATTGCACAACCAAAAGCTTGGCACATATTTGCTGCTCTCAAAACCGGAATTAAAACTTGCTCGTGTCTTATAGTTTTTGTTTGAGAAATAGACTGTAGTGCTTCCTGTTAATAGTACTGTCTGTGGGGTACAATAGGATGCCAGTAGGAGTTAGACAAGTGTCACCTAGGTATCTAAAGTTTTTTAAAGTCCAGGAGTATCTCCTCAAAGATCTGCCTCAAGGGGAATGTTGTTAGAATCATATAAATCAGTGTGAAGCTTTGCCAAATTGAAGAGGTTCTAAAAATAGCAAAGTATAATTACATTTACCACTAACATTTAAGAAGATCCCTCTTTAGATATTTGTTTTGTTTCACTCTTGACTTCTTCTAGGACATTTTTTAGTAGAAGTTAATCCAAGTGTACTGAAGTAGAAACCTCTGTTCCAGAGTACTGTTTAGACCATTTTGAAAGAGCCATTTATCTTCCATTACCTGTACAGTTTGGTATTATTTGATTTGATGGCATAATAAGAGCTACAGCTCTTCGTTTATTTATATGCATTTACTTTTTCAAGTGTTTTTTGTTTGTTTGTTTTTGGTGTCTATAAATCTGGTCACCTGAAGTTACTGAATTCTGTACATCTAAGAGTTTATAGGATAAGAGGCACATATGTTCAGGGCAACTTAAAGTGGTGTTTAATATTCCTGACCCATAAGAATAAAAATTGAGAAATAGACTCTTCAGGCAGACAGAGTATCTTCAACTCTTAATTATTCTTTGTGTTAACTAGACAGCTTTTTGTTCCTCTATTCAGAGTTCCTTGAAGTGTTTGGACATTCCTGTGTTTTGCAGAACTAAAGTAATTTACGGAGTAATGGTCCAAAATAATTTTTAGAGGACTATTTCTCTTTTAAAAAGAAAAAAATCAAAATAGTGTGCTTTAAGAAGCTTCAGGTAGAGTTCTGTTTATACAAAGTCAAATATAGAAGAGATACTTTTGTTTGGCCTCTTTTAATTTCAGAATGATGCCTATTTTATTTGCTAACCACCAATAAACTTGCAATCCAAATGAAAACATCTTGCTGGGCTCCTATACTGGTGACAGAAGGTGCTCATTGAGTGTCTAGAGAGAACTATATGAAAAGAGGATAAGTTACTTTAAGTAAATGAACCTTCTTTCACTCTATTCAGATTCCTCTGTGGTAAGGATAATATGGAATTGTAGGACTGTAAAGCTGGAAGAGCCTTAGTCATCTTGTCCAAATGCCTCATTTCACCAGTGAGGAGTTAGATCAGTAGAGATGGAGTAACTTCTCAATGCCATAGAGTGTGGTTAATCATCATGAAACCGTGTATAAGTTCAAAGGATTGAGACAAAACTTGGCTGGATGATAGAAGCAAAAGGGCCCAAGTTCTGCTTCCAACCTTTTCCCTTTTACTGTGGGCAAAACCTTTAACATCTGTAGACAAGGTTCCTCACTTCGGAAGTGACATCTGCCCTGCCTGTCTAATAGGACTCCTCCTGTGGTCAAAAGGTATGATGCAGGTTTATATAACACATGATAGTTTTCAAATATAAGATTGTGTAGAATCTTTTGTTTCAGAAAATGCTTGTACTTTAGATCTCTGCTCTTTTAACATAGAAAATTCTTGAGCATTGACATCTGACCACTAGGTAACACAGACTGTTTCATATTTTCTTCCAGGGACCTTACATATTATCCCAGGGTATAAGGATGTAAGGTTGTATTTTTTCCATGCAACCCCCGTCCTTTTTTAAAGTTAAGTGGTATTATAGTCCCTAAAGAGCCTTGCTGTGCTTGTAACTTAATACTGTATTTCATCAAATCTAAGATGCTCTCAATTATAAGATTATCTGGGCTCTTACTTTAAGATGCACTAAAAAGCAAAAAACACTGCCAAACCATCTTTATTTCATTCATTTAACAGAGATGATAAATGAGGAAAAAATGTGCTTCACAGAATCACTGAAGTAGCTAGAGATCTTATTTTACTGTTTAAGAATTTTGTGGTTACTGTAAGCATGATGCTTGTTCTTTAACCACTTCTAGTTTTCCTTTTTAAGGGGGAAAATGGGAAAGATGTTGTCGCTGCTAGAAAGGTAGATGGCAGTTTTTTGACTTCTTTGATTACGAGCTATCTTTAGGAAGGTCTTGGACTTCCCTGGAGTTCTCAAAGTTCAGTTTCCAAATCACCAGCATCAGCACCACCTGGAAACTTGTTAGAAAGGCAAATTATCAGGCCTCATTCCAAATCTACTTGATCTGAAAGCCTTCCAGTCGATTCCTATCCTCAGCGAATAAAGCCTGTGAACCACTGATCTAAGAACTCTTGTCTGTTCCTCTCCTTCTTGAGAGTGAAGTGAGAAACTCAGAAGAGACCACGTCATAGCTCTGTTATAGTCTTTTCCCAGGGATCTTTATGGTATTTATCCTGTGTAAATTGTTTTCTGATTGTATCTCTACTAGACTTGGCATGTTTTAACCTCTTTACAATTAGAATCTTTGTAGAGTTGTTTTCTTGCCAGAAATTCAAAGAAAATATTTTGCTGGCTGAAATCCTTGTTTTTATAGATCATTTGGCTTAGAGCCAAGTTTTGCAACACAGAGCATAGATGAATTTGTCTCTAACTTCTAAAATGTCTTGAAATTGGTTGAACTAAGGAAAAAATATCTTTAAGAATTAACTTTGTACTGTCTCTGTCAGCCCTTTCATTTCAGGTTTTTTGTATAATAGAAATACTTGATTTGGGTGGCCTTTTTTAAAAAAATGTATAGTCTTCTAAGTTAGCTGAATTGAGGGCCAGGAAAAAAAAAGTCTTTTTGTGTACACAAAAAATGTTATTGTGTGCATATTTAAGATTTTTGACAGCTCAGAATTAGGTGACTATAACAACATTTGAAATTTAAAAGGCCTCAAGTTGATAAAATTAATAAAACTTTTTGTTGTTTTTTAATAGTAAATGTTGACTTAATTCAAGAGTCTGAGGAAATTCGGTGTTACCTATCTTGGGAAGAAGGGAAAGTTCTATGTAAACATAGAACTTAAATTGTTTCTTAAATAGTAGTTCCTTTTTAATTTCAGTGTGTGAGGAATTTTTCCTTTTTCACAATAGCAGCACAGACCAGTTTAAAATATTTATTTTTTTCTTATCCTCTATCTTTGTTTATTAGTTTTAACTGGTCTAAATAGGTAAATTAAGAGTTAATGCAGGAATATGGATGGTGGTGGTGGTATGAATTGGGAGATTGGGATTGACAAATATACACAAACATGTATAAAATAGGTAACTAATAAGAACCTGCTGTATAAAAAATAAAATTAAAAAAAGAATGTTATATGATGTATCTAAAAAAATGATACAAATGAAAGTATTTACAAAAAAAAGAGGTAATGCAGGAATATTTGCCAGTTTGGTTAAACTTAGAAAGAATGGTAGTGCTATAAGGACCAAATTTATTTTTCTTCTACATAAATTCTGTGAAATGTGAATTCTCTAATTTGGACCTATCACAGTATGATAAAGTCAGTGAGATTTGAAAAAAAAACTTGAGATTAAAAACTGAAGACCAAAAATGTCAATTTGGAAACATATCGGCAGAACATAGCCCCAGTATTTAATCAGGCCGTAAAGTAAGTAAGCTTAGAACTAACTGCATTTTTATAAACAGAAGAACGTAATTGCTGTTTTTTACTAATTTGGACATCATTGATCGTAAAAATAAGCTTTTCCATTATTACCACAGGAAATCTAAATCTATTTGACTAGGTGATTCCTTGCAGTATCATCTTAGGTTCTTTTTCTTGGGTAAGATTATTACAACTTTTTTTAAAATAAATTTATTTTATTTTTAATTTTTGGCTGTGTTGGGTCTTCGTTGCTGCCCGCAGGCTTCTCATTGCAGTGGCTTCTCTTGTTGCGGAGCACGGGCTCTAGGTGAACAGGCTTCAGTAGTTGTGGCTTTCGGGTTCTAGAGCGCAGGCTCAGTAGTGGTGGCGCACGAGCTTAGTTGCTCCGTGGCAAAACTTTTTCTTAAGTGACACACTTACCCATGCATTTTGATTAATCTTTGTTCTAACTTAAGAATTGGCTTATAGGTATGAGAAAGGAAGCATACAATTAAGACTTGAAGTATGTAGTGAATGAAGATGGTGGCTGATTTCGTTGAGAGACTGTTTTCAAATTAAACAATCCTTTTCCGCCCCCTTCACATTTAGGAGGAAGTTAACATCCCCAACAGGCGGGTTCTGATTACTGGTGCCACTGGGCTTCTTGGCAGAGCTGTTTACAAAGAATTTCAGCAGAATAATTGGCATGCCGTTGGCTGTGGTTTTAGAAGAGCAAGACCAAAATTTGAGCAGGTTAATCTCTTGGATTCTAGTGCAGTTCATCACATCATTTATGATTTTCAGGTATGGTTTATTTTAACACATAAGTTAACTATTAATAATTGTCTGGATGACTTGAAAAGTGCTCTTGTTCTCAAGGAAGTTACTGAAAGCTGTAACATATTAAGCAACAATAATATATAGTACACTTTTTTTTTTGGCATGGATAAGAATATGTCATCCTTGAAAAGATTAGGTTGAGACATAGGTTGACAAAAGGCAGAAAAATGAAGCATTTTGTAAAATGCTTATGTTTGTGAAGTATTCTTCTAAGTACTACTTTCTATGCATATCCTTTCTTAATATTATCTGTAAACCTTACAACACTGCAAAATATTCTCATTTGCATTTTAGAGATCACAAAGGCAAGAGTGGTTAAACCACTTGTTGGCGATGGTCACAGAAGACTTACAGAAAAATTTAGATTCTGTTACACCTCTGATCAAATCAGAAGTTCAGGTTCTTTCTAAAAATATGATCCAAGGAAAACCTGCATCAGAATCACTTGGGAAACTTGTTCTTAGGGCTCACTCCCAGAGATTTTCATTCAATAAGTGTGTGGTGGGCCCTGGGACTCTACATTTTAAGAACCATCCCAGCTTATGCACATTTAAGTTTGAAAACAGCTCTCAGATCATGCTTCCTCAAGCAATTGCTGAGAAGGAGGAAGTTGGGTGAGTGGGTACACGAGCCCTGTATGTCACTGAACTTGCCAAATCTTAGCTCTTACTCAGCTCCTCTGGGAAGTAGGTGCCCCTTCTCTACAAAGGACCCTCTGCATTCCTCTGTCCTGATGTAGGTCATATGATATTGAAACAGTCTCTTTACATATCTGTCTTTTGCATTAGATGGTGAAATCCTTGCTCCTCGCACGGTGCTTAGCATATAGGTGGCATATTTAAATGCTCAACTGGGAATACAGTTTTTATGGATGGTTAATCTTCTTTAAATGATTGGCTTAAGAGATTGGAATTTATGAATTTAATTTGCAATTGATATTCCTCTCCCTTTACCGTAGACTTATTAAGTATTTAGGTCATGTTAATTACATAAATGATCGCTCTTTTCTCCCACCCAGATTAGGGGGATGAAGCTTCTTTTGATTTAAAAGCATGGTTGTCAACAAGAGTTGTGTCTGATTTTGCCTAGGAATTGCTAAATTGCTCTTTCCCTTTCAGGAAGTTTGAAGGTTGAAAAAGGGGAGTGTGACAAAACTACATTAAAAATTACAGTGATTCTTTAGTTGAAGGAATGTCGATTTAATAAACATTTTCTATGAATTAATTTACTGTTGGAAGGCTACAGTTCTTCTGTTTTATTCCTTTTTGGGTTAAAAACACATCCATGCTGAACTCCCAGCCCCATGTCATAGTACATTGTGCAGCAGAGAGAAGGCCAGATGTTGTCGAAAATCAGCCGGATGCTGCTTCTCAACTTAATGTGGCTGCTTCTGGGAACTTAGCAAAGGAAGCAGGTAATGATGTCTTTATAAAATCTTCATGAGATATTGAGTGATTGCTGAGTTTGTAAAGATTAAACTTTTGTACACGGTTTATAAAAGATGTGTTATATATATGATGAATAAGCTGTTAGAAATTCCAGTAAAGAGTAATGTCGTGTAGTAATTTAATAGATTCTTTTCTTTGTGTCTTTTTTTTTTTTTGTAGCTGCAGTTGGAGCATTTCTAATCTACATTAGCTCCGATTATGTTTTTGATGGAATAAACCCACCTTATAGAGAGGAAGACATACCAAGTCCCCTAAATCTATATGGCAAAACAAAATTAGAAGGAGAAAGGGCTGTCCTGGAGAACAATTTAGGTAAGACACATCTCTTTAGCCCCGTACGTGACTGCTTTTGAGGATTCCTTTTTGTTTATGATGTATATATATGTTTCTAATTTTAAAAAAATTAGTCAAGGAACATAAATCATTGGAGAAAAACTAGGGAATGCAGTTAATAGAAAAACAAGAATTTTCGAAATCCTGAAGAATTTATGAATCCTTCCACACTTTTTCCAGAATCAGTGGGTACAGGAATATCGTTAAAGAAAACAAATCATACAGTACAAATTTTTGTAATACAGGTCAATATCATTTTTCTTGGATTGCGGTATTCTGTTTTTTGTATGGTTTTTCTTTTTTCCTGTGTGTGTTTGTGTATATATACGCACACATAAATGTGCTGATTATAAAAAGTATACCCTCCTTGAAAAAATTTTTTAAAACATTTAAAATTGTAAAGAGTTCTCTCAGTACTCCCTCAGAGAGAGAAGCACCAACTGTGCTTATGTATGGAAGTATTTTTTTTGAATTTTTAAACCTGTGTGCATGTTGTTTTGTAACCTGGTTTTTCTCCCCCCACATACATACATTTCAGTTCTTACAGAGCCATCTCTGGAATATCTTTTTCATATCAGTAGCTGCATAATATTTGACTTAATGATCCCCTGCACTAAAACTCCTGCCTCAGACTGTACTACATCCCTGAGAAGCATCCCCTAGTATATATACTATACTAACACATTTAGGGTTTTTTTTTTTGTATTATAAATTATCCTTCGGAAATCATCCTTGAATATATTATCAATATGTAGCTGACCCTTGGACAGTGCAGGGATTAGGGTTGCCAATCCCTGCATAGTGGGAAATCCATGTGTACTCCCCGAAGACTCACTCACAGCCTACTATTGACTGAAGCCTTACTAAAACATAAACAGTCGATGTACACATATTTTGTGTGTTACATGTATTTTTTTAAAATATAATTCCCAGGACAGTCACGTCTTTAACCTTTCCTTTCTTCTCTTTCTCTTTCTCTTTCTCTCTTTCTCTTTCTCTTTCTCTGTGTTTCTCTCTCTCTCTCCTGTGTTGGGTCTTTGTTGCTGCACGCGGGCTGTCTCTAGTTGCGGTGAGCAGGGGCTACTCTTCGTTGCAGTGCTCAGGCTTGTTGCGGTGGCTTCTCTTGTTGCGGAGCACGGGCTCTAGGCGCGTGGGCTTCAGTAGTTGTGGCACGTGGGCTCAGTAGTTGTGGCTCACGGGCTCTGCAGTGCAGGCTCAGTAGTTGTGCATGGGTTTAGTTGCTCCATGGCATGTGGGATCTTCCTGGACCAGGGATCCAACCTGTGTCCCCTGCACTGGCAGGCGGATTCTTTTTTTTTTTTTTTTAAATTTTATTTATTATTTATTTATTTATTTATTTATTTATTTATTTTTGGCTGTGCTGGGTCTTCGGTTCGTGCGAGGGCTTTCTCTAGTTGCGGCAAGTGGGGGCCACTCTTCATCGCGGTGCGGGGACCGCTCTTCATCGCGGTGCGCGGGCCTTTCACTATCGCGGCCCCTCCCGTTGCGGGGCACAGGCTCCAGACGCGCAGGCTCAGCAGCTGTGGCTCACGGGTCCAGCTGCTCCGCGGCATGTGGGATCTTCCCAGACCAGGGCTCGAACCCGTGTCTCCTGCATTAGCAGGCAGATTCTCAACCACTGCGCCACCAGGGAAGCCCGGCAGGCGGATTCTTAACCACTGTGCCACCAGGGAAGTCCCATTGTTGTGTTATATGATACAAAACACTATAGATGTTACACGTATTACTAACACTACACATCAAAAATGAAAAGACTGTGAGAAGAAATTTGTATTTATTTACAGGTATGATTCAGGCGTTGATAAGGAAGAAGCAGTAATATGATTGCTCTATGGTAGCCTAGTGTAATCGGTATGATTGTTTCATGATAGCCTAGCCTATACACTAATGAGTGAATCTTTGTAAAATTTAAATGGCATATGGTATTATAGTCATATTCATAATACAGTGTTAGAAATACTGGTATATTTTTTTCAAAAACCACTTATCTGTGTGGTAGACTGATACGGAGTTTCTCCAATTATGAGAGAGAAGAGAGGCATGCTGTATGGTAATGTAACTCTTTGAAAACAAAGTTATAAAACAATAAGGAAACTAACACATTATTAATTTTATATTAAAGGTCACTCACCTTATGCCTATGTAAGGATAGGCTGACTTAAGTCTTGTACATGATGTGCTACATGAAAAACATCCACATATAAATGGATGCACACAGTTCAAACCTGTGTTGTTCAAAGGTCGTCTGTGCAGCTGTGCAATAAGTTAATTTAATTTTAAATAGTTTTTTTTGAATTTCAATTAAAGCGTTAATTATTTAATCTGTTGTAACCCCTCAGTATTGACCAACATAAAATAGAAATACTTCATAATTCCTTAGTCAGTGTTTTCAAGGACTATGTGGTGAACACTCACATACCCTTTATATAGATTCACCAGTTGTTAATGTTTTGCCACGTGTTATATATGTACAGTCTTTTCTTCCTGAACTCATAGAGAATTAGTTGAATTTCACCCTGAAATACTTCACTGTGTATCTTCAACAAGGATGTTCTTCACATAATTACAATGCAGTTCTCCCACTTAGAAAATTTAACATTAATACAATACAGTCTCTATAGGAATTTTGTCCCAGTAATGTCCTTTATTGCATTTATTTTTTAGGTACAATCAAGGATCACTTGTTGCATTTAGTTGTCATGATCAGTTTTATTTTTAATGGCCACTATAATGAAGAAATTATTTAATTAATATAATTATAAAAAATAGACCACATGACAGAGACACTTAAAAATATTCAGGATCACATTTGGTAAATAGGTGAGCTGTGTCATTTTGGTATATTGCAAGTTTTCTGCGATGATGTCGTTTAAATCCGCACACTTTGATCTTATAGCAAGACTTAAGAACCAGTCAGCTTTGAGGTATTATCTGCTTTTATTACTCTCTAGGAGCTGCTGTTTTGAGAATTCCTGTTCTGTATGGAGAAGTTGAAAAGCTTGAGGAAAGCGCCGTGACTGTTATGTTTGATAAAGTGCAGTTCAGCAACAAGTCTGCGAACATGGACCACTGGCAGCAGCGGTTCCCCACACACGTCAAAGATGTGGCCACTGTGTGTCGTCAGTTAGCAGAGAAGAGGATGCTGGTGAGAATCTAAGTGCTTTTTTTTTTTTTATAGATTTATTTATTTTTGGCTGCGTTGGGTCTTCGTTGCTGCACGTGGGCTTTCTCCAGTTGCAGCGAGCGGGGGCTACTCTTCGTTGCGGTGCACGGGCTTCTCATTGCGGTGGCTTCTCATTGCAGAGCACGGGCTCTAGGTGCGCGGGCTTCAGTAGTTGTGGCTCGCGGGCTCTAGAGCGCAGGCTCAGTAGTGGTGGTGCACGGGCTTAGTTGCTCCGCGGCATGTGGGATCTTCCCGGACCAAGGCTCGAACCCGTGTCCCGTGCATTGGCAAGCGGATTCCTAACCACTGCGCCACCAGGGAAGCCCTCTAAGTGCTTTTTAAAAACTTAACAAGGACACCAAACAAAAGTAGTTCAGATAGTAGGCTGTATTTATGAATAATAAAAGTGTTATGCTCTTACGTTTGATTTTATTTCTCAAATACTGTAGACCCCATCTGTCATTCTCTTATTGCAAGGTAACTGAAAACTGGTATTTTTCTTCGGGTAACAAAATAATCTCCTAATGTCTTTTAAGAAGACTGTCTTAAATAATGTTTATTTACGATTTAGGTAGTGGCAAAGAAGAACCTACATAGGGATTTATCATTTCAGCCAGTGTAAGAATAATTTGTAATTGTTTTTGGATATTTGAGTAGTAGTTCATTTTAAGCATTTGAAAAAATAGAATATCCACAGAAAGAAAGATTAGAGACTGATTTATTTTAGAATATTAATAGTAGGGTGACCTTTGTTTAAAAATATTTATTTATTTATTTATTTTTGGCTGTGTTGGGTCTTTGTTGCTGCGCGCAGGCTTTCTCTAGTTGCGGCTAGCGGGGGCTACTCTTTGTTGTGGTACGCGGGCTTCTCATTGCAGTGGTTTCTCTTGTTGTGGAGCACGGGCTCTAGGTGCACCGGCTTCAGTAGTTGTGGCACGTGGACTCAATAGTTGTGGCTCGCGGGCTCTAGAGCGCAGGCTCAGTAGTTGTGGCACACGGGCTTAGTTGCTCCGCGGCATGTGGGATCTTCCCGGACCAGGGCACGAACCTGTGTCCCCTGCATTGGCAGGCAGATTCTTCTATTTTTTTTTTCAAATAAGTTTCTTTTTTTTTAAACTTTGGGTTTATTTATTTATTTATTTATGGCTGTGTTAGGTCTTCGTTTCTGGGCGAGGGCTTTCTCTATTTGCAGCAAGTGGGGGCCAGTCTTCATTGGGGTGTGCGGGCCTCTCACTATCACGGCCTCTCTTGTTGTGGAGCACAGGCTCCAGACGCGCAGGCTCAGTAATTGTGGCTCACGGGCCTAGTTGCTCCGCGGCATGTGGGATCTTCCCAGACCAGGGCTCGAACCCGTGTCCCCTGCACTGGCAGGCAGATTCTCAACCACTGCGCCACCAGGGAAGCCCAATAAGTTTCTTTTTAATTTATCTGTATTTGTTACAACTTTTAAAACAGAATGTGACTTGAGCACTACGTCTCCATTCACAAAACTTGCTCCAAGTCACTTTTCAAACAGCTTTACAACATGCCTAGATAGGCTTATAATTTTGCTATTCTCAACAACACTTTTCTTTGGAAAACAAGCCCTATGTATGGACAGTGACTCCCATCAAGTTGGTTCAGTTGAACACACTTATTTCTAGGGGCCTGGCACATGCAGTCAATACAGGCGATGGAAGGTTTAAAAAGTAAATCCCAGAAGATGAAAGTTGCTTTAAGAAGTATTTTCTTTTAAACATCAGGGTATATACTTCAGAACACTTCAGTGACAGAAGATTTGGTCTACTAAAGAATCCGCTTGATAGCTAAACACTTCAGACCATGAAGTTAACGTAGGTTACGTACACCTGACGACAAACGCTACTTCCGTCTGTTAAAATAAGCCAACATGAAACTAGAAAAAAACTAGCTCTGCTTTTAGTGTCTGAAGTATCACAGTATCACACTTAGTAGAAAGAAATCTTATCTTCCCCTTAAGTAGTTGTCATGCCATACAGGTTTTTAAATGTTAACACAAATAAATAAATACTTGAAAACATATTATCAGAAGAAATGGAAGACAAGAGTGTTGAACACGCGGCCACGTAATCCTCAGGCAGAGCTCAGTCTGCTTCTTCCATGCGGGACGTGTCGTCGTCTCCTTCGAGGGGCGGCATCTCCTCAGTTACAGCAGCACTGCTGTCGTCAGCAGTGGGGTCATCTTCATCAGTACCAAGACCAAGTTTGATCATCCTATAGATCCCGTTAGCATGTGTCTGGGGATCCTCCAGACTGAAGCCAGAAGACAGGAGAGCCGTTTCGTACAGCAGGATGACCAGATCGTTCACAGACCTGTCATTCTTGTCAGCCTCTGGCACGCGGATTCTTAACGACTGCGCCACCAGGGAAGTCCCGCGTGACTTTTTTTAATACATCAAAATTTATATATTTAAAAAAAAAAATATGTACCATGACAGTACTTAAGGATGTTATGACTAATTAGCTCATCTTGAAAAATGGTTCTGTTAAGTTTTGGTTTTAGCTTCTTAGGATAATTGGAAATACTTTTTAAATTGGCCTGTGTTTCATAAAAATCTGTAATCATTTTAGGATTCCCACTAAATAAAATTGGAGCTACTTACATTTTTATTTAAAAAAAATTCTTAAGGCTAAATTCTAGAAATTGCTTTTCTTGTTTAGCTGGGGGTATTTATAGGAATTTGATTTTAGATAGCTTGTGTATAGCATTCCAGAAAGGAGCGATGCATTTTATTTCCTGAGCCTGTTTAAGTTAGTTTTCTTGTCAAACTTGCCATTCCATTCAACTCAAAAAGTTTGAAACCATTTTGAACTTTTTGTGTCCTTGTCAGGATCCATCAATTAAGGGAACCTTTCACTGGTCTGGCAATGAACAGATGACTAAGTATGAAATGGCGTGTGCAATTGCAGACACCTTCAACCTCCCCAGCAGCCACTTAAGACCGGTAAGTACACGGCATTTAAAACCTTCTTACTGGGAATTCCCTGGCAGTCCAGTGGTTAGGACTTGGCGCTTCCACTGCAGGGAGCACAGGTTCAGTCCCTGGTAGGGGAACTAAGATCCTGCAAGCCTTGAGGCGTGGGCAAGAAAAAAAAAACAAGCTAACCTTACTGTTGGAAGTCCCGGTCTATCACTGCAGTGTGTACTATGGATAACATTTTTCTTGTTGTTTGGAAGTTTTGGATAACTTTATTTTCTGGTACTAATCAAAGTGAACTTTGCTTGTATTTTGGCAGTTTTATTGTTAATTTTCTCTAAATTACCATGTATAAAGAAGCCCATGAGTATTGGTGAAGGTTATAGAAAAAGTATTGTCTTGATTGTGGCGGACATTTTATTTATTTTTCCAGGGATCAAATCTGATTTCTTGCACCGAGGGCAAGAGGGCAGAGGGAAGTAGAGAATATAAAGCCTCAGCCTGGGGCTTCTTATTTTTGATTTTTTGTTTTTGTTTTAAAGATAACTGACAGTCCTGTCTTAGGAGCACAACGTCCGAGAAACGCTCAGCTTGACTGCTCCAAATTGGAGACCTTAGGCATTGGCCAGCGAACACCGTTTCGAATTGGAATCAAAGAATCACTCTGGCCTTTCCTCATTGACAAGAGATGGAGACAGACGGTCTTTCATTAGTGTATGTGTGTTGTTGTTGTTTTTTTTAAATGAGAAGTCAAGTATGTGGCACTTTTTAAAGAAAAAAGGAAATAGTTTTGTACGAGTGCTCTTTGTGACTCATGGTCTTTCAGGTAAATGATGCTCTTGCACTAGTGAAACTGTCTAAGGAAACCAAGGGCAGTAATGCCTTGTTTGAAGTAATGAGTTTTCTGTTTATCATTTTGTTCTGGCTTAACTTGCTATTTGAATATAGTAAATTATGATTCTCAAACATTTGAGAGCCAGGATGAAACACATCTGCTGTAGACATTTTTTTGGATGAAATGCATTGTTCATTCCTATAAATAACCTCTACATTTTCAGGACTTTTGCATCTGTTGATCCTTTTATGTTTTAAAGTGTGTTAAATAGTATAAAAATCATTGGTGTCCATTATTTGCTTTGCTCGAGCTCAGATCAAAATGTTTGAAGAAAGAAACTTTATTTTTGCAACTTAAGTGTAGTTTTTATGCTTGAGATGTTTCAACTTGTTATGTATATTGGAACTCCTGCAGCTTGATGCCTCCTGCTTTTGTAGCAGTGAATGGTGAGCCTTTGAGAGAGAGAATGTGTGTATGTGTATGTATTTTTTTAATATATATGAAACTGTCCTTTTCACTCCATGTCACTAAGTGATATTTCATATGTGTGGTTATACCAATAGTAATGGGCCTTGTAAGTCTTTTGACCATTCATGAATAATAATAAATATGTACTGCTGGCATGGTAATGCTTAGTTTTTCTTGTATTTACTTCTCTTTTTTTAAATGTAAGGACCAGATATCTGAACTGTTGTTTTGTTGCTTTAAGTTTTTACAATTACCTTCTTATCATGTAACATCTGATGCATACAAGAGAATATAGTTAATATACATTAAGATATAAAACACAATAATAAAATGAACCCTGGTGAACATACCACTTGAAATCGAGAATGTTACAGATATCGTGTTTATTTGTTGTGCCCACTGATTTTTTTTTTTAATGGAAAGTAAATAACTATATACTCTTGTAATAGATTTACATAGAATGTTCCTTTGAAGAATGCAGAATATTTGAATGTGTTTTCTATACCAAGTGATATTCAGGTTACCTTAGCCTCAACAATATTTTTGGTCCTTAATAAGGGAGCAGAAAGGTAGAGTAACTAGTGAGACTTGGCTTCTAGTTGGAGTTCGAGTTCAGTGCAAATCCTGGTTTCAGATTTTCCAATTTCACTTGTGGAGTATTCTTTCCCTAGATATTATGATCTTATTTTCTCATTAGACAAAAAGTATTTGTTTCTAATTTCCTAATTTACTCAGAATTTGGGGTTTAGAGAGCATCAAGTCTGGGTTGATTTGATTAAAGCAGCAGTTCCCAAACCATGCTATGTTTTATTATTAACTAGGGAAATTTTACCGCTACCTGAGCCCTATCCTGGACCCACTGAAATAGAATTTCTGGAATTGATGCCTGCTAATGTAGTTTTAAATATTCCCCAGGTTCTTCTAAGGTAGCCAGCCTGGCACCTGTATTTGGCAACCACTGAAGCATTCTGGCTTGTCTTTTTAAGCTACTTCATTTCACATAGTACAGAATTCAAATTCTTAGAGTAAAAAAAACTTCTTTCTCATTCTTCTCTAGCCACTTATCTTTCATCTGTGGAAGAAACCAGTGTAGATAAGATTCTGGCATGTTTTCAGAGGCATTCTACCTATATAAGAATATAGTCTCACGACATACATATTCTTGTTCATACTCTCACCATACTTTATTTATTTACATAGCATAACATAATACACATTTTTCTGCACTTAGTGTTTTTTTTTTTGTTTTTCATTTACTATGCCTTAGAATTTATATAGTTACGAAGACTGTCCTTTTTTTCCTATTCATTGTGAAATTTCAGTCTCAGAAAAGTTGCCATAATACCATACAGAATGCCTGTAATCCCTTTTTCCAGATTCCCCAGTTGTCAACATTTAGCCGTATTTTTCCTATCATTTTCTCTTTCTCTTTTTTACATATATGCACAGGATACATGTATTTTCCCCTGAACCATTTATTTTATTTTATTTTATTTAAGAAAATATTTATTTATTCGGTTGCGCTGAGTCTTAGTTGCAGCAGGTGGGCTCCTTAGTTGCAGCTCGCTGGGTCCTTAGTTGCGGCATGTGAACTCTTAGTTGAGGCGTGCATGTGGGATCTAGTTCCCTGACCAGGGATCAAACCCGGGCCTCCTGCACTGGGAGCACAGAGTCTTATCCACTGCGCCACCAGGGAAGTCCCTCCCTGAACCATTTAAGAGTAAGTTGGAGTCATGATGACTAATCACCTACTTAGTGTATAAACTTAAGGTATGTTTTTTAACAGTAAGAATACATGTCCACATATCCCATAATGTAACCATCAAAGTCAAGAAGTTAACATTGACACAATATTATCCTCTAATTCATAGACCCTATTCACATTTCATCAGTTGCCCTAGTGATGTCCTTTGTAAGTCTGTCCAATCCAGGGTTACTCATGGCATTTGTTACCATCTTGCTTCAGCTTCAGTCTAGAATAGTTCCTTAGTCTTTTTTTCTCTTTCATGACTTGACTTTTGGACATCATGGATTCACATCGATGCCTCCAATTCTAATGTTGCTCCACAGGGTTTATTTTAGCTTCCCTCTTCTCGTATTTGTAGTTCCTTTCTCTGACAGTTAGAAACCTAGCTCCCATTATTTTCAACATTCAAGTCATCTTTAAGAGCCATTCTTCCGATCACACCAAGTCCCTCCTGCTCCCCACCCCCTTACCACACAGGCTTCTGTGAGCCAGTTGAACATTCCTGACCCCTGGGCCATGGCCCTGATGCCAGTGACCAAGTGGGCCACTGCACCTGGTCGAGGACCTTCTCCCAGCCCAGGAGGCATTGCATCAGCAGCCCTGCAGTCCACCATGTACCGGGAGAGCACCAAAGAGAAGCAGCTAGGTGTTCTTTAATGGCTGCATTTATTCCCTTGTATCAAGTGAATGAATCAGTTTCTTACTGATGTGCTTTTTAAAATTTATTTTATTTATATATTTTTGGCTGCGCTGGGTCTTTGTTGCTGCTCACGGGCTTTCTCTAGTTGCGGCGAGCGGGAGCTACTCTTCGTTGTGGTGCGTGGGCTTCCCGTTGCAGTGGCTTCTCTTGTTGCGGAGCACAGGCTCTAGGCACACGGGCTTCAGTAGTTGTGGCTCGCGGGCTCTAAAGCGCAGGCTCAGTAATTGTGGCGCACGGGCTTAGCTGCTCCACGGCATGTGGGATCTTCCCGGGCCAGGGCTTGAACCCGTGTCTCCTGCATTGGCAGGCGGATTCTTAACCACTGCGCCACCAAGGAAGTCCCCTTACTGATGTGCTTTTGATTGTATGGAATCTTTAGTCTTGTGCCTTTTTTTTTTTTAATTGAAGTATAGTTGATTTGCAGTGTTGTGCCAGTCTTTGCTGTACAGAGAAGTGAGTCAGTTATTTGTGTGGAATCTTTAGAGCATGCTTTTCGTGAGCTCATTGTCTAAAACTTTCAAGTTTGGGGGATTTTCTCTTCTATTGTATGTCCACAGATTATACCTATAAGCTGACAAGTATATGCTACAGGTCCTGAATGTGTATCAGTCTGTGAAGTAGGAATGAACTCAGAAAAAATTCATTACCAAAATAGGAATACTGCTTGAGATATGGACCTGAATGTGTGAGGAAAAGAGTGCATCCTAATCAGACTATTTTTATGTTACTTGCTTAAACTAACACTGTCCTACCTCAAAGTATTTGCTTATTTCGCATGGATTTTAATACGAAATAATCATTTTAGCTACTTTCAGAAGGAAGAAAGGAAACATCCAACTTGCCAGTATCGCAAAACCTTTGGAATTAATTACTGTTGGAGTCCAAATTAAATCCTATCTCTTTGAAAACCGTATCATTAGTAGCACTTTGCTACAATGAGCATACTTTTATATTTAGAAATAAAATTTTGAAAAATTGAAAATAATGTAAATTATTTTTATAACCTGTTTAGCCTAACAACTTCTGAAATTTCTTTTCTATATTTTGGCACACACATGAGAAGATACATGAATTTGTATGCATGTACTTGTATATCTGGAAATTGGATAAATTAAAATTCATGTATTTATTTGCAGATGATTTATATCAAAAGATGGCCGTGAAATTGCTCAGCTCACACTCATGATTGTTTGCTTTCCCTGGTCCCCATCTCCACTCTAATTTTTGAAAACACATAGTACATGTTACTGGGCAATTCCAATTTCTCCGTACTTTGTTATAGAACTCAAAAAATGTTACCTTTGAGGCCGTTCTCGCCTTCTGAGATGGCCTACACTCTGTCTGTGGAATGTGTTTCTCTAAATAAATCCGCTTCTTACCTAAAAAAAAAAAAAAAAAAAAAGTTACCTTTAAAATGTAAACTTGACTTAGAGGCTTCAAAACATCTTAATATGAGATGCTAAACTTATTCAGGAGAGGACACACACTGGGGTATGTTGAAGGGTGGGGAATAATTTCTTTTTCTCCTTACACTGTCTCACCCCAGACTTTATGTGCTTGGTACATAATAAGTCATTGGATAGTTGAAAGAGTGTTGAGGGTTCTTGCATTCAGAACCAATGTTCTTCTGTAGTTGGCATTCACACTGAAACTAAAGGACGAGGATGGATGATGGAAAAAAATATGTGCTGTATGAGGTGGCACCAGGTTCTATCTGGTTTGATAACATGTCTCTCAGCAGCCTGAGGGGTAGTCATCTTTCATAATGTCAACCTCTAAACATTCTTAATTTTCTAATGACTCATTTCAGATCCATCATTCATGATCCACTTAACTCTGCCAAGCCAATTTAATCATCTTCAGCTACAGAGAGGTTTATCAGGCCCAGGTTATCTATTTAAAATCTTGAAGGGTTAAGAAATCTAGACGTGAACTTTGGTGAATAGATTGGGTTTCATCCCAATCTTAGATTTTTTTTAAAAAGAGTATTTTTAATGGTGAAAAAAATCTTACGTGCAGAGGGTGCATAAAATGTATGTGCCGTTTAAAGAATAGTGATAAACACTTATGTACTACCACCCAGGTTAAGAAATTGAACATTGCAAGTATCTTAAAAGCTGTCTGTATGCCTTTCCCCTATTGTGCCTGTGTTAATTAGGGCTCTCCAGGGACACAGAACCAATATGATGTATGTATATGCGGAGAGAGATTTTTATAAGGAATTGGCTTATGTGATGGTGAAGGCTGGCAAATTGAAAATCTGCATGGTGGGCCTGCAGGTCGGAGACCCAGGAGAAGCGGTGTTGCAGTTTGAGTCCGTAGGCGGTCTGCGGTAGAACCAGGCAGAGCTGATGTTGCACATGAAGCGTGAAGGCAGTCTGCTGGAGCATCCTCTCTTGCTCAGGGGAGGCTGGTCTTTTTGTTCTAGTCAGGCCTTCAACTGGTTAAATAAGGCCCACCCACATTATGGAGGGCCTTACTCAGTGTCCAATGATTTAAATGTTAATCTCATCCAAACGGCCTCACAGAAATACTTGGAATAATGTTTGCCCAAATATCTAGGTACCCTGTGGCCTAGCCAGATTGACACACAAAATTACAAAATTACACACAGTGCCAATTCTCCCTCCAGAGGTAACCATTATCTTCACTTTAAAAAAATTTTTTTATATTGTGATAAAATACACATAAAAGTTACCATCTTAATCATTCTACAGTGTAGAGTTCAGTAGTATTAAGTACATTCATCAAGAAATTTCCAAAACTTTTCATCTTGCACAACAAACGATACACATATAAACAACAACTCATTCCCTCCTCCCCACAGGCCTGGGCAGCTACCATTCTACTTTCTCTCTGAATTGGACTATTCTAGGTACCTAATATAAATGTAACCGTACAGGATTTGTCTTTTTGTGACTGGCTTATTTTACTTAGTGTGATATTCTCAAGATTCATCCATGCTGAAACACGTGTCAGAGTTTCTTTCATTTTTTTTTTTTTAATTTTATTTATTTATTTATTTATTTATTTTTGGCTGTGTTGGGTCTTCGTTTCTGTGCGAGGGCTTTCTCTAGTTGTGGCGAACGGGGGCCACTCTTCATCGTGGTGCGTGGGCCTCTCATTATCGCGGCCTCTCTTGTTGCGGAGCACAGGCTCCAGACGCGCAGGCTCAGTAGTTGTGGCTCACGGGCCCAGTTGCTCCGCGGCATGTGGGATCTTCCCAGACCAGGGCTCAAACCCGTGTCCCCTGCACCGGCAGGCAGACTCTCAACCACTGCGCCACCAGGGAAGCCCTCTTTCATTTTTAAGGCTGAATAATATTCCATGTTTGTATGTACACATTTTGTTTATCTGTTCATCCATTCATGGATACTTGGGTTGCTTCCATTTCCTGGCTATTGTGAGTAATGCTGCAGTGAATATGGGTGTCAAATAGCGCTTGAAGACCCTGCTTTCAATTCTTTGAGGTGCATACTCAGAAGTGGAATTGCTGAATCATACAGCAGTTTAATTTTTCAGTTTTTTGAGGAGTCACCATATTGTTTTCCATAGTGGCTGCACCACTTTACATTCCCACCAACAGGGCAAGGGTCCCAGTTTCTCCACATCCTTGCCAACACTTGATATTTTCTGTTTTTCTGACAGTAGTGATCCTAATGGGCGTGCGGTAGTATCGTGACTCTTGTATTAGTCACTGTCTTGATTGTCTTTATTTACAATTTATGTACGCATCTCCAACTATATATTATTTACTTCTGAAAAACGGATAGTAAGCACACAGCCAGGGAAGAAAAGGATAATATTGCTACTGCAAAGCGACAGCTCCCAGGAGATGATTTACTGAATGTCTCTGGCTTCAGCTTTCCTGCAAGTTTACAGTGTGCAAGGGCGTGAACGAGTCTTGGGAAAATTGGACCAACCTGTTGTGTAGGTCTGGAAGGCCAGTAAGAATGTGGTAACGGACTGGCTTGCTCTGTGTTTTCTGCTTCTAAGCTTGTTGTGGCCTACCATCTAGCTGTCACAGGTAGGTAGCTCTTATTCTTTGGGGTTAAGATGAAGATCCCCACCAATTCCAGGCTTCACAGCATGAAGGGCAGAGCAGAAACAGAACAAACTGGGCCAGACTCATCTGACATTCTCAGGTTTAAAACAAAGATGATAGGATTGCAAACACTCTCTTGGAGATAGCTCTCAGCTTACTCTCTTTAGTCATGTTGCTCCAGTCTGGACTTGCTGCCCTGTATTTTCTGATCTCCCTTCTCTATTGTCCTGGAATTTCCTTTGTCTCTCCTGTGTTGAGTCTCCTGTTTCCTGCATTTCATTTCTGTCACTTAATTGTGCTTTCTAGTTGTGGTCGCACATCCTTCAGTGGCTTCCTGAGAAAGGGTTGATAAGGGATGAAAATGTTGAAACTTGACCACCTGGGTATAAAATGTGAACAGGGGAAACAATTCCCCCCAGAATTTTGGAGACATTGTTCCATTGTTTGTGCTTCCAATGTTGGTATTTGAAAGTCCAGAGCCAGTGATTTTTTGTCCTTCGTATGTTTCTTTTCCCCCTCGCTAGAAGCTTATTGAATCTTTTTTTATCTTTGCTATTCTGAAATTTTACAGTGGTGCCCCTTGTTGTAGGTCTATTTTCATTCATTTTGCTTAGCCCTTAGCCCATTCAGTCTAAACTTAAAGCCTTCAGTATTTCATTACTATCTCCTCCTCTCCATCTTCTTTTTCATTGTACTTTATGGATATCACGCCTCGTAATCTGATTGTGGTAGGCCAAAAAATGCCCCCTGCCCAACTTGCCCATGTCCTAATCCCCAGAATCTGTGAATGTTACTTTATGTGGCAAAAGGAACTTTGCAAATGTGATTAAGAATAATGAGATGAGGAGATTATCCTGAATTATCCTGGTGGGTTCAATATAATCACAGGGTCCTTTTAAGAAGGAAGCAGGAAATTAAGTAGTAGATGTGATAATGGAAGCAAGAGATGGGAGTGATGCAAGGAGGAGGTCACAGGCCAAGGAATGTAGGCAGCCTCCAGAAGCCAGAAGAAGCAGTATGGAAACAGATTTGCCTCTAGCACCTCGGGAAGAAGCATGACCCTGCCAACACCTTGGTTTTGGCCTAGTGAAACTCATTTCAGACTACTGACCTCCAGAACTGAAAGATAATAAATTTGTGTTGTTTAAGCCCCCAAGTTTGTGGTAATACGTTACAGCAGCAATAGGAAACCAATAACTGATCCTCTGATTTTCATCTCTATTTTTTAATTCTTTGTCTTTTTAGTATTCTCATTCTGGGAGATTGCCTTAACTTTAAAACAGTTTTCCCCACTTCTACTAAATTATTCTTTTTGTTATCATCTTAGTTTCCAAGAACCTGTGTTCTCTCAATGTTTCCTTTTTAAAAAAGAGCATCATTGTTACGTTTCATGGATGTATGGACTGTGTTATCTCTTTTTTTATTAATGATAGTTTTGTTTTAGTTTTTTTTTTTTTTTTTGGCGGCAAGGTATGTTTCCTCCAAACTTCTTTTATTTGTTTGATTGTGCTTAGTCTGTTTTCTTCTCTGTTACAGGCTTTGCTAAGCTGTCTGGTAACCCTTGGCTGTCTGGTCATGACTGAGAGCGAGACACTGAAAGGCTAATTGGAACTGCTGAATCTGTGTGTAGGAAGATTGTCCTGTGTATTGTAGGATGATTAACAGCACCCTTGGCCTCTCCTTACTAGACACCAGCCACACCCCTCCCATCTTGACAATCAAAAATGTTTCCGGACATCGCCAGATATTCCCTGGGAGCAAAGTCATCCCAAAGGAGAACAACTATTGTAGGACAATGTGGGTGCTTCCCGTTAGTTGGGGGAGCTCCCAATGTCATTATTTTCAGGTTTTTCCTTTTGGGCAGGTCAGATTCCTCAGAAAAGGGTCTTCCAGTCGCCTGCTTGGAGGGCAAAGGTTTGACTGCCAGTGGTCTGGTGGCTGGTTGGAGAAGAAGCCTGAGATCTGTACTATTAAGCCGTTTCAGGGAGAGTGAATCAGAGAGAAAGTTTTATCACAAAAGAAGTGTTGCCAGAGGGAGCAGGGCACTAAGTACATCAGCACATCACTGCCTTTAAGCTCCCTTGAGATGCTGGAGATAGAAGGGCCAGAAGGGTGACCCGCCTGCGGCAGGCGGTACTCGTAGCCTCCAAGGACTCTCTCATACCATCCTTTTCCTACTGAGGTTAATACGGTTTAGAGATTACATAATTAGTAATGTAGAGGGCCACTGTTAGAGAGCCAAGTTTATCTTTTACATAATAGGCTTTTTTTTTTTTACATAAATTTCACTTTATTTAAAACATGAACGAGGGTATTTCAAATCACACTAATCATAATAAATATATAACTTGCTTTGTTAAATATCTGCAGTATACATTCAAGGAAAGGCTAAACTTCCAATGCCAACTATGTATGAGACAAAATTAAATATTTACAATAATCAGTTTCCTAAAAGTGCTATTTTTAATACCTATAAGAGGAAACTCATTCTGGTGCTTTGTTTCCATCGAAACGTCTGTACATTCCTTTATTCACAGAACCAGGTGCTTCTGTTACTAAAAATACATATCCAAAGCTTTTATATCCTTTTAAATAGATTTAACATTTCAGCTCTTTGGGGGAGGAACAGGGAAGTCCAAACAACACAGACCATCTTAAATTATTAGAGATGATTGACTTTATAACACACCCTGTTTCAACTCAGATGTGAAATTTGATGAACATGTTAATGAAAAAAAAAAAAAATCCCAGTTCACGTGTCTAAGGTAAGTCATCCTTCTCTATGTGAGAATCTGTGTAGGTCAAGGAGCATCCACTATAGCAACCTTCCAGTGATCCAGACCTTGATGCCACGCTCCACTTCTGCTTTGTACATTCTCTTCCAACCTGATTTGGCTTAGATTCTTCAGGGGTTGTATTTAGTACATTGATTGAACTATGTTCAGATACACAGGAACGTGTCTGGCAAAAGTCGGAAGTAGAGGGAGAAGCAGGAAGAGATTTAATAAGTTTAGACTCGCAAACTGAAGACCCACTAGGCACACCGTGAGGTTTCTTTTGCCGTGGCCTCGAGTGTACTGTAGGGTTGTCCCGATCAGAACTTCGTGAGAAGGCACCGAAAAGTTTCACATTTTCTGAGTTCTGGTGGTCATAGGTAGTCATATTTAAAACCTGTTGGTTTAACCAGCTGGCTCTTTCTTCTTCAAATGCCTTCCTCTCCAATCCAAGGCGAATAGCTGCTTCTGTAAAGCTTAGTCTTTCTTTCTCGAAATTCTTCTTTTGCTCTTTAAATAGGGACCATTCTTTGAGACGCTCCTTTTCCAACAAGTAACAGTCTCGTAGCAGTGAAGTGGTGTCATCATCACATGCAGTAGTGAGCTGCTGCTGTAAAAGTTGCTGCTGAGGTTTTTTTTTTTTTATAGTAATCTTTTATTTATTTATTTTTATATTTATTTTTGGCTGTGTTGGGTCTTCGTTTCTGTGTGAGGGCTTTCTTCAGTTGCGGCAAGCGGGGGCCACTCTTCATCTCGGTGCGCGGGCCTCTCACTATCGCGGCCTCTCTTGTTGCGGAGCACAGGCTCCAGACGCGCAGGCTCAGTAGTTGTGGCTCACGGGCCTAGTTGCTCCGCGGCATGTGGGATCTTCCCAGACCAGGGCTCGAACCCGTGTCCCCTGCATTGGCAGGCAGATTCTCAACCACTGCACCACCAGGGAAGCCCTGCTGCTGAGTTTTAATAATTTCTTTACACTGTTGAATTTCTAACTCGACTTTTTTCAGTTTCTTGTTCATGGTCTTGTCATGAGATTACATCTTCATCCTTAAAACCTTCTAGGTGTACCTTTGAAACTTGGTTATCAAGTTTTTCTACGTGACTTTTCAAAATTCTCCACTGTTTTCTGATGCTGTTGGTAAGCTGCTCTCTCACGGTTTCACAGGAAAGGTGAAACGTACTGTCTCTATTCAGTTCCCCAACATCTTCTTCAATATCAGGGATACCAGTTCCTGTACTATCATCTTCTGCTCTTTCTCTAGGTTTCTGCTTTTGGGGAGAAAGAAGAGAAATTATTTCCTTTTTCATTTGCTGAAAAACCTTCTTAAGTTCAGCATTTTCCATTAGGATTTGTTTCTGACAATATTCAAGAGAATTTTTTGCATTTCATCTTCATGCCTGGCTTCAGTTTTACCTGTCCTCCAGGAGCCTCTTTTTCCATCAGCTCTCCCCACGTAATTTAAAACTTCCATAGCTATTTTTTTATCCTTCTTGTTCATAACAAGTTGATGTAGACGTTCCTTTAGTTTATTATATTCACGCTCTTTTCTCTTCATATCATGGTTATGTTGAGTAGCTTGACTTGCAATGATATTTTGTAATTTCTGCACCTCATCTTTCTCATTTTTCAGTAGCTGATGCAAATTCCTGTCCTTGCATTGTAACTGTCTGTCTCTCTCCTGAAGACCAATCATTTCTGTCCTGGAGGTTTCCAGTTGTTCCTTAAATTTTGCATAGCAGTTCTGCAGATGGTCCATATCGCTTCCCAGTTTCAGATTCTGTGTTTCCACATTTTCCTGAGCTAGAAGGTTCTTCTGCTGAGTACACGTAGCTCATTCATACAATTTAAAACAGCAAGTATATTTAATTCTCTCTTTGTCTCTTTACCTTTGGATTCTTTTTTTTTTTTTTTCCACACACACACACTGTATTTTATTTTTACAAGAGATAAATAGACTGACACCAAGCATTGTACATGGATGACCACAACAAAAGCAACAATGATTGCAATTACCAAACATGAAACACAGTTATACTATGTCATAATATTGACATTCAGTCCAGTAATCCTCCACTGTAACAGCTCCTTTACTTTGCAGTGAAAATTGATTTGTATATTCTTTTCCTCTGAGTCCTTGTGGGATTTTTTTTTTTTTTTAATTCAGACAGAAAGTCACAAAAATTATACTCATCCTCATCAGTTCACTCAGTCCCATGTAATTAATTTCTTTTTTTTTTTTCATCTTGATCTTTTGTTAGCACTTTTATGAGTTCATCAGTTTTTCATTAGAGTTCTGAAAATGCTTATTCATTCAGTTCAGCAGTACAGTCAGTTACCAGAAACCTGTACTTGTCAGAGTCTTTTCCATGAATTTCTTGAAGATGAAACCCTTTTATAGGAACATATTTGCAAAATCATCAGAGTACACCCAGAACTGTCTGTAAATGACAAAAGACTTAAAAATGACCATGGTTAAAGATTTGATGAAAGTTCATAATAATGCAGTTGACAAGAAAATTAGTTATTTCTGAGATATACATTTTAAAGTAATAACTAGGATTATTACTTATAACATTATACCAGAACATATAAGATTTTTAGACGTTTCCTGTAATGTCTGAAACATTTATATTAACATATTTCCATACATATTTCCATACAAATACAAATATAAGATTTTTAGAAATTTCATGTAATGTCTGAAACATTTATATTAACATATTTCCATACATATTTCCATACAAATACAAATATAAGATTTTTAGAAATTTCATGTAATGTCTGAAACATTTATATTAACATATTTCCATACATATTTCCATACAAATACAAATATAAGATTTTTAGAAATTTCATGTAATGTCTGAAACATTTATATTAACATATTTCCATACATATTTCCATACAAATACAAATATAAGATTTTTAGAAATTTCATGTAATGTCTGAAACATTTATATTAACATATTTCCATACATATTTCCATACAAATACAAATATAAGATTTTTAGAAATTTCATGTAATGTCTGAAACATTTATATTAACATATTTCCATACAAATAACCCAATGAAAGTTTAGTATTAGTTGTTTTGTTTGTTTTTTTATACTGCAGGTTCTTATTAGGCATCAGTTTTATACACATCAGTGTATACATGTCAATCCCAATCGCCCAATTCAGCACACCACCATCCCCACCTCATCGCAGTTTTCCCCCCTTGGTGTCCATATGTCCATTCTCTACATCTGTGTCTCAACTTCTGCCCTGCAATCTGGCTCATCTGTACCATTTTTCTAGGTTCCACATACATGCATTAATATACGATATTTGTTTTTCTCTTTCTGACTTACTTCACTCTGTATGACAGTCTCTAGATCCATCCACTTCTCAACAAATGGCTCAATTTCGTTCCTTTTTATGGCTGAGTAATATTCCATTGTATATATGTACCACATCTTCTTTATCCATTCGTCTGTTGATGGGCATTTACGTTGCTTCCATGACCTGGCTATTGTAAATAGTGCTGCAATGAACATTCGGGTGCACGTGTCTTTTTGAATTACGGTTTTCTCTGGGTATATGCCCAGTAGTGGGATTGCTGGGTCATATGGTAATTCTATTTTTAGTTTTTTAAGGAACCTCCATATTGTTCTCCATAGTGGCTGTATCAATTTACATTCCCACCAACAGTGCAAGAGGGTTCCCTTTTCTCCACACCCTCTCCAGCATTTGTTGTTTGTAGATTTTCTGATGATGCCCATTCTAACAGGAGTGAGGTGATACCTCATTGTAGTTTTGATTTGCATTTCTCTAATAATTAGTGATGTTGAGCATCTTTTCATGTGCTTCGTGGCCGTCTGTATGTCTTCTTTGGAGAAATGTCTATTTAGGTCTTCTGCCCATTTTTGGATTGGGGTGTTTGTTTCTTTGATATTGAGCTGAATGAGCTGTTTATATATTTTGGAGATTAATCCTTTGTCCGTTGATTCATTTGCAAATATTTTCTCCCATTCTGAGGGTTGTCTTTTCGTCTTGTTTATGGTTTCCTTTGCTGTGCAAAAGCTTTGAAGTTTCATTAGGTCCCACTTGTTTATTTCTGTTTTTATTTCCATTACTCTAGGAGGTGGATCGAAAAAGATCTTGCTGTGATTTATGTCAAAGAGTGTTCTTCCTATGTTTTCCTCTAAGAGTTTTATAGTGTCCAGTCTTACATTTAGGTCTCTAATCCATTTTGAGTTTATTTTTGTGTATGGTGTTAGGGAGTATTCTAATTTCATTCTTTTACATGTGGCTGTCCAGTTTTCCCAGCACCACTTATTGAAGAGACTGTCTTTTCTCCATTGTATATCTTTGCCTCCTTTGTCATAGATTAGTTGACCATAGGTGCGTGGGTTAATCTCTGGGCTTTCTATCTTGTTCCATTGATCTATGTTTCTGTTTTTGTGCCAGTACCATATTGTCTTGATTACTGTAGCTTTGTAGTATAGTCTGAAGTCAGGGAGTCTGATTCCTCCAGCTCCATTTTTTTGCCTCAAGACTGCTTTGGCTATTCGGGGTCTTTTGTGTCTCCATACAAATTTTAAGATGATTTGTTCTAGCTCCGTAAAAAATGCCATTGGTAATTTGATAGGGATTGCATTGAATCTGTAGATTGCTTTGGGTAGTATACTCATTTTCACAATGTTGATTCTTCCAATCCAAGAACATGGTATATCTCTCCATCTGTTGGTATCATCTTTAATTTCTTTCATCAGTGTCTTATAGTTTTCTGCATACATGTCTTTTGTCTCCCTCGGTAGGTTTATTCCTAGGTATTTTATTCTTTTTGTTGCAATGGTAAATGGGAGTGTTTCCATAATTTCTCTTTCAGATTTTTCATCATTAGTGTATAGGAATGCAAGAGATTTCTGTGCATTAATTTTGTAACCTGCAACTTTACCATATTCATTAATTAGCTCTAGCAGTTTTCTGGTGGCAGTTTTAGGATTCTCTATGTATAGTATCATGTCATCCGCAAACAGTGACAGTTTTACTTCTTCTTTTCCAATTTGTATTCCTTTTATTTCTTTTTCTTCTCTGATTGCCGTGGCTAGGACTTCCAGAACTATGTTGAATAATAGTGGTGAGAGTGGACATCCTTGTCTCGTTCCTGATCTTAGAGGAAATGCTTTCAGTTTTTCACCATTGAGAATGATGTTTGCTGTGGGTTTGTCATATATGGCCTTTATTATGTTGAGGTAGGTTCCCTCTATGCCCACTTTCTGGAGAGTTTTTATCAGAAATGGGTGTTGAATTTTGTCAAAAGCTTTTTCTGCATCTATTGAGATGATCATATGGTTTTTCTTCTTCAATTTGTTAATATGGTGTATCACATTGATTGATTTGCGTATATTGAAGAATCCTTGCATCCCTGGGATAAATCCCACTTGATTGTGGTGTATGATCCTTTTAATGTGTTGTTGGATTCTGTTTGCTAGTATTTTGTTGAGGATTTTTGCATCTATATTCATCAGTGATATTGGTCTGTAATTTTCTTTTTTTGTAGTGTCTTTGTCTGGTTTTGGTATCAGGGTGATGGTGGCCTCATAGAATGAGTTTGGGAGAGTTCCTTCCTCTGCAATTTTTTGGAAGAGTTTGAGAAGGATGGGTGTTAGCTCTTCTCTAAATGTTTGATAGAATTCACCTGTGAAGCCATCTGGTCCTGGACTTTTGTTTGTTGGAAGATTTTTAATCACAGTTTCAATTTCATTACTTGTGATTGGTCTGTTGATATTTTCTGTTTCTTCCTGATTCAGTCTTGGAAGGTTATACCTTTCTAAGAATTTGTCCATTTCTTCCAGGTTGTCCATTTTATTGGCATAAAGTTGCTTGTAGTAGTCTCTTAGGATGTTTTGTATTTCTGCGGTGTCTGTTGTAACTTCTCCTTTTTCATTTCTGATTTTATTGATTTGAGTCCTCTCCCTCTTTTTCTTGATGAGTCTGGCTAATGGCTTATCAATTTTGTTTATCTTCTCAAAGAACCAACTTTTAGTTTTATTGATCTTTGCTATTGTTTTCTTTGTTTCTATTTCATTTATTTCTGCTCTGATCTTTATGATTTCTTTCCTTCTGCTAACTTTGGGTTTTGTTTGTTCTTCTTTCTCTAGTTTCTTTAGGTGTAAGGTTAGATTGTTTACTTGAGATTTTTCTTGTTTCTTTAGGTAGGCTTGTATAGCTATAAACTTCCCTCTTAGAACCGCTTTTGCTGCATCCCATAGGTTTTGGGTCGTCGTGTTTTCATTGTCATTTGTCTCTAGGTATTTTTTTATTTCCTGTTTGATTTCTACAGTGATCTCTTGGTTATTTAGTAACGTATTGTTTAGCCTCCATGTGTTTGTCTTTTTTACGTTTTTTTCCCTGTAATTCATTTCTAATCTCATAGCGTTGTGGTCAGAAAAGATGCTTGATATGATTTCAATCTTCTTAAATTTACTGAGGCTTGATTTGTGACCCAAGATGTGATCTATCCTGGAGAATGTTCCGTGTGCACTTGAGAAGAACGTGTAATCTGCTGTTTTTGGATGGAATGTCCTATATATATCAATTAAATCTATCTGGTCTATTGTGTCATTTAAAGCTTCTGTTTCCTTATTTATTTTCATTTTGGATGATCTGTCCATTGGCGTAAGTGAGGTGTTAAAGTCCCCCACTATTATTGTGTTACTGTCAATTTCCTCTTTTATAGCTGTTAGCAGTTGCCTTATGTATTGAGGTGCTCCTATGTTGGGTGCATATATATTTATAATTGTTATATCTTCTTCTTGGATTGATCCCTGGATCATTATGTAGTGTCCTTCCTTGTCTCTTGTAACATTCTTTATTTTAAAGTCTATTTTATCTGATATGAGTATAGCTACTCCAGCTTTCTTTTGATTTCCATTTGCATGGAATATCTTTTTCCATCCCCTCACTTTCAGTCTGTATGTGTCCCTAGGTCTGAAGTGGGTCTCTTGTAGACAGCATATATATGGGTCTTGTTTTTGTATCCATTCAGCCAGTCTATGTCTTTTGGTTGGGGCATTTAATCCATTCACGTTTAAGGTAATTATCGATATGTATGTTCCTATGACCATTTTCTTAATTGTTTTGGGTTTGTTTTTGTAGGTCCTTTTCTTCTCTTGTGTTTCCCACTTAGAGAAGTTCCTTTAGCATTTGTTGTAGAGCTGGTTTGGTGGTGCTGAATTCTCTTAGCTTTTGCTTGTCTGTAAAGCTTTTGATTTCTCCATCAAATCTAAATGAGATCCTTGCTGGGTAGAGTAATCTTGGTTGTAGGTTCTTCCCTTTCATCACTTTAAGTATATCATGCCACTCCCTTCTGGCTTGCAGAGTTTCTGCTGAGAAATCAGCTGTTAACCTTATGGGGGTTCCCTTGTATGTTATTTGTCGTTTTTCCCTTGCTGCTTTCAGTAATTTTTCTTTGTCTTTAATTTTTGCCACTTTGATTACTATGTGTCTCGGCGTGTTTCTCCTTGGGTTTATTCTGTATGGGACTCTCTGCGCTTCCTGGACTTGGGTGGCTATTTCCCTTCCCATGTTAGGGAAGTTTTCGACTATAATCTCTTCAAATATTTTCTCTGGTCCTTTCTCTCTCTCTTCTCCTTCTGGGACCCCTATAATGCGAATGTTGTTGCGTTTAATGTTGTCCCAGAGGTCTCTTAGGCTGTCTTCATTTCTTTTCATTCTTTTTTCTTTAGTCTGTTCCGCAGCAGTGAATTCCACCATTCTGTCTTCCAGGTCACTTATCCGTTCTTCTGCCTCAGTTATTCTGCTATTGATTCCTTCTAGTGTAGTTTTCATTTCAGTTATTGTATTGGTCATCTCTGTTTGTTTGTTCTTTAATTCTTCTAGGTCTTTGTTAATCATTTCTTGCATCTTCTCAATCTTTGCCTCCATTCTTATTCCGAGGTCCTGGATCATCTTCACTATCATTATTCTGAATTCTTTTTCTGGAAGGTTGCCTATCTCCACTTCATTTAGTTGTTTTTCTGGGGTTTTTTCTTGTTCCTTCATCTGGTACATAGCCCTCTGCCTTTTCATCTTCTCTGTCTTTCTGTAACTGTGGTTTTTGGTCCACAGGCTGCAGGATTGTAGTTTTTCTTGCTTCTGTTGTCTGCCCTCTGGTGGTTGAGGCTAAGAGGGTTGATGGGAGGCTCTGGTGGTGGGTAGAGCTGACTGTTGCTGTGGGGGTCAGAGCTCAGTAAAACCTTAATCCACTTGACTGTTGATGGGTGGGGCTGGGTTCCCTCCCTGTTGGTTGTTTTGCCTGAGGCAACCCAACACTGGAGCCTACCCGTGCTCTTTGGTGGGATTAATGGCAGACTCTGGGAGGGCTCACGCCAAGGAGAACTTCCCAGGACCTCTGCTGCCAGTGTCCTTATCCCCACGGTGAAACAGAGCCACCACTTGTCTCTGCAGGAGACCCCCCAACACCAGCAGGTACGTCTGGTTCAGTCTCCCCCAGGGTCACTGCTCCTTCCCCTGGGTCCCGATGCACACATTACTTTGTGTGTGCCCTCCAAGAGTGGGGTCTCTGTTTCCCCCAGTCCTGTCACAGTCCTGCAATCAATTCCCACTAGACTTCAAAGTCTGATTCTCTAGGAATTCCTCCTCCCGTTGCCGGACCCCCAGGTTGGGAAGCCTGACGTGGGGCTCAGAACCTTCACTCCAGTGGGTGGACTTCTGTGGTATAAGTGTTCGCCAGTCTGTGAGTCACCCACCCAGCAGTTATGGGATTTGATTTTACTCTGATTGCGCCCCTCCTACCGTCTCACTGTGGCTTCTCCTCTGTCCTTGGACGTGGGGTATCCTCCTTGGTGAAGTCCAGGGTCTTCCTGTCAATGATTGTCCAGCAGCCAGTTGTGATTCTGGTGCTCTCGCAAGAGGGAGTGAGAGCACGTCCTTCTACTCCGCCATCTTGGTTAATCTCCTCTACCTTTGGATTCTTCATATAATGAAGGAAAACCGAAAGTAGTCAATTCCTGATCAAGATATGAAATACTTTGTTCAATATTCTCTTCTGTGCAGAAGGCACTAAAAAAAACCGTGCACATTTGTTGATAAAGGTATTGAAGAACATAGCACTTGCTGTGAGTATAAACTTGATGGAGACATCTTTGTTTCTGAGGTATATTGAGAGATATTTTTGCTTTCTGAAGACAGACCTCGATCTGTAACTGTCATCCAATCTCCCATAGCAATCGCCAGAGCCAGGATACCTGAGGAAGCAGTTCAGCGGTGAAACATTTAGCCCAGCTGCTGTCACTGTACTATGTAGGCATCATGGCCCCTGGGTGCGGCGGAGATGCACCGCTCGGCATCCTAGACCTGCTCGCGCAGCCCCGAGGGCCCGCACAGGCAGCCTACATAATAGGCTTTCTTAAGGTGTGCAATTCATCCAGTAGAGACCTTGACCCAAGGTATTGAACTCCTTGCTAGATTATGTTAGCGCTCCCACACAGTTCGAAGTCCTGAAGGTAGCATCCAGCTTTCATACATTCACTTATTCCTCCTGTCTTCAGTGTAGTACCTCCATCCTCAACCTGCCCATCTCACCTCCCGTACTCCACTCCAGACATCATCTGTGTTAAAAGACTATCCAGAGGATAGATGTTCAGAAATCTGGAGGTGTTGGGGAGAGGATCTGGGAATCTAATTTCACTCATCTCTCTTTACTCTCTTCCTTCCCTTTCACCCAAGATTTGGAGGTATCTGGTCCTGAGTCTTTTTTTTTTTTTTTTTTTTAAAGGATTTTCTTATTTATTTATTTATTTATTTATTTATTTTTGGCTGTGTTGGGTCTTCGGTTCGTGCGAGGGCTTTCTCCAGTTGTGGCAAGCGGGGGCCACTCTTCATCGCGGTGCGGGGACCGCTCTTCATCGCGGTGCGCGGGCCTCTCTCTATCGCGGCCCCTCCCGTCGCGGGGCACAGGCTCCAGACGCGCAGGCTCAGCAATTGTGGCTCACGGGCCCAGCTGCTCCGTGGCATGTGGGATCTTCCCAGACCAGGGCTCGAACCCGTGTCCCCTGCATTAGCAGGCAGATTCTCAACCACTGCGCCACCAGGGAAGCCCTGGTCCTGAGTCTTTTAAGGATTTTCAGAGTAAATTACTTTGGTTCTCAGCTCTCCCAACCACTGGCTACAACTCAGCTTTTGGGGGTTGGTTAAATCCTTTACCATAGTTCCCTTTGCTTTCCAGCTTCCAAAATTTTGTTACTGTTGTCTCCTTTCCTGTTCTTCCCGTCCTTGTTATTTTATGTCTTTTTTTAAAAAAAGCATTTTTCACTGGGGTTTTGGGAGGAAACAAAATTTGATACATGTATTCCATCCACCATCTTAAAATGGGACACCATACTTTTATTGATTTATAGACTTAGATCATGGATCTCCTCCTGACCTGCTTTATGAACTGAACGCTCCCAGTTTTCTTTAGTTTGATGCCTTCCATAGCAGTTTTTGTGATCTCCTGCCTCACTTGAATTGCTATGCTTTGCTGTTGTGTCTTTGGGAAAGTTAATTAACTACAACTGGAACATGATACCTAGGATAAGGTCATCCATCGTTTAATACAAGTGAAGCACCAAACTAACCATTTTATTTTTGGCTATTAATATTGCCTGCATTACCTGGAAAAAGTGATTCTGTTATTAGTTATGATTCCTATCATTTTGGAGTATCTTTTAGTTGAAAAGATCTAAATATTCCTTGAACTCCTGTGGACTTCTTACTACAGACTGCCAAGGCTAAGCTTTAAAATTGAAAACAATCAGTTTTCCAATTCCTGCCAAGAGCAATTCTTGGGAGATGATTAAGGGTCAGCATGGCATATTAACATTGTTGATCTAAAACAAAGCTAATAATTTTCTTCCTTTACCCAATGTCCCAGTCAGTGTTCTTAAGTTAATAATGTCAGCTTCCTAAAAGGACACTAGAGTCTTTATATTTTCCGTTTGTGAGATATAATTTAATTTGATTTTAGCAAGCAGTATTTGAATTTCCATTGCACCAGGTGGTACTAACTAAATGCTAAATGATAATACAAGTCCTATTTAATCTCTTGTATTTGGACATTACGAAGATGATCTGGGTACCAAAATAGGATATTATACTTTAGACAGCATATTGGTTTTCTGGGTACCTTTAACAAATAACTACCAACATAGTGGCTTAAACAACTCAAATGTATTATCTCACAGTCCTGTAGGTCAGAAGTCTGACACAGGTCTCAATGGGCTAAAATCAAAGTGTCTCCAGGCTGTATTCCTTTGCAGAGGCTTTAGAGAAGAAGAATTTCCTGCTCACTAGGGTTGTTGATAGAATTCAGTTTCTTGCATCTGAGGGAATGAAGTCCCCATTTTGTTGCTAGTTATAAACTGAAGGCTGTTCCCAACTTCTAGAGGCCACCACATTCCTTGGCTTGTGGCCCCCTCCTTCCAGTTTCAAAGCCAGCAGCAGTGGGTCGAGTCCTCAACGTTGAATCTCTCCAACGCTTCCGTCTCATCGCTCTCTGACCACAGTCGGGAAAGGGTCTCCAATTTTAAGGACGCACCTGAGTAGATTGGGTATCTCCCAATGATCCAGGATAATCTCCCCATCTCAAGGTCAACAGTCTTAATCATATCTACAAATTCTGTTTTGCCATGTAAGGTTCTGGGTGTCAAGGTATGGACATCTGTGGGCAACCATAATCCTGCCTACCATGTACATTAGATAACAGTTCTGTAACTAAAAAATGGAATTATTTAGAATTGGCAGCTTGAAAACTCAAGGTAAAAAGGTTCTAAAAAAGTGTTCCACCATTTGCTTAAATTGTTAAATGGTGGGTTGCAGAAACACAACCAGCTTTTGACAGCATTTCTTCTCCTCCCCAAATTTGGTTACTTTATTTTTGCTTTAATCTTTATTTAATCTTTGGTTAGGATTCTTCAGAATAACAAAAACTGTACTTTTGTCCATTTGTAAATAATGACTGCATCTACCGCCCCCCCCCAAAGTGACAGCCATTGCAATGGGGCAGATAAAAATGGGAGATTTTCTTCTTGCTATTCTTAGACACTGCCATTTAAATGGAAACCAAATTAAAATAGAGATACTAGATCGTTTAAGAGGCCAATGTTGCCTTTCTTTGCTATCTCTTACCCATAAGCTTCAGCGTGTGATCTGTAGACAGACTGGCAATATTGTCTACTGTCTTTTATCATCCTCCCAAAAGCAGTTGATTATCTTGGAAGGGCTTCAAAAGCAATTAAGAAAATCCCTTATGTCAAGTTACATTTCAGACAGGATAAATTAGATGTATGGGGAAATGTCCTGATAAAGTACTCGAGAAATAATGAATCTGTGTACAATTTGTAATTGCTCCTACAAAAAATTTACAGCATAGAAGAGGCTGTTAACCTGAGACTGGAAGCTCAGAGATGGTTTTTTTTTTTTTTTTCTCATTACAAATGCAAATGCCTTATGAAATTGAGCCCAGAGCATTTTTAAATGTCCAAAATGTAATTCAAAACATTGTTTATTACATTTCTGTCCTGGCTCTTCACCGCATCACAAGCTTCTTTGTAAACGCTGCTTTTTAAGCCAGCGGGTCTGCAATGAAAAAATGGCCGATTTGACTCACTAATGTGGAACAGGTCCTAAAGGGCAGCTCTGCTCCAGAATGAAGGGTGAGGGTTAGCACCAGTGCCACAAAAGGATGGTGATGGATGGTGATTGAAAAGACATTGATTTAAGTGTCCATGAGATTATTGCGTTTGGTTTCTACTTTATGCATTAAAGGTAGACAGATGATCTTCAATCTGCATAACCCCATCCCTGTGACTCCAGAACAATACAGGCTCCATGGATGGCCCATAATGAGTTGGTGGGGACAGGGATTGGTGGGTTAGATGCTGGAGTCTGGGGATACTCTGTCAAAAATAAGTATCTAGATAGAATACTTTTATTACCACCATGCTAGGAAATTCAAATGCAATTTCCTTCCCTTATGAACTGCTATTCCCTTCTGAGTAAAGTGATTTCAACTCTTCCAAACTACTTGGATTTTATCTCCCATTTCCTAACTTTTGAAGTATGGGTGTACCCGTTGCTAATTTTCCTCCCGTGATAAACATTAGCAAGTGGGAAGTTATTAGAGGGTTATTATACAATATTCATAGACCGCTTTTATTTGTGAAAGTGTTTGAAGGTCTCTTAAATATGAACTGTTTCCAAATAACCTTGGGCTCATTTTTCATCTTGATCCAAATCCCATGGAAGCAAACCAATCATGAAGCTCTCTGAAAAGTCACTGGAAGCCCCAGGCTCAGAACCCAGCTGTGGAGCATGAACTGTTAGGTTCTGTGCTGCTGGAAGCTTTGAGCAACTGAACCACAGGGACTGATGCTCATTTAGGAATCAAAGTTGGTGCTTTGTTCCCAGAAGCCTTTGCCTGAGCTGAGGAAGGTAGACTAAACCTCTCATAGGAGTTCAGATTGTATAGACTTTACTTTTTACACAATTGCTTTTGAGATGGTTCAACAAAGTGATGTCTTTTCTGTTTAAAGAATAGGGAACAATAACAACAGCAAAGCCAGTGAAAAACAAACTGCAGGGTATTCCCATCAACAGAACAACTCTGATTTCTAAGTTTGTCTTCGTTAATGTTCTGTCCATTGGCATTCATCCATGTTCTCTCTTGGTGGGCTGTTTCCTGCTCCCATCCTCAGATACCATCGCAGGTCGAAACTGAGACCTCTGCATTATTTCTCTTGCCTTGATCTACCTTCCTCTGATTTACAGCTTTATCATACTCCTTTCTACTTATCATCAAAGTATGTTTGTCCTGATTCTCTCCAGAGTCAGCAGCCAACATAATAATAGTATTGCTTACTAAGTACATTTCTAAGTGCTTTATTTGTAATAATCTTCTTATTCTCAAAATAACCCTCTTGGGTAGTTACTATTCTTGTGCTCATTTTGCAAATGGAGGTAAGAGAGACAGTGATGAAAAATGCTAAGCATGTTGTTTAAGTCTCACAGCTGGCAAGTGATGGGGTCAGGATTCATATGAGCCCAGGTGATCTGGCCCCAGAGTCCCTGCCGTTCACCTCTGCTTTTCACTGGCTGTCAGAACTGGGAGAACTAATTGTTGCTTTAAGTCAGATCCTAAATGTAGATTCTGACATTTCAATGGCTGTTTGATCTAGGGCAAGTTAACTAACTTCTCTGAGCTTTAGTTTCCTCAGCAGTAAAATAGGGATATTTGTGTGAAGAAAACAGAGATAACCCCCATAAACATTCATGGCTATAGTAGGTCCTTGAGAAAATTTAAAGTGTTAGCTAACCCTTTCCTTTCCTTAATGTTCTCCCCTTAATGATATAATTTGCAAATGAAATCAGCTGATTTCTGATGTTGATGGGGAAAGTGGTTTACCATGTTGCCTCTCTCTTGTGGTAACATCAAGCATTGTGACTTTTCAGATTGGCAGACTTTTCAACACTTCAATCCATTTAGGCAAGGACTACATCTCCTCTGAAGTTGTACCAAGTCACATAGTCTTAGATGTACTTGTTCTCGATCTGGAAATTTTATATTTCACTTACCATGTGCTCATTGCTATGTCTTCAGGAAATGTTTTGAAGGAGGAAATGAAGTGGAGTGGCAACCACCTGCTTGTGGGTTTGTATCATATAGTGAAGAGCTGGTGGGCTGGTCTGGTGCTCCAAGAATGGCAATGACCCATGGAAAATGCTTTGGCAGAAGTCAGCATATTCCCTGGCCATTGGACCAGCTGTTTCTAACTACACACTATGTAGTTACACTACACACTACGTGGTGGGAAGTTCCCTTTCCAAGTTCTGGGAACCACATGGGCTATTAATTTTATGATGGTAAATATAACTGCAGGTGTCTGTGTGGAAGACTGGGTTGCAGGATAAACATGATGAATTATCCACTTTCTGGGGACGAAATGGAAAGTTATCTTTTTTGTTACACTTATCACAATAGCCAGTAGAATGCACAGGCTTTTGCCAGGTTTTAGTCACACTTATTTATATGAGATAAGAAGAATATGAAAAGTTCATTGTATTGTATTTGAATATCTCCTCAAATAAGCCCTCACATTACTTTCATCTTCATTTTGATGAATCTTTGTCTCTACGCCCCATCTTTACTTAGCTTTACCATATGTAACTCTGAGCATGTTAATCCACAGCCTTTTATTGAGTATCTACTAAGTGTGATTTCCTGTGCACGTGAGAATATAAAGAGGAACAGAGCATGATCCCTGCCCTGAGGGATCTTGAAATCTAATAAGAGCTAAGAATCAGACATGTAAAAATGCTACATAAACATATTAATATTTTTGGAACAACAACTACTTGCAAACTACCAATTATTTAGATATCCTCCCAGAGACAGCCTGTGTATAGATTGAGAATATATCTATACACATACTCCTTTTAAAAAGTAACAGTTAAAAGCATGCCATATGTACTGTTATGGTCCTTGTTTTTTTCCACTGGATAATATGTCTTATAAGTCATTTCATAGCTGTGCATATATATCTGCTCCATTATTTTTAATAGCTTCATAGGATCCCATTATATGGAAGCCAGTTATTTTCTATTATTACCTTATTGTTTCAATGCCAAACAGATTCATTAAACTTGATCACTCTCTTTAGTCTCGGATTTAAATAAATTTTAATTGATTTTTGAATATCTGGTCTTGGGAAAAATTTTAGACACAGAAGTTTGGAACATCACTGAAACAAGTATATATCTTTTCTCTGAAACTATTTTGAAGGGGATGACATTTATTTGGATTTATATTCCATCTTGTACGTTAAAAGAGCCGCCTCGTGAAATCACCGTCATATCAACATTAACAAACAAATGCCAGGAAAGTATTAAAGGGGTTTTGAGTATGGAGAGACTGTTAGAGCCACGTTTAACAAAGTGGAACCCTCATGTGTCATAGCCCTCAATAACACAGATGTAACCCCTGCCCCATTGCTCTACCCACATTTTTTTTTTTAATATTTATTTATTTATTTATTTATTTGGCTGCATCAGGTCTTAGCTGCGGCATGTGGGATTTTCATCGCCGTGCATGTGGGATCTAGTTCCTTGACCAGGGATCAAACCCAGGCCTCCCGCATTGGGAGTGTGGAGTCTTAGCCACCGGACCACCAGGGAAGTCCCTCTACCTACATTTGGAACTGTGGCTTTGGCTTCTTCACTCTTAGGTTTTGTTTGTTTGTTTGTTTGTTTTGTTTTTGGTAAGAACACTTAGCATGGGATTTACCCTCTTAATAAATATTTAATTGTACAATAGAATATTGTTAATCATGGGGACAATGTTGTACAGCAGATCTCTAGAACTTATTTTGCATAACTGAGACTTTATGCCCATTGATTAGCAATTCCCCATTTCCCCCTCCCCTTAGCCCCTGGCAAGCACCATTCTACTCTCTGCTTCTGTGAGCTCGAGTATTTTAGGTACCTCATTTAAGTGGAATCATGCAGTATTTGTCCTTCTGTGACTGGCTTATTTGATTTAGCATAATATCCTTAAGATTCTTCTATGTCATATTGCAGGATTTCCTTCTTTTTAAAGACCAAATAATATTCCATTGTATGATATACCACATTTTCTTTATCCATTATCTGTTGATGAATATTTAGGTTGTTTCTATATCTTGGCTATTGTGAATAATGCTGCAGTGAACATGAGAGTACAGATATCTCTTTGAGATCCTCATTTCAATTATTTCGGATAAATACTTGGAAGTGGAATTGCTGGATTGCATGGTAGTTTTATTTTTAATTTTTTGAGGAATCTCCACAGTTTTCCATAGTGGCTGCACCATTACTACATTCCCACCAACAGTGTTTTAATTTCTCCACATCCTTGCCAACACTTATCTTTTGTTTTTCTGATAATGGCCATCCTAACAGGTGTGAGATGATCTCATGTGGTTTTGATTTACATTTCCCTGATGATTAATGACATTGAGCATTTTTTCATATACCTGTTAGCCGTTTGTATGGCTTCTTTGGAGAAATGTCTATTCAAGTCTTTAGCCAATATTAACATTGGGTTATTCGTTTTTTGATAATAAGTTCTATGAGCTCCTTATATATTTTGGAAATTAACTCTTTATGTGATATGTGGTTTACAAATATTTTCTACCATTCTGTAGGTTGCCTTCTCACTCTGTTGTTTACTTTCCCTCACTCTAGGTTTTGCTGTTGTTATTGTTTGCTTGTTTGTTTTCAGGCAACATAAAAAGAGAAATACACACTGCAGATTTTGTTAACTGGTAACATTCATATTTTTAATTCAACAATAGCTGATGCTTATAATGATGTTTTGGACATTCTGAGGTGCCTGTCTTATTGTTGAAGAAAGATGACATCCATTCTAGTTTATTTTTTCTATGTATCTCCTTTATTTTTACCTGTATTTTATTTGAAATTTTTCTCGTGCACTTACTCTTGTGCTAGGTGCTCTACATGCATTAGGTCATTGATTCCTCACATCACGTGAGGTACGAATTACTCTATTTTACAGATGAAACAAGCTCAGGGAGACTAAGTAACTCACCCAAGGCACAGCAAGGGGCAGAACTGGAACTGAGATCTACTTGTATCTAAAGCCCTATTATTTCTGTTCTGCCACACTACCTCTAAATCTTTGAAAACTGTGAATCTGAATGTTATACACACACATGCAAGCATATACGTGCACACCATCCACAATGTTAACCAGAATAGTAGTCCTCAAGCCATTCCAGGTAGCCTTTTGTTGTAGATAGGAGGTTGAGACCTCCTATATTGTAACATTATACTCATCTTTTTACTTAAAAAAAACCTTTGGCCAGCAGTGCCAACAAGTAACCAACTTGATTCATGTGAATTTTATCTCATCTCAGATTTGCCTGCTTTCAGATGGAAGTGATGAAGTGAGGCAGAAGAGTGAGTTGATGGAAAAGTCACTGTGTAATATTCACTATGTGCTTCACTAAGCAAAGAGCCTTGTAGATGTTGTGCATGGTGGGAGCCCATCCACATCTTACTGAAGCCCACTTTTCTTGAGGAAAAGCCATTCCATGTGGTCTCATGGGACTGAACTCCCCTCCTCCCTGCCTGTGGCCATATGATACATACCTGGGCAGAGTACCCCATTTCCCTGGCCAAAGAGATTGGATCAGAGATGTGCATATCACCCAAGCTGTGCTAATACGACCTCTCCATGGGACTTCTGCTGTGACTATCAGGAGTTTTCTCTATTTTCTTAGGAAAAGCAGTTGTGAGGGGAAGCAGCAGCAGCTATCTTAGCCGCCATGTGTAAGCATTTGCCTAAGAATGAAACTGAGAAAAGCAGAACCAAAAGTTTGAGAGAAAGGTTTGAATTCCTAGTGACATCCGTTGAACCCTTTGATTCAGCTGTGCTTAAAGCCAGCTTCATTGCCTTGAACTTCCCAACGATGTAAGTTTTCTTGGAGAAATGGCTCATTCCAGGGCTGGAATTATGAGATGTGCATAGGTGCCAGGAAGTGAGGAAGGGCCCAAAGAATAACAGAGGCAAGTTAAAAAGACACAGGAACCCAACTTGAAGGATCGCCCAATGACCAAATCTAAGGCAATTTTAGCAATAAAATAAAATTAAAATAAAGGTAGTAATGGATTATATCCTATAGAATAAAATATTTGTGAGTCCATACATCAGTAAATAAATAATTGAATAAATAAGTCAGGGAGATGGGACAACTCTTCCTTACAGTACAATTCTAATTAATAAATGCAGAATGCATGGTGGAAATAGAAACCATTTGCCAAACACCATGGTAATAATTGTTGCAGGCAATGATCGTTGATGGATGCTATGAGTGGACACAACTATGATGAGAAAAAGCATATTTGTACAGTCACAAGGTATCATCTCACAAAATAGTTATTTACACAGGAAAACTTAGTAACCCTGCAGTGAAGAAACCTTGCAGACACCACCTGGACCAGGTGATCAAAGTTAACATCATAGCAATGGGACATATTGACATCTGGCTCTTGATGCGCTGAGAAGAGTACAACATCACTTCTGTGGTATTCTTACTAAAAATGAATAACCTCAATCCAAATCATGAGACAATATCAGACAAACTCAAATTGAGAGACTTCTATAACATAACTGGCTAATACTCTTCAAACTTGTCAAGGTCAAGAGAATAAAGAAAGTTGAGGAATTTTCCCAGGCAGTGGAGACCAAGGAGATATGAAGCCTAAACACAATGTGGGATCCTGAACCAGAAAAGAGATGATTGCCAAAATTTGAATCAGGTTTGTGGATTAAGGTATTTTTGTCGATGTTAATTTTCTGGTTTTAATAATTTTATGGCAGTGAACTTGTTTATATTTGGGGAGGCTGGCTCAAGGGAAACTAATATTTTTGTAATTCTTTTGGAAATATAAAATTATTCTAAATAAACGTTATTTCCCTCTTATTATTTTAAGTTATTTTATGTCAGGTTTCTCTCATCTGAAACCATAAATGTCCTAATTTAATAAAATATACTTATTTTGTCTAATTTTCACTTCAACCCTATAATGCCAGGCTTATTATCTTCATTTACAGATCATGAAACTAAGCCTTAGGTAGTTTAAATAATTTTCTAAAGATCTCATAGCAAGTGACAGAGCCAGGATTTGAACCTATGTCTGTTTGACTTCAAATTTTTATGCATATTAGAAAAATAATCAACCAACTGGATAACTGATCCATCTTTTTTTTTTTTTTAATTTTAAATTTTTGGCTGTGTTGGGTCTTTGTTGCTGCGCGCGGGCTTTCTCTAGTTGCGGTGAACAGGGGATACTCTTTGTTGCGGTGCTCGGGCTTCTCATTGCGGTGGCTTCTCTTGTTGCGGAGCACAGGCTCTAGGTGTGCAGGCTTCAGTAGCCAGCAGCATGCGGACTCTGTAGTTGTGGCTCGCAGGCTCTAGAGTGAAGGCTCAGTAGTTGTGGCTCACAGGTTTAGTTGCTTCACAGCATGTGGGATCTTCCTGGACCAGGGCTCGATCCCATGTCCCCTGCATTGACAGGCAGATTCTTAACCACTGCACCACCAGGGAAACCCCCATCTTATTTTAAAACATACTGTATTTTCAAAATTCCACCTTGTTCCAGAGAAGACTTGAGACAGAATACTTGCAACTTGGGTGCAGGTTAGAAGAAATATTGGAAAAATATTAGAAAATGTTTTGGTGTTTGTGCTTTATAAGCATACAGTAGAACTCTATACACATGGTGCAGGAGGGCATGCAAATTACTCTCAGTATGGACTTCCTCTGAAAACAATGAACATTTGGCAGACAGTATGATCAAATAAATCAGATAACTTGAGGCATTTTTCCAATGGGATAGATAGTTGGTTCAAACCTTTGATGAACTGTTTTTTTTTTTTTAATATATATGGGAGTAGTTTAAATTTAAGGAAAAGCAAACAGTGGGGCATGTTAAAATATCCATTAACTAAACACTCTGAAAGGGTATAAAATACCTCCAGCTGCCAAAAAACAATTAGGCTGCAAATATGCCTTTGGTTATCTAACCAGACATTCCCTGAACACTTAGTTCTAATTAATTTTCTTCATTACACAACAATGCCTCTCCTAATTACACTAGAGAAATTCTATAAACCTACTAGCTATTCAAAGTCTTTATTGCACAAATTATTCTGGTAGGTCTCTATTAGAAGCAAATCCTCACACTCTAATTTATACATACCTCATCTCAGCAGACGTGGGCTACTTAGTAAACCCTTGACAGCCAGGCAAACTAGTCTTCTATGTGACAATATTCCAAATTATGAATTTTAGTGTGATGGAACATCAAGGCTGAATCATTGAAAACATACCAAGGTAAAGGTGAAAAGTACAAGCGCAAGAAGCACATAGGGTCTGAGATCATACGCATGTTGCAGAAGTTTGTGATCCCGGGACCAGCAATAGAGGCTGACTCAGAGGAACAAAACTGTGCTTTCGCTGAACTCAAGTGCAAAGGGTAGGCAGTGGCAATCTTCAGCTCCAGAGGCAATATAGCAAGTATAACAATTGGACTGAACAGGTCATAGAACTACAGACTTTTAAGGGTAGGCAAAGGCCCCAAACCTATCACTCAATATGTGAGGAAATCAAGGCCCAGTGAAGTGACATGAGTCAGAACTAGGAGTCCCCAAGTCCCTGACCAGAGCTGTCTATACAACAGAGTCCGGTCTAGAGAGAGTTAGTATAATTTATCAGAGCCTATTAGCTGACTGGTGACAGTGTTTGTAAATTGGGTCAGAGTTTGATCCTTGCGAAGCCATTTTTGGCTTCCTTTCCTAGCTACGTAAAAATCTGTGATCTTACGGGAGTTCCCTGGTGGTCTAGTGGTTAGGATTTGGTGCTTTCACTGCAGAGGCCTGCATTTGATCCCTGGTCGGGGAACCATCCTGCATGCTGCACAGCGTAGCCAAAATACCAAAAAAAAAAAAAATTGTGATCTTAGTTATCATGGTTTTGGAGGATGGCCTGTGGGCCAGTCAGTACAAATGCATCCCTCGTATTCAGAGCTCAAATCCAACTGATGGTATTTTAGCAGCTTCACTTTCTGTGCTTGGAGTGTGCTGATTATGTAACCATTTCAGCCTAGGCCTGGGAACCCGCTTTTTTTTTTTTTTTAACATATGAATTTTATCTCATACCATTAGATAAAAAATAACCTAGAGTTTTGTTCCTCAAAGTGTGGTCTATGAACCAGCAGCATCAACGTCACTTGGGAGATTTTTATCTCCCATACCTACTGAAACAATTTGCATTTTAACAAGATCTCCAGGGAATTCATATGTGCACTGAAAGTTGAGCGGAACGGGTCTAGAGCAGTGGTCCTCAAATTTCAGCATGCCTCAGACTCATCCTGAGGGTACCCCATCCCCAGAGTTTCTGATTCACCACTTCTGGGCTGAGGTGGAGAATTTCTAACAAGTGTCTCAGGAGGCTTCTGAGACAAAACCTACTTGGATTCTGGCAATAGATTCTGTGCTTTCTCAAGGACTTTTGGGGTTTTGGAGATTCAGTTGCTGGAGGTTTTGGTAGCCAAGGGCTCTACCAGAGTTACTGTTCCCAAAGTGTGGGTTGTGCAGTCTTTTTTAGGTGATTCTAGAAATTCTGCATATTTGAGGATAGCAATAAGTCAGTGGTTCACAATTTTAGAGGGAGATGGTTAACAATACAGATTCCTGGTCCCCACCATCAACCCCCGCCCCCTAAATTAGTGGGTCTTGGATGAGGTCCAGAAATCTGCATTTTTAATAAACATCCAGATGATTCTGAGACAGGTGGTCAGTAGACACACTCTGAGAAACATTGATTTAAATGCTGAACATCTTAGGGAGAGAGCAGAATTTGTGCTCTCTCAGCAGCAGAATTGCAACGTTCCCCCGATGCAGCAGCAAGCGCTTCTCATAATTTAGCAATTGAAGCAGTTCCAGGAAATCAGTCCACTGAGCCTTTCCCTCACTGAAGCCCCAGTAGAACTTGCTCACTCCTCCTTTCTTAATTATGTCCGGCCAGCAGTGAGCATTCCAGCTGCTGTGCTCTTTAATCCACTTATCCATCTTACAACTCCAATTAACCAGGTGCAGCCATCCATCTGGTTAATATGAGGACAAGCTGTTAATTTGTGAATGAAGAAAAGGTCTGCAGACAACAAACTAGCTAGGAGCTCTGGAAGATAACATTTACCCCAATCCTTGTGAAACAGGGTGAAGGAACAGGGGAAATCATTTGTTACAATAAAAGAAGGAAATGCTTTTTGGTGGAGGGAAGTGAATACAGAATTTGGGCAGCTTGGGTACCAATGTGACTTGCCCCAGGTCATCTCTGAACTTCGTGTTGTTACCTGTAAAATAGAAAAGTAATAGGACTTAATTTTCATCTCAGGGAAGTTAGGAGACTCCACTGAGATCAAGTGAGACAAGGCACTTTGTAAAATGCAACAGAAACATTTTCATTTGTTTCTGTGCATTTATTTTGTACATGTATGTGGGGGGATCTCTTTTCATGCACATTTATTTTATGAATAGTGTTTAATAGCAAGCAGATTGTACACTTTGATTACATGCTAGCTTTACTATTTTATTGCCTTCAAGTGTTTTTTGTTTGTTTTTAATATGCATAATAAGACAGATTTCCAAAAAAAAAAAAAAAATGACAGATTTCCTCCATCCCTTCCACCCCCAGTCTTAGTTTAAGCGTGCATTTGAACATATTATGGAGGGAATGTGTCCTCAAATTCACATGTTGAAACCTTAACCTCCAGTGTGATGGTGTTTGGAGGTAAGGCCTTTGGGAGGTAATTAGATTTAAACTTCTATGTCTTGAGGGTGGGGCCTTCCATAACAGGATTTTTTTTAAATGTTTGCCGCACCTCGCGGCATGCGGAACTTTCCCCACCAGGGATCGAACCCGTGCCCCCTGCAGTGGAAGCACGGAGTCTTAACCACTGGACCACCAAGGAAATCCCGTAATGGGATTTAATGCCCCTATAAGAGGGAGAGAGGGAGCATCTAGGAAAGGCCACGTGAGTATACATCAAGAAGGCGGCCATTTACAAACCAGGAAGAAAGCCCTCACCAAGGACCGAATCTGCCGGCACCTTGATCTTGGACTTCCCAGCCCCCAGAACTGTGAGCACTAAATGTTTCTTGTTTAATTTCCCCCCTCCCACCCCCACCAGTCTGTGGTACTTTGTTATAGCAGCCTTAGCTGACTAAGACAGAAGCAATCCCTGGAGAACTTGTTAAAACTCATATGTCTGGGTGCACTGCCAGAGTTTCTGATTCAGTGGGTCTGGGAGGAGCCTGAGAACGTGCATTTTCCATAAGGTCACTTTAATATGGCTGGTTGTGGACCGCATTTTGAGGACCATTGCATTAAAGCGAAACTTGCCCTGATTATGAAGTAAAAGCTTTTTAAAATTTTAAATGATAATATTCTCCACCTGATATTCCTACTCCTGGTCTCCAATTTAAAAGGAATCATACTCCAGATTTAGAGCTGAATGAGGAAGCATAAAATATACACCTAGTGACCTTGGATGCACTTTTGTCAACAGCGCTGAACTAAGCACATTTTCTCTCTTTCCATGTCATTACAAAAAAATTTTTAAAGCCTTCCAACTACACCAGGAGTTTATAGTCAAGCTGGGGAGACCAAATACACCCTGTAAAACATTTTGTGAATAATTACCGAGAAAAATAAACTATAAATGCAAAACAGCATTGCCTAAAGTTCCCAGGTGAGAACGCTGTCACATTCCTAAAAGGAGAAATTGAGATTTAAATGTCAGATGCTCAGAAAGTCTACTTTATTACTTCAGCTTTTTTGTTTGTTTGTTTTACAGCTAGCTAGAGGCAAACCTTTTTTTTTTTTTTTAATTTTATTTATTTATTTATTTATTATTGGCTGTGTTGGGTCTTCGTTTCTGTGCGAGGGCTTTCTCTAGTTGCAGCGAGCGGGGGCCACTCTTCATCGCGGTGCGCGGGCCTCTCACTATCGCGGCCTCTCTTGTTGCGGAGCACAGGCTCCAGACGCGCAGGCTCAGTAGTTGTGGCTCACGAGCCCAGTTGCTCCGCAGCATGTGGGATCTTCCCAGACCAGGGCTCGAACCCATGTCCCCTGCATTGGCAGGCAGATTCTCAACCACTGCGCCACCAGGCAAGCCCCGAGGCAAACCTTTTGACTTCAGTTCAACCAGAGTTGGGATAAAATGTTGAGGCACTTCCGTTGGCCTCACTGTCTACCCTGTGTCATTAGATAAAGTTTGGAAGCACTGTTTCTGAGTGTCATCTGTGGACTGTCTGCAGCGGAATTGCCTTAGAAACCTATTCAATGTACACATTAAAAATGACCTACTGAAAAGGAATCTTGGGAGCGAGGTCATGGAAACGTCTCATTTAACTAGCTCCTCAGGTGAATCTGGTGTTTGTTTACTTTGAGAGGACACCCTCCAGGAACTTCTCCCCTGCCCCACCCCATGCGTGTAACTTTGGGATTACCACTTGTCCTTGCGACAACTCTATGTGTCAGGTATTAGTAAACCTGCAGCTGTAAGGAGTTTCAGTTTGAGACAGTTTCCGGGTGGATATAAGGTCCTAGCAGGCTCTTGGTCCTCCCTGTGATAGGGGCCTTCCCTTTGCACCTGCAAGAAGCACAGAGATCTGCGATGGACAAATGGGAGGCAAGACTCTAAACCATACATAACAAAAGGTATCCAAAGGGAGAGGAAAGGATCAGGGTCTGAGGATAGTCAGAAGAGCCATGTTGCTGTTGGTTGGGTCCAGGGAGCTTGACAGACTAGGTCAAGAGGTAGATATATTTTTGTTTGTTTTCTTAAAGAGTCCTATTTCTAAAAAGAGAATTGCTTTCATTCACCCATACTGTCTCCAAAGGGTAGATGATACGACTATGAGGGCAGTAAATGTAGTCCTGTGATCCAATTGTGAGCTTCAGGCTGAAGGAGAGTCTTTCTTCTTGAACTCCATGGAGCAGTTTCTAATTATGAATGAATACATATCCAATACAGACACCTCCTAAAAGCAGCAATAAGTGCAAGGAAATCTAATCACACTGAATTAATCTAATGATGATTACTGAGTATTTAGTGGTGTGGGATTTCAGATTATTAAATAAAAGGAGCTACGTTATGCATTTGCTACCTGCCATTTCCACTTAATATACATGCAGTCACTGTTTTTCCCCCTTGAAATATATTCTGTGATCTGATTTTTTAAATGGCTGTATACCTTCCCATTGTATTGATATTATGGTTTATGTATATAGTCATTGATGATAGTCATTGATGATATTATGGTTTATATATGTAGTCATTGATGATACTAGTATCCTTTGATCATTCCCAACAAGATTTCTCTATTTTATATCAAATGACTTTTCCTAGCTTTTACCTAATAATCGAGGGATAATGTTTTGAATATAGTAGTTCCATTTCCCTTCCTCCAGATCACTTGAGCTCTCATTTCATCTTCAGGGGCTTGCTGCAAGCAAATGCAACAATCTCAACCCCTATGTTTCATTCATTAATTCCTTTATTCATCAATTACTGAGGAAATGGAGGTGACTTTATGGGTTTGATTCTGGTGGTGCTCAAGGGCAATATACAAGGGAAAATAAATGTATAATTTAATACCAGGTAGTGAGAAGAATCACTTAAATAGGTCTGGATTTATTACTCTTAACTGGAAGGTCATCTGTTATATTACAAACACTATTATCAGCAAAGTCAGGGTAGCAGGATGAGGTTATGGTAGGTCAAGGAGGGGTATCATGGACCCCTTCCCCCAGCATAACCACGATTCTTGCTCAGTCACTGATGGTCTTCCTGGTTCCCCCTTTTATCTACCATAAAAAGAGACTATCTGATTTTTAGCTCAATGCATTATAATTTTTAAATTAGATGGAGAACACTGGGCCTCTTTTCTAAAGCAGATCATTTTATTTATAATGGTCTTGCCTTTGGCTTGCTGCCTATTGTTTTTGTGGTTTTCATTTGTTGTTGCCTTTCCTTTTTTTTTTCTTTTTAATCAATGAAGGGTTTAGATTGGTATGGACAGTGTTGGGAGTCTAGTTTCTCTTTTCAAGTTGAACAGAATGCTATTTACTGCGTATTTCTGGGGTCAAGAAAATCAATAAAAGAGGCCAACAAAAGCCTGCCCTCCAGAAGGCACCAGCTCACGGAACGTATGTTTTGGCAACAACTGGACTTTTATATCTTAAGAAAAAGGGACAGATCCCAATAGTGACTGCTCTGTGAGACAACAGATGAAGAGAAACCTGTCCAAAAAGTTGTTAATGGTTCTTCATTGAACTTTCAGATGTCTGTTCACAGATGAGCTTCTAATTAACCAAAATCTGGCTCCCGTGAGGTCAGTACAAATCTGACACCTTTTCAGAAGTAAATTTTAGAGTGACTTTCTGGTCATTTTTGAGAGCACTGAAGCATAAAAGCAGTTTGCTTTCCTATAGAAGTTCTTTTCTGTTAGTGTCAAAGATAAAATCTCCACGATCCCTTCTGTACTTCTCAGCATCATAGCTGAAAAACTCAAAGAATTTTCCCATCAGTTTTCTACAATTCAAACCAAAGCAGGCTTAAAGGGAACAATCATGATATCTAGGATTGGCTTGTGTAGCCCCAGATGGCTTTTGCATATTTTCATTACGCATTTATTTGGTAATCAGAGGAAGTTTTTTTGATTCTTATATATCCAGTTCTTCAGACAGTCAAGTCAGAATAAAGTGAACCATCAAGCATTATGAGTAGATCCATATTAGAGGAAAATACCCCTTTAGCCTGATATTTATGAAAAGGGAATTAGGAAGTAGAAGTTCAAACCTCAGTCAGTCTGACCATTGTAAAATGTTTCCTTAGATTCTTCAATGTGGCATGGTTAAATTTTTGTGTTAAAAAGAAAGGGTGATGAGTTAGTTGACTTAAGGCCACCATAATAAGTTATCACAAATTGGGTGGCTTAAACAGGCATTGATTTTCTCACAGTTCTGGAGGCTGGGCTTTCCACATCAAGGTGCTGTCAGGGTGGGTTTCTGGTGAGATCTCTTCCTGGCTGGCAGACAGTGGGTGCCTTCTTGCTGTGTGCTTACATGACCTTTTCTCTGTGTGTGCACAGAGATTGTGCTCTGGTATCTCTTCCTCTTCTTTGAAGGACACCAGTTCTATTAGATTAGGGCCCTACCCCATGACCTCATTTAACCTTAATTATCTTCTTAAATAGTCATATCATGGGTCAGGGCTTCAACATATGAACATGGGGGGACACAATTCAGTTCATAACAGATGGATCAATTTTGAGGAACTTTGTTTGGGATCCTTCTGGAAGAGGTCTTCTCAAGTGTGAAAACCCTTGTAAGTTCTATTGTTGCAGTGGGTAGGGAGGGGAATGAGACCTTTCAGAATTGGTGACAGAGCCTCAGACCTGACTATCCACAGGGTTCCTTTTAGGAGCTTGTTGATACTTTTCAATCTAGATACATGAGGGTGCCCACACTCAAGCTTGGAGAATGTCCACAGGGTAGTGTGATGCTTTTCCCTCCCAAAGCGTCCTTCAGCAGGTTAAGTAAGAAGTATGTTTATTAATAACCAAGCCTCCTTTTCCTTTACCTTTAGTGTTAATCAACAACGAAGCTAAACACATACTTCGGAACTCTGGATTTAATGCATATCTAATGATCACTTTTGTCAAGGATTTATTCAGTGTTCCTTATGCTTTCTGAGAAACTTGGGCAAGTGCACACAATTTTTTTTAACCTGTCTCACTCTACTGTATATAATAGTATACAGCATAGCATACAGTATAGTATAGTATTGTGTACTATACTATACTGTATGGTATAGTATACAGTATAGTATACAGTAGAGCTTATATATGTCAAGCTCTCAGCCTTCATAAGGGAACAATTGTGCCTTCTTTGGACATAAATGCTCTTGCTGTCAGTGAACCCAGGTCTGTTTTTTCAATTGCAGGACTCTCTCTGGATGCCTACAATTGAACATTATGTCTGGTCAGTTTTGGGTCCTTTAACTTCCAGGTGAAAGTAGTGTGGCCAGGAGAAGACAATTTATATTTTTCCTGATTAAAAAAAAAAAGATCCTGGATGTTCATTATCAAAAACAGGGGGAAAAAAAAAAAAGCAAACCACACCTATAAGAAAGATGGCTCACAGTCTTACCACACAGAAGTCATCATTGCTAACATTTTGGTTTGTTTTCATCTGGTTTTTGTTTTAACAGTATTTATGGAGTATTTGCCATATGCAAATACTTTGCATTCATTAAGAGATAGATCTTATTATGCTAGGTTCTTAGAAACTACTATGCCACATACAATACAAGAGGGCTACTCCCCCATCTACACACCTCTTTGCATGGATTCCTCTGTATGGGTTTCTCTGTACCTTATTTTGCTCAATGTGCTATCGTAGACATTTAACCATGACAATAAGCAATCTTTTAATACATCTATGTCATACTATTTCAGGTTGCAAATGTAACACCATGTATTTAATCACTTCCCTGCTGTTGGCTTTTTAGGCTATTGCTCCCCCTTTTTTGATGTTACTTTCTGCACACTTGGATGTTCTACCAAATTAGAACCAAAATGTCTATTTTCTGAGACTTGGGTATTTACAATGGGTATCGGGCAATTTTTTTTTTTTCTATCTGAAAATTGTCTCTTATGTGGGGTTATAAACAAGCAGACTTTGGATATGGTTATGTCCAGAAAGAGGGAAGAGGCATTAAAACAACTCTAAAAGGTTGAAAGCACATCTCAGAATTCTCAGTCCTTTTATTCCACAACACCTTCTATCTCCTGACCCCTTCCATCAATTTCATATACATCTTTTTTTGGGAGGGGGCATGAGGTGGGTAACTTTATTTTGATGAAATTATAAGTTTTCAGAATACTTGTAAGAATAATATAAAGATCTCCTTTAAAAATTTTTCTGAGAAGTTTTAGGTTCACAGCAAAATTGAAGGGAAGGTTCAGAGAGTTCCCATATACCCCCTGAACCCACACATTTACAGCTTCTTCTGTTATCAACATCTTCCTCCAGAGAGGTGCACTCGTTACAATTGATGAACATACATAATCACCCAAAGACCATAGTTTATTTAGGGTTCACTCTTGGTGTTTTATATCCTATGGGTTTGGACAAATGTATAATGACATGTATTCATCATTACAGTACCACACAGAGTAGTTTCACTGCTCTAAAAATCCTCTGTGCTCTGCCTTTCATTCCTTCCTCCCTCCAACCCTGGGCAACCACTGATTTTCTTCACTCTCTCCATGGTTTTTGCCTTTTCCAGAATGTCATATAGTTGGAATCATACAAATCTGATCTTTTAAAAAAAATTTTTATTTATTTATTTTTTTGGCTGCGTTGGGTCTTCGTTGCTGCATGTGGGCTTTCTCTAGTTGCGGCGAGCGGGGGCTACTCTTCGTTGCAGTGCGCGGGCTTCTCATTGCAGTGGCTTCTCTTGTTGTGGGGCACGGGCTTTAGGCACGCGGGTTTCAGTAGTTGCAGTACGTGGGCTCAGTAGTTGCGGCACGTGGGCTCTAGGGCGCATGGGCTTCAGTAGTTGTGGTGCATGGGCTCAGTAGTTGTGGCTCTCAGGCTCTAGAGCGCAGGCTCAGTAGTTGTGGCGCACGGGCTTAGTTGCTCCGCAGCATGTGGGATCTTCCAGGACCAGGGATTGAACCTGTGTCCTGCATTGGCAGGTGGATTTTTAACCACTGCGCCACCAGGGAAGTCCTGATCATTTTTAAGAATAGGGCACAAAAAGCTGGAGTGAGAATAGGGGTTGTCAACTGTGAGCTTCACTGTAAGGTGACTTCACTGGCTATTTCATTAGGGTACCCCAAATACCAGGATTGTTAGGTATTTCCTCTCTGGCTGGTCAGATTCCATAGTGAGGTCTTTTGTTACCTCCTGCCCAGAGGGTATAATTTAAGGTATCAACATTCTGGGCTCAGGTGGGGGAAGAAGGCTGGGAGTCGCAAGTTTTGGTATGTAACTTTTCTCTTATTCCTCATGTTTTTGGTGGATGCTTCCTACCTTAGCCTCTGTAGTACCCTCACTGCCTCTCTGTGCATAATGAGGAAAGGGCTCTGCGCATCTAACTGCTTATGAAACAGGCTCCATCAATTTTCAGGTTTTTAGTTTCATCCTTACTCCACAATCCCAGAAGTATCTATTGTGACAAACTCCTGTGCATTTTGGGTTCTGATGTCAAATGGGTTGCTTCTCGGATCTCCCTCTGCCAGCTTAGGATTCTGTTTTCCAGGTCTGCTAAATCGATGACCACTTAGTCTACTTTACAGATCTTAACATTTTATTTTCATTTTTTCTTCTATTCTTTGTTCTTATGAGTTTATGCCTTTTTCTTTTAAAACCCCTTTAGTATTGATATAGTGAGGTCTTGGGAGGGAGAGGAGGTAATGTGTGTTCCATTTCCTAAATTTTATTGAAAGTCTCCCATGTAGGTGAAGCAAACTATTGATTAAGGAGCCCACCTAGTTGATCTTACTGCACCGTTCTTATAATTACAAGTGCTGGAGGGAGACAGATTTCTGTTCAAGCAATGGCTCTGTCGGTTATTACCTCTGGGACCCTGGGAAAGTCACTTCATCTCTCCACACCTCAATTTCCAGATTTGTAAAATGAAGATTAAAATGGTACTTGCCTCATATGAATGTTTTAGGGATTAACTGAGACAATAGCTTTAATGTGTCATCACGGCGCCTGCCACATAGTAGGTGCTCAGGAAACGGTGGCCCTGAGCTTCTTGTTCATCCTTAAATCAGTTTATGATATGGGCAGAAAATGGTCGAAAGAGGTATGAAATATTCAGGAATTGAGCCTATTTCTGAAATGCTGATATTTGTGAGACATAATCTTTAAGTCTCACCTGAATGGGCAACACTTGACATTCAAAGCAGAGTGACCTCATCCACAGGCGAAAGCCATAGCCACCCTCATCCTCATCCATCCATCCATCCATCCATTCACTCATTTAACGAAGAGTACCCACTGTGTGCAGCATTTTAAAGTAAATATTACATATCCTGTCAGTGAATCACTAAATGCTGCAAAATGCCTCTCAAAAAATGTCTGTTTTGTAAAAAGCCAATAGAATTAGGAAAATATTCTTAATATTATCTAATATCCAGTGCATATTAACATTGCTTTATTATAAACTTATATTCTAACTATTGCTCTGCTTATTGATTTGGTTTCCAAATGTGGTCTGTTTTGTTTTTTTTTTTCATTCTTACACCTGAATTTTCTCTCAGCTCTACTTTTTCCCCTCTAGAACACTTCCCTTTCTTTCATTCCCCATGTCTTTGCTTGTTGAAGAAACAAGGTAGTTGTCCCACAGTCTGGGTTTGGCCGAGGTTTCCTTGTGGTGCAGGTTAACGTGTTCCTCTGTCTCCAGTATTCTGTGGGAGGGAAGGCAGAACTAAAGTCAAACTCTTTTCAAAATCAGTTCACTTTTTATTTGTTTTACAAGAATATGCCGTAGGGGTGCCAAGTGGTTTACATTTTATCATGTCATGTCATATGTAATGTTTTGTTGTTTAGCCTTTAGTGACACTAATATTGATCAGTGGGTTCAGGTGGTGACATTTTCATCTTTTCAGTGTAACGTTTTGCATCAACATTTTGTTTAATCTTTTTATGATCTGTTGTTGACTATTATGCATTGAATTGTGTCCCCCCCCAAAAGATATGTTGAAGTCCTAACCCCTGGTTCCTGTGAATGGAATCTTGTCTGGGAGTAGGGTCTTTGCATAAAGACATAAATTAACATGAGGTCATTGGGGTGGGCTTAAATCTAATATGACTGGTGTCTTATAAGAAGAGGAAACTGTCATGTGAAGTCAGAGACATACAGGGAGAATGCCACGCAGTGACAGAGGCAGAGACTGGAATTATACAGCTGCAAGCTAAGGAATGCCAACGATTGATGGGGCCACCACCAGAAGTGAGAAAGAGGCAAGGGGAGATTCTATCCAGAGTCTCAGAGGGAGCATAGAGCCCTGCTGACATCTTTGTTTCAGACTACCAGCCTCCAGAATTGTGAGAAAATAAATTTCTGTTCTTTTAAGCCACCCAGTCTGTGGTACTTTGTTACAGCAGCCCTAGGAAACTAATACACGATAATTGCCTGGATTTGGTATTTCGTTAAAGATTGTGAAATGGTGATTTGTGAATTCTATCATTTCTTTTGTATTTATTAGCTGGAATTCTTTTAGATAGAAAACTTTCTTTCCTTCACTAAAGGTGTTTTCATTGCCTTAAGGTATATTTACCCTAGAAAGGTGTAGTATATTCTGACCTTTTTTTTTCCCTTTTAATTATCAAATTTCAGAGTCATGAATTGGTTTTCTAGCAACCCTTAGTGATGTTAAATAAGTTTATTTCATTCCTCTTTTTTCTTTTGAATATACTATGGACTTATGAAGAGAACTTATTTAAAGAAAATGTCATAAATTATTCTGAGCCTCTGGGCCTCTCCCAGTTGTCAATGAAATGTAGGATTGGTATCTTGCCCTTATGTACACCAAGAGAAATGACCTTGTTAGGATGTCTAAGAAAATACCTTTTGGTGACCCAGTGGGAGACTATTTAAGTTCCCATAGGGTCAAAATTGAGTTTGGTTCAGATAATTCTCTGAATACCAGTGTAATATTAGGTATAATTATATTACTATTTTTTCCAGTTTGATAAATTTTATATCTCCTTGGAACTACTACCTTTTTATCTGAAAACAACTAAACTTAGGTGCACTCTCAGAATTTTTGTCTCAAAACCATTACAAGGTATGAATAGAACCTCTCTTTTTATGCAGCAGATGAACATCAGGATAAAGAGTTGCATAGTAGCGACTGAATGGAGATTTGTGTTTGACTGAAAATAAAAATTTGGGTATGAGAATTAGTATATTGAAGGAAAAGGACAGATTACTTAAAACTGGAAATGTCTTAAAAAATTCAATTTTATAGTCTCAGCTATATCTCATATCTCCTCCAGTGCAAGACCATGTCTAATTTATCCTTACATTCTCAAACACTCAGTATAATGTTTTCACAGAGTAGGTGCTTCATAAATAAGTGAATATAATTAGAATTCAGTGCAATCAAAGTTTCTCAAAAGAATAATATACTTTAGACACATTTAGAGCAATGAACATCATGGGAGAAGATGAAATGGATCCAAGTACCATAAAAAGGATACATTAACTGTATACAAGGTGATGTGGAAGTACATTGATGAAACAATGTAAAACAACTTATGGCATAATATAGTATCCCATTATATAAAGAACAATGGTAGGTAATATTTCAATATGTATTAAAAGCAACTTAGAGGAATATATAGGTATATAATGGGCTTTGTCAGTCAAGATGCAATCAAGCAAACAGAAACCATACAAAATATTTCAACAAAAGGGATTTGGTATAAAGAAATATATACAAGGTTGGAGTGCTGAAAAAGTAAGAAGGGAATATTGAGATATCACAAAGACAGTAACTGTGGGAAGCAGCTACCACATCTAAGAATGAGAAATAGGATGAGGCTGAATGTTATTAGAACCTCAGAGGAGGGCTCAGACCTGCGAGAAGGGAGCGCTTCCTGGCTTTTGCTGGTACCCTTCCAAAGGGGGCCACAGGGATGGTGCTAGGAGGGCTGAAAGAAGCTGGAGGCTGGAACTGGAACAAACTGAGCTCCTGGGGTCAAGGGATGTTGCTGCCTGACAATGCCCCTCTTGTGAGAAATGTGACATGCTGAGTCCCAGTCAAAGCATCACAAAGCAGATTATGGAAAAGTAGGCTTGGAGCCCAGAGACAGGAGCTTAATGACAGTCATGTGGGGAAAAGGGAATGCAGACACTTACTCTCATGTTATATGTTCTTCTGCTTTGTTTGAATTGGCTTATGGTGACCAAGCCTTACTTATTTTTTTATTGAGATATATTTCATGTGCCCCTTTAAAGTATACAATTTAGTATTTTTTAGTATATTCATAAAGTTGTACAATTATCACCACTATCTAATTCCAGACTATGTTCATCAGCCCAGAAGAAATCTTGTACCCTTTAGCTATCACCTCCCATCCCCTACACCCCCGTCCCTCCCCTTAGCCTTAGGCAACCATTAATCTACTTTCTGTCTCTGTGGATTGCCTATTCTGAACATTTCATATAAACAGAATCATATAATTTGTGGCCTTCTTTATTTTACTTCTTTCACTTAGCAAACTTTTCAAGGTTCATCCATGTTGTAGTGTGTTATCAGTACTTCACTGCTTCTTACAGCTGAATAATACTCCATTACATGGATATACCACATATTGTTTATCCTTCATCAGTGGATGGATATTTGTATTGTTGCTACTTTTTGGCTATTATGAATGTCGCTGCTATGAACATTTGTATACAAGTTTTTGTGTGGCCATATGTTTTCAATTCTATTTGGTATATACTAAATAGTAGAATTGCTGAGTCGTATGGTAACTCTATATTTAACATTTTGAGGAACTATTTAACTGTTTTCCATAGCAGCTGTACCATTTTACATTCCTACCAGCAATGTATGAAGGTTCCAGTTCTGTACATCCTCATCAAGACTTGTTATTGTCTGTCTTTTTGATCAAAGTCATCCTAATGGATGTGAAATGATATCTCATGTGATTTTTTCTGTAAAATGAAATTATACTTTATTAATAACCCTAGCATCTTTTCATGTGCTTGTTAACAATTTGTATAAATTCTTTAGAGAATGTCTATTCAAGTCCTTTACCCATTTTTTTGAAGTGTAAATGATTTTTTAAAAATTAATTAATTAATTAAGTTCTGGCTGTGTTGGGTCTTTGTTGCTGCACACGGGCTTTCTCTAGTTGCGTCGAGTGGGGGCTACTCTTCGTAGTGGTGTGAAGGCTTCTCATTGCGGTGGCTTCTCTTGTTGCGGAGCACGGGCTGTAGGTGCACAGGCTTCAGTAGTTGTGGCATGTGGGCTGTGGAGCGCAGGCTCAGTAGTTGTGGTGCCCAGGCTTAGTTGCTCCGTGGCATGTGAGATCTTCCCGGACCAGGGCTCGAACCTGTGTCCCCTGCATTGGCAGGTGGATTCTTAACCACTGCACCACTAGGGAAGTCCTACCCATTTTTAATTGGATTTTTTTTTTGTTGAGTTGTAAGAGTTCTTTATATATTTTGGATATTAACCCCTTATCAGATATATGATTTGCAAATATTTTCTCCCATTCTATAGGTTGTCTTTTTATTTTCTTGATAATGTGCTTTGCTGTGCAAAAGTTTTCAATTTTGATGAAGTCTAATCTGTTTTTTATTGTTGCTCATATTTTTGTTGTCATATCTCAGAATTCATTGCCTAATTCAAGGTCACAAAGATTTACATATGTTTTCTTTTAAGATTTTTATAGGTTTAACTCTTAGATTTAGGTTTTTAATCTATTTTGAGTTAATTTTTACATGTGGATACTCAGTTGTCCCAGCATCGTTTGCTGAAAAGACTATTCTTTTCCCTAATGAATTATCTTAGCACCCTTGCCAAAAATCAATAGACCATAAATGTCTATGTTTTTTTCTGGACTCTCAATTCTGTTCTGTTGATCGATATGCCTATCCTTACGCTAGTATCACACTGTCATTTTTTAAAAAATAAATTTATTTATTTATTTATTTTTGGCGGCATTGGGCCTTCGCTGCGGTGCACGGGCTTCTCATTGCAGTGGCCTCTCCCGTTGTGGAGCACGGGCTCTAGGCGCGCGGGCTTCAGTAGCTGTGGCATGTGGGCTCAGCTGTTGTGGCTCGCGGGCTCCAAAGCACAGGCCCAGCAGCGGTGGCGCACGGGCCCAGCTGCTCTGCGGCACGTGGGATCCTCTCGGACCAGGGCTTGAACCTATGTCCCCCACATTGGCAGGCGGACTCCCAACCACTGCACCACCGGGGAAGCCCCATACTGTGTTAATTGCTGTAGCTTTGTAGTAAGTTTTGACATTAGGTAAAGCATTGGTCTTATTTTTCGAGATTGTTTTGGCTATTTGCGGTGCTTTGCATTTCCATATGAATTCCAGGATCAGTTTGTCAGTTTCTGCAGAAAAGGCAACAGGGATTTTGATAGGGATTGCATAGAATACCACGTCTTACTTTTAGCAAAAACAAAAACATTTCCACTTTGACCGGAAAGTCTGTGGTTTTCAAGATGCTTGGTAGTAGGCAATTCTTATAAACTGCATTAAGTTAGCTCAGAATAAAATCAAGATTTTTGTCTCTCTGCTGCAGAACACATCACACTGATCACTTTAAATTTGGGTGAAATAAATACTTGTGTAACTTTGTAAGGACAAGGACTATGTCTAGTTTTGCTAACCACTGTATCCTGAGGCTAAGCCCAGAGCCTAATATATAGAGGAGGCTCAGAGTTGTTGAGAAAGGCAGGCATCTTCACTAAGAGGATAGAGAACAAAAGAGTAAGGATATACGGGCTTTTGGGGGGCTGTCCAAGGTGATGGCCAAGGCACTAGGATATGTAAAAAGAGCTCAGCTTGACCAGATACAAAAGTGCATGCTTTGTATTATTTCATTTACATGAAATGGTCAAAAGTCTGGGGGGGTGGGACTGTGGAGTGCCTGTAAATGGGCACAAGGTTTCTTTTTAGGTGGATGGGAATATTCTAAAATTAGATTGTGGTGATGATTGTACAACTGTAATGTTACTATCATTCATTCAGCTGTACACTTAAAAGTGGTAAATTTTAAGATATGTAATTTCTATCACAAGAAAACTATAAAAAAAAAACCCTCCAGCTTGAGACTGGGATGTCAATTTCAGTTTTTTATCAGGGAAGATGCTGCAGATGAGGCAGGTCAAATGGGCTTTATTTCACTGGCAAAAAGAAAAAGTGGAGGGGTAGTGATTGAAAGGAAGAGCGGATCCGCACAAAGCAGTTGGGACCAAAGCTCCCTGAAAAGGTAATGACGGATCAAGGGCCAAGATTCCCATTGGGGATTGGCCTGAAAATGGGTCCGGAATACAAAGTAGAGAACGGACTCTAGGTTGAAGGGAGACCGGGGATTGGAAGCTTAATCCATCTGCCCAGCACTTGACAGCAAAGAAACAAAGAAGGTCGTGGCTTGCTTTTCAGTAGCATTAGGAGGACCACATTAGAAACGCTCCAGGGCAGGGCTGGTCACCCTGGTGTGAAAAGACTACAGCAGCGGCCAGAGAAATGCGGCATCATGAAAACCTCCTAGTTAGGAGCCAGCACTTTGCCGTTCACCCTTGTCAGCCCAGCTGCGGGGATGGCTCAGAAGGGAAGGAAGATGATCGATAGTGGCCCCTGACAGGTTACAAGGGAAGGAGTAAATGTTCAACAAATGGCTGTGAGTCATGTTGGCCGGGCTGTCGGACTCCCAACCCTGCCCTTGATCTTGATGCTGGAGAGTTTGCATCCCTCATAGTCACTAAGTCTAAATCGCATCCAGAGGCTTTTCCGGCTTCAATACTTTTGCTCACCCCAAGCTCAAATTCACCCGGCCTTCAAACCTGCTTCAATTATTTACAGTGCCAGCTCTGTTGTCATCATTTAACAACATGTGTCGTGTGCCAAACAGGCATGCATTCTCACACCAACCCAGTGAGTCAGGGACCGTTATCCCTGTTTTATAGATGAGGATGGAAACTCGAGACACAGATTAACTCGCTGAGATCACACAGCTGGTAAGGGGCAGAGGTGGGGTGTATTGAGCTTGGGTGTATCTGATGCCAAAACTCATTTTCTCGGACACTGAATGGGCACTCGCACAGAGCGGCAGACATGCCTGATATGAATAAAACAAAGACTAGCTATGTTGCCCGCCCGCTTACTAGCTGGGGAGTAAGGGTCCCACTCACTTTTGCAGCAGGATCTGGGGCAGTGGCGGGAGTTGGGACGGGGCACAGCAGCCTGCAGCCCTCAGAGGTGCTTGGGGTCCAGCTGGTTAGGACCTGTCATGGCCAGCCACTCAGCCAGCAATCCCAACACTGACTGCAGCAGCCTGTACCTTGCAGCTACGTTGGGCTCCCTTGGGGAGGAGCTTGGGGGCTTTCCGCTTATGCAACCAATTGGCCTGGTTTCAACCATTGCAGGGAGCAACAAGCCATTCTGAGTCACAAAGCTCAAGAAATCCACTCAGCTTTCAGATTATCAACCAAACATCCCATTCACTTGCACCTCAATTCAAACTAGAACGTTATGATGAAAGCCTACAGGCTTTGCTCAGTCTTGGAGAGACTTTGATGCCCATCACTCCATAGGGTGATGGTAAGGATTAAATAGAAGGTATTATTCCCATTTTACAGGGAAGAAAGCTGGGTGAGAGGTGTTTCTACTCTGAGTGTGCCTGCCACCTTGTTTTGTGTTCATAGATATTCCATTAAAAAAAAATTTGTTCGTTGAATAACCGAGTCACCCTAAAGTCAGTGGAAGAGAGAAGAAAATAGAAGTATTATTTATTTAGTTTGTTATAATGTTGTCTCCATCCTGTCTAGTTCACCATGCTGGGGAAGTTTTCCTTTCTATTCCCTGTCTGGGCACTGAATTCCTGCCACCCCCTCGGATGATGCCTACTCAGGGGGAGCCTCTGGGATATGCAAGCCCATGGACTTGAATGGTGTAGCCAGAGGTGGTGGTCCAAACTAATGTTGTGGAGCCAGTAAATGTGAGTGGGAAGTAAAAGGTCTTTCCCCCACCTTTGCAGAACCATACAGGAAAGCAGTGAGGTGGGAAGCCAGGTACCGGCACTATGGCAGAGAAGTGACTGACGTCATCATTAGGTCTGAGAGTTCTGCGTCCCTGCTATCCAGCTATTTCCTAATGACACTTGTTTCCCTTGATTTCTTCTCCCTTTCATAAGAAAGCTCAGTGTGGAATGAAACTCAGAGTCCAGCGTCTGATTTGAACGGAAGTTTTTATTATAAGTGATATTTGTGTTTTTTAAAATGAAAGTTTTTCCATGTATTGTCCCATTTTATAACTGACATATTTATAAGTACATTTTGCAGTCAGAACCTTTCAAGCCTTCTCGGAAAACAGTTGCATTATATCTTTAGACCACGCGAGGGCAGCAGTGTCACATATAAAAGATGCCTGCCTTTGCTTTCTGAACAGATGGCACGTTTGTTAGATTTCATTGGATGTATTTTTCCTTTATTGAAGCACAGGGGAATTTCACATTTGCAGGTAGAACGGGGGAAGATAGTTAAAATTTTATACCGTATTTTTATCTTTGTTTATGCTGATAAATGTAGCAAAGGCAGTTGATTTATCCTCCTTTTTGCTGTTTTGAGTGATTGCTGTGCTAACAAGCTGGGGTGAGTGCTCATTACCACTGTGACCCTGGCAGAAGATGTTCTGTTGATTTTGCATTTAATTGGAAATGTCACAAAGATAATACATAAGCCCATCCTTCCTCCAAACCCTCAATACCCTTAGATAGGACTTAAATCCTGCTGTTGCTATCAGAAAATTTTTGCATTTAATCTTTCTCCACACCTATTCAGTAGGCAGAATCTAGCCAGCTTTCTCTGAAGATGGAACTCTGTGACCTTCCTTAACCTCATGATCATAGAAACTCTGAAGCACCTCTTTCACAGATAGGTCTAGTCCTGCTGGGTTCCTAATGTCCCCTGGCCCCTTTGGATGCAGGAGGTCTTAACTCAGAGCTAATCAGCTGACTCTTCCTAAGGTAGGACAATGCAGAGGTTACAATGGCAGACAGTTCTAACACCTATCCTATGAGCATATATGGTTTGTCAGGTTGTATGGGCCCATACGGTGTTTAACTTTTTTTTTTTTTTAATTAATTGCCAACACTTAAATGCAAAGAGGTCTTACTAAAAATCCAGGTTTCTTGCTGAAACCTGGATTTTTCTTGAAACATTGGACAATTTGGCATGACTAGCCTGGTGACAAAGGGCAGCCTTCTCTGTAGCTGTATGTATTCACTACACACCCGGGTGTCCCCTTTTGCTTCTCTGACACTGAAGGAGGGACCAATTGAAATCACTTTGCACTGTTTTTGTCACAATAAAAAGGAAAATGAGCATTTAATACCCATGCCTGTCTCAAAGTAGAAAAATGAAAGATATAGTGAAGGCGCCACATGTCTCAAGAAAAATCAGCCTGAATGTGGAGCTCCCTGCTTGGGCAGCACTTAGAGAAATTGCCAGCACCTTGAATTTCATTCCTGGAAGAGCTCTGTTTTTGAAGGTGGGCAGACCCGAGGTGGACCTTGGGTAGAGTCTCACTGTGATTTTGGTGAAACGGGGATAATCTCATTTAACCCTCACGGCAGCCCTGGCGAGGCAGGCACTACCTTAACAGGGTACGCTGCTTGGCACGGTGCCCGGGAGGCCACCTCCTGGCTCTTTCTTGGTTTCCTCTTGGGAGCGCTGGGTTTGCAGGCTGGTGATTCAGGGAGCTTCCTAACTAGCACTCTATCAAGCTGCAGATTCCCTGCCTGACGGTGCTTGGGGAAGAAAGGGTTAAGTGAGCCGCGGAGCAAGAGAGGAAAGCCTTTGGCTTGGGGCTCCGACCCGGACGCGGCTGCACGCCTGTTCTGGAGCCTCGCGGTGCTAGCTGAGCTCCGTGCGGCTCCAAGAAGCTAGAGGAACAGACGGGAAATCCATGCTCGCTCTGCAGAGACAGCGGCAAAACGCCCAAAGCAAACAGCAGAGGAAGTTTGCTTTGGTGGAGACAAAGTCACAACTTTGCTCTTTCAAAGCCTCTGTTTACAAGTCAAAGCCGAGGCTCAGGCGGGCTTTCTCCGCACTCTCACCTCCAAGAGATGCCGCCCTCGGGCCTATCAGCTGCCTCTGGGGCTGCGATGACCCTGCGGGGGCGGCTCAGACGGAGAACCCGCTCTCTACGCCACGGGGAGCCGGGGCTGCTCACCCCAGACCTATCAGGGTCTAACTCGAGAAACGAAAAAAAAAAAAAAGCCTTTAGAACTGGTGACTTTTAGAGTTGTGCATCACCTATAGAGTGAGGTGACGCAAAAGGAAATGGACAGGTGCTGTTCTTAAGCAATTGCAGCCGGAACAAAGGTGCTGAACCGTGCTGCGCAAAGAATAGAAACCACCAGAGAGATCCCTAAGGGGTGGCGTTGGCTCTGTCACCTGAACGGTGGCCAACGATGTTAACTGGACTGGGTGTATCTGTTAGCTTGAAATAAAATAACTATCATAATAGTATCTGGAATAAAAATAGTTGGCTAAAGGTGGCGTTGGGTGAATTTTTAAAAACAATAGCACAGATCTTATGTAACTTTGTATTCCAATAACACCTTTCTTGTGGGGCACAGGTGATGCTCTCAGCTGACTAACAGGGAAGTGGAGAGGCAGAGGTACCAGGGAGAACCATGGAGACTGGGTGAGTGACTGGCTTTCTTGCCCTTGAAGGGCTGAAGGGAAAAGATCTCAGAGATGGTATAATACCATGGTCCAGCCCAATGGTTCTGGAGGCAGCCAAATGTGGTTTTCTTTCTTTCTTTTTTTTTTTTAACATCTTTATTGGAGTATAATTGCTTTACAATGGTGTGTTAGTTTCCGCTTTATAACAAAGTGAATCAGTTATACATATACATATGTTCCCAGATCTCTTCCCTCTTGCATCTCCCTCCCTCCCACCCTCCCCACCCCACACCTCTAGGTGGTCACAAAGCACCGAGCTGATCTCCCTGTGCTATGCGGCTGCTTCCCACTAGCTATCTGTTTTGTTTCCCAGCTGCTGGAAAGGGGATGGAGCCCCAAACTCCAAGGTTACACAGGGGTAAGTGACAGCGTTGACATTCAAATGGAAATGTCTGATTTCAAAGCTCTGGCGCTTTCCACAGCATACACTGCCTTTGAGTTAAAAACAGATCCCACCTCCTCACCCCACCACCCTCACCAACATTCTCTCCCGATTTAGATTTTGACCCAGCACATTCGATCTCTGCTGTTAATGTTATGATTCCTCAGTTCAGGACTCTCCCACTTTCTGTCCATTCTTTGACTCTTTCCAACCATAATTCCTGGTTAATCTTGGCTCCTCTTCATGCCTTTTTCTCTGGCCATCTCCACTTTCTGTAATACCCTTCCTTCTCTTGAGAAGGCTGGTTTTGTTCTCTGCCCCTGCATTTCTCTACACTATTCATTCCTAGGCTGTGTTCTGTGGGGCTCCGTGGGCAAACAAATTTGGAAAATGTTTGCTTTTTTAAATGGAGTTTTATGCTAATGTGCATTATAAATCTCTCAAAGGATGCTCTTGCATGCAGGGTTTCTCAAGCTATTTGGACCTAGGAATTTAAAACTCTTCTTCCCTCCCTGCCTCCCTTCCTCTCCCTCTCCCTCCCCTCCTTCCTTCACCCTTTCCTTCCTTTTTTCCTTCCTCCCTCCCTCCCTTCTTTCCTTGCTTCCTTCCTTTTCTCTTTTTTCTTTCCTTTTCTTTTATTCTCTTTTCTTTTCTTTTAACATTTCATGGGGCCAGAATGTCATAGTCCATGTTTTAGAAGCTACAGTTCTTTCCATTGTGGTTGAGGTTATCACGTTCCTCAATAGGGGGAGCCTAAGGCCAGAGTCTGGGACCAATTAGATTCCCAGGCAGCATATAATGAGGGTATCAATCAGCTCTGCTATTGCTTTTCTGGCAACTGATATTTTGCATCTAGAATTGTACTCTTACCATCTTACCTGGTAACCAAGTCCCTGTGTTATAAGGCATTCCAGTAAGGGCATCCCTGCTTTGGTCTCTTTTCTGTTTTCCCAGTTCTTTTGGACCTATTTGTCATTCCAAGGTCTAGCATCAAACTTGACTCTGTATGGCTAGACTCTCCTCATGACACCTGCTTACATCTCTACCTGTTGTCTTTCAATATGCCTTTCCCCGTGGGCCTAGCAGGTTTCCTGGTCTTCCTTTTTGGTCCTGTGTCTCGCTGATCCATCCTCACTCTTTGCCAAGTGTTTGGTATGATTTAGTTGTTGAAGACTTCAGGTTCTGGGGGTCAGACAAACTGAGTTCAAATTTCAGTTCCACCACCTAAGAATTGCACAACCTTGGGTAAGTTATTCAACCTTGGGCTGCAATTTTCTCATCTGCAAAGCAGAGGTGATGCCCTCGTACAGTCCCATGAGGGGTCAATGAGACAGTGCATGTGAAGTGCTTCTCATACCACCTGTTACAGAGTGAGGGAGCAGTAACTCTCAGCTAGTCTATCATCCAAGTCCCAAGAAGCCCTTGGGACTTGGATGATAGAATTTAGCCCAATTTAGCCCACACTGAGCTCTCTCTGGCTCTATATACTTTATGGTTGGTATCTCAGACTCGGCACTTGATTTTGCTGGTGGCTTAGTTATCGCTCCCCAAACTAAATTTGGACTTAATTAAGAAAAAATATCGATAATTTCAAACATACCGTAAGGAGAGAGAAGAATAACATGGATCCTCCTAGACTTGTCACTGGACTGGGTCTTTCATGACAGTTCTTTTTACTTTGTTCTGAGGTCAAATCTAACCTGGTTGCATACACAGAATTCATGACCTTTGCCCTGACTGGGCAAGAGGGACCACTGTGTATGAGGCTGTATATAAGGATGTCTTACTCAGCCTCTCTTGGAGGGTGGGCCCACCAAAAAGCTCTCTTTTCTCTATTTTTCTAAGGGCTGGGGAGGTAGAAAAATAGCCACCTACTGTATGGCTTCCTGCAAAATACACTTCATTGTCCAGAGCTAACATCTCCTGCCTTCCCCTGTTAGTTCTTCAGGGGCTTGAACTATGTTTAATTCATTCTTATATCCCCAGCTTCTACCTAAACTAAGGCTGGTGCAAAATAGCATTGTTTGAATGAATGACTTGCTATTTTTTTCTAAAGTTTTATTAGAATTGCTTTTTAGTATCAAATTTGAATCCCAGTTGTCCACTTTTTTTTTTAACCACTATTTACATTTTTAAAAAATTAATTAATTTATTTATGGCTGTGTTGGGTCTTCGTTTCTGCGCGAGGGCTTTCTCTAGCCGTGGCAAGCAGGGGCCACTCTTCATCGCGGTGCGCGGGCCTCTCACCATCGCGGCCTCTCTCGTTGCGGAGCACAGGCTCCAGACGCGCAGGCTCAGTAGCTGTGGCCCACGGGCCCAGCTGCTCCGCGGCATGTGGGATCTTCCCAGACCAGGGCTCGAACCCGCGTCCCCTGCATTGGCAGGCAGATCTCAACCACTGCGCCACCAGGGAAGCTCCCGAGTTGTCCACTTTTGAGGCATAAAGCTGCAGGCTGTAGAGGACAGATCGCAGAGCTAAATCTCTCTTTTTTCTTTTCGTTCTTTTTTTTGTACTGGGTGATTGACATCTTGGGACAGAGCATGTTGACATCTCTGAAGCTGTTGAACAAAATAAAAACTTTGTGCAGGAGGGAACATGATCCGACATTTATTAACGTGGCAGCAGACAATGTCTCTGGAAACAGATGTCTTATGCCGCAATTCCTCTTGATGGCACTGGCGCCTTAAATATCGTACCAAGTCCTGTCTTTCACATTCTAAATCCTATTATCTAGGTTAGCTCATCTGTATTCAAAAGATCAATGTTGCATTATTACAAAGATCCTTTCAAGTGTAAAAAGGATGGCACTTCATTACAGAAAGTAAAAGAAACTAATCAAACTTTCTTGGTGAAATCATTGACTTTTTTTAAGTAAAGGGCAAATTTAAGAATTGAAAGTCCGAGATGGGAGAGAAGTCAGTGGTTTGGGCTCACTCCGGCATGCGTCTGGTTGTAGTGTGTGGGTCTTGGATAACCTAAAGAAGAAAGAGGCTTTCTTGAAAGAGTCTCAGTGCTTGCAGCTGTTCTCGTTTCTTCTGTCATTACTTGGTTGTGTGTCTTGGAAGAAATGAGCTGCTGGTGGAAAGACTCAAAGAGACACTCCACGATGCATGGCATACAGGTGGCACATGTATTGACCTGGTTAATAGAAATTGTTAGAAAGCCACTGGTAAATATTGTTTATTCACCATCTTAACTCTTCTTTCGACAGACAGTTCTGGTTTCTTATCATCCATCACCAGTTGGGTTCTGTGAGTTGTGTGTTAACAGGCAGGGTGTTTATTAGGGAGAGCCTTTAGGATCGACACCTGTGGAAGGAGGGGGAGGGAAGCAGCATAGGGTAGAGGGAGAAGTCGATGCACAACGCATGCTCAAGTTTACATACACAGGGATGAGGGTCTCTGGAGCTGGTATGGCCTTTTGGAGCTGTCTTCCCTGCGGAGGAGAGAGCCTGCCTGATAGTTGTATTGTAAGTAAACAAACCTGGAAAAGGTGCTTGACTTCAAGCAAGCCATTGGTCTTCAGTTGAGGCAATCCCAATAGGGAGAGGATAGCTGAGGGCTGCCTGCTAACAGCATGCCCAACAGCCCGAGTTAAATTCCTTTTCGCTCTGAAAGCAGGATCTGGGCAACCCATCACCACATCTTACCACTCTTAACAGCTTAAAAGAAAATGTTCATTGACCATGTACCAGGTCTATGCTAGGTACTGGGGCTTAGCAGTGATGAATAAGGAACAGTCCTTGCCTTCAAGGTATTTCTTTTTTTTTTTTTTTTTTCAATTTAATTATTTATTTATTTTTGGCTGTGTTGGGTCTTCGTTTCTGTGTGAGGGCTTTCTCTAGTTGCGGCAAGCGGGGGCCACTCCTCATCGCGGTGCGCGGGCCTCTCACTATCACGGCCTCTCTTGTTGCGGAGCACAGGCTCCAGATGCGCAGGCTCAGTAGTTGTGGCTCACAGGCCCAGCTGCTCCGCGGCATGTGGGATCTTCCCAGACCAGGGCTTGAACCTGTGTCCCCTGCATTGGCAGGCAGATTCTCAACCACTGCGCCACCAGGGAAGCCCCTTCAAGGTATTTCTGATCAGCCTCTTCTTGCCAGGATTTGTTGATTGTTATGATATGCCAGGAATGGTTCCAAGCACTCTACTTGTGCTCACTAATTTAACCCCTAAGCCATATGAGATAGCTTGAGCTCTTATCCTCACGATACAGATGAGGAAACTGAGGCAGGTGGAGGTAAAGCTTGGGCAGAGTTTTTCTCAGATTCCCTGCGGCCTGGTACTATACAGCCTCCCAAATGTTGCCATTTCATCAAAGCCATTATTCATCTTCCTGTAACTTGTGTCTGAGCTGACTGTAACGTTTGTTTTCTGAAAGATATTTAGGGTGGCTAATTACCTTAGAGCTGCACTGTCGGTCATTGGTAGTTACTAGTCACATAAGTCTTTCAAGCATTTGAAATGCAGAAAGTTGGAATTGAGATGCTGTGCAGTGTAAAATACATACCACGTTTCAAAGACTTACATGGAAAAAGAATGTAAAAAAATCTCATTAAACATTTTATATTGAGTGCATGTTGAAATGATAATATTTTAGATCTATTGTGTTAAATAAAAATATTTAAAAAATTAAGTTCACCTGTTCTTGTGTTTTAATGTGGCTACTAGAAAATTTTAAAATTACCTAGTGGCTTGTATTTGTGGCTTGCCTTTTATTTTATTTTTAAATTTATTTTATTGAAGTATAGTTGATTTACAATGTTGTGTTAATTTCTGCATACTACAGCAAAGTGATTCAGTTATGCATATATATAGGTTCTTTTCATAGTCTTTTCCATTATGGTTTATCACAGGATATTGAATACAGTTGCCTGTGCTATACAGTAGGGCCTTGTTTATCCACTGCCTTTTATTTCTATCTATTGAGCAGAGCTGCCTTACAGTATCTGAGATGCTTCTGATGGGGATGTTTTTTGCTCTTAAATTCAGAGAAAATCCTATTTAGTTTGGTACTGGGATCGGGTTCTTTTGATATGCTTCATTTAATTTGTATTTATTAATAGGGATTCTATCCACCGAATAGCCACCACTTGCTGGTTGTTTAGTGATTGTTGAAAACTAGTTAGAGGCAGCCTGAGTGAGATGAATTAAAGTTCTATTGTTGTAGGGGAACAAGGTCATCAACTTGAAATTAATCAACGGATTTCAAATCACCTGGAAGGGATATTTTACCCTCAGCTTTGCAGTTTCAGCACGTAAATTGCTGTTCAGAGGAGACTCTGTAAAATCAATCCAGCCTTTCTCCCTTCAGAAATTAAAAGCAATTTATTTTTATTTTTGGCAACTCCTGGAAAGCACTTGTACATCCAGCTCCTTTGCCCTGACAGCACCTGCGTTGCATGTTTTCTGGACTTTTGAGTATAGAGGTGGGCAATTCAGTTGTCTTAGTGTCCCACAAGATTTGGAGGAGACCCCTCTGATCCCTGTTGGGGGGGCCCATCTGTTCCCACCTGATACACTTCACTTGAAATGAGTCAGAAACCCCAAAGCTAAACTTGGCCAAAGTAGCACATATGGTGTGGACTCCAACCGAAGCCATGTAAATCATCCCCGGATCTCACCAAACTTGGCCCCCAAACCGGGCACAGATTTTCCAATCTGGTCCTGGAGTTTGCCAGAAGGCAGGAGGACCACAGGGACGTGTGGGATGCATCTGGCTTTTATCCCAGCTTCTGTGGTTTGTGAAGCTTGTCTGAGATGGGATTGGGTATAAACACAGCTTGTGGACTTGAAAGATACCAAATCACCTTGAAGGGTCATTTGGTCCAAGCCCCTGCAGAAAACACCACTACAAATAACTGTGTATCCCACTGCGTAACCTTCCTCATACACCCTGTGACCCCTGGAAGGAAGAAAGATCCAGAGATGGGTTTTAAATATATACATTAGGCATTCCAACTGATTGTTTTCTCAGGACTTTTTAATATCAATACTTTGATGATAAGCCTAAGTTGGGCTCCCAAGTGGACTCTTTCTGAATGAGAGGCTGCCTTATTTGGTGGACTGATTCTTGAATATAGCAACAGCATGTTTGGTTTATCTGATTTCTAGAAAATTCTTTTTAAAGTTTTGTTTGTTTGTTTGTTTTGTTGTTGTTTTAAATGGAGAGACCCAATAATGATTAGCTTTGTTTATCATAGTTTGCTCTCCTTGGATCAACACAGTTTATTTTCTAGTTTTCACTGAGGTGGTGCTATGCTATATGGCATTTGTCTGATTTGTGAAGTAACCTATATTTTGGGGAAGAGACCTAGAATGGTTGCGATAGCAATTTTGTCTTCAACTCTACCTAGAAGCCTGCACATAATTGCACTTCTATGTAAAGAGAGGTACTTCATTCTCCATCTGTTCTCCTTGCTGCTTTTTCTAACACAAGAATTTAGTCACCCATTTGATAATCAAATAAAGGCATTACTGGAAACCAAGAAGCAGGTATGGATGGGGCTTCCAAGGAACTGAGTTAAAGCAAAGTCACTGCTTTCTGTGAGAAGGATTCTTCAGTCTGCCCAGGTAATTGGCCAGCTGGGTAAGAGTTTAGGATTTATTGGCTGCACATTTGGGCAGTTTACTTAACCTCTCTGTGTCTCAGTTTCTTAATCTGTGAAATAGGGATAACACCTTATCTTAGAGTTTTGTGTGGCACAAATAGGAGAATACTCTAAAATGACTAGCACAGTTTCTGGATTATAGTGAGTGATCAGATGTAGGGAAGTAGTTATCCAGTGTAGGTGAAAGAGGTGTCGTGAAGGATCATCTCTTCCAGTCTTAAAGTGTTTCCATAAAGTTGTTTGTTTAAATACTAGAAGAGGTTCCTGATAGCATTTGTGTCACTCGCTTTTGTGAACATCTTACAGATAGAATACGTGTATAATTCCTAAGATATTTGTCTTGTTTAAGCTTAGGATGAGTTGGAGTCAAGGCCATGGAATGTGATTGCCTCATGAGTCAGTATTTTCAAAGAGAAGGAATTAAGAAGAGCTCGGTTACTTTCAGTTCACACAGATGTCGGCAAGTTTAGTTGTCACCTCTCTGAAACACACAGTAGGAACACAGAAACCTGGTCATACTTCTAGTCTGTCTTTTATTGAAGTATAGTTGCTGTACAATATTATATAAGTTACAGGTGTACAATATAGTGATTCACAATTTTTAAAGGTGAATTTTTTTTTTAAATTTATTTAATTTTTGGCTGCATTGGGTCTTTGCTGCTGCACAAAGCTTCTCTCTAGTTACTGAGAGCAGGGGCTACTCCTTGTTGCGGTGTGCGGGCCTCTCATTGCAGTGGCTTCTCCCGTTGCAGAGCACGGGCTCTAGGCGCGCGGGCCTCAGCAGCTGTGGCACATGGGCTTCAGCAGTTGTGGCCTGTGGGCTCTAGAGCACAGGCTCAGTAGTTGTGGCTCACGGGCCCAGCTGCTCTGCGGCATGTGGGATCCTCCCGGACCAGGGCTCAAACCCGTGTTCCCTGCATTGGCAGGTGGATTCCTAACCACTGTGCCACCGGGGAAGCCCCTAAAGGTGAATTTTTATACTCCACTTATAGTTATAAAATATTGGCTATATTCCCCGTGTTGTACAATATATCCTTGTAGCTTATTTTGTAACTAATACTTTGTCCTTCTTAATTCCCTACCCCTAGATTTCCCCTGCCCTTTTCCCTCTCCCCACTGGTAACCACTAGTTTGTTCTCTATATCCGTGAGTCTGCTTCTTTTTTGTTATATTCACTAGTCTGTTATATTTTTTAGATTCCACATATAAGTGATATCATATAGTATTTGTCTTTCTCTGTCTGACTTATTTCACTTAGCATAATGCCCTCCAAGTCCGTATATGTTGCTGCAAATTTCATTCTTTTTTATGGCTGAGTAGTATTCTATTGTATATGTGTATACACCACATCTTCTTGATCCATTCATCTCTTGATGGACACTTAGGTTGCTTCCATATCTTGGCAATTTTAAATGATGCTGCTATGAACATTGGGGTGCATGTATCTTTTTGAGTTAGTGGGTTTTTTTTTTCAGATATATACCTAAGTGTGGAATTGATGGGTAACATGGTAGTATTCTTTTTAGATTTTTGAGAAACTTCCATACTGTTTTCCATAGTGGCTACATCAATTTACATTTCCACCATCAGTGCAGGAGGGTTCTCTTTTCTGCATATCCTTGCCAGCATTTGTTATTTGTGTTCTTTTTGATGATAGCCATTCTGACAAGTGTGAGGTGATACCTCGTGGTTTTGGTTTGCATTTCCCTGATAATTAGCAATGTTGAGCATTTTTCATGAGCCTCTTGGCCATTTGCATTTCCTCTTTGGAAAAATGTCTATTTAGTTGAACATGTCCAGAGAAAGTTGTTTCTGACATCACTATAATGCTGTTTTCATTCTTGTACCACACTGATTATTGGAATATTCTTTCCAGGAACCTGATGTTTGCTCCTTCCCTATATCATCTGATTTTGGTCCTAGATCTGTCCTTTGGAGAATAAAGCTCTTCTTTAGTTCACATGCTAGAGTTTCAAATACTTGAAGATGGTTATTATCCTTTTCTAAAGTGTTCCCTTTTCTAGGCTAAATATCCACTGTTCTTTTAATCATTCCTCATGTGGCAGGAAACAGTCTGTGAGACAGGAACCTCATGGTTTAGTTCTCTATTGTGTAACAAACTTAATGGCTAAAACCACTTTTTATTGTATTAATACTTATACATGATATAATACATAAAATTGTGATCATGTTATTATTATATCTCATGAATCTGTAGGTTGACTGAACTCACTTGGCTGATTCGTGCTTGGATCACTCATGTAGTTGCAGTCGAATTCTCAGTGGGGCTGGTTTGACTTGGGCTGGCTTTCCGAAATGTCATCAGTGTCTGGCTCTGGTCTGGGCCAGGAATTGATTTGCTAGGTCCTGGAATATCTTGAGACTGGCTGGGTTTCTATCTCTCCACAAGGCCATTCCCCTTCCTCCCAGCATGATGGCCTCTGGGTACATGGCCATTTTACATGGTAGCTCCATGGTCCAAGGTGGAATAAGTAAAGGCTACTAAGTACCTTAAAGTCTGGGCCTAGAAACTGTTAGAGTCAGCTACATTCTATTGATCATAGAAGTCACAGAACCCACTCTGATGAGGAGAAAGGGACATAGGTTTACCTCTCTGTGGGAGGAGCATCAAAAAATTTATGGCCATCTGCCCCTCCATTTTCATGTCTAATGTCACTTCTTAAAATGTAGCTACAGTGTTCAAAATAGGACATAATAGCCTAGTATGCTATTGGAGAGGCCATGAGATTTTCTTTTTCATCTTTTCTCTTTTTCTTTAATTTATAATTTCCTAATAGCTTTCCCAATAGGTATCACCCACTGTGAGCTCCTAATAAACTTGTCCTTTACTGGATCCTTCAAATCTTGATTTCACAAACTGTTATCAGGCCTCGTATTTGCATGAACTCCTTTTTGCATTGAAAGGCAGTATTTGGTTTCTGTTAATGAAAGATTCACCCTGTTGCATTGAGCTGGTTATTGTTTCAGTAGTAGTTATCTTTAGGATGCCTGAAGAGTGTATACACAGTTCAGATGGAGTTTGTGGCCTTGCTTGCTCTTCCAATCCTGCAGCTCGAGGGAACCTCCTACAACACAAATCTGGCTGTTGCTGCCCCTGCGTACGACTCTTCAGAGTCCCAAGGTCTTGCCCTCAGGAAAAAGTGTGACTTTTGTGTATGAACCACAAGGTTTTCCATACCTGTATCCTGACTGCACCCTCATTCTCACTTTGTGTGTGTTGGGAGCAGGGTGGGCAACAGCATATTTCTGTTGGAGAAGGTCATTAAGAGGGTGTGACCACCAGTTGACCCACAAGCTGGACGCGGGCAATTGGAGGCTCTTCACTGCCCCCCCTAACCCCCCCGCCCTGTCCTTGGAATGTATGTTCTGCCCATCATTCCCAGTCTAGGAGCTGTTTCAAGGACATAGCCTTGAGAAAGTAAGGTGTTGTTGAGATCATCTGGATGGTATGTGTGACTGAACCCAATCAGGGCCTCTATATAAACTTTTAAGGTTCTGGTGGGCTGGTGTGGAGATCTACTCAGTCTTGCAGCTGCCCGAGACAAGCCTCATAAGTAAGTTCCCTTGGTTACTAAACCTGCCACCTGCCAACCTGAAGTGGTCCATCTCTTTCTTTGGTCTCTCCTTGCCTTCTGTGTATGGGGGTCAGTTTCATATTTCACCTGGGAAGCTATTGAGTTTGTGAACCAACAATTTCCTTTAAAATTTTTCTCATTGTTTATTGGTATATTGGAAAACAACTTTAAAAGAAATTGATCTTATATCTAGCAAGTTTCTGATTCTTTTTATTTGTTCTAATAGTTTTTCCATAGAATAATCTGGATTTTCTATGTTCACAATGTCAATGCCTATGAATAACAGTTGCTTTTTCCTTTCCAATGTTACACACTTTATTTCTTACTGAGTTGTCTGCCCTATGGTTCAATGTTGAATAGATGTAGTGGTTGGACAGCCTTGGCTGGTTTCTGACTTGAAAGGAAACACTTCTGACTTTTCATCATTAACTATTCTGTTTGCTGTAGGTTTTTGTTTGACGATACTATTTATCAGATTAAGGCAGTGTCTTTCTCTTTCTTAGTTTGCTACTTTATTTTTAATGCCTGAATGGATGTTGAATTTTAGAAGGTCCCTTTTCCACATAAACTGATGATCACAATCTTCTTCTTTCCTTTAATTGTTTGAATTAATGGGTGACTTGTAATGATAGGTACCTATAGTTAAATCCACCTTTCATTCCTTTTTATTGCTCACCGGCATTCCCTTTATAGATGCATCATAGTTTGTTTATCCACTTACTTGTTGATGGGCAGTTGGGCTGTTTTCAGTGTTTGACTACTAAAAATAAGTTGTTATGAAGATTCATATACAAATCTTTGTACAGACATACATTTTCATCTTTCTTGGATGAACACCTAGGAGTAGAATGGCTGGATTATATGGTAGGTGAATGTTTAACTTAAAAAAAAAAAAACTTGCCAAGCTGTTTTATAAAGAAGATATACTATTTTATACTTTTATCAGCAATCCATGAGAGTTCCAGTTGCTCTACATCCTTGCCTTTACAACTTGATGATTATTTTTGAAACGTAGCTATTCTAATGTGTGTGTAGTGATAGCTCATTATGATTTTAATTTGCATTTCCCTGATGACTAATGATGTTTTCCATCTTTTCATGTGCTTCTCAGCTATTTGAACATATTTTTTATGATGTTTATGTTCAAAGTTTTGTCCTATTTTTTAAATTGGGTTGTTTTCTTATTAATGAGTTACACTGTTTTTTATGTATATTCTGGCTACAAGTCCTTTATCTGATATATGTTTTTGGAATATTTTCCCCTAGTCTGTAACTTGCTTTTTCATTTTCTAAAAATGATGTCTTTTAAAAATCAAGATCATTTAATTTGGAAGCCCAATTTATCATTTTTTAAAATAACTTGCATCTTATATGTTCTATCTAAAAACTTTTATCTACCTCAAGGTTGTAAATATTTTCTCTTGTTTTCTTCTGGAAGCTTTATAATTTTAAGTTTTATATGTAGGCCTATGATCCATTTTGAATTAATATTTTTGTGTGGTGTGATGTAGAGGGTTAATGCTATTGAATTTAGTTCTCCAATTCTCTTTTTTTAAAATTATTTTTGTACTTATGCTCCAGTGAGTTGGCTGTGTTTTTTTCTTTGTCATTTATTCTTCATCTGTTTTGAGATAAGGTTGTTCTAGTCTCATAAGATGAATTGGAGAGCTTGCTGCTTTTTTCTATTCTCTGCAATAGTTTGTATGAGATTAAGATTATTTACTTCTTAAAATGGGGGAAAATTGACTGCTTCAGTAGTCTTGGCTTGCTGGTTCTGTGTGTGTATATAAATGTTGATTTAATTTTTAAAATGCTATTCTATTTATATTTTGTCTTTAGTTATGTTTAAGTTATATTTTTATGGGAAATTATTTTTATGTTTTAAAAATTATTAACACAAAGGCATTATGTTTTAGAATTTTTAAAAACAAGTCTGACTCATTGCTATCAAATGAGAGCTCATTGAGGGCTGTGACCAAATCTTATCACTGTAGACTCTGGTATAAGCACCAAAACCTGGGGGTTGAATAAACTGGTAAAACTGGAGCTCAGTTCAGTAGCAGGTCTGGTCAGCTCTACCTACAAGACGTATCCAACCACTTCTCACCATCTCTTCTGCTATCCACCTATCCCTTCTAGGCATCGTCATCTCTTGTCTGGACTTCTGCTGCCGACTGCAGATTTCTCTGCTCCACTCTTGCCCCCTTACTTTGGTCTATTTCCCAGAAAACTCCCAGAAAAATCATTTTAAAACTTTCACCAGATCATGCCAGCCCCACTGCTCAAAACTCGGCAGTGGGGACTCTCCTGGTGGCGCAGTGATTAAGAATCCACCTGTCAATGCAGGGGACACGGGTTCGAGCCCTGGTCCAGGAAGATCCCACATGCTGAGGAGCAACTAAGCCCGTGCACCACAACTACTGAGCCTGCGCTCTAGAGCCCGTGAACCACAGCTGCTGAGCCCGTGTGCCACAACTACTGAAGTCCACGCGCCTAGAGCCTGTGCTCCACAACAAGAGAAGCCACCGCAATGAGAAGCCCGCGCACCGCAATGAAAACCCATTGCAGCCAAAAATAAATAAATAAAATAAATTTATTAAAAAAAAAAAACCTCCAGTGGCTTCTCATCACGCTTAGAATGGAGGAGAAATGTAGAATTGACAAAGGGTGTCTTCAGAATCCCAAAGCTTTCTATTTAGTAAAACCAACCATAACTCCTATAACTTCCCCACAGGTACCAAATATCTCTATAGTCCACCTTTGTACTCCAGCTCCACCCCCAACCTCAGTCCCACCAGTTTATTGGCTGATTGGAATCTTCAGAATTTGGGGGAAGGTTTCTCGGCAGTTTGATGGAAATGTTTGCCTTCACATGAACTGGTGACATTTGCCTAGTGTCTTACAGGGCTGCAATGCAGGAGGCTCTCTTAATGCATCTCCTTCATTAATCCAAGGCTGTTCCATAATGCTCACATATTTCTAAATTCACCCAAGTGGCTAGATAATGTTTTTACTTGGTAATCTTTTTCTTTTCCAATTCTTTGGAAGATAGTATTGGTTATTTAATAGGAGTTTTTACAATGCAAGTTCTCCATGTAGTTATATCTATTGTAAGCATTTATTTTTATTTTGTCTTATTTCATACAAAATTTGAAGCAATTTAACTTGCAGTGATTATTATGCCTCAGATAAACCTCACTGGCTATGACACTGCCACTGTGCAAAGCTTTGAGGCAGCTTGTAAGAATGTTTCCTATAAGATGAAATATGCAAAAAAGATATCAAGACCAGAGAAGACAGAAATTATGACTGAAGGTAATCACACCATTAACTCCAATATAATTACTACAGTTGGAAGAACTTTTGTTTTCTGAACTTCCTAGCAGGCAAATTAAAAGAGGAAGTAATGTCAGTTAAATTATCTGTGAAAATCATATACAAACATAACAGTTCCTTGGAAGAGGGAAGTCTTTTCTTGGTACCTAAGTTATCATTCAACACTCATAACAGGGAAGGGGAAATATATAATTTAAAAAATATATATACTTAACATCTTAAAACAAATGAGTGGCATTTCCTGATAGTGGCATTCCCTGATGGTGACATTCCTTGGTGACAGCAACTCAGTAAAATGATTTCACATGTAACCCAGGAAAATGCTGCTTTCTGATGACCTAGCTTAATTCTAGTATGTAATTTAGAACATCTAGCCTAAACATTCATCCTCAGAAGAATTACTAGGTCCTTTGCAAAAAATTGTGAGCTCCTAAACCCTATTACACATCTACTACCTCTGAATCTCTGGAGATGGGGCCCAGGAGCTGAGGTTAAAATTTTGTTTTGACTTTTAACATATTTATTGAGGTGTAGTGTATATACCATTCAATTCAACCATTGAAAGTATACATTTCAGTGATTTTTAAAGTCATTTATGTAGTTGTCTTATTATCACCACAGTCCAGAGAAAGCTGCATTTTTAACAAGGGATTTCCCATGAAATGGTCTGGGCTCTCAAGCTGAAAAACCCTGTTTGATGTGATCCCATGGATTGCAGGAGCTTTACCCAATTTGCTTTGAGCTTTAGTATTGTTGCATAGGTCTTTGGGCAGGAGGGAGTCACGATTGTTCCATAGAACCTTGGCAGTGATAGGTTTAACATTTTTTGCTTTCAGTATCCTCAGGTGATTGTGTGAATCCATGATGCACTAACATTTACTTTGGCTGAAGTACAGCTTTGAACTCTCCTTGCTGTGTCACTGGCTATAAGACTAGTTTCTCAGCTAGTGCGTGACTCTAGTTAACTCTCCAGCATTCATGATCTCAGAACAGCTTTCTTCTATTTTACTTGTAAGCACAGTGGTTAGTTTTCTCAGAACTGAAAGGTTATGCTCTACGCAAAGCTCTGATTGTTATTACTGAAACTGGAAGGCCTTAGATGTCCTTCATTCCTAGGCAAAAAATAGAAATTTTGGATGCACTTGAAAAGTGTTCGTGTGTCGAGAGGGGCGGGTGGGTAATGAAAAGTGAAGGCATCTGCATTTGCTATACAGGGATTCAGGAAGTCTGAGGCATTAGAAAGGACAAGGTACCCTTACAGAGAGTCTTCTCCAACAATTCTCAAAATGGGTAAATCAGCATGTTCCTTGATATAATGTAAAGAATGCATTTTGTGGTTAAATAACTCACAAACCTTTGAAAAGTCAATCCAGCTTACTTCTGTAGGATGTTTCAGGGCCATTGTACACTGTGAATCTCTACTGCAATCATGTGTTTTATAGTGGAATTTAAATTCTTCTGTAGAGTATCTCTGCAGGATACTTTTTCAGTCTCAGTATCCAATTTATCTTATTTTGATTGCACGATATTGAGGAAAATTATAATTCATAAAGATAAGTAGTTGCAAATGGTAGCAGCTTTTGGAAACAGATTGCTTTGATGTGTCAAGATACTTGTCAATTAAACTGAGCGGAAAAAGTGTAAACAAGGAGCCGTAGGACATTTTTGTTTAAACTGTCTATGTTTTATTGTCTATGTTTAATTGTTTATGTCATTTGTTTAAATATGTCTATTTTTTGATCAGTGTCTGATTTAAAGATATTTAAAGACTGAGATAGAATCTGTATGCTTCTTACCAACACTACTTAAATTGTGGTATGTGGAACAGCATTTTTACTGCTCTAGGTCAACAAAAGAATAGAAATGGAGAATTAGTATTTAGAAAAATTTATAACAATTTGTCACTGCTGTGACATTCAAGCAAGTGATCAGTGAACTCTTTTTTTTTTTTTCAGTCAGTGTCTGGTCCAGTTGGGTGATGTCAAACCCATATGGTGAATCACATCTACTATAAGCTACTTGTTGTCATCAATCTCCTATGGAAAGGAAGTTAATAAACAAAGGAGTGAAAACAGACTTGTCCTTCACCACAGATAGTTTGGGAAGCTCTGCACTGAAGGAAAATTAAGCTGTTGGTCATGTGTAATTAGATACAATATGTATACTTTTAAAAGGAATGGATCAGGTTTTTGCTGTGTCCATGGCATTATAACTATTACATTGCTGATGATGCTTCTATAAAACTTCTTGAAATCTTGTTGAGTTTCTAGAATCTTCTACCAGAAAAAATCCAATTTTCTTACCCAGAACCAGAGGGCAGTGTCTTCTCCACTGGGGATTTTCTCATCCCAGGACATCAGAAACATCGAGGGGGGTCCGTCTATCATCATTCGACTAGTTATTCACCCTCTCCCCATTATTCAATATGATCCGTTGGCATTTTCTTGATTTAAATTCTATACAAATAGAGCTCAAGTCCAAACCCCTTTCAGATTGCTGGCTCTAGGTCCTGCTCTATAGAAATTCTGGAGCAGCTATGACCTACAGATTTTGCATTTTAGTGCTCTTTTCCCTTCCTTTTCTGGCTAACACTTTCAGAACTAGCACTGTGATTGGTTCCTTGTAAGAGTTTAATAACGTGTGAACATTACTAAAATTATTCTCTGATAACTGTATGTGGAGAAGGACAACTCAAACATTTTTACAAGGAGAACTGTAGAATTGTCTCCTTATCTGGTAGTTTTAGAGGACAATCGGAGATGATTATCAGTTAGGAACTATTTGGTGGCTTAGATATACTAGTTAAAGGTATTATACCTGAATGCTTTCACATTTTTCCTTATGCACTGATGCATTTTTGAATTTTTTTAAAAAATGAGAGCCTCTTACCTTCTTGATTTTTCTTTTCTTTCTCAAAATTGACTTCTTTCTAAGTGTTTATATGAATGGGATCAAACCTTATACCTGGCTTTCTAACTAAACTTTTCTCACTTAATGATGTAACTTGAGTTTTCCATGTTGGTACGTTCAACATAAGTCCACCTTATTTTTTGGATGGCAGTTGAGTTTTCTGTTGATTGCATATACAGTTATGTGTTCTCCCACCCTACTACTGATGGATACTGGCTGACCTGATTGCCTTCACGACTACACACACTTGTCAAATTCTAGAATATTAATGCAGATAAAATGTTTTCACATTCATGCAAATTACCATGTGCTAAAGGGACTAAAGGAAATCAGCTTGGCCCTAAAGGGAAAAAGGCAGCAATTTCAAAGCCATTTGGACAACAACGCTAAAATAAAATTAATTAACTTCCCTTTAAACAAATTCTTTTAAGTTTTCATGGCAATTTGTGTTTGTGACAAAATTCTTGGCATGTCTTCTATAGGGAAGACACTTATTCTCTGTAAACCCTAAAGATAGGAGGAAAAGGGGATAATGCCAAGTGGAAAGGGAAGACTCTATTAACACTGGACAGAGCAGAAAACTATTTTAGTTGCATGATTGTTTGCTAAAAGGCCCTTTGAAGCAATCTGAAACTGCAGTGTTAAGGCCATAGTGAAATTTCCCCATAGAATATTAAAATATAGGCTGGATATGAGACAGTCTCTAGTTTGTTTTCAGGCACATTGTAGGTGCTCAGATGTTTGTGGAATGGATGTGGTTGTAGGATGAATGATCAAATGCAAACCCAGAAACAGAGATGTGGCTGAAGTCTTATGGTGAGCCCAGTACTGCTTGGACCATGGTTAGCAGCTCATTGAGTCTTCCTGAAGAGCTGAAAAGTGATCCCCCAAATCAAGAAGAGCCCATGATTTAGAGTATGGAGAATAGGAAGAGTCATTCAACCAGGCTCTAATCCTTCAGCAGCCAGGCAGAATTTAGGAGAGGCTTCTCATTTTCTTATTTTATTTTCTTATTTATTTTTTTGGCTGCGTTGGGTCTTCATTGCTGTGCGCAGGCTTTCTCCAGTTGCGGCGAGCAGGGGCTACTATTCATTGCGGTGCGTGGGCTTCTCATTGCGGTGGCTTCTTTTGCTGTGGAGCATGGGCTCTAGGTGCACGGGCTTCGGTTGCTGTGGCACGCGGGCCCTAGAGCGTGCAGGCTTCAGTAGTTGCAGCACGCGGGCTCAGGAGTTGTGGCTCGCGGGCTCTAGAGCACAGGCTCAGTAGTTATGGCTCACGGGCTTAGTTGCTCCATGGCATGTGGGATCTTCCCGGACCAGGGATCAAACCCGTGTCCCGTGCATTGGCAGGCGGATTCTCAACCAGTGCACCGCGAGGGAAGTCTGAGGCTTCTCATTTTTGCTCCTTAAACACTTTTATATCTTTGGGCAAGAAACTTAGGCTGACAAGGCTTTATCGTCAGAGAGTTGGGAATAAAAATACCAGTTCTGCTTATTTTGCAAGGTTGTTGCAAGGAAGAAATGAAATAAATGAATCTGAAAACATTTTATAAACTACTGTTACACAACTCTAAAGTCTCATTACTTGCTCGGATTATAATGTCCTCAAACTTGTGTGGATCAGAGTCATTTGCGGTGCTTTGCTAAGAATGCAGTTTTGAGAACTTCTATTTCCAGCAGTACACAAGGCAAGAGAGCCCAAAAAACCCTCTTGCTACACAACTCCTAGAAATGTTGGATAAAGTATAGCCAACATGATTATAAATGCATAACTGAGCTTGTGACCAAGAAAGGAAAATTCCTACAGCCAGCAACTGGCAGGAGGAGCTATGACTTGAAGAGGTAATTGGGTGCTCACGCCACAGCCGCCTCAAGGGGCGATAATCTAGAGTAATGTATTTTAGGCTAGAGGTGGACAGAAGACAAGGTCTGAGGCTGCCCCAAGGCGTGGAGTAAGAATTGAGACTTCTATCTCCATCTCTTTGAAAGGGCATTTTCCTAATTAAAAAGTGGCAGACCGAAAGACAAATCTACCATTGGCAAAGGGAAGTGATAAGGAGTCTAGCCCTCCTGGTCTGAGTTCCAGGAGGGGGTGAAGGTGGGCTTTCCCCTGTGGGTTATACCACAGGCTTGCCCTTTGGTGAGTTCACACTACTTGCATGGTCCACGAAGACCCCAGCCCTGAAACTAACTCCTAGTTCCTGGGTTGATGGAATGGAGGCATGGAGGACAGAATCCAGAGTATTTTCCTTGCAGGGTTGCCCCTCTGACCAGGTGGATTCTAGAAATAAAGCCCAGTCTAACATTAACTCCAGTTTCCAAATCCATTTGTAACCTGACCCAGGAGAAATATAGACTCTCAAGGACTTTTAGACATTGGATATGAGGTACAGAATATAAGTATCTTTAAGATGTTTGAAAAGTGCAGATTCCTGGGTCCCAATGAATCAATAAGTAGTCTGGGTCCAGAAATTTGCATTTTAAATAAGCATCCCAAAGGAGTACGATGGAGATTGCTCTCAGAAGACCCACTGGGAAATGAAGCTTTGCTGCTTTCCTAAAATGTATTCCACTGGCCACTTTAAATACTAAAGGTATCCACGCTTGGGTTCACCTCCACATTAGTGGGTTAAAAGAATACGCTTTAATGACAAATTTACTTTTCTCCTTTGTGTCTATTAGGCTTTATCAGTTTTCTGACTTCAGTGGATAATTAGGTAGCCAGGATTTTTCTCCCCTGGCCTGAAAGACAAGCAAACGACAATAAATAATAATAATAATAATGATACTGAACCAACATAGAGAGTAAATGGAATTGACATTCAATTCCCCTCTTCTGCATCTGCTTCGCTGGCCTCCCAAGTCCGTTGCTGCTGAGTCCGTCCAGGCTGGAGATGCCCCTTCACCTTGTTATGACTTATGGAGTTTAAAATGGTGCATGGTGAGCCTTTGAGGCAGATGGCAGCCTTCTTTACTGCTTATGTTCTTTCCACATTGAAGACTTGTAGCTGCTCTGGATGATTTTGCCCTTCAGAGGAGGGCTGGGGCAGGCATGGAGGAAGGGTTAGGGGAAAGCCACCAGGAAACTTTTCGTCCTGGCTCTGCATCTTCTCATTCTTTATCGCTTTTTTTATCTATTGAACTCAACATGAGAGGGGTTTACTTTTGAAAGCCCTGTGCAGGGAAGAGTTGTTTTTCCTATCTTTGAGCTGTTCAGCCATCTGTCCCAATTTCTTCCTGGTTTCCTGTTATTTTCATTTTGCCTTTTATGAAGATTAACATGCAGCACAACCACATATTCTATTAAGCTTGTCTCCTCACTACTTTATCTCATTAACTGCTTGATCACTGTGAATAAAAATAATCTTCCATTAAGTCACAACTTCAAACGTCTCTGAGACTTTAGATCAAGCAAACCTTCAACAGTTTAAAAAATATCTCTTTAAATCCAAGAGGTTCACTTCAAAGGAAAACCTATGGGTGTTCTCAGCCCAACTGGCAGGTAAATAGTCATTTGTAACTAAAGATATGCGAGTGAGAAAACACAGCTTACTCTGGAGTTTGTAGCTGCTCTGAACTTTTTCTCTGGGTAAGGCAACTTAGAGCTGGCCCTGGGATGGAATTGGCTTGAAAAACACAACATCCTACATGTGGAAATGGGGTATATCAGTAAGCAACCATGCAGATTTTCATCCTATTTCATACTTTATTTTTCTATTTACAAAATTAATACAAAAAGAAATAAAAGAGAAGACAGGAAAAAAAGGAAGGAGTGGTAGGGACAAATATCACCCCAACAAGATATAACTACTCTTAATATTTTGATAGTCCTAATTTTTAAGTGTGTGTGTGTGTGTGTGTGTGTGTGTGTGTAAAAGTAGTATAATGTACTACTACTACTACTAATGTAGTAGTAAAATGTATATGCTTTTGTAGCCATTCTTTTTTCCACCTCCATATATTTTCTTCATGCAAAGGAAAACAACTTTGTGTGAGCTGTTTCCTTTGACTGGACTGTCCATCTTTCTCTTGGGAACCATTCTTGATCTCCCTGACCTATCTATTCCCCATTAGATATTCTCATGGCTTAGCGGTTTTCTTCTGGGCACCGATCACTGTTATAAATTTTTAATTCCTCTGTGATTTTTGATTGTTCTGTCTCTCCCACTAGACTGTGAGACTCATAAGGGTAGGGGTTGTGTATTCCCAAGGCTCAACATAGTGCCTGACACATGGTGGAAGCTTCAAGAACTTTGGTTTGGATGAATGAACAAGTTTTCACACCTACAGGATACTCCAGGCATGGATAAAACCATTGTTTGTCTAGCTATAGTTTAAGTTTGAAGTTGCTTATTGGCTATTATAAATGAGAATATGGGCATCTTTGTATGAAACAGTGGTGCCCACATTCTTAGTTATTTCTTTAGAAAAATTCCTAGTAGTAGAGTCATTGATTAGAGGGTATGGGACATTGTATGCCTTAGATACATACTTTTAAATTGTTTTCCAGAAAGATACCAATTATTACACAGTCTCTAGTAGTAGAGGAGACAGTTTCCCCACACCCTTGCCAACATTGTCATGCTTCACATTTTTTTTTTTTTTTTTGCTAATATGTTTTTTTTTTCCCTGCAAACTGACTATTCCTAATCTTTATCTTTCTACTTGGACATCTTATCTTTCTGTATTTATAACTATTCTGCAAATTAAGATTTTTGGCCTTATATCACAGAGTCTGTATTGGCTTAAATCTTTTTAAATCTGTCAATTGATATTGCATGTTTGTTTGCACAGATGCAAACCTCTCTGTCTTTTTTCCTTTTTTGTTCTTGTCTTTTATACTTATAAAGCTTTTCACACACTAGTATTATAGAAGTAATAGCTCAGAAAAAAAAAATCTAAGGGTGTATATATGAGTATATAGAGGGAAAGGCTGGATTAGTTTATAAATGATACTGGTGAATTGATCAGTTATATGGAGGAGAGAAAGTTATTTTCCATCTAACATTTTACATCAAAGTATGTTCCAGATGGATTCAAATCAAAAATTAAAAAGTATAGGGCTTCCCTGGTGGCGCAGTGGTTGAGAGTCTGCCTGCTAATGCAGGGGACACGGGTTCGAGCCCTGGTCTGGGAAGATCCCACATGCCGCGGAGCGGCTGGGCCCGTGAGCCACAGCTGCTGAGCCTGCGCGTCTGGAGCCTGTGCCCCGCAGCGGGAGGGGCCGCGATAGTGAAAGGCCCGCGCACCGCGATGAAGAGCGGTCCCCGCACTGCGATGAAGAGTGGCCCCCACTTGCCGCAACTAGAGAAAGCCCTCGCACGAACCGAAGACCCAGCACAGCCAAAAATAAATAAATAAATAAATAAATAAATAAATAATAAATAAAATTAAAAAAAAAAAAAAAAAAATTAAAAAGTATAAAAGAACAGGAAAAAATATTGGCGAGTATATGTTCCACTCATCTGTCTTATCTGACTGAATACTCAGACTTGTGAGAGTCTAAGAATTACGCTGGATGAAAAAAATTCCTTATTGTTAAAAGTTTTGTTTAGAAATTTTGATCAGAAATTTCCCAAGTAGTTCAATGTTGAGAGGGAGATTCTAAGGCTTAATCTCTGAATCCCAAGTATCTTTTCCTGAGTAGCGGAGCACCACTATTCCTAGTTAAGCCAGGTTAAGTAAATAGTATGATAGAGAAAGGACCCTGGCCTTGAAGTTGGAAGACACTGTGTCTAGTTTTATCTTTATCTCATTAGTCATCACATAGTGAGGTGATCTTAGGAGAACTTTCTCTCAGACATTCTCTTAATCTGTAAAACGGAATAACAAAAATCCCTGTGCTGTCTACTTCACAGAGTCATTGAGAAGTTCAGATCAGATACTGTAAACGAACAGTATTTATTACTGAAGAGTGCTAGATCACATAATAATAGCACAATATGCTTTATATTATTGCTACTTATATTCCTATCTATCTCTCCTACAGCACTATTTCTTTAAGAGCAATTTTGTTCTCCCCTGCATTCTGAAAATGCCTAACAGGACGGCTTTGCTTAATAGATTATATTTTACAATGATTAAGAGCTCTGACTCTGGAGTCCTACTGAGTTTGGTGTAAATCCAGGTTCTGTCTTTTGTATTGGTGTGACCTTGGGCAAGTTATTGAATCTCTCTAAGTTTCAGCTTTCCCATCTTTGTAAAGAGGATAATAATAGTACCTGTTTTGATAAATCAAGGCTGTTTGGTCATGTCAGCATCCAAATTATGGTTGCTGAAGCCAAAAAGGGAATGTGCTAGCTAATCTGTCTCTGTCTGTGTCTCTGTCTGTCTCATCACCATACTCTCCAGGAGTGGTTAGTTAAGGCATGACCTTGTTGCCCTCCTTTGATTTGCTGCCTCTTTTAGCCTCAATTGTATTTTTGCCTACAGGATTTGTCCACATAGCAGAGAAGAAGGTGTTGCCATTCCTCATTTACATTATCTAGTTCTTTAACTTGAAGTTTAAACAATTTACTGATTTTTTAAAAAGTGGTAAAATAGTCTAAGTTAGTTCTACTTTGGTCATATCCCCACCCTGGACCAATCACGTGGTCTGGTGAGGGGACTTAGATTGTTTAGACCGTTCTACTTGCCCTCTTAGGGCTATGGTTGTGGGGTATGGGGCTGCCAGCCCCACCACTATCATAGGATTGGAGAATGGGAGAAGCAGGTCCGCAAAGGAATGGGATAGTGTAGGGTGTGTTAGCAGACAAAAAAATAAGCAACGCCTACTATTTTCCTCATAGGACTATTGTAAGAATTAAATGATAGAAATTTTTTGTACCATTGATACACAGTAAGTGCTCAAGAATAAAAAGAAAAGAAAAAAGGTCTTCCTAGTATTGTTGTTCATTGGAATATTCATTGGAATTGGAATATTTCTTTCTAGGCCTCTTGCAGGTATCAGTTGCCTTCTGAACTGTTGCAGTGAAACAACCTCTGAGTAAGCTTATTTTAAACATCTAGGAAAGAGTTCTAGGTAGTCATGGGGTAAGAGATGAAAGGGAGCCATCGTTACTCTTCACAGGAATTAGCCAAGAGAAGGGCATTGGGGGCTGGAGGAGAGGAAAGAGGCCTATCTCTTCCGATTAGGGATTCTTCACAATAAATGCTCATTTCAGTGACTGCCGTAGGAGTATACTAGCCTTGAATCTCTGCTGCCGTTCCCAACCTCTCTTCAGAGTCCAATGGTCAGTCTTAAACATAGAGTGACATAAGACCGTGGTTCCTCTCTGTTTTCTTTCTTCCCTACTGGTTAGTCTGCTACCTCTGCATTTTTGTCCTTTTGTCTCCTCAGGCTTGGATTTATCTTAGTGTAGACTTTTCTTTTAGTCTGACTCTGGTCATGCAGAGTTAAAGCCTAATATTAATACATAATGAGAAAAATGGAATTTAGTTTAGCTAAATTGGTATGTGTTGTATTGTTGAGACTAAAAAAAAAAAGGCTGAACCTTTTGACTTGGAACCATGGAAACACTCTTCTTATTTAAGCACCATCGACTTAAATTTGAGGCTTCCAACTGGCATAGATCATCACAGCAAGCAGGTGAATCTATTGAAGTAAACCCAATTTTTTTTTTTTTTAAACCCTGAGGTTTGCACCCTGTTCTTTCTTTCTTTCTTTCTTTCTTGCTTGCTTGCTTGCTTGCTTGCTGTGTTGGGTCTTCGTTACTGTGTGAGGGCTTTCTCTAGTTGCGGCAAGTGGGGGCCACTCTTCATTGCGGTGCGCGGGCCTCTCACTATCACGGCCTCTCTTGTTGCGGAGCACAGGCTCCAGACGTGCAGCCTCAGTAGTTGTGGCTCACGGGCCTAGTTGCTCTGCGGCATGTGGGATCTTCCCAGACCAGGGCTCGAACCCGTGTCCCTCTGCATTAGCAGGCAGATTCTCAACCGCTGCGCCACCAGGGAAACCCAAACCCAATTTTTTTTTTAAGGACAGACATCAGGAGCACATAAAAAAATCATGTGCGCAGGTTGTTTTTTAGGGGGTAATTTTCCTTGACTATCAGCAACATTTTGATGTACTCATATCTGGAACATCTATGAGAAAGAGCTCAAGTGAATAAATAGTTTCTGCATTTCATGATATGATTTTAATTCTCCCACCTTGGCTGCTTAGGGATGACAGCTTAATCTGATATCACTGGAAATAAGAAATAGCTATATTTCCATGATCACTGAAAGTTCAAATTGGATTGTAAACTCAGATAGAGCTGACCTGAGGCTTATCAGAGCCGAAGCAATGGAACTGCACGAGAACAGAGAAGATTTCATCAGAAAGAAAATTCTGCTTAAGAAAGTCTTTGCCTCACCAAATAAACACTTGAGTTTAGGAGAAAGGAGGACAGGAGATGAGAAACAGAAAAAAGGAACATTTCAAACATTTTTTAAAAATAGCACTTTTTCCTCCTGGTAACTTCCCCACTTAGGTTTGATAGAAAGTAACCCTGCATGTTCCTCAGGACATCTCCTGGAGATGTTCTTAAAGCAGGTGGAGGAATGGAGATTTTGTTTTCCTGCCACGCTGGAAAACGGCACCTACTGATAATATTGTACGTTTTTGTTTGCCATGCCTTTTTGCAGCTGACTTGCCTTCCCCTCTCACGGTAGCTTGACTGCTTTATTTATAGACGTGATTTTTATCTTCTCTAATCCTCATGGGGATGTTTGGAGAACCAAGGGAACTGTTATGAAAGCAACCCTAGGGCAAATAACCAAGCCTGTAGTACTGCAGTGATATCCTGAACTCACAGCCCGTTTGGAGGTTGGTGTGTTACTGAGGCCGAAGTGCATGTACATCACCCAGTTCCGAGTCTATTCACGGCAGACAGATGTGGGCATCGAAGCTGTTGCTATTGGATGATTTTTCTGCTCAGGCAGAATGACGTACTGTAGCTAAAGCTTTAAATTTAGCAAGTAGGATGATTGTTACTTCTCTAATGCCTCTGATTAAGGTCAGCAGCAGATGTTACTTTGGAGCAACTAAGCTTGCTTTCATGAGCAGATGACATGGGAAAAACATCATTTTTTTTTTCTGTCTTGAAAATGGGGGAGTATCAGAAGGAAAAGAGTTAGGTACAGATTGTATCAATTATCTAATACACTGTGACATGTCACCCCAAAACACAGTGACTTAAAACAACACTCGTTTATTCATACTTTTGCAATTTGGGCAGGGCTCAGCTGGGCTGGCTCATCTCTACTATGTGTGCTTATGGCTGGCCTCACTCATGCATTTGCAGTCAGCTGACTGGTTCCCAGGGCCTCTTTGACATGCCTAGCAATTGGCTGTGTGGCTTGGTTCTCCTCTGCATAGCTCCTCAGCAGGATAGCCTAGGCTTCTTACATTGCATTGGCAGCCTCCCAACTGTATAACATAAAACTCAACCCCCTTAAGAAATATTTCATCCTGGACCATTTCCTATACTTCCTGAGAATGTGTCACAAATGTTCTCAGAATATATCCTTCCATTGAAGCTGTGCTGCTCTGCCAGCTGCTGCAGTGTTTGCCCACCCTTCCATTAGTTCAGCACGGCAGAGCTGCCATTGCAGGTCTCTCTTACCGTATACCTTCCTCCATGCATTCGACCCTCATGTCCCCAGAGCAGTGTGGTTCTCTGGGGCAAGGCGGGAAAATTGCTCCTTCCCTCATTGGACTACTGTTTTGGAGGGGCCCCCAAGCGGGACTGCTGTGTTCTCAATTTTGCTCATCTTTCTCCATTCTCTGTTGTATTTCATCCATTTCAGACATGTGTCCAGCATGGGCTTGGCTGGGAATGGTTGGATTTGCTCAAGGGCATCACACTGAATGAATCGAATGACATTTTATTTGACTAAGCCTATCATGCCCCATTCCTTCTATCTTTAGGGTAAATTCTCCCGAGGTCCTGATTTTCTAGACAGCCTCTGATCTTTATATAACTGTCCAGCTAGGACCTCTACTTCACCCATCATCCCTCTCTTGAGCTAGCCCCATTATCGAGTGAGGTTTGTCTCATTTTAGAGATAAAGGAATTAAGTAAAGGAAATGGGAAATTCAACTGCCTTGACTCAGGCAGTCACTGCAGGTTAGGGTAAAAAAAAGAGTGAGATTCTAGGGCTCTATTTAGTCCATATCTCACTTGGCAAAGCCTCCTTATCCTAAGAAATCAAAGACATCCTGTGGGGGTAGCAGCGAGATGCTCCATATGGTACTCTGCTCTTTCTCACCCTTTTAATTTGGCTCATTGTTCAATCTTAATTTGCAATTGTCACAGCTGTGATCACATTCCCAAGTTCCACCAACTCCCAAAACCCTTGAATCTGAAACCTTGGTGGTTTTAATTTTATTTTTGTTGAGAAAGGTTATGTTGTCGCAACGGGTAAAGCTAGCTCTTCAGTGAGGAAAACATTTTTTTGGGGGGGAAAAGCTAATTCTAATTTCGAATTAAACCTCAGAATGGGCTGCAACTGTGGAACCTCAAGTTCAGGAGAGTTGACAACTCAGCTATAATCAAGCTAACTGAATTGGACAGAGCAATGTGAGACATAATTAGCAATTCCATTCAGCGAGCTGTCTCCTGAAAAACTTAAAATACCTTCTAGGCCTCATGCATATTCAGTGCCTCATTTGCTATTGTTTTTATCCAACAGGTTGAAATTCAAACGGAAAGAATTCTGAGTTGTCTGTCTCACTTTCATCCTCTGCGTTCTCCTCTCTTTTCAGCAGCTCCCCCTCCCCAAGCCTGTCCCACTTCCATACAGCAGGTCATCCCAATGCCAACTGCACATTGACAAATACAAAATACTCTGAGCACATTTTTTTCTCTTGCTTGTACGTTTGTCAACCTTTTCTCTCAGTTAGATAGACTGAGCAGGTACATTTGCCCTGGGGAATTAGGACCATTTTGTTGTTGTGGTCAGGCTTCTGTCGGGAATTCTTTCTGTCCCCTGGTTACTGGGTCATGAGTGGGTCTGTGCTGAACTGGAGATTGATGATCCCACACTTTCCCTCCTGATCTCCATCCACCTTGATGGGTTATGCTTTCACTTTCCTTGATGTTCCAGGTGGCTGGGCTTTTGCCTGGAGGATGTGAAGGGAGATCGTAAGAGGCAATGAGAGGAGAGGGGGAAAAATCATATATATTTCCATGTGTTCACTGTGTCCCCTGGTTAGCTGAGCCTGGGAGTTCCCCAGTAGAAGGCTGTCTCCTTGGCACCCAAAATGTGTAGGGTGTGACTATTCTGGAAGGACCCTGAGGAATGATTGGTTGTTTGGAGAGGCAATATAGTACCACGAAGACAAGAGTCTGAGTTAGATCTAGAATCAAATCCTAGTTCTGCACTGTGTGGTCTAAGCTGTGTGGTCTTGACCAAGTTTCTTTACCTCCCTAATCTTCAAATGCTTCATCTGTAAAACGAGGTTCCTAATGACCCTGTGTGTGGCTGTTAGGAGGATTACATGAGACAATGTATATGGAGGACCTAGCCAAGTGTCTGGCACGTTATTGGTGCTCAAGAATTGTGTTCTTCTTTTTCAAGGTCCTTTTTTCCTTATCTTAGTCTTCATTTTCCTTTTCTTTCTGTTTTATTGTATTTTACAGTGTGATATCGAGAAATGTGAAATATGCTGCATTTTCAAAGAAATTACTCAGTACTTTCAATCTCTTTCCCTATAAACTTTCTAGCAATTAGTAAATGCTGATCGAAGTTTCACCATCTTTCCCCTCCCCTCTTAATATCTGGTAAAGGTGACTGGCCAAAAGCATACATTGAGTTAAATGAGAAATTAAATATTTTTCTAATCTTAAAATCTTAAATTCCTGGAAGCATCACCGTATTTCCTCATTTCAGAATAGCCTCTTTCAGATTTTATTTCTTCCATCTGGGGAGCATTAGAATAAGAAAAGTTTACTGGTAAAACTTCATGTTAAAATTTTCAATTTGCTGACCTAACTTGGATGCTGAAGCTTTGATTTTCATGTCTTTTTTTTTTTTAAACTGTGAAGTAGAAAGTTAAGGCATACTCAGCCTTGTAAATATTTTAGAGGAGGCTGAGATACACTCTAAATGGATTCCTGTATCATATTTGATGGCAATTTTGGTAGTTTGGAGTTTCAAGGGGAAATAAAAGAAGGAGAAATGTCACCAGGGTTGTAAATCAGAGGAGGAGAGTTGAGAACTTGTTCCTTTGCAAAGTCACATTTGCCATAGCAGGTTGACATCTGAATGAGTTCATAGGATGAAAAATGAATGCAAGGACTGGATTAAGTAGAAGTATTTCTTTCCCTCTGCCCCTTCCAGTGGATCTTATACGTATCATACCATTGCATTTAGCAGGTGACTTAGCCTTCATTAATTACCATCACACGCTGTCCTCTTATTGTTTTCCAAGTAGAAGTCTTGTTTTGTTCAAAATATTACAAAATACTTGAGGGGATGGGTCATCTCACATACTTACTTGGTGTGGCCTCCTACAGCTCCTAACCCCATTCTGTGCATGCATTATTGCAAGTTGGAAACAGGATGAGAGAAAATGAAGCCCTGAGCCTATCTCCCATCTGTGGTGTCCCTCAGTTAATGAATATGTTAAGGCCAAGGATGTGACTCACCATGCTCACCAATAGAAGTGGATGTACAGGGAGGGTGAAGAGAGGCCAGAAGAGAAGCCTTTGAAAAGAACACGTTAAACTCCAACAATGGAAAGAGATGAAGAATGTCGTGAAGATGGGGAGAATGTGAAAGATGAAAGAGAATTGGTGATTGCTCAGCTGCCATGGAGAGAATTTGGCTGTGAACAAGTTCCAAAACAATTTCCATGTCATAAAGGTGGGGAACAGGGTAGAGGATAATCACTGGAAATCACGGCCCTTTTGACTGAATAACCTCAGTTAGTTCTTCAAGATACCCTCTTGTGTCTCTCCAGCAGGAGCTTGATAATCAGTACTTAATGAAGAATTGAGGGAGCCAATATCCCAAAGAATGGGAATGAAATAGTTTCTGGACATTTGGAGCTTAGGGAGAGGTTTGCACACTGTTAACAGTGAAAAATACCATCCTTTGCCTCCTTGAGCAGAAGTTCCCAGAGTTTTGAAAGGAATTAATCTGGTGTTTCTACTTTAACCCCAATAGAAGCCTAAATCCTGAAAAGTCTCTGCAAAAAGTATATTTTGTTGACAGGTTATTGTATAGGGTATAACCTCCTACAAAAATCTTGTCTAAATCCACCAGAATGGTGAAAATGAATGATACTATATCAAAGTCATTGCTGTATTTGCTACATGGCCTTCGATTTTTTGCTTCTTTTTTCCCTCACACATTTTTTTAAAAGCAGTGAGTCTATTGAGAAATCTTATTAAAAATCACAAACTGAACTGCAGACCTTTTTTTTTTTTGAGAACTAGAAACAGATTTTAAATGACAAAAAAAAAAAACTCCTTTAATCTTTTTGTAACATCTTGACAGTTGTACCAGAAGATGTCTGCTTCTACCTTCAAAATATAATTGCTTTTGGTCTGAAACAATTCATTTCCCACTCTTTTTCCGCTACTAGAAATCCTTGCCCTTTAAGCTGGATATTTTCCCTTAATTTTGTGGCTACTTTTTTGGTAAGGTAATGGAAAGGGGTAGGCAGCCAGGAGGCTAAGGAGACCAGAATGAATGTTGTAACACAACACTATGCCTTGTGAATGTATAATGTGAGATAAAGAGAGCATCTGTGAACCAAGGAAAAAAAAACTGAAATATTTTGTCATAAAAATGAGGTTGACTGTCACAGAGTTGAATATCTAGTGTCACCAAAGATATTTGACCTTTCTAAATCCGTCAAAGCATCTTTCTATTGCTTTGTTTTCAATAACTCAAGTGAAGTCATATTATAGTTGAAAACCTTAGCAGTTAATGTCTTAAAGATCCCAAATCTTACGTGTATTTTCTTCAAAGAAGCATTTTATAAATATTGGAATAAGAGTGTCATCAGATTTCCATAAAATCCGCATCTATGGACTTTTTAGCACAAACATTTCTGATCTATAGAATAAACCTAATGAGAATTAGAAATAGGTGATCTCAGCAAGAAGGGAAGATTTAATGGAAGGGGATGGGGAATTTAGGCATCAGTGAGAATCCATAGATGCAAAGCGACATGGTGTGTCCTAATCCCTAAACTCAAGCCTTGAATCATGAACGACAGAATAGGAAAAAAAATAATAAAGGGAAAAGAGGACGTGAAATTCAGTCAGAGGTGTTGACCACGCAGTCAACCTAACAGTTTGGGCTTCTTGCAATGTAATGTACATTTTTTTCCAATATATTTCTGTCATTTTTTTTTTCCCAAACTAGCTCTGTGAGAGTAAGTGTAATTCATCAACTCTTTCATGACTCAGTTTTAAAAAAAAAATTTATTTATTTGGATGCGCCGGGTCTTAGTTGTGGCACGCAGGATCTTCCTTGTGGTGTGTGGGATCTTTAGTTGCAGCATGTGGGATCTAGTTCCCTGACCAGGGATCGAACCTGGGCCCCCTGCATTGGGAGTGCGGAGTCTTAGCCGCTGGACCACCAGGGAAGTCCCTGACTCAGTTTTATGAATATGTTTGGCTTCTTTGCATCTACTCCTCTCTATCGCCACTAGAGCCTGGAAGAAGACTGTGCCGTGCAGTTGGGGGACTCGTGGGATTAAGCAACTCAGTGCTGTCCACTTCTGTCCAGATTTGATCTGCTGGATGCATTGAGATTTGTCTTGTAGAGCATCTTCTCTGCTTTCCTCATTTCTTGAGAGATAGGAAATACAGAAATAAAAAGAGGGAAAAAAAGACAACCCCAATCCTCTGTTGCAGGACCCTTTGGAAACTGTATCAGGCACACTGTTGCTTCCACTCACCTGGAGGCTACTTAGTTATAAGGGCCAGGGCAGAAATGGTGCATTTCTATGTAGGCAGGAACCAAGGTGCACTTGGAGAAGCAAGTCCAAGCCCAGGTTTTCTTCTTTCTTAAGGGATACAAGGATGAAAATCAATATGCATTAATCATGAGCACTTCCTGTGAGCTGGGCATTGTGCTTGATTGCCCCCCTTCCCCGCCCATGATATATGGTCGGGTCTCTGTCTGATTCCGCAGAAAGACAGGGTCACCAGTCGTCTGGGGGAGGATCAGTTATCTTAAAATTAACTCATAGTTTATGCTATATATTACTATGCTCTCTTAGGAGTTTCTCAATTGGCGAGAACAAAGATTCAGTCTTGCTAGCTGGGTCCAAGACCTAGAAATAAGAAATTGATTATTTTTTCCTTATATTTTCTTCCTCTGAGTCACATGCCCTGATATAATAAAGGTATCCCACCCCACCATCCATTCCCCAGGGGTGGTCTTTTTGTTTTTCTAACTCAATTCAGGACCTCATATGTCTTTTTCAAGTCTCTTAACTTTCTTTCACAGTCCCATTTCCAGGATTCTCACTACACTCCATTATTTTTAATTCCATTCTTCCTTCTTAGGAGCATAGCTCTTATCTATTTTGGTCTTTGGGGATGCTAGTAGTTTTATGCAAACCTAATAATCTTTCGTTATTATTAAGAGGCCTAGTATTTCTGGAGGGTCAGTTACCTCAACTCAGAATCCATCTCATTTGATCCTAAAAACAGCTTTGTGAGGTAGGTTGTACCATCCTTCTCTTACAGCTGAGAAAACTGAGACCCAGAGTTAGATAAGTTGCTTAAAGCATGTGAGTAATACACGGTAGAGCCACAAGTTAAACCCTGGTCACTTCGGGTCTAATGAAGGTGCCTATGTTCCTTCTATACAATGATCTCTTAAAATCTAACATTTATTGAATTGCCTACTAATAGGTCAAGTACTGTGCCAAGGCTACTGTGCTGAGGAATTCTAAACTGAAGCTGGCATAAGAATTGAAGACTGTTGGCTTCCTGAAATACTGTGATGAGAGAGATTCTACGGTCCTGTCTACACTCAATGGGAAAGGATGCTGGGATTCATTGTTAATGTCTATCATGGGAGCATAATAGAGTGACTTTGCCAATTATTCATCTCCTCTCACAGAGTCGCCCAATAATAGCAGGGGCAGGATGAGAGGGTATCTAAGAGCTAGGGTTTGGACTGATACAGATCAGATTCAAGTCCTGATTCCACAATGTACTTAGCTGTGACGTCTTGAGGAAATTACTCAAACTGAGTCTCTATTATCTCATTCTTTAAATGAGGATGATTGTAGTACCTGCTTTGGGGTTATTGTGAGGCTTGATGAGACAATGCACTTAAGCACCTAATATGATGCTTAGCACATTAGGTCTTCTGTTAGAAAGAAATGTAATGGGGCTTCCCTGGTGGCGCAGTGGTTAAGAATCCGCCTGCCAGTGCAGGGGACACGGATTCGATCCCTGGCCCGGGAAGATCCCACATGCCGCAGAGCAGCTAAGCCCATGCGCTACAACTACTGAGCCTGCGCGCCACAACTACTGAAGCCCGTGGGCCTAGAGCCTGTGCTCTGCAACAAGAGAAGCCACCCAATGAGAAGCCCACGAACCGCAACGAAGAGTAGCCCCCGCTCGCCGCAACTAGAGAAAGCCCGCACACAGCAACGAAGACCCAACACAGCCAAAAGAATAAAAACAAACAAATAAATTAATTTTTTTAAAAAAAGAAAGAAATGTAATGAGGATGGAAGGTTAACTGACAGACCACTTACTATCTTTCATTTTCCTTTCTCTAATCTTAGAGAGGTTACCTCTTTAAGGATACCTAGTTGACATATTTTTTCACAGTGACATAAAAGAGTAATTATTTCCCCATTTATTTCCCTGACAAGTTTCTCTTCACTTCCTTGAGATTAGAAGTCCTAATTTGGCTAATTGATTTAGTCAGTAATGAGCACCAAATGCTGAATATGACACTTGGGTAAGATATCTAAAACCACAGAGGAAGGCGTGATGCATTTTGAAAAATCAGGATGAGTGTAATAATTTTAAGGTGCTGTAGGGGGGTACAGGCCAGAGAAAACCCTGTTGTCTGTATTTTGGGTGAAGATGACATGGCTTTTTCAGACCACAGTTTCTCTGTCTGTGCTGCCATCTTGCGAGAAAGAGAAATATGGAAGGATTTGAGGAGGGGGTTAAAACTGAGAAATGTAGGTCCAAACACTGTTTCCTGTCCGAATTCCATTAGCACCGTACTGTCAAGTGCTCCAGCATCGTGAGTGTACTTCCATAGCTTATAATTGCCCTGTGCTTCAGTCAAGAGATGGGTAATTGCTCCTATGGGCCATAGATTTCCTGCTAGCAGCAGCTGATTGAAACCAGCCATATATTGCAGTTAAAAACCCCAGACTTGCTGCAGTGTTTACAGATAAACCTTCTGTGCGACAGTCATTTACTGTACCCAGCCATCCATATGTTAAAGATATTATCCACGACCCCCTCATTTTCTCTTGAAGACAGATCAACTGTTCTTTTCAGTTTGATTAAATTTCACTGTGTGGTGTTGATAGGCCAACTCTTTTTTTTGTAGCTGATGCTTTAAATAAAGTTGCATTTCTCTGGATCTAAGTTCTACTTTGGGGGCATTTGTTAATAGCCACACTACTGTGGTATTAGTTACTTCTGCAAAGTTTCTTATTCCTCTTTTTCTATTCCTCTGATAAGCCAAATACAGGTATTAGCCTGTGCGTCTGTTGACCTCCTCAAGAATTGGAATCTAGTAAAGGTAAGCCATCCACTCATTAGCAATCATGACGTTTTGGGATTTTGGAGAAGCTGAAGGGGGATTGTGTGTTTTCTAATTTTAGTGACACTTGCATCTGCAGTGGACACAATGGATGATGCTACATAATATTAAAAGGTAGATGACACTCTGTGTCCATACTCACCTTATGGGGGTTCCCATTTCTCCACCCTTGCAGTTTTATTAAATTTAGGCTTTAGAGGCTAAATAAACAGTTTGATATCTACGTATGATTCAAGTCTGTTCAGTGGATCTCAAGATTTTGGGTGGTTTTAATTCAGTTTCTCTGTTTATCAATAGTAACATCGATATCATCTTCTTCTTGCTCCCTTTATTCTTTTTTTAAAAATTTGTTTTATTTATTTATTTATTTTTGGCTGCATTGGGTCTTCATTGCTGCATGTGGGCTTTCTCTAGTTGCGGCGAGCGGGGGCTACTCTTTGTTGCAGTGCACAGGCTTCTCATTGCGGTGGCTTCTCTTGTTGCGGAGCACAGGCTCTAGATGTGCAGGCTTCAGTAGTTGTGGCACATGGGCTTAGTTGCTCCGCAGCATGTGGGATCTTCCAGGACCAGGGCCCGAATCCATGTCCCCTGCATTGGCAGGTGGATTCTTTTTTTTTTTTTTTTTTTTTTTTTTTTATTATTTATTTATTTTTGGCTGTGTTGGGACTTCGTTTCTGTGCGACGGCTTTCTCTAGTTGCGGCAAACGGGGGCCACTCTTCATCGCAGTGCGCGGGCCTCTCATTATCTTGGTCTCTCTTGTTGCGGAGCACAGGCTCCAGACGCGCAGGCTCAGTAGTTGTGGCTCACGGGCCTAGTTGCTCCGCGGCATGTGGGATCTTCCCAGACCAGGGCTCGAACCTGTGTCCCCTGCATTGGCAGGCAGACTCTCAACCACTGCACCACCAGGGAAGCCCGGCAGGTGGATTCTTAACCACTGGGCCACCAGGGAAGCCTGCTCCCTTTATTCTTGAAGCAAGAATGAAAGATAAGAATAGTTACAGATAAACCGGGAATGCCTTGAACTTGTGAAATCAGAAACTCTGTCATTCCTACCATACCCTCCTTTTTAAAAAACTTCCCTGACAAACCTGTACACTTGTTTGAAATTCATGAGTAATTTATCTTATGGTGGGAAAAAAATGTGTGTTTTTTTTTAAAAATAAATTTATTTATTTAATTTATTTATTTTTGGCTGCACTGGGTCTTCGTTGCTGCACATGGGCTTTCTCTAGTTACGGCGAGCGGGGGCTGCTCTTCTTTGCGGTACGCGGGCTTCTCATTGCAGTGGCTTCTCTTGTTGTGGAGCACGGACTCTAGGCATGCGGGCTTCAGTAACTGTAGCACGCGGGCTCAGTAGTTGCGACTCACGGGCTCCAGAGCGCAGGCTCAGCAGCTGTGGCGCACGGGCCTAGCTGCTCTGCAGCATGTGGGATCTTCCCGGACCAGGGCTCGAACCCACGTCCCCTGCATTGGCAGGCTGGCTCTCAACCACTGCGCCACCAGGGAAGCCTGGAAAAAAAATGTTTAATCCATTTTTTAAAAAAACTGAGTGACTGAAGAATTTGTATCATCATGGTCAGACCTAGTCAAATTAACAAAAGAGATGGGATTTGTCGTGTGTTTCCTTTAGTTCTGTCTTCTCTTTTTGCAGCTCTATCTTCCTTAGATATATGGAGCTGATCAATTTATTGGTAATGCAGTGGTAAAGAATATATTAACATTTTCAGGGTTAGGTCTAAGCATGGGTTCCTGGAACCTCAGATAATGATTACTTACTTACCTTCCAAATTCTGAGGTTGAAATTATTGGTTTGAGTAGAAGGAAAATATAGCAGTTGAAATAAAGCAAAGAACACTTGTCCATAGTATACAAATACATGAATTTGGTCACAGATGGGGTGTATATGTCCAGGTGTTAAAGAATGTGGGTACAGGACAAGAAAACAAAACTTGACTCCTATGATGGTACAGTTGTATGAAGCATTTTAGCAGATCCAAATTTAACCCAAAGATGAATGAAGTAATAATGAAATATACAAAAATAGTTCTTCATTAAAGGCCAAGGGAAATGATAAATGAATGAACACTTGCTTGTAGGCCCAGGTACTTTGCTTGTATCTTCTTATTTATTGTTTAACTTATGAGGTAGATGTTATCTTCTTACTTAAAAATGAAGCAGAGTTTCCCAGAGGTTAAATAACTTGGCCCATGTCATAAAACTTGTAAGAGAACAACTAGGATTCTAATTCAGGTAGGCCTGACTCCTAAATCTATGTGCTTTCCATTATTTCACCCAGTCCTTGAATTTTTCTTATGATTTCTCTGAATATCATATTTCCTTAGAATAGTTAAACATGATTTGATTGATCAGTATTTGGTTTTCACTTGGTTTTTTAGGAATTCATTCAATTATTTATTCATTCAGCTAATACTTATTTTTGTATCTCCCATGTGTCAGGCACCGGTAGGCACTGAGAATACAAGATTAATGAGACATGGTTCCTGTTGTTGAGAAGCTTTCAGGAAGGGAACAGATATGTAAAAGAAATACTTGTGATTCTGTATGAGAACTGCATTAGAAGTATGTCCAAGTTTCAGGGGTAGAACAAAAGAGTAAGTAATCAATATGTTTGGGAGAAGAGGTTGTATTTGGCCAAGAGTTGTTTTTCTTTTTTTTAAAGGAGTTTTTTTATTTTTAACATCTTTATTGAAGTATAATTGCTTTACATTGTTGTGTTAGTTTCTGCTGTATAACAAAGTGAATCAGCTATACGTATACATATATCCCCATATCCCCTCAATCTTGTGTCTCCCTCCCATGCTCCCTATCCCACCCTTCTAGGTGGTCACAAAGCACCGAGCTGATCTCCCTGTGCTATGTGGCTGCTTCCCACTAGCTTACATTTGGTAGTGTATATATGTCAATATTACTCTCTCATTTCGTCCCAGCTTACCCTTCCCCCTCCCCGTGTCCTCAAGTCCATTCTCTATGTCTGCGTCTTTATTCCTGTCCTGCCCTTAGGTTCTTCAGAACCATTTTTTTTTTTTTAGATTCCATATATATGTGTTAGCTTACGGTATTTGTTTTTCCCTTTCTGACTTACTTCACTGTGTATGACAGACTCTAGGTCCATCCACCTCACTACAAATAACTCAATTTTGTTTCTTTTTATGGGTGAGTAATATTCCATTGTATATATGTGCCACATCTTCTTTATCCATTCATCTGTCGATGGACACTTAGGTTGCTTCCATGTCCTGGCTATTGCAAATAGTGCTGCAATGAACATTGTGGTACATGACTCTTTTTGAATTATGGTTTTCTCAGGGTATATGCCCAGTAGTGGGATTGCTGGGTCATATGGGAGTTCTATTTTTAGTTTTTTGAGGAACCTCCATACTGTTCTCCATAGTGGCTGTATCAATTTACATTCCCACCAACAGTGCAAGAGGGTTCCCTTTTCTCCACACCCTCTCCAGCATTTATTGTTTGTAGATATTTTGATGATGGCCATTCTGACTGGTGTGAGGTGATACCTCATTGTAGTTTTGATTTGCATTTCTCTAATGACTAGTGATGTTGAGCATCCTTTCATGTGTTTGTTGGCAATCTGTATATCTTCCTTGGAGAAATATCTATTTAGGTCTTCTGCCCATTTTTGGATTGGGTTGTTTGTTTTTTTGATATTGAGCTTCATGAGCTGCTTGTAAATTTTGGAGATTAATCCTTTGTCAGTTGCTTCATTTGCAAATATTTTCTCCCTTTCTGAGGGTTGTCTTTTCGTCTTGTTTATGGTTTCCTTTGCTGTGCAAAAGATTTTAAAGGAGCTTTAACTGGTGTCTTTTTAAAGGAAAAAAAATATTTATTTATTATTAGTTTATTTATTTTTGGCTGTGCTGGGTCTTCATTGCGGCACGTGAGAACTTTGTTGCAGCATGCGGGATCTTAGTTGTAACATGCGGACTTCTTAGTTGTGGCATGCGGGCTCTTAGTTGCGGCATGCATGTTGGATCTAATTCCTTGACCAGGGATTGAACCCAGACCCCCTGCATTGGGAGTTTGGAGTCTTACCCACTGGACCACCGGGAAGTCCCTAACTGGGGTCTTAAGAGACTGATGATGAGGAGGATGTTAGTGACAATAGCTAATAGTTTTTGAATACTTAGTGTGTTCTCAAAAGCTACCTATAAAGTCTTACCTCCTTTAAACCTCTCAACATCTCTAGGTATTATTCCTCTTCACATCTCGGTGATGAGGAAACAAAGACACAGAGTAGTTAAGTAAACTACTGGATGGTAGAAGCAGGATGCAAATCCAAGTTATCAGCTCCGAAGTCAGCCCCATTTTGTGGCTCTGTTTGATTAAAGTAGTGGTGAGTAAGGGTTTGCCTGGAAGAGTTGGAGGTCGAGTTGGGATAAAGGGAGGATTGGGGAATTTGGAAGGGTTTGCCTGGCCAGGTGAGCAGCACATGCAAGACAGAGAGATGTGAAACAGTGTGGCACAAATCGGGGGTTTGTAAGTAGCAGCGTACAGCTGAATGTGCCTTGTACACTGAGGATTGTTGAGGAGGGGAACCCTGAGGCTGTGCCCAGATCAGGAAGGACTTATTTGGACATAATAAGGCATTTGGACTTGGTGTCATTGAAGGATTTTAAGTAAGGGGATGAAATGACCCCGTCAGTTTTCATCACTAAGGTATACACAGGTAATTAGGAGAAAGTCAAAGTTTCAGCAGTATGCGTTAAAGCACTCAAAATACATTAGTAGCAGGAATTTTGATAAGCCGAACTTGAAAAACATTTTACTAGTATTCATTATGTATCTCAGTATTTAAAGACGTGATGACTTCAACTTTTAATTGCCTTGCTTTCTTTCTAGTCAAAGCACTTCTAGCAATGAAGTTAGACCAATCTCTGAAACTGAAATCTGGAAATATCATAATCATTTATCTGGGTTTTAGACAGACCAGCATAAACTTAGTCACTCTTTATGTTGCCTGAGATAGAGATTCATTCTGGATCTGAGCTTCAGATCACATTACTTTCTCCCAAAGGAGAGCCTCATGAAGAATTTGTAAATCACAGTTTTAGCTTTTGTGTCTTTTCAGGAGCCCATTCTAACGTTTCATAGACCATAAGCCAAACTCCAGGCTTCTGAGCCCACGAATAGGTGTTGACAACCCATTATGGGAGGGAGAGCCGTGGTTGAAAGGGCCACTGGGTTACTGGTTTTGATTGCTGCCTTTCTGGGCACTGCAGCTTCAGAGGGAATGCACCACCTACAGATTTAAAGCAATAAGCAGTCTTAGTCTCTCTTGATATTTTCTGCCTTAGATTGGATCAAGCATTGCCTGACACTGGCAGCTGTTTTCCCTGACTTGTTTTGCTGTTATATGATGACCTTTTCTTTGTTTATTGTTTTATTTGAACTTGCTGGGAGTTTATATAATTGATGGGCTTGTATGCCACAGTATGTCTGGGAATCTGCTGGTGATATACTACAGTGTCTGATTGGGTAGTTTTTTCTTTCTTTCCTCCCCTACTCTCACCCCTAATGTCAGAAAGTCAACATCCCAACTGGTGAACTGACATGGTAATAGAGACTCTTATCTTGTGAGCAAAGGGTTTGGGTCAATCAGAGTCACCCAGGGTCAGCCTATATTAAAAATTTCAACATTTTGACAGTCTCTTGAGCTCTGCTATAATACCTGAGTTTTAGGTTTCAATATATTTCTGAACAGAGATCCATCTTTGTTCGCATCGCCTCAGCTTGACTGGGGTGTTGAAATGTACAAATTATGAAATTGTTCATTACTTATCAAAAATAAGCAGTACGTGGTTGTCAATATAGGTTTGACAGCTAATCATTTAACATTTTTATCTGATTTTAAAAACTATAGGCATTAAAGACAGACAAAGAAAATGAAAAAAGCAAGTTACAAAACAATGTATAGGATCCCTTTTTTTAAAGCTAAATGTTATGTGATCTTAAATGAAAAAAACATGGAAGAAAAAGCATCAGAGAGTTAGCAGTGATACTGGATCACAAGGACTTTCTATGTCATCCCTCCCTGTATTACTGAGTATGCAATTTCTTGTATTTAGAAAAGTTTAAAAGCACAAGCAATATTTATGCTCCTTGTATAACTCAAAAGCCTCTAATGTGTAACAGAGTAGAATGATTAGTAAATGTAATTCAAATATATTGTATGTTTCAAATAAAGAAGTTAATTGTTCAGTTGACGTGGTTAAGCCTTTTTCTGAGTTGTCATTTTAAATTAAACTGTGCTTAGATTTTGCAGGAACAATTGAGTTTCTTACATTTTGGCACTAAGGAATCAGGCTTGGTAAGTTACTACTTTCATATTCTTAGAGCCTTGTTCAAGGCAAGCATCAAAAACACTTCCGCTAGTTTTGGAAATTGATATGCGAATAGATGTACTTGTAATGACTCTTGTTCACCTGTGATGTTAGCCTTGGTCTTTAACTTGTATATGTCTCAGTACCTTCTCTGCCATTCAGTCAGCCTGCCCAACATCTACTGGAAGCATACAGTGTACCAAACATTGTGATGGGTGTTCAGGATAAAAACAATATATGGTTTCTGTCCTCAGAGAGCTCATGGTTTCTTTGAAAAAGAATTCAGTGTAAATATTGAATTTCATTGCTTATATATGTCTTCCTTTAGAGAAGTAGATGGTTTCTAAAATTGGTTATGCTTTGCCATCCCTTTTGAGAGGTATTCTAAAGCAAACCATGGCTGCCAGGCAATGTTGAGATTGAATATTTTATCAAGGGCATGTAGTTAATCATTAAGCATCTAGTTTGGTACTGATTTAGTACCAATTCTCCATGAATGTTCATCGTTGAGATTTTCCCTGAGTTCCGTAGAAGGGATTTGGAAACCTGCAGGCAAGAGCTGAAGTGCTGGATTTGGTTCAAGGGCCTGACACGGAGGTACTTTTTAGAGTTTCTGCAGGATTGTATAAAGTTGGTTCTGTGTCCCCTCTTCATGGAATAATACAGTAAATAAGAAGCCTGGAAAGGAAGCAAACCAACTAATAAGTAGTGAAGTGGGCAAAAGAAATGTCAAACTCAGAGGGTGTCTGTCAAAGCTGATCTGTGTCTTAGTCTATTTGGGCTGCTAGAATAGAATACCACAGATTGGGTAGCTTATAAACAACAGAAGTTTATTTCTCACAGCCTGGAAGCTGGAAAGTCCAAGATAAAGGTACCAGCATGGTCGGATTCTGCTGAAAGCCTTTTTCCTGGTTCACAGCCAGGTTCTTGCTGTGTCCTCACATGGTGGAAGGGGTCAGGGATCTCTCTGGCGCCTATTTTATAAAGCACGAATCCTATTCATGAGGGCTCTATCTTCATGGCTTAAGTACCTCCAAAAGGCCCCACCTCCTAATACCATTATCATTGAGGTTAGGAATTTGGCTGGGGGGGGGAAACACAAACATTTAGACCATAGCCATTAGGCACTCACATGTCCAGATTGGTCCCAAGTCATCCTGAAGGGATGGATCTTTGTGATCAAGGAAAGCAGCAGGGGTTGGGAGTGCATGTAGTGGTGATACTCAAGGGTATTCCTTATTTCTGTTAGTAAGTCTGGGGTGTGTGTGTGTGTGTGTGTGTGTGTGTGTGTGTGTGTGTGATTTATTTATTTATTTATATTTATTTTTACATTTATTTTTATTTTTTTATTTATTTATTTTTATTTATTTATTCATTCATTCATTCATTTATTTATGGCTGTGTTGGATCTTCGTTTCTGTGCGAGGGCTCTCTCTAGTTGCGGCAAGCAGGGGCCACTCTTCATCGCGGTGCACGGGCCTCTCACTATCGCGGCCTCTCTTGTTGCGGAGCACAGGCTCCAGACGCGCAGGCTCAGCAATTGTGGCTCACGGGCCCAGCTGCTCTGCGGCATGAGGGATCCTCCCAGAGCAGGGCTCGAACCCGTATCCCCTGCATTGGCAGGCAGACTCTCAACCACTGTGCCACCAGGGAAACCCTGTGTGTGTGTCTTGATATGTAAGATATCATGACACAAAACTTAAAAAAAACTAATGAGAAAATTCTATGCCAGGAACTTTTCAAAGGTACAGAAAAATGCTTTCCCATTAATAATACCACTGTTTTGAGAGAAAGTATTCAGATTTTTGAAAGGACTTAATATTTCTCATAATATCTCCATTCATATATGGATTTGATCTATCATCTATCTATCTATCTAAATTTGATCTACATACATACATGAATTTCATCCAGTTGTTTTGGCTTTGAAATAGTCATCTGCTACACTCTCATGTGTTGAATGGTAAAAGGTAAGGCATGATTTTAACTTAGCATTTTAGTTCATAGGATACAATTAATAAGTGTTGAACAATTTAGAAGGGGAATGAGTCTTTCTGGGTCAGACATTTCTTCTGAGACATAACTATATTCTAGATTTTACCTACATTTTCTCAGGGTCAGAACTATGCCGTCGCTCATTGTGGTTTGTTTACAATGTATGGTTTACTTTTGGGAATTTATTGGGAGATGACATCTTTCACCTACTCTTTCTCTCTCATTCTTCCTTGCCTTCTCTGAGTCCAGGTTCCAGGAGAGCTTCTGCATTGGACTCATTTTTTTTTTTTTACATTAAATTCTCCATGTAAGAGTAGTTTATTCTTTCTTTCTTTCTTTATGGCTGTGTTGGGTCTTCATTTCTGTGCGAGGGCTTTCTCCAGTTGCGGCAAGCGGGGGCCATTCTTCATCACGGTGCGCGGGCCTCTCTTGTTGCGGAGCACAGGCTCCAGACGCGCAGGCTCAGTAGTTGTGGCTCACAGGCCAGGTCACTCTGCGGCATGTGGGATCTTCCCAGACCAGGGCTCGAACCCGTGTCCCCTGCATTGGCAGGCAGACTCTCAACCACTGTGCCACCAGGGAAGCCCCTGGACTCATATTTTATATTTCCTGAAATCATGTTGCAAAATACCATTAAAAAGAAAAAAGGCCTTCACCATTTCCGTCTTAATTTTCTGAACCTGATTTCTTCTTTCATAAGATGAAGACCTTGATACTTTCCTCTCCTGGTTTGGGGAAGTGGTCTGGCATGTGGTGGGCGCTCAGATCAGTTTGTGGACCTAAGTTTAGAATGCTTGGCAAAAGTCAGATGTTCAACAAATGTTACACCCCTTCCCCATCTTTCTGCCAGGGATACAAAGATGAGTGAGACATAGTTTCTGCTTTCAAGGACCTTGAAGCCTAGAGGAAAAGAAAAACAGGTAAATAAATAGAGCCAGTGAAACCTTTTAATCAAGGTGCTTTGGAAGTAAAGGAGACAATGACTAAGGACCTCTGTGTTCTCAGCCAGCCTGAATGATCCATGTCAGCCATGGTATTTGCACAGGGTATAATTGAATGTTCCCTCAAAAGACCTAAAGTTATTGGCAACCTATAAAAAATGTTGTAATGGTGAAAGCTATTAATGTGTACACTGAGTAGAAAATGACTTTAGCAGTGGGACTGCCATAACCAAGTACCACAAATGGGTGGCATAAACACTCATAGTTTATTGTCTCACAGTTCTGGAGGCTAGAAGCCTGAGATCAAAGTGTCAGCAGGGGTGGTTCCTTCTCAGGGCTAGGAGGAAGCATTCCATGCCTCTCTCCTAGCTTCTGGTGGTTTGCTGACAATGAGGCATTCCTTGGCTTCTGCTGCATCACTCGGATCTCTGCCTTCATCTTCACGTGGCATTCTCTTTGGAGGCCTGTCTCTTCACATGGTGTTCTTTTAGTAGGGATACCAGACATATTGGATTAGGGACCCACCCTATTCTAGAATGACCTTGTATTAACTTAACTAATTACATCTGCCACAACTCTAGCTCAAATAAGGTGACCTTGTGAGGTACTGTGGGTGAGGACTTTAACATGCAAACTTTGGTGGGACACAATTCAAACTGTAACAGGGCCCTTTCAGACATAAAAAAAGTGTTTCTGTATTTTTCAGTGTACAAACAGGAGCAACTGATTAGCATTTCTCCCAACTGCTGCAGCCATTGGAAAGGTACACATATTATCCTGACAAGAAAAATGGAAGAACATGTATTGGGAGGGAAGGGAAGGAGCGAGGCTTCATTGGATGCTTTCTATAGCCTAGACAGTATTAGGTTCTTTGTCCAAGTCACTTCCTTTAAAGTAATTTTATTCTCATTAAAACATGTTTATTAGGTCATCTCCATTTTGCAGACGTAGAAACTGAGGCTCAGAAACATGGAATCACCACCCACAGTTTGGAGCCAGAAAAGGGTAGAGCTGGGATTTGACAGCTAATAGGTTGGGTGCCAGAAATCATGCTCTTTCCCTTCTAGTCTGATATCCTCCCAAGAAAACTGTGATGATGAATGTAAGATTGTGGAAGCCAAAGATCCTAGAACACCTTTCCTATAAAAACTGTCTATCCCCAGGTGGAATAACCTTATCACTTACTTTCTTAGTCATTTTTAAAAACTTTATAAATCAAAGCAGATATCCCAATGTTCTCTCACTCTTGCAAAGGTCATTTTATAGGCTAATATTAGAAACTCATTAATCTACATTTCCATTAAAAAAATTTATAACTGTCTACATTTTCTTACCCCACTCATCAGCTTGTAGACCACTATGGGAAAGAGCTGTGTCCACAATGGAATCATCAGGAGAGAGTCTCATGGTGGTTCACACGGAAACTTGGAGCGCTGCAAATTTGACTTTCTTCTGTCTGGCATTCAACATACTCAGTTTCTCCCCCATTCCCCTTTCTTCTTCTCTATTCTTGTCCCACCACATCCGTGTCATGAAAATGGCTACTGAAATAAAGTAGTTTAATTTGTGAAATCACAGTATGGTTCTCTCTGCTCATCCCAGTTTGCCCAGATTAGCCCAGGCAGATGGCTGTGGAGTTTCATGGCTGATGAGAAAAGGGGCCCTTTCCAGAGCTGAAGAACAAGTGTGGGAGAAATGTTATGGATGCCAAAAAGCTGTGTGCTTGAGTTTTTGGGCAAGCAAAAGCAGGGTTGTGCATCAGGACGACTCTGCCTTCTGAACAGAGGGCTTTCTGAGAGCTAGAAGCAGCTGGTTCTGGAGAAAAGATGGCTTGCAAAGACTCAGAGGCATTATGAGTCTTAAATTATTTAAGTTCCTCCTGTGGCAGCAGACTGTAATTGCTTCCTATTTCTGTAAATATTAGCAGCTGTGAGCCTTTAGTAAGGAGCTAAAACAGTGCTCAGTGTATCATACTTAAACTCTGGAATATTGTTATTAAATACCTGACCTTGGGCTGTCAAAGCACACTCATTACCCATACTAGCCCTTATGCTGGGAGCTGTCGACACTCTGAACTGGTACATTATTTTCAGCCTAGTCTGTAATAGCCTCGATAGATGGAGAATTGGCAAAGGGAATTGCAAGTCACCAAGTAGCAATGTCATGATCCATTTCTTTGGGGGAGGTCACCTCTGTGCCTGCTGCCTTTTAGTTGTTTCCACACCTGTGACTCCACCTACAGCTGTCATGGCGAATCCTTTATCAAACTGGCAAAAACTTGAAATAGGACTAATTGGCATACCAGCTCTTACCTCTTTAGTCTCACTTGATCTCTCTGCCTTATGTTCAGTGATTTAGTCCTACTGAATTTTTTTTTTTTTAGCCTTCAGCCTCATTGTATTCTCGTTTGTCTTTTGCATTTGGCCTATCCTGAGTCTTCTGTCTGGAACTCTGCTTTTTCCATAGCATCTCTATGCTAACTTCTACTTATTCTGTTGATGACACCTGCTCTTTGGAAGTCTTCCCCGACAGTCTGTATGTGGGCTAGTTAGGTCTTCTTTATTATCTCATGTGTGTGTAGGCACAGTCCCTTAAGAACACACGTCATGTTGGGATTGTAATAACCTATTTAGTGGTCTCTTTGAGGTTAAGAAAAGTGTCAGTCCTATTTGTAGTTTTAGTTGCAGGGTCCATGTGGAACCTGGAGAATAGAAGGGGATTGACAAGTGTTTGTTGAGTTGAATTCATACTTCTACATCTAGCGTTGTTGGGATATAATACCTGTGGGCTTAGTCTTCAGTAGAGCTGCCAAGGCAATCTGTGTATGTGGCAGAATCTCATCGATGTCTTCAGATAGCCACTTCCCTTCTTCCTTGTTAACACATTTCTTTGGGATGGTATGAGCCCAGGTCCGATAAGGAAATCATCAATGGCCTAACCCAGTTATCACAATTCATTCCTTTATGCCAGTGATTGGTCAAAGGGTGGGCACGTGATCCACTTCTGGCTAATGAGGCATAAGGGGAAGTATGTTGAAGGTTTGGGGAATGATTTTGCTTTTTATTAATAGAGTGGTGTGAGAAGGAAGCCATTTGTATCCTTCTCCCTTCTTTTCTACTTGGATGCTTTCATAGAAGATAAGAAGAAATGCTACAACTATTTGTCAACCATGAGGAAATAGGCCTCCAAATGAAAGCAACACATGAGCATGGGCAAGTGGAGGGTTCTTAGGTCCTTGGTGATGTTGTTGAGTCATCAAAATCAACCCTGGGATAATTTACCTCTGAATTTTTGTAAAGTAAACGATAAAACATTCTTCTGATTTAAACAGCGTTTTGCTAGATGTTGTGTTACCTCTGGCTAAAATTGTTCTAACTGTAATAGACACTAGGAAAAGGAAGGTGTGTGCATAGATTTTTTGTGCTCATTTCAAAAACTATAGTGCCTATGCCACATAATGAGAGCAGACAACATAGAAAATATATTGGGCTTGGGGTTAAGACATCTTAGTTCACCTGAATCTTTCTTGTATAATTTTGAACAAGTCACTTATCTCCCTTATTTTCTAGTCAGGCAATCATTTATTCAACAACAACAAAAATAAATATTTGTTTGACAACTGTGTGTTATATACTATCTTAAGTATTTTTTTAGGAAAACTGAGTTGAACTAGATGACTTTTTTATTTGTAAAAATCTGATTCACCTTTTATTTTTATGTCTTTGAAAAGAGTTTGAGGAACTACGAGTCTATAAAAATCCTGTACAACTTCCTTCCAAAATCTGCCTTGATTCCAATCATGTTTACCTTTGGCATTTCTTCTCATCCAAATTTCTTGCAGATCCTTATCTGATAGAATTTTTTTTTTTTTAAACACAACAAAACCCACAAAGCATCTGTCTCTGGCAAGCATGCTCATGAGTCACATCTCCTCCTCTGCAAAGTGAAATCTCATGAAACCAGCTGATTAAAAGGAGTACGTAAAGAGGAGGCAGTCTGTTAAATTTATTTTCAGTCCAGCCTCCTAATTTCCATTCCACGTGCACTTATTTATTCAGGCACCAGGTCTTGGCAGATACAATCTATTTAGGTAACCTTGCCCTGACTCACCTCTCAAATTTCCTGACTGGAGAAAAAAGCTATTGAGCTGTCATCAGGGATAATATAGCCACTGCTGACCAGGCTCAGTGGATGATTTCAAGCTGGTTCATCATGGTCCCACCTTGATTAGGATAGGGCTCTTGATTCAAACTACCGTGATCCTGCAAGTTGTCTATCTGTAGTAACCCCCAGTCTGGGTAGTGGTGGAGGGGGGGCAGTCCATTGTGCCAGGATGTTAGATGGGGGAATCATCCATGCTTGATGGGAAGCAGTGGGCAATGTTGAGAGTAGGGAGAAGCATAACTCCAAATGGAACAGAGGATGGTGAAGAACCAATTGGTGGTTGTATGTTTTAGTATATTGGTTTGGCTGCTGAGTGTAAGCAGTCAGGTTTATATGGTAGGTCCGTGGCGTGGGGACTCAGCACCTTCTGTGTTGCTGCTCTTCCATGCTTAGCCTGTGCTTTCTTACTCTCGGTTCATGATAGGTGCTTTAGTTCCTACCACTACGTCTGAATTCCAGCAAGTAAGAAGAAAGAAAGAACAACAGAATTGCACGTGCCTTATTTCTTAAGGGTGTGACCAGAAAGTTGCATAAGTAACTTCTGCTTGCATCTCCTATTGGCTAGTACCTGGTCACATGCCACATCCAGCTTTAAGGAAGGCTGAGAAATGTAGTCTTTAACCTGGTAGCCATACACATGATAAAACTTCTATTATTACAGAAAAATAAATATGGGATAGAGACTAGAAATCTCAGGGTCCTTGAGGGATGGCAACATGAGTAGCATCTTTGTGGGCCTCAGCATCTATGCAGCTCTGAATTTTTTATGGAATGGTTCTGGCTGTAGCCAAGGCTCTAGTTTCCCTCTTATACTTTCTTTTTTATGTTCTTGTCTCTTCTCCCAACTTGCTTCTACCTTCTGGGAGTGGAAAAGCCTGTTTTATCACAGGATTTTCCTATACTGGGCTTAGGTCAATGGCATTTTTTATGAGTTAAATAGTATTTGCACAATTGCTCTGTTTTTACAGACTGGAGAAGAAGATTGACACCTAAACATATACCTTCAAAATATACTTCTTGGGCTTCCCTGCTGGTGCAGTGGTCAAGAATCCACCTGCCAGCTGCATAGCACAGGGAGATCAGCTCGGTGCTACCTAGAGGGGTGGGATAGGGAGGGTGGGAGGGAGACGCAAGAGGGAGAAGATATGGGGATATATGTATATGTATAGCTGATTCACTTTGTTATAAAGCAGAAACTAACACACCATTGTAAAGCAATTATACTCCAATAAAGATGTTAAAAAAAAAAAAAAGAATCCACCGGCCAATGCAGGGGACACAGGTTCAATCCCTGGTCTGGGAAGATCCCACATGCTGCGGAGCAAGTAAGCCCGTGCGTCACAACTACTGAGCCTGTGCTCTAGAGCCCGCAAGCCACAACTACTGAGCCCACGCGCCTAGAGGCCGTGCTCCGCAACAAGAGAAGCCACTGTGATGAGAAGCCCGTGCACCACAACGAAGAGTAGCCCCTGCTCACCGCAACTGGAGAAAGCCTGCGCGCAGCAATGAAGACCCAACGCAGCCATAAATAAACAAATAAATAAATAAGAAAGGAAGAAAAGAAGGAAGGAAGGAAGGAAGGAAGAAAGAAAGAAAGAAAGAAAGAAAGAAAAGAAAAGAAAAGAGAGAGAGAGAGAGAGAGAGAGAGAGAAAGAAAGAAAGAAAGAAAGAAAGAAAGAAAGAAAGAAAGAAAAACCAAAACCAGAATATAATTCTTCCTCATCTTTTCCCCAGATGCACAGCAGAACCCTTTGCTTCTAAAGGAGAGAGCAGATCCTCAATCCCAGCTGGGAGTGCATGAAACAGACATTTAGAGGCAGCTTTTTTGCCTCATGAGAATGTGTTCTCTAGAGATGCTTGTACCTTGTTAAGGAAATCCAACCAAACTGATTCTGGTCTCTGTTTAAGATTTATAAAAGACAACAGCAGGTAACTTGCTCATCTCATATTCTCCAGGCACTTCTACTCTTCGTGAAGTCTAAGGAGAAATGACATGTTTCCTGACAACATGATCTAGGGATATTCCTCTAAAGAACAATTCTTGACTTGTACTTTATTTTGTCCTTTTAAAAGATACACTACTGGGGAGTTTAAAAGTTGTCATATTTCATGCTTGAGGGATTTAGGTTCTTTCTGTCCATTATCTTGGCCATGCATTGGTGACATGTGCTCATTCCCCAGTGAAACTCCAACATGTCCTTATAAAATTCTATGAGAAGAGAGATCTATGCTTTGGTTTCTGCAATGAGTGAAGGGAAATTCTGAGTAGTCCTCCTATAGTGTTGTATATATAACTAATAGTTTAAAAAGTGAACAGTTTATTTTGGTGGCTTGTGGTTATTTAGGGGAAGTAAGCCATTGATGGGATTTCATTTTCTTATCACATGGTGAAATCACAAGACTTTTTCTTGTAGAAGCATGAGGAGAACCAGGAATAAGTTGGTGTTAGGTGGGAAATGAACAGTGGGAGAACACCTGGGTCCCATCCCCTAACAGTGTTGTCTGGTTTTTAGTTCTGGGCAGGTGAGGAAATGCCATCTTGGTACCCAACATCAGAATCCTGTCTTCTAAAGATGCACCAGGCTCCTGATCTCTACCATCCTCTCCCACATGGACAAAACTTGTGTCCTATGTCTCACATCTTCAGAGGTCAGTTCTCTGCTAGGTGAAGGGCTGATTGATCTAAGATGCTCTAATTGTGGGAACATCAGGCACTTAGGTAGCTAGGCCAAAGAGATATTTTAGGGCAGATTTTTTTGCATTCCTTATAAGTCCATGCCTGTCTGATTTCAGAACCATGGATAAAATAACTCAAAAGTTAAATATTTCCATGTGAATGAAAAATTGAAAGAAACTTGAAGGGCATGTTCATGAGTGTGTGAAAGTTCTTTACCTCTCCTTTTTGTCTGGTGTTATAAGAATATGTCTATCTATGAATCAGCATATCTACCTATCATCTACCTATCTATCTATCTACCTATCTATCTATCTATCTATCTATCTATCTATCTATCTGGAGGATTCTCTATGTAAGTGTGCTGCCTAAAAACTTGCTTTTTACTATCTAAATAAAGGGTGTAGAAAGGGTGAGGGGGTAGAGGAAGACATCTGACTACTAAAATGAGGTTGGTGTCCAAATAGGTTTATTGATTCATTTTGTCCTTGTGAGACTAGTGATCTTTCGTAGAGTCAGAGCATTTTTGCAATAGAAATCTGAAGACCATCTTGTCCAACTGCTTATTTTACACATGATGGAACTTTTGAGGTCCAGAGATAAGTGACTTGCCTAAGGCCACACAAATAAATTGCTCTGTTGCTTTACTTTTTGGAAAGTGAACTTTTTATTGAAAAATAACACACGTTCAGAAGTACAGAAATTTTCCCAAAGGGACTAGATTTGTGTAACCAGCTTGTAGACTGAGCATGAATATTACCAAGCACTTCAAAAATCTCCTTTGTGTCCCCTCCCCAGTCACTATCTTTTCTCCCACTCCCAAAGGTAAATACTATTCTATTTAAAACATAGCTTAATGTTGCCTGTTTTTGAATTTTATGTAAATTCAATCACACAGAAGCTGTTCTTTTTTTGGTCTGGCTCTTTCATTCAACATGATGTTTATGAAATTAATCCATTTTTCATGTTGCAATAGTCTGTCCATTTGCATTGCAATACTTTATTCCAGTGTGTGAATATAACACAATTTATTTACTTTCCCGTTGCTTTGTTTTTAATGACTAGAGATTCCTAGTGTTGGTTTTCATGTCCATCTTAATTATTTTGCTTCTGGACAGGAGTATTTTCTCAAAAATCAACCTACAAGGCAGTTGTCTGAGGTTGAATCTTTAAATACAGCAACCAGAAAGCAAAAATTTATACTACTACTGATTATTTGCTATAGTAATTCCTGTTTTTCTTTTGCCTGATTTTCTATGACTATTGAGACACTAGTTGAAAAAGAGTCAGATGACTTTCCTGCCCTTCATCTATATTCTGCATTATGGCCTTTTGCTATTAAGAATTGATTTACAATTTGGGTTTTGAATGATTCATGTTAAAATGGTTTGTCTAGAGGAGGGACTTTCCTTGTTCATTTTCCCCAGATCCTCTGGGAGAATCCAGATGGTTCTTGCATTTTAAGTGAATGAACAGTTGCCATCTTGCATAATCTAATTGTCTAAAACTGCCCACATGCTTACTTACCATCTTAAGGCATGCTGTCTGCCAAAGGTGTCAGGTTAACTTTCATATGGCTTTAAGAAAGAAGTTATTTTAGCCTGAAAGTACAGCATCAAAAAGCATCACTCCTGAGTGGCTGAAACTGACAGATCTTCAATTCCTTTATTAAAAATGCAATTCACCAGGCTGAGGAAGAAAACCTAATTATTTAACCGCCAGCAGTTTTCCCCCTGGTAAAAATAAACCTTAAGTGTTTACAATCAAGTTAGCTATATTTTAACCAATTTACTTATTTAACCAAGTATTAAAAAAATCCATACCATATCTTGTAAGTTCTTCTAAACTCTTTTTGTTTCCATTGATTTTCATTAAAGAGGTAATTGGCAGTTGATCAGTAGGTATGATTCTGACGAGCTGGTCTGGCTGAGTCTTGTGTGTGACAGAGCTCCGGGAAGAGGGAACACAGAGATTTGCTGACACTCCAATCTATCTGCAATGAATGCAAGCTGGCTAATAAATATTTAATGGGCAGTTGTTTTCAGTTTAATAGAATTAGATAATTCTATTAGAATCCTGTTTGGAGACCTATAGGTATCATATATCACAGTTGAAGACATGGTTAATAATTTAAGCTAAGTGACTAGTAATTAGAGAGACAGCCAGATTAAGCAGGAACTTTTGGTTTTAAGCCATTTGGGAATGTGTGTGTGTGTGTGTGTGTGTGTGTGTGTGTGTGTGTGTGTGTGTGTGAGAGAAAGAGAAAGAGAGATTGGAATTGGTAGGATTTTAGACTGTAAACCATTATAAGGATTAGCTAATGCAGCAAGTCTGGGCCAACCCTTAAATGTGATGACAAAGCATGAGGCCCCTGGGGTTTATTTAATATCTCATCCTCTCAGTTAATGAGATGGAAAATAGTTCACTGTTTATCTACAGTAGATTGAGCAGCTGTTGCCAATTCCGTTTTATGGAATGTAATCTTGGTGAGATTGTCTTCTGTCCGTTACCTTTTCATGGCCTTGATGTCTCCTGTACTCTTCTTGATTGGGGGTGGGGTGCATATACCCTCTAGGCCATGGACTAGATGGAAAAACTTCCATGTTAGGAGTTAGTGGCCTTTTTACATTCTGAACATTCAGTCACCTCTTACAGGGCAAAGCTGGTTTGTTGACACAGAAAGGTTTGCAGACACCACAGGGCTTCTCAGATGTGAAGACTTGACTCTAAGGACTTCTTCCCCAATAACTGTTTTTGAAATTGTCAAGTTTGTTATTTTATTTGATTTATTTCATTTACTTCTTTGATTTTTCCCTATTCCATTAATGCATAATATATGAATTGGAGCATTGGGTCTAAAAAGCCTAATATGATTTTTTTTTTTTTGGTAAACAATTTCAATTTTCCAGAACCATCAGGTAATTAGTATTCTCCTAAATTGTGATATCAGAAGAAAGTGGCTAATTTAGGAACATAAGGTGGTAGAGATTTAGTTAAAGGCAAAAAGCCACTTTAGGCCTGTGGATTTGTTAGGATTTGCCTTTGTCTATAGCAGGAGCTGGACTTGTAATAGGCATAAATATATAAAGGCTTCTTTTTTTCTCATGCAAAAATGTCTGGAGGTATGTGACATTTGGTAGTAGATCAGTGGGTCCAAGACGTGAGGCCCAAAGTCTCTGTGGTTCTCTTGACTTTTTTCCTTATGTCCCAACGTGGCTGCTGCCACTCTAACTATTATGCTTGCATTCCAGGCAGGAACTGGCAAACAGCGATAGTGTTTCCCAGCAATTCCCAGGAGACATCTGCATAGCTGTCATTGGTTGTAAATGTGTCACATGGCTATCCTTAGTTGTGGGGGGTCTCTGGAAAGTTGGGTTTACATCTATCTAGGTGGGTTTGCAAGAGAGGAAGAAAAGGGAAAGGGAAAAGTATTGCATGAGCCAACCTACAGTATTTGCCATATTCTCTTGGGAAATTTCCTTATTTTGTGGTAAATACTGACTTAAATCTCTTCTACAAAGTATAAGCCCTTTGAGATTTCTTTAGGCCCAATGTTCTAAATGCTAATGACAAAGGCTTGCACATGGCATATTGGAAGTTCTTGATGAACTATGCTATATTCTTGGGAGAAGGAAGTAGAAAAGAGAAGAATTAGGGAGAGAAGAGGAAGGCAGAGACCAAAGATGGTGTGAATATATATGTATGACTAAAATATATATCATACTGCACCATTAGAATTTGCACCATTATCCTCAGTTATTCTCATTCATTAAAGTTTTAAGTAGGGAAATTCTCTGGTGGTCCAGTGGTTAGGACTCCATGCTTTCACTGCCAAGGGCCTGCGTTCAGTCCCTGGTTGGGGAGCTAAGATCCCGCAAGCTATGCGGCATGTGGCCAAAAATAAATAAAAATTTAAAAAGAAAAAAAAGTTAAGTTCAACTTTATTTATATTTACTAAGAGGCTGCTATTACTGAGGTGTAATCAAGTAATATTTCCACTTGTTTTTCTTAGCCTTTTTTTCTTAACATTTTAAAAATACATTCTTTCCTCTTAAAGTAATACGCTGTCATTGCAAACATTTTACAAAATACAGATGAAAAAAAAGAAGACGCATTCAAAACCTCACTAACTAGAAATAACTTATGTTGATAATTTTGTTATATGGTAAGATCTTATTTTGTGCAAATTTAAGCAAATGGTGAAGTGATATGATGCAAATATTAATATTTCATTTAATGGAAAGATTTGAAATAGCATGAATTTATCAAATTAAAAATTATGCCCTATAAGGGTATAATTTCAAGGCTGTGTAGTCGTGGGAATTATAAGGGTGTTGAGGGGTGTGTATTGGAATCACTAGGTTGGCGATCTAAAAACCCCAGCAGGTTTTGTCAGAATGAGTCTTCTTCAGTAGTTTCTCCTCTGCACTGAAGTGATCACCCTAGATATATCTATTTTGAGCTGTGTTGTGAGTTGTGTTTATGTAGATAAACATAAGATTGTGCTCTACATTCTTTTTTATAAGTATCTCATTTTAATTGTTTGCTTGGTTTGTTATCCTATCTTGTGCTCAGCAGATCTGTAGGGGCCAGTGAGGGAAATTTTCAGAAATGCTTGTTGTCATGAATAATCAAGCCAGGAACAACATAGGGTCTGCTATATGATTCATTCTCAGGGTTTTTTTTTTTTTTTTTTTTTTTTTTGAGTAATATAAACAAGGTTCAGAGTCAACTAATGTTTATTGAGCTCCAGTTATGTTCCAGGCATCATGCTAGGCACAATTACAAGCATTAATTCAGTTAGCACTCAGAATAATCCTGCGTGAAAATGGTCCTCTTATCTACTTGGCTCAACTTTTTTTTTCTTGTCTCCCATATCTAATTAGCAAATCATATTGGTTCTGCTGTCAAAATCTGTCTGAGTCTGATCATTTACTATCTCTACCTCTAGTACCATGGTCTAAATCACTGTCGTCCTTTGCACACACTGCTTCAAGAGCCTCCGAGCTGCTCTCTCTGCTTCCACTCTGCATTTCCCCTCCCCTCAGTCCATAATCATTTTCCTACAGAGAAGACAGAGCGGGAAAGTGTGATCTGATTAAAATACGAACATATTGTATAGCTCCTAGGATCAGATGTATGTGGAAAGTGGAGGAGAAGGAAGATTTGGGAGAATGTTGTACACATAAATAACCAGAAATCTAAAATTATAAGAAGAGGACTCGGTCCTCATTGATGTCTATCAAAATGGAAATAGGGAGGAATATATTTGGTTATGCAGTGTAGGCAATTTAAATAAACCGTCTATTTTTTTCTATTGTTGTGAATCATGCAAAATATAATGTGTTAGAGTTCCTGTCTTCGTAGAGCCAGGACAGGTATCGGTACTGCAAACAGTGAGCACGCCCTGTGTGTAACATTGCATGTTTTCTGCATCCCAACTTCGGTAATGAATTTTGATCCACTGTGCCAGAAGAAAGACTGAACTATCTTTTTACTCTCTTAGAGAAAATTACAGTACAAAGTTATTGTCATGTGGAGAGGTGATCAAAGAGTAAGCAGATAAAAGGAACAGGACAAAGTTATTACAAGAGTTTTATCAGCCAGTTAATTAACAAAAACATTAGGATATTTTTCTGGATTTTGTGGTATTTGTAACATTTGTCAACATTTAAAAATTCGCAGTTTGCTGTGGTTTCTTTTCTCATTCTTAATAAATACTCACTTTCAAACCTAATTTTGTATTTGAAGTTACAGAGATTTCCCCCTTGCTCCCTGCCAGCACTGTTTAAACTTTGAGCCCTACAAAATCTGGATCCCTCTCTGCTTTTGCTTTATTTTCATAAGCTCACTCACTTACATAATCTCCAGAAGGTCCTTCTCCCTAGTTTGAAGGGTATTTCTGCTTTATACAACCCAGAGAGCTTTGACTAACACAAATACCTTTAAAGAAATTAGTGGCAGAGTAACAGGCAGAGGGAAGAAGAGGACAGGTGTAGTGGGTGGGCAGAGAAAGGTCCTAATTGCGGTGCAGCTCTCAGGGAGGGCATGGCCATATTGGGGGGGGGGGCGGAGGGGCATCCTTAGGGTGTTCCTAAAGATCCCAGAGGAGCCTAGTAATCACAGGACAAAGAAAACCCCGCAGCCCGCAGCCCCGCAAAGAAAAAAAGCGCAGAGGGAGACGGAAAGGGGCTGGAGAATTTAGCCAGCAGCCAGTCCGCTCCTTTGCAAGTTGTACACAGCCCCCTCCATACAATGTGTTGACTTTGTACGGGGAGGCTGAGGTGCTGCCATCCATTCAGATGACGCCGGTGTGCAATGAAAGCAGAACAGCAGGAGCTGTGCAGTGGAGAGGGCTCTTTTGATTTGCAGCTTCTTTTGTTGGCTTTCCTTTTCAGTTTCCTTGGTTCTGTGGTTTGGACCTCCACAGACCTAGAAAAGTTCAGAAACTTGAAAGGGAAGAAGCCCTTCTTCCCCAGGGCTGGTTCCTCCACTTTCATCCTGTGTCAGGTGTTCACGCCTCACAAAGGTGGCGCTAAATGGAACTCTCTGCAGACTCTGGGTAGCTGGGAGTCCTTCTGAGATGTTATGTTCTGGCAATAATGGAGTCTCGTTACTACAGGCTGTTAACACGCACCCTTCCGTTGTTGGAGAAAGACATCCAGGTAGCCGCAAAGCACATGGCTTCCAGGAGGCTCTCAGGCTGGAGGATGTCTCCGAGAGTTTGGTTTTGTGAAAGGAACACAGAGGGCTTCCCTGGTGGCGCAGTGGTTGAGAATCTGCCTGCCAATGCAGGGGACACGGGTTCGAGCCCTGGTCTGGGAAGATCCCACATGCCGCGTAGCAACTAGGCCCGTGAGCCACAACTACTGAGCCTGCGCGTCTGGAGCCTGTGCTCCGCAACAAGAGAGGCCGCGATAGTGAGAGGCCCGCGCACCGCGATGAAGAGTGGCCCCCGCTTGCCACAACTAGAGAAAGCCCTCGCACAGAAACGAAGACCCAACACAGCCATAAATAAATAAATAAATAAATAAATAAATAAATAAATATTAAAAAAAAAAAAAAAAAGGAACACAGAAACCTCGGGGCCTTACTTCTAAGAGCCCTTTTTCTCTTTTTCCCTGAGTAAGCCGTTTAATTTTCTCTCTGTTTCACAACATAAGGAGTTTGAAGTAGATGGCTGTAGGAAACAACCAACAAGTACAAGCAATTTCAAGGAATGTGCTTTGAGACGAGGTTGTGTTATCTTCTTTGAAGGATTGGGATTCTAAATATCTGTATCTATGTCTATATCTATATATAATAGGCTAGATATATTGCTTTCTGGCATTTTCTAGGTCTCATTGTATCTTGACTCCTAGAGAGGACAAATACATGGAATATATTCTAATATGCCACCATTCCCTGTCTGTGTAAACATTGATATTCGATCATGGCATTCTTTCCTGCTAAGCTCTGATGAGGCTTCCAAACCATTTTCAAAGAGGGTTCTAGAGAGTCCCTCTCAATTGACTGAAATTTGTGCCTCACTGAAAAAGATTGTTGAGGGGAGAAAAGTTCTCTTTACATGATTCAAAGATTCTTTTACCAAAGGACTTCCTAAAGGCCAGACACTTATTTGCTTACTGCCAAGATAAAAAAGGAGAATATGAAGTTTCAGAGAAAGTTTAAAGTAAACAAGGGATAGTGGGGCTGGTGAAATGTGGGTGAGAGAGAGAAAGGGATGTGTTTAATTTATATTAGGTATTTTTGTCTGCTAGGCTGATGATAAAAAAGAAAAGCTACCTTAGCAAATCAATTATAGTTAGAATGACAGGCTACAATAGTAAGAGTTGAAACAAGCTTCATTAGGCATTTGTGAGTGCGGCTTTTTTTCATCTCAGAGGTCTGCCTGGGTCACTGGAATAACTGTGAATTTGGGTCAAGGACCCGAGTAAGGAGGGGAAGGCTCATTTATCATCAGAGAAGGGTGACACAACTGTCCTCACTCTATTTGACTCCAGCTGTGAAGTGAACAGCTTATTTTGTTTTAGTGATTTGAGAGAATCATCAATAAAATCACCAATACTGTTTGCAGCGCAGCAATCTATCTGTGTGTCAGTGTGTGTGTGTGTTTGTGTGTGTGTGTGTGTTTGTGTGTGTGTGTGTGTGCTTGTATGCATGCACATATTCTTGATGCAAGCAGAAAGGGAAAAAGCAGGGAAAAACTTTACCTTTACACCTGTATTTACATATGATTTCCTCCTTTCTGCTCACTGATGTTAGGGACTCATCTCTGAGTCTCCAGCTGGTCCATCTTTGTCCCTGATGGTTAGCATATTGAGCCGGTTTTGCAGCTTTATTCCTCAAATGTGCTTCCATTGCCTACTGTGCAACTCATATAACCAAGCACAGAGGATTCTTTGGAGGAAGGAGTGATTAACTGGAAGAAATGGGCTGAGTAGACTGTCATCAATCACTTTCCTTTATCTTCAAGAGCTCATCTCTTGAAACTTAATCATTTTGAAGACTCTAAGGTCCTTGTAATAATTTCCCGGGTACTTACTAAGCTAACATACACTCAGCACGTATGATGTGTGAGGCACTGTGCTAAGCATCTTCTTTCCGTGATTTCATTTAATCCTTACAACCACACTGTGGGGTAGTAAGTTATCCTACCATCCATACAGTTATTCAGGGACCTGGGCTGATGGAGAATTTTTCCTCTTCAACAAATAGTTTTTAAGGTCACCCTGGGGGATCACCTCCATTCTAGCTAGCTGAAAGATAAAAAGAATACGATGGAGTGCTGTGTGGGTGGTCTTTATATGTCATGTCTGGAAGTTAAGGCCCTCAATTCTGTTCATATTCTGTTGGCTCGAACTTAGTCACGTGACTGCCTCTAATGGTAAAGGGAACTGGGAAATGTAGTCCCTGGCTAAGCAGCTACTTCTCTGAGACATCTCAGCTCTATGGGGGAAGGGTAACGCAGTTAGCCATCTTTGTGCTAGTCCGTCCCTCTGGCTACCGAGTATGTAAGAAGAGCATCTTTCTTCTCAGACTGTTGCCTTGGAGAGACAATCCTGAGTCCCATTCATTTACTGCATCCATTCATTTACTGCATATAGGCTTTCTGGGTAATGATGAAGTGTGGGTGAATGTTGATTCCTCGTGACCTGCAACACATGAACTGAAAGCTGAGTTATCTTCTCTCCCCTACCATACATCCATAAATAAGGACAGTATAAACACAAACACATAAACCCCAACCTGGAAAATGAAAGCATGGGAAGCTCACAGCCATGATTGAGCTGCAGCAATGATGAAATTATCCCTGGCCTAGTAGATGATGGACTTTTTTTTAATCATTTTTGTTATTTATTTATTTATTTATGGCTGTGTTGGGTCTTCGTTTCTGTTCAAGGGCTTTCTCCAGTTGCGGCAGGCGGGGGCCACTCTTCATCGCGGTGCGCAGGCCTCTCACTATCGCGGCCTCTCTTGTTGCGGAGCACAGGCTGCAGACGCGCAGGCTCAGTAGTTGTGGCTCACGGGCCCAGCTGCTCCGCGGCATGTGGGATCTTCCCAGACCAGGGCTCGAACCCGTGTCCCCTGCATTGGCAGGCAGACTCTCAACCACTGTGCCACCAGGGAAGCCCGATGGACTTTTAAGAAAAGGTTTTATAAGCATTTGAATAGAATGCATCTTCTCTGTTTGGTACATACACACACACACACATATATATATAATATATGTTACATTTAAATTTGTATGTGTCTATAATATTATATCTCTATGGGTATAATATTCATACCTATATAGGAAGAGATAACACATGTATAATGGTGAATGAATTTTGTTATTCAAATTCTCTATATCTCTACTTCATTTTAAACCTTTTTGTTATGCAAAATAAAGTATACATTGAGAAAAGTGCTTAAAACATATGTACATTTTAGCGTAGTAATAATGTGAACATCAGTACGATCACCATGTAGGTCAAGAAATAACATTACCAGCATGCCAAAAGTTCCCCTCCCCCATCATTTTGTTATCACAACCCCTTCTATTATTGCCCAAGGTAATTACTCTCCTAATGTAATGGGATTCACTACCATGTTTTCCTATGTAGTTTTACCACCTAAGCATGCATTCCTAATATATATACTTTAAATCTGTTTTTGAATTTTGTGTGAGTGGACTCATACTGTGTTTGTTTCTCATGTCTTATTCTTTTTACTAAACATTGTAATATTTATTGAATATTGCTGCAGTTGATTTATTTCTATTCATGATTTAGAAGAGCTTATCTCTTATTCTAGCCTCTTACATTTTTCAGTCTTACATTTTCAGGTAATGTGCTCAATTCTATGGCCTGCTGTTTTGCCAAAAATTAATCAACAATTATTCTGTGTTAACTACAAGATATATATTTTTTTGTTTATCTCAGCTTTTTTTTCTTTCAGTTTTTATTCAGTTATAATATGTATACAGTAAAGTACAAAAACTTTAAGTGCATAGCCTGATGGATTTTTACAAATGTAGTATCTGTGTAACCACCAGCCAGATCAAGTTATAGAATTTTTAGCACCCCAAAAGGCTTCCTCATGCCCTTATCAGTGAATACACATCCTCCACCTATATTAACCATTCTGATTTCCATCATCATAAATTAATTTTTCTCTTTGAACTTCATATAAGTGAAATCATACAGTAAATTCTATTTTGTGTCTGTCTTCCACTCATTAGTATGTTTTGGGGTTCCATTCATGTCTTTGGGCATACCAGTAGTTTGTCCCTTTTTATTGCTGTGTAGTTTTTCACTGTATGAATATATCAAAATATGTTTATCCACTCGATTATAATGAATAAAACTGCTCTGAGCAGTCTTTTTAAAATTTTTATTGAAGTATAGTTGATTTACAATATTGTGTTAGTTTCAGGTGTACAGCGAAGTGTTTCAGTTTTGTATATGTATGTTTTTTCAGATTATTTTTCATTATAGTTTATTACAAGATATTGAATATAGTTCACTGTGCTATACAGTAAATACTTGTTGCTTATCTATGTTATATATAGTAGTTTGTATCTGTTAATCCCATACTCCTAATTTTTCCCTCCCTCCCTCACCCCTTTGGTAACCTTTAGTTTGTTTTCTATGTGATATTAATAGACTGTGAGTCTATTAATATTTTGTATATAGATTCACTTGTATTATTTTTTAGATTCCACATATCATATAATATTTGTCTTTCTCTTCCTGACTTACTTCACTTAGCATGATAATCTCTAGGTCCATCCATTATGCCACAAATGGCAATATTTCAATCTTTTTTATGGTTAATATTCCATTGTATATATATACCACATCTTCTTAAACCGTTTGTCTGTTGATGGGCACTTGGGTTGTTTTCATGACCTGGCTATTGTAAATGGTGCTGCAATGAACATTGGGGTGCATGTATCTTTTCGAACTAGAGTTTTCATCTTTTCTGGATATATGTTCAGGAGCGGGATTGCTAGATTGTATGGTAGCTCTATTTTTAGTTTCTTTAAGGAACCTCCATACTGTTCTCTGTAGTGGCTGTACCAGTTTACATTCCCACCACTGGTGGAGGAGGGTCTCCTTTTTTCCTCACCTTCTCCAGCATTTACTATTTGTAGACTTTCTGATGATGGCCATTCTGACTGGTATGAGGTGATACCTCATTGTGGCTTTGATTCGCATTTCTCTAATAATTAGTGATGTTAAGCAGCTCTGAGCAGTCTTGAACGTGCCTTTTGTGGATATATACACACATGCACACATAACACATACTTATTTATCTTGGGAATATATATAGATGTGAAATTGCTGGGTAACAGGGCAGCCGTATATTTTACTTTATTCAAACTGTTTTTCAAACAGTTTTAGGAAATGCTCGTGACACTTTACACTCCAACTGGCGTTGCCTGAGTATTCCAGGTGCTTCATATAATCACCAACACATATGCTTTCAGTCTTTAAAATTCTAACCTGGGGATGGCAAACTTTTTTTATAACTGGACAGACAGTGAATATTTTAGACTTTTTGAACCATAAGGCCTCTATTGCAGCTATTTACCTCTACCATTGTAGTGCAAAAGCAGCCATTGAAAATAAGTAACTACAAAGGCATGGCTGTTTTTGCTGATCTTTGATTTAAAACTTCTATTCCATTACATCTGTATTCTAGCCAATGGGTAGAGGAAAGAGAAAGTGGAAGGCATTTTTCTTTTCTTTAAGACAATGGTGCACAGTTGCACATATCGCTTCATCCCATATCTTATTGGGTAGAATTTTGTCACATGACCAATAAGCAAGAGGGGATAAGAAAGTATTTAGCTTGGTCGTCTGTGATCAGCTAAAGTTCTCAGGGGGTTTCTTAAGAGAAGAAAGGGAGAATGGATATAGTGAGACAACTAGCTATCTTTTCTACAGTGGGCCATGTCCTGTGGAAAATTTCTTTAAGTCAAGGAAAATTGATTTTTATTTCTTTCATTATATTCTCTCTCCATATTTTTCATTCTTTTCTTCTAGAACTCATGGTAGAGAGATACTGGCTTTCTAAGATCTGTCTTGAAAGATTTAAGATTTATCATGACTTTTGCCACCTCTCTTATAATTTCTATCTCTTGGTCCATTTGATGGATTTTCACCTTGCTAATGCAGTTTTCGTTGATGTCCATTTTGCTATTTTGTTGATTTATTTCATTTAAAAAAAAATCTTAGCAATCATGTTTTAATTTGCTGAGTGATGATCATTTTTTACAGCGCTCTTTTATAGCTGTAAGTCCTATCAAATCTCTTGAAGATAATTGTTATGTATTTAAATTTATATTTACTATTGTTCATAAGCTCATTTACAGGGATTGGTTATTTTGCTTTTCAGCCTTTTATCTCTTTCATTTGTTAGTTTTCCTCGTAAGTTTTGTTATTTTGGCATGCTTATATTTATAATTTGGGGTCTAGATTGATCAGTACTAGTAGTTGGAATGGATTTCTTCAGCATAAATGAAAATAGCTGTTCTTCTGGTAGATAATTCAATTATGATTACAGAATCTGTGGCTCTACAGCTGTGTAGGGTAGAAGGGGAGAGAAACATTGGGCTGTGTAGCCTTTTCTTTAGGTGCATGAGTAGCTTAACTTTGGATGCTAGGAGTTTCATGCAACATAGTGTTTCAGTGCTTGCTTGAGTTGTCTTTTGGGGGCATATCTTCCACTTTATTTAGAGGGTTGTATTTGAGGCTTTCATTCAAAATGTATTGAAGACGATTTGAAAGCAGAGACCATTGCAGCTGCTCTCTAGCACTTTAATTTTCTCATGGACAATCCCAAGATTTGTTGTCTCTGCTGAAGCTTGCTACTGTACCTGATTCTCTTATTTGGGGGTTATTCTGTAGTTCTGTTGGTCTTCTCTTTTGCCTGAGGTTGGAGGTCTCTCAGTTCTTTGGGAGTTCACTGTCAATCATATGATGTGTTTTTTCTATCTTCCTGAAGTTCCTTAATGATCAAGTTGGCTGATGCACCTTCCGTGCTCAGTCAGCCATCATGAAGCGGGACTGCCTCTATCAGTTGAGTTTTGTGTCAGGGCTGTTGGAGAATGAGCCAGAAATCTCAACAGGGTTCTTGGAATAGGCTAAAACTTTGAAAGCAAATGTCCTTTCTGTGTTTCAATAACTTGTTCAAAAACATTCCAGCAGAATGTTTCATTTTGCTGGAATCTTTTGGAAGGACAGTTTTGTGGTAGCCCTGGGAGGTATATATCTGGATAACAGCACAGAGTCTGGTACAGGAGGCATCACAGGACTGTCAAGGGAGCCAGTTACCATGCTAGCTAAGGCCTGGAGGAATGGAATCGAGGGACCAATGGGGAGATGGGGAGGTTTTGTAATTTTATTTGTTACACTGTGCTGTGGTGTTGTTTCCCTTTATTTAGAATGAAGCCCATCACTGATTTTCAAATTGACTTTTGGCATTTTGACAGTATTTAGAGGAACACAGTTGGGATCTAACTATTGCTTGGATTTATCACGAATTACTCTATTAAAACCATTTTTTCATTAAGTTCCAGTTTCCTTAGTTAAGTTTATTATTATATGACATGTTTGTTTTTCTTTTTATAAAAATAATATATACTCAATTGTAAAATTTTTTAGCAAATGCAGATAAATTAAATAAAATAATTTAATGCTTAGTCCCTCTATCCAGAGGTAACTGTTATAGAGATATATATATATATATTTAAAAATATATATCTTCAGCTCTTTCTTCTCCGATGTGTGAATTAGGCTTAATAGAAATTAGGTAACTTACTGACAGTTTTTAAGTAAGTGGTGAAGCCATGATATAAGAAAGACTTACTCCAAAGGCTTTGTTCTTAAACACTACAATTTATACTTTGCCTTATGGATCAAATCCTAGCCTTCGAAAGTCCTGGAAGATGTAGGATTATAGCAGTTGGTAGTCATCACCCAGGAGCCGAGTGCAGGAGGTTGACTTCTGTGAAACATTCTGTTGGCTCTCAAGAGAAGTGTTGTTCTTTAGAGGGTCTATTTCTCTTAGTTTCCCAAAGGTCCTGCTCTTGTTGATGACACGTATCTTGTTGAATCTGAAATTCTGCTCCTTGGTTCACTGTGTTTAGTTTTTGGTTTTTTTTTTTTTAATAGAAAGTCTGTACTGTTGAACTCTATAGAAAAACAAGCAAGCAAACAAACAAAAAACCCTTACATGGATTCTGATATTGTAATTATCAACTTGGGTGCAGTTTTCTCCTTGAGGTTCAGCAAAGATAGATGAGGCACTGTGCATGCTACAACCTTCTTCATTATCCTCCGATTTGCTCATCTTCTTGGCAGTCTCATGGAAGTTTTCAGGGACCCAGAGAACAGGGTTGTCATAACATCTCTCTAAGATCTGCTTCAGGCAGTGCATTTCAGCAAAGGGGAAGCCTTGTAACATCACAGGTATCTGAAATTGCAGGTGATGGTCCAAATTCTGGGCTCCAGCTATAAAAGACTGATTTCCCCAACTCCTCTTCTTTGGGCTTTCTTGCTCTGAGGCCAGGCTGGCACTGTTTGCATAAAGTACTGTTCCATTTGGAACAGCTGTGCCTAGAAGCAGATGAGAGTCGGCAGAGTAGGGATCATAAGTCAGCAGAACTGTGCTACAGAAGCATTTTCTGTGGCTGCTTTTGGTGGATGCTGACTAGAAAATCAGACTCTCTATAATCAACAGAACTTGATGCATTCTTAACTTCTAAAATACATCATGCATTTTAGAAGTTAAGAATCTAAGCTCAGAGATCCTTGATGGCTTACTACCCTGGACATAAACTGCAGCTCATAGATTCTGTTCTTTACGTGCATATTTTGATCTCATCAAAATGAGTGTTATCAGAATTCCTTTTAAATAGGTTTCTTAAAGTTGGCTAGCTTATGATTACAAGATCTGCCTTTTCCTCCTCTGCTGAAAGTCACATGGTCCCATCTTCCCTACTTGAGCGACATAAGCTACTTCTACCTGCTGTGCATAAGACATATCTTGGTGGGGATCTTAGATATACTCAGGAGCAAAAGGAACACTGTCATATCAGCATGTTAAGAAACTGGAGGGCTTCCCTGGTGGCGCAGTGGTTGAGAATCTGCCTGCCAATGCAGGAGACACGGGTTCGAGCCCTGGTCTGGGAAGATCCCACATGCCGCGGAGCAGCTGGGCCCGTGAGCCACAATTACTGAGCCTGCGCGTCTGGAGCCTGTGCTCCGCAACAAGAGAGGCCGCGACAGTGAGAGGCCCGCGCACCGCGATGAAGAGTGGCCCCCGCTCGCCGCAACTAGAGAAAGCCCTCGCACAGAAACAAAGACCCAAAACAGCCATAAATAAATAAATAAATAAATAAATAAATAAAATCAAGTAAAAACTTTAAAAAAAAAAAAAAAGAAACTGGAGAGTGATGGTTCCTATCACTTGGCTGGCGAACAGTCTCCTGCTTCCTTCAGGGCAGTTCTTTTTTTTTTTTTTTTTTTAATAACATATTTTACCAGTTTCTTTTTTTTTAAATTATTTATTTATTTATGGCTGTGTTGGGTCTTCGTTTCTGTGCAGGGCTTTCTCTAGTTGCGGCGAGTGGGGACCACTCTTCATCGCGGTGCGCGGGCCTCTCACTATCGCAGCCTCTCTCGTTGCGGAGCACAGGCTCCAGACGCGCAGGCTCAGTAATTGTGGCTCACGGGCCTAGCTGCTCCGCGGCATGTGGGATCTTCCCAGACCAGGGCTCGAACCCGTGTCCCCTGCATTAGCAGGCAGATTCTCAACCACTGCGCCACCAGGGAAGCCCAGGGCAGTTCTTATAAATGACAAGTTTTTGAGGTTTTGTTCTGTTTTTACATTTATGACTTGGTGTTCTTTTTTCCATAACAAAGTTCAGCCATCCCAGGATGCTCTATCAATCCTAAAAGTGGCATCAAAGATAGAATTCAATTAAGAAGGCAAGCAGGATTTTGAGACTTTAACTGATACACTGAATAAGACATTCTTAATATGTCTTTCCTTCTCCCTTATGCCATCTGGCAATCATCTTTGACCACAGCCTCTTATCATCTATACTCCCTTCCCACAGTTCACGGAGCCATGAGCTGTGACCCCGATTTTGGCCTGAGCAAGAATCTACTATTGATGTTGGTGGCAAAGCTGGTTTTGGGCTCACATCATGATCCAGGTTCCTGAGGCAGAGTTAGACACTATGACCAGCCTGTCACCCTACTGGGTGTAAAGCTTGAAAGCAGAGTGACCAAAAAAGTGAAGACAAATCAATAGCTTCTCTTTCCTCACGAGGAAGGCAATCGTATGCTCTTCTTGCTCCTAATAGTACACTTCTGAGGCATCTTTATTGTCTGGTTGGGTATCCTCCAATACCTTGAAACAACATTCAGCGTGATAGCCATATGAAGTTACTGACCAGGAAAAAGCAGGAAGTTGGGATGTAACATATCCAGTCAGTGATAGAGTACAATTGAAATGATTGGGATATAAAAACCGGCTCCCAAGTAGACACATTTCTATATAAGAGAGTATGTGATTGTAGAAGAGACTAGCCGTCCACCAAAATTGAGTGCTGTGCCTTCCATGGTATAGGATCAACCTTGGGAAGAAGTTGCCCACCTAGGGACTACATTTCCTGGTCCTCCTGGCATCCAGATATGCCATGTGACCGCTCTTGCAAAGGAGCAGAGGTATTATTTCCTGGGCCAGAGTTTTAAGAAACCAGTATCTCTTTGACCATGTCTTTCCCCTGTCTGTCATCTGGTTACAGGAGACTCCAGGGGCCTAGGAATTGACAGAGCCACCAGACAGTAGGATTCAGGTTCTCTAAATCTCCATGTGGAGGAGAGTAGCCTGCTCACCTAGAACAGTTTCACTAGATGCTAACAGTTTTATTTTTAAGAGCAGCTGGTGTTGCCCTAACTAATACAGGCAGGGAGGCAAGTTGGGATGATGTATTAGTCACGGCAATGACCTTGTCTGTATTTGTGCTTTACGTTTCAATAGCCCAAATGATGTTGTATCCAGTTGCTAATTGTCCAGATGCCCCGGCAACTGATGTACTTATTTAAGTCAAGCTACATGATCCTATTCCTTTGCCACTTGATTCGCTAGCAGGTGTTTAAAATGGAATGCTCTCCCTCGTCTGAACATGTGCTATCAAAAGTTGTCTATCAATAGCAATAGAAAATGCAACTAACAAAACCCATTTCTTTTAGATCTATTTCTGCACGTCTCATATTCTCAATGTCATTGGTACGACCCTCCCACACCCAAGTGGTCATCTGGCCTTCCCTAACACAGTTCTTTAATTTCATTGAGAACAGACGTTTGTCAGATTTAGGTGGCATATGTGCTCATCATAGTTTAATTGGTCTCTCCTGGTCTGTGGTGGTGCAGGTGTGATGCAAATAAAACATATATCTGCAGTGGAGGTGATTGGAATTACGGTCAACTGACAGGAGGCATCAACCTCTCAGTGCCTGAATAGCCAGTTTATTGGATAAGACAGGACAGTTACCACAAATGGCCCATCAGAATGGTTAGAGCTCCCTACAGGCTTTGAGGCAGGTGTTTGTGCCTTCCATTTAATCTCTTCCTTTCTAGTTCCAGGCCACATGCAGCCCTTGGCACCAGCAGAAGCATTTATACAGAAATGTGGGTTACCTGGATGCCCAGCGCAGTGGATCAGGACATTCATTGCCAAACAAGGCATGAGCTCCCTATAACGCAAGCTCGATTTCTCCAGGGGAAAGATAACCTGACTTGCAATCTTTTTTGGATCATCTGTGTATTTTGTTTAGTAGCATCATGGAAATTTGGAATGTTTTTCATTAGCTCTAGTGGACCTTCTAGAATATTTTCTGTTCAAATCTCTCATTTTATAATTGAGAATTTGGGGTCGCAGAGAGGTTAAGCGAGGGCCCCAGGTACAGCATATTAGGGGCGAAGCCCAGGCGAGATTTTAGGGCTTCTCAGCCAGTGCTGATTACACGACTTCCTGTTGCTGGTCTGAGCTTCCTTTCCCGTCACCGGTCAGCTCCTGTTCATAGAAGAAGCTGAAGCCTCAACAGCTTTTAGAGATTGGAGAAGTAAAACAGATACCTCCAGAAGGAGAAGTTGTGAATAACTGTTTTCTTCTTAACACCCCTCTTTTCTCCTGTAGGGATTTTTTAAATCTCATCACAATCAAAGTAGCTATTATTCCACAGTGGTGCTTTTCTTTCTGCTGGTGTTGAAGTCTTTTGAGATCTGTGACAATTCTGCTATATAGCAAAGTTCTAGTTCATATATTATGGTTGATCATCAGAGTTTCACGGAGGACGTGTATTGTAATATTAGTGTCCCTGTCTTAGAGAAGCAGAACCTGGGCTTACGAAATCTCTTATAACTTTCCTAAGGCCACCTGGGCCGTGCTGGCAGAGCTGGGATTTGAACCTGAGACTGGCCTCTGCCAAACCTGTGCTGTTGACCTCATGATACATGATCCTGCAGACCCTCAGTGCTTCTGTAGTGATTTAACTTACTCCCAGGGAGTAGATTCAGCTTTGGGAGAGGCTGTTTCACAAGGTTGATACATTTTCTCAAATCTCCTCTTTCAGGGTCAAGATTCAGATGGAAATTTTCTTATTAGATCTTCTGAAACCATAAGTGGTCTGAACATTGTTTCAGTGATCAAACTAGGATCAAACTTGGACTCAGAGAACTGGACCAGGGCAGTGGAAAGATCCAGAGGTCTGGGTAATGGTACAGCTTTCCTGAGAAATCTGTCAGAGAAATCACTGTTGAGTTGTATTAGATGTTAGTTCATTCTTGTCTTTAAGTAACTTAGTTTCTTTGATTTTTTTGGCAAAAATTGGTCCTGGCTACATTTTACGTATTTACCACCTTCCTCATAGAAATATAGTCCTTGCTACTTGGGTCATTGCTATCAAAACTAAACAACTTCTAGGCTAGTAAAAAAATTTGAGCATTACTGTTTTATGGACCAATTTATAAAACTGTCAACTTCCTAGATGGTATTTTTTTATTTGTGGATTTTTCTCAGAAAATTCCATGATTCAAAAGCCTTTTTTTTTTTACAGTTCATTACACAGTTTTACCCCCATGATATCCCTGCTGATTGTGTGCAAGTCATCCAGTTTTTCTTATTTTCATTACAAAGAACAAAAGGGATAAAGGCAGTGGAATGGCTTGTTAAGAAAAGCCAAGTTCTGGGAGAAATTGGCAGGCACCACTCAATTATTGGTTTAGGAAAAGTGCTTCTAAATCCTCGTTTGGATGGCAGGATTGAATGTGAAATTTGGGGGGGCGTTCTGATCCAGATGCTTTTCTTGTTCCCTAGCAAGTCTACATTTTCTTCTTTTTTGGAGGATGAAGACAGAAAAATGAAAGATAGCAAGACTCAGTTTTTCTTCAGTTTTTATTGAGCGATTACTCTAGTCCTCCCATGTTTTGCATGTACTACTTTTCATAATTACTAGTTAGCATATTTGAATATACAAATGAGCATCATCACCTAGATAAAACATGACCAGTTTCAAAGCCTGGGGTACATGTGCAAAGAAGTATTGCCCTGGATAGAGGTGCTCAAGGCTGAAGATGACCTTGACAATCTTGTCTTTCCTGCCAAGAACGTGTTCAAATGCCTAGGTGCATACTTCCCATATATCTTTATAGTCTAGGTCATTTTTTTTTTTTGTCTTTTTTTTCCTCTCTGTTTTCTTCTGCAGTATTTATCCAACTTGTGTTCCATTTTCTTTAATATAGTTCTCTGCTCCTTGGTTGGGAGATAGTCGTATAAACAAAAAGGGTTTGTAATAGACTATTACCAGGATGAATGGAGCCTTTGGACACTTGCCCAGAATCTGTCTGTATCCTTTGATATAAGAACATTGGATTGTTAGTTTGAATTGGAGGGAGGAGCTTGGCTGCAATAAAGGTTACAAGGAGGAGGAGAGACAGAAACGATGAGGGTGTTGTTTTGTCTTTCTTGGCTATACAATGGAGTGGGTTTGAGTTCATTGCTTAATGGGGCAATGGTCAGGAGTTGCTGTAATTTTTTTTCTTATGAGAGTCTTTAGGGATTCCGGTGCCCAATCAGTTGTGTTGCAGAACCTCGGTGTCAGAGTATGGCACAGAATGGAAAAGATGGAAGTCCCTAAGCACTGTTTTGGCACCTTTGGGATTGGCGTCATGGAGGATTCTCTGGAGACCATGCTCTTTCATGGGCACCGGCATTCACAGGTTGCTGGGGGAAGCTCAAAACACCTGTGGAGGCAGTTGGTGCAGGAGAGGCAGAACATGGCAGTTCCGTGTGGTGGCTATTGCTGACATATGGGTTCATGGGAATGTGTGTAGCATTCTTTTGGGGGTGACAGTGTCTGGGGAATATTTTAAACATCCCTTAGAACCACTGCAATTCAGGAGTCAAGCAATCTGTTATTCCTGTGAGGAAAGAGTTGGTTGTTCTCAAGTTACATATTAATTTGTTAAGTGTGGTGAGTGTCCAGAGCTGTGATTGTCTGAAATTTTAACCTACTTGCAAACTAACGAGTCAGCCTGCGACAATTTCATGGATGCTGGTTGAAAACATAAGACTCCTGGGGAGAGACAACAGACCTCCTTATTCATGGCTCCCCAGGCAGCATGAACATCATGATCTCCTTGGTACCCCTTGTCCCCAAGTCCAAAGGATGATGCAGAAGAGGTCCAATGGGATTGCTGTGCATATAATGGGTTTGTGTCATGGTTGAGGAACCCCAAGCATAGGAAACTCCAGTTTTTTAAAGGGGCTACTGATAAACCTGACCAACTTTTGCCTCAGAGGGAGACATTATCTTTCTTACATTGGTCAGGAAACAAATCTGTCCTCTGTCCCAGAGGAAGATACTATCTCTAGCTTCCAAGGCTGTTTGCTCTTCAAACATTCTTGACAAGATAGTCTAGGAAAAAACTGTCAATGCCTCTGCTCAGAAAACTTGCAGGAACATGAGGAACCTATGAAGAGTTGACCCCAATGATATGTTCAAAAGACTCATATTTTTATAGTTATTGCATTTAGGTAATGCCTGAAATCAAAGGAGTAATACTAATTACGGTAAAACAGGAGGAGTGTTTTGGGGGCATATCAGTTTTTTTATGTCTCCCACTGAGGCTTTCCCTCCTGTGACCTGTAACTTGGATAGGTTTTCCAGGGTGGTGCCTTTTTTCTCTTGTTATTAAGGCTCATCTGCCACAGACACTTAGGATCTGTCCGCAATGCTAACTGGGACGCAGAGAAAAGGCTTCAGACTAAATGTTCCGGTGTCCATTAAAGAATAGTGACAGGGACCAGAATATCATATCCTGTCACTATGTAACACGCTGGATCACTTCCTCAGATTAACTAAGGAATAATGAAAAGTCTATGTGTGAGTGAGTGAGTGAGTGTGTGTGTGATGTGTGTGTGTGTGTGTGTGTGTGTGTGAGAAGAAGAGAAAAGGGGGAAAGGGAAGAAGGGAGAGGGAGGAGCGGGAGAGGGGTGCTGATCACAGCCTGCCTTCAGAAAGATCGTGCACATATGTGTGCTTTGATGCCATTGGGCTAGTGAAGCTCACTGAAACGGCATTTTAAAGCTCTTAAATTTATCCTCTCACACCTTCAAGACCTGCAAATGATAATCCAACCTTTTGGATGGTGATTCTCTTGGGTAAACATGAAATTAGCCTCAGAAACACCTTCTCTTAATTCAGATATTGCTTAAATCATGGGCTTACAGTATTACAAAGTCCTAAAGGTTTTGCAGATAGGCGGAAAAAGGAAGTCAGTAGTTTAATTAAGTATTTGAAAACAAAGTGAAACAAGGAAAATAATATATACTTTACAGGAAGAGCCTCTTAGGCCTGTTTGTGGTTAATCTGTTAGCTATTCTTTGGCTAAGGTGGAATGAATGTATTATAAGAGCGGCTCTATCGAGCACAGCGTGATGATAGCTTAATCTGACTGTGGCCGTGGCTCACAGATCACTGTACCCAGTCAATACTCTATTATTGCAAGTTAAGTGGTTTGCTACAGTATTCCACGCACAGGGTATTAGAAGCTGTGTTTCCTAATTTCCTAAGCAATAATGGTATAAGCAGTATGCATTTTTTATGATAAAAACTAACAATTGCCTCCACAGAGTTAATGGTTTTTTATGTACCATTGGTACAGGAGATTCAGTCATAAATCAGAGCAAAATTAAATGTAAAATGTACTAAATTTTGGCAGAATTAGATTTTCTTTGCAGAGACTGAAGTCTTCAGTTTTGCTTGGAATCAAACTTTGGTTTTCTTCCCAGTGCTTTTATTTTCATTTTATTTAAATGGGTATGTTGTTTCTTGATTAAAATTGATTCCGAATAATTATAACAATAGTAAATCACAGCATGAGCCTGGGTGTTCTTTGTAGCTCTTGGAGGCTGTCTCCATCTAGCCTTTCTGTGCTTGCCAGTTTTTAAGTGTTAACTGTATCTGCGGCGCAGACGGGGTTACGAACCACACAACAAAGACTGTGGAGTGAAAGATCATTCCTCCTTTCAAATGGCAGCTGTTTGCACAGGTTGGGGACTCTGAGAAGGACAGAACTTCCTTGGCGAATTGCTTATCTGCTCGTTTTACAGTAAATAGAAAGTAAGAAAGGACAATGGTTTTTCCTCGTTAGGAGACTTGGTGAGGATTGTAAGTTTCCACGTATCAGGAGCCCTAGCCCAGGAAGGTGGGAGAGCAAGGGGTGGTTAGTGAGAAGGGACATGGGTGTTTCATTCAGACTGAAGGTAGAATTAGAGCTGCCCATGGGTGATACGAACAGGAAGTTCAAAATCACCATAGTCAAGCTTATACTCTTCTCTCTCCTGGAGATCTCCTTTTTGCTCCTCTTGCACATCTACTTCATTTTTCTTTCTGCCGTTGGGCTTTTTCTGCATCTTTCTGCATGTGTAGAATATGGTGGCCTCAAAGGGTCTCAATTTCAGTGACCAGTCCCACCCGCTGGGTCAGAGTCAGGCCCAAAGGCTGTCAGGAGCTGGGCCACATCTTAATTACCAGGTAGTGATGGGACAGTGGCAATATGCAGAGTGCATTTCTTCCTTAAAAGCATTCAACTTAAACAATATTAGTGGTAAAAACTAAATACAACTGGAGGGACTTCCCTGGCAGTCCAGTGGTTAAGACTTCGCCCTCTAATGCAGAGGGTGTGGGTTTGATCCCTGGTCGGGGAGCTAAGATCCCACATGCCTCAGGGCCAAAAATCCAAAACATAAAACAGAAGCAATATTGTAACAAATTCAATAAAGACTTTAAAAATGGTCCACATCAAAAAAAATCTAAAAACAAACAAACAAAACCACACACACAACTAGAGTCTACAGGCCAAATGGAGTCTTGAGGCTGCCAGTGTAAGATCCCTTGACCGGGCTTTCTTAGACCATTTCTCAAATTCAGGGGATACCTAACTTTGTCAGCAGGGATGGGTCTAGGGTTAGGTGAGTGGAACCTCAGCAAAATTAAGGCAATGACTAAAAATATCAATAATCTGGATAAATAATACTTCAATGTAATATTTTACGAAATAAAAATTAATGCCAAAAAATCCGTGGTGAACAAAATACAAAATTTTGAATAAAGACAGGATCACTATTACTGATTTTTTTTCTTTTTGCCTCAGGCTCCAGTATGGCTCAGAGCAGCATGGTTTGCCAGGTGTCTACCCCTAGGCCAGTTAGTTATGGGCAGGAGCGTGAGTACCATTAATACCCCGTGGGTGAAGGGGGTGTCTGTTCTCAGCAGTAGGGATGTGGGCTAGGCAGGCACATCCCAAAAGATGTCTGCTAAAGGATATTAGAGCGTGATACTTTCTTCTGGGATATGGTCCTTGTATTAGCTAGCTCGGGCTGCCAGAACAAAATACCATACACTTGATGGCTTAAACAAGAGAAATTTGTTTTCTCACAGTTCCGGAAGCTGGAAGTCCAAGATCGGGGTGCCAACACTGTCAGATTCTGGTGCGGCCTCTCTCCCTGGCTTCCAGATGACTGCCTTCTCCCTGTGTCCTCACATGACCTTTCTTCTTTGTGTGTGTGTGTGTGTGTGTGTGTGTGTGTGTGTGTGTGTGTGTGTGGAGAGAAACTCTCTGGTGTCTCTCCTTGTAAGAACACTAATCCTATCATGAGGGCCCCACCCTCATGGCCTCATCTAACCCCAATTACCTTCCAAAGACCCCCTCTCCAAATACCATTATGTTGGAGGTTGGGGCTTCAACAGTGAATTTTGAGGGGACATAAACATTCAGTCTCTAATAGCCTCCCCATATTAGGAATATACTCCAAACATTGTTAACTCCCCTTTAGTCATCTTTCCTGAATTTGTCATGTATAAATTAATCTTTCCTTAAAAAAATCTAGTTATCTTTTGACAGTTGTGTCAACATATAAGCTCAATAAAGTTGAGGTTTTTTCATTGACTTCTTATTCCAAATAAGTTGCCACAAGAGTATATTTTTGCAAAGCTGAATTAATCATCAGAAGAATGACTCAAAGATTTAACTAGAAAATGAAGTTTGCATACTTAACCATTTCTGAAACCCCTGGGACCTGACCAATAATTACTCTTCCCACCCATAAGAAGACAGAAACATTTAGCATATGGTTTTTCTTTCCCACCTAAAATCAATCAGAATTATGTCACTTTGCAGCTTACTGTGGTCAATCAAAATATGCCTGGTTCTTCTAGTTGTAAATCTGCTAAAGACATTTTTCAGAAAGGCCTGTCAAATTATTAAGTGATAGGAATATTGGTAGAGAAAATAATTCCTTTAGACATTTAAAAGGGACTAAAAAATTAGGGAATGTGTTTTGTTTTGTTTTTTAATCTCCTCAAGGGCTGTTTTGGTTTTGATGTTCAAACACCATATTGGAGAACATTTCAACTGTGAATATAATTCTGAAAACACTTTGAGCCCTGACAATATCTGTCCTGGGTAGCCTTGTATCAAGCTGGCAAACTAATCCTGGAAAAACTGGGAAGTATTTTTGTTTTCAGAATGCTTTATATGCAGTTCCCCAGAAACAGCTCAAAAAGACAGATACTCTTTTCTAAAAGGTTGCTGGTTTAGCACTTCCCAACTTACAAAGGTTGGAGTTTCCCTCTGGCTCCGTAGAGAGATTTGTATCACTTATTTTAGATTCACTTAATAGCACATTTGTATTTGAGATAAAGCATGAGTCCCACCAGACAAGTAAGATTGTTCTTAAAAATTGGCCTCCTGGGACTTCCCTGGTGGCTCAGTGGTTAAGAATCTGCCTGCCAATGCAGGGGACATGGGTTTGAACCCTGGTCCGGGAAGATCCCACAGGCCGTGGAGCAACTAAGCCCATGCGCCACAACTATTGAGCCTGAGCTCTAGAGCCCGTGAGCCACAACTACTGGGCCTGCACGCCACAACTACTGAAACCCGCACCTCTAGAGCCTGTGCTCCACAACAAGAGAAGATACCGCAACGAGAAGCCCGTGAACTGCAATGAAGAGTAGCCCCTCGCCGCAACTAGAGAAAGCCCACACGCAGCAACGAAGACCCAATGCAGCCAAAAATAAATAAATAAATAAATTTATTAAAAAAAAAAATTGGCCTCCTTCTCTTTCCCCACCATATATACTCAGATCTAAAGTAGAGTCTTCTAAATATTATTTCACAGCTAGATATGACATCCTATTTTAAACCAGCAGCAGTAGCTGCTGTTTCTCTTTGTAGAGAACATGGTTGGATGTACAGCAAGCAGATCTGTGAAGACTGGTGAGTTTTCAGTTCCTTAAGTGAAGTCCTAACTGTAGTTACCCCATTCCCCCCTTTGTATTGGTGTAGATGGCAATGAGGGTGAGGTAGGTGGTAACACACGGAAAAGTACCAGAAAGGTTTATAAAAAAAACACGGCTGAATAACACTTGCCTAATCACATGTGACCTCAGTATATTCATTGCATTTTGTTTTCACTTTTGCCCTGGCATTCATCATACTCTATCCTTCTTTTCCCCTTCTACTTGCCACCTTTATTATAATTTTTTATTTAAGACTTTTTTTAGAGAGAAATTCGTTTCATAGCAAAGTTGAGGGGAAGGTACAGAGGTTTCCCAAATACTTCCTGCTCCCACACATGCATATTCTCCCCATTATCAACATCTCCCACATAAGTGTACATTTGCTAAAACTGACAAACCTACATTGACACATCATAATCACCCAAAGTCCATCCTTTACCTTGGGGTTCACTCTTTTTTTTTTTTTTTTTTAATTTTATTTATTTATTTATTTATTTATGGCTGTGTTGGATCTTCGTTTCTGTGCGAGGGCTTCCTCTAGTTGCGGCAAGTGGGGGCCACTCTTCATCGCGGTGCGCCGGCCTCTCACTATCGCGGCCTCTCTTGTTGCGGAGCACAGGCTCCAGACGCGCAGGCTCAGTAATTGTGGCTCACGGGCCCAGCTGCTCCGCGGCATGTGGGATCTTCCCAGACCAGAGCTCGAACCCGTGTCCCCTGCATTGGCAGACAGACTCTCAACCACTGCGCCACCAGGGAAGCCCGGGGTTCACTCTTAATGTTGTACATTCTATGGTTTTGGACAAGTATATGGTGACATGTACCCATCATTACAGTATTATACAGAGTATTTTCACTGCCCTAAAAATGTCCTGTGCTCCATGTATTCATCCCTACTTACCTACCAAAAACTTGGTAACTGCTGCTCTTTTTACTGTGTCTATAGTTTTGCCTTTTCCAGAATATCATATTCTTAGAATCATACAGTACATAGCCTTTTGGGATTGGCCTCTTTCACTTAGTAATATACATTTAAGATTCCTCCATGCCTTTTTATGGCTTGATATCTCATTTCTTTTTGCCACTGAATAATATTCCATTGTTTGGATATACCACAGTTTATTTATACATTTACCTTCTGAAGGACATCTTGGTTGCTTCCAAGTTTTGGCAATTATGAATAAAGCTATTATAATCTCTCATGTGGAGGTTTTTGTACGAACATAAGTTTTCAGTTCATTTGGATAAATACCAAGGAGTGCAATTGCTAGATTGTATGGTAAGAGTATGTTTAGTTTTGTTAGAAACCACTGACTTGTCTTCCATAGTGGCTGTGCCATTTTACGTTCCCAATAGCAGTGAATGGGAGTTCCTGTTGCTCCACATCCTCGTCAGCATTTTAGTGTTGTCAGTGTTCTGGATTTTTTTTTTTTAATATCTTTATTGGAGTATAATTGCATTACAATGGTGTGTTAGTTTCTGCTTTATAACAAAGTGAATCAGTTATACATATACATATGTCCCCATATTTCTTCCCTCTTGCATCTCCCTCCCTCCCACCCTCCCTATCCCACCCCTCTAGGTGGTCACAAAGCACTGAGCTGATCTCCCTGTGCTATGCGCTGCTTCCCACTAGCTATCTATTTTACGTTTGGTAGTGTATATATGTCCATGCCACTCTCTCACTTTGTCCCAGCTTACCCTTCCCCCTCCCCGTATCCTCAAGTCCATTCTCTAGTAGGTCTGCATCTTTATTCCCGTCTTGCCCCTAGGTTATTCATGACCGTTTTTTTTTTTTTGATTCCATATATATGTGTTAGCATACGGTATTTGTTTTTCTCTTTCTGACTTACTTCACTCTGTATGACAAGTCTCTAGGTCCATCCACCTCACTACAAATACCTCAGTTTCATTCCTTTTTATGGCCGAGTAATATTCCATTGTATATATGTGCCACATCTTCTTCATCCATTCATCTCTTGATGGACACTTAGGTTGCTTCCATGTCCTGGGTATTGTAAATAGAGCTGCAATGAGTGTTCTGGATTTTGACCATTCTTTTTTTTTTTTTTTTATAAGTTTATTTATTTATTTTTGGCTGCTTTGGGCCTTCATTGCTGCACGCGGGCTTTCTCTAGTTGCAGTGAGTGGGGGCTACTTTTCCTTGCGGTGCGTGGGCTTCTCATTGTGGTGGCTACTCTTGTTGTGGAGCATGGACTCTAGGTGCATGGGCTTCAGTAGTTGCAGCATGTGGGCTCAGTAGTTGTGGCTCACAGGCTCTAGAGCACAGGCTCAGTAGTTGTGGCACATGGGCTTAGTTGCTCTGCGGCATGTGGGATCTTCCCCGACCAGGGCTCGAACCTGTGTCCCCTGCATTGGCAGGTGGATTCTTAACCACTGCACCACCAGGGAAGTCCCGACCATTCTTAGTAGGTGTATGGTGACATCATGTTCTACCTTGTTCTGCTCTTAGTTTTTATCTCCTATACCAGCTTATATGCTTCTTAAAGGCAGGGGTTACACATATCTTTTTATCCTCAACCACCTGTTGTATAATCACTTACATGTGAAGGTCACTCAGAAGTGTGCTGAATGATTCAAGATGTTGAATGTGTTAGGGTTGGTGAAAAGTTCAGTTAGGGGAAGGGAAGAACTATCATTTATTGAATATATATGCCAAGCATTTGACATACATACACTTTTCTTGTGAATCCTCATAATGGTCCTATAAAAAAGACAGAATTATTCCCATTTTGCCAAAAATGGAGAAACTGAGGCTTAAAAGAGTAAATAAATTACCCAGCATCGGGAAAGTCTGGTGAACCCAGGATTCTAAACCATGTCTCTCTGGCTTGATGCTGATTTTGCTAGGCTGGTCTGTACATGCAATTAGAGCCAAGATCCTAGTCTTCAATGCCCATGGGGCCAGGCAGACAGGGGAGGAGGTTGGGGGTCGGAGTGAAGAAGACCTCCTGCCTGCAGACCTTGTCCAAAGTGGGCACCCCAACTTAGCTCTAGCCAACTGTTACAACATTTTTAAAAATAGAGAATACATAAATCTGGATTTTGAGGGGGAGGTTTGCAAAGTCTTCCAAGTTTTATATTTTGGCAACTAATTTAATAATAACACTTGTGAAAGTTAAAACAGGTCTTAGGCCAGATTTAAGTCACAGACTCAAAGCTTCTAGCTGTTATATTAAAGAATAGTTTTAAAGAATTGTAACTCTTTTCCCCCAAATTTGTAATCCTGAATGACATAAAGTGCTGCCTGTTAAGAAAAACTTAGGGACTTCCCTCGTGGTGCAGTGGTTAAGAATCCACCTGCCAGTGCAGGGGACACGGGTTCGAGCCCTGGTCTGAGAAGATCCCACCTGCCGCAGAGCAACAAAGCCCGTGTGCCACAACTGCTGAGCCTGCGCTCTAGAGCCCGAGAGTCACAACTACTGAGCCTACGTGCCACAACTACTGAAGCCCGTTCACCTAGAGCCTGTGCTCCGCAACAAGAGAAGCCACTGCAATGAGAAGCCTGCGCACCACAACAAAGATTAGCTCCCGCTTGCCGCAACTAGAGAAAGCCCACGCACAGCAACGAAGACCCGACGTAGCTAGAAATAAATAAATTAATTAAGAAAAAAAAAAACTTAGAGAGCTAACTGCAATTAATAGTTTGTTCTTTTATTGGTATGTAAAATGTTTATGCATAGTACTCAAAGAAAAAGTATCTTATAGTATCTGACCTATCTATGCAATGTGGAACCTGGGTAGTGAATGAAGATGCTTACGATTTCACTTACCCTACTTGCTATGACGTTCTGACCTAACTTCCTGAAAACAGCAAAAGTATTTATTCAGCAGTGAACTGAACTATATACAATTTTCTAAGTGTTTTATGCAAATACATACACTCACACAGGAAATTACAAATGACATGCATATGTAACCACATGTAGTTTTGCATTAATTACTAGTTGTTTGTAAGTATGTAGATAATGCCCTTTGTCAAAAACAACAAGGGTAATCTCTTGTTTTTTAAAAAAATTATTTAATTAATTAATATTGAGATATAGTTAATTTACAATGTTGTGCTAGTTGCAAGTGTACAGCAAAGTGATTCAGTTATATATATAACTCTATATGTATATATATCTATATATCTATATATATCTATACTTTTTCAGATTCTTTTGGTAATCTCTTGTTCTTCCTCTTGGCCCTTTCTGTCTATTGTTATCCTGATCCAGGTCATCAGTCTGTGTTGTCTTTTTCACTGTCCCTGAGTATTCTGTCTTTTGACATAAGTATTGGTAGGATAATCACAACAAACTCTATTTTTCTGCTGCATCTCTTAAAGTTTGCTTCTGCACAGAGTTCAGTTGAATTTTTCTGGCTTTAGCAAGTTCTGTTCCTAATAGTTATTTCAGGAAGTGATGTAGTGAGGTGAAGCCTTCTCACTGTCAATGTTTGAATGCCTGTAGCTGTCCTCATTTGGTGCTCCCTTGGAAAGATAGGTTTGATGAGCTTCCATGATTTCTATGAAGAAAAAAAGAATGTCTTCCAGGATGTTGCTAAGGCTCAAAAGTCTGTTCTTCAATGATCATGCCCTCCATTTCACTGTAAATATGTCTACTTTCCTACTGCAAGGATATTTCTTGTCCCTGGATTTTTCAAATTTCCCTGCCCTTTTAAAGTGGTGTCTTGTTTTTTGTTTTACTTTTGTCCTCCTTCCTTTCCTCTTCCCTCCCTATTTTGCTCTTGAGAAAGTGTTACCAAGTCCAAGCTTACTCTGCTCACCACATGACAGGCCAATAAGTCAGGAGACAAGGTCTTGAGGCAAGGAATAGTGACTTTATTTGGAAAGCAAGGCATCCGAGAAGATGGCAGACTAATGTCCTAGAGTACCATCCTATTGGGGTCTGGATGCCAGTATCTTTTATAGAACAGAGAGGGGGAAGAGTTGGGGCAATAAAGTAAAAAGGCCATTAGTCTTGCAAAATATCTTCTGGTTTTGGCCATCCTCGGGGAGGGGATGTGTTAATTTCTTCTTTTCTGCAGCCATTCACAGGTGGGTAGGGTCAGGGTGTTTCCCCGTGGGCCGAATAAAGGCACTTTAGTTTAACATTTAGGCAGAGGGGCAGGGTTCCCCGAGGGAGGCCATTATGTATGCCAATAGCTATAGACAACATTCTTTTAGTGATTATAGTAATAAAAAACAACGGAGAGCAAAGGTTAAAGTAAAAGAAACAAATCCAACATGTAGTCATATTTTGTTCTTCCCAGTTACAAAACCACTTTAATTATTTTAACTTATTATTTTGGAATTAAGCATCATGCTTCTAAATAACATGCTTTTATTGTTGTTTCTTGATTTTTCAATTTTAAGTCTTATCTATTCAATTTCAAATATGGAAGATTTTAGCTGTATTTCATCCTTGATCCCTACCACAAAACAAAATCTTCCCATTTCCCTATTTATTCAACAGAACTGTTACCGAACTCAAGTTCATGTGCTGGACGCGCAGTGAGGCCAAACAAATTGAAACGTCAGAGTTTGGAGCAGAGAGAGGTTTATTGCAGGGCCAAGAAAGGAGAAAGGGCAGCTCGTGCTCAAAAAACTGGAACTCTCCAATGATTTTCAGGGAGAACTTTTTATAGGCAAAGTTTGGGGTGAGGGCTGCAGGGTGTGTAACTTTCTTTTGATTGGTTGGTGAGGTAACAGGGCGTTGTTCCAGGAATCTTGTGCTCAGCCTGAAATTGCCATCCTCCACCTGGGTGGGGGCCTCAGTTCCTGCAGAAGAACTCAAAGATATTGTTTTGTTTTGTTTGTTTTTTTTTTAAATTAATTAATTAATTTATTCATTTATTTTTGGCTGTGTTGGGTCTTCGTTTCTGTGCGAGGGCTTTCTCTAGCTGCGGCAAGTGGGGGCCACTCTTCATCGCGGTGCGCAGGCCTCTCACTATCGCGGCCTCTCTTGTTGCAGAGCACAGGCTCCAGACGCGCAGGCTCAGTAGTTGTGGCTAACGGGCCCAGTTGCTCTGCAGCATGTGGGATCTTCCCAGACCAGGGCTCGAACCTGTGTCCCCTGCATTAGCAGGCAGATTCTCAACCACTGTGCCACCAGGGAAGCCCCCAAAGATATTGTTATGTATATCCCTTGAGGAGGAAGGATCCTGCTTTAATAGCTGCACTACAGTTGCTTGATGGTTCCTCCTTTGTTTCTGCATTCCTTCACTTCCCTGGTTAGCAACTCTTTGAATCTGCTCTTTGGTATTCAGGAAGGTCTTAGGAGGCTGAAGCATTTTTCCTGCAAATAAGAAACAGAGACACAAAGGCTTTGGTGCCCAGGAGGACCCCACAGGGTCCTGCTCTGTTTCAGAATTAGTTGAAATTTGTTAGATTTATATTTCTACATTGAATGTCTATATTATTATGGCTTCATAAGAACTATTCACAGTCAAGCCATGAAGTGTACCATAATATATATTTTAATCTTCTGAAATTTCCCATATGTTTTGATGTATATTTATTTCATCCATTTTGCTGGTAATGTGCCTTTTAAATTTGGAACGTTTTATATTTCAGTGAATAATAATAATGGTTGTTTTTTGAATGGTTCATTAATCTCCATTTCCTCCATTCTCTGATTCATCTTATTCAGATGTTAGACCTCCTGTACTATTCCTCTAATTTTCTTATCTTTTCTTTCCTATTTTCAATTTCTGCATTTTTGTGTTCTGACTTTCTGGGAGGTCTCCTCTCTTCCCTCCTCTCCTGTGTCCTCCCTTTGTCTCCACTTAAACTTGCTTTGGGTTTAGTTTGCTCTTTTTTTTCCATAGTTCCTTAAAGTGGAAATTTAGGTTGCTGACTTAAGATCTTTCTTCTGTCTTAATATAGGCTTTTACAGCTATAAATTTCCCTCAAAGGACTACTTTAGCCACATCTCATAAAGTTTGGCATGCTGTGTTTTTGTTTTCATTAATCTGCATGTATTTTCTAATTTTCCTTGTGGTTTTTTCTTTGACCCATTGGTAATTTAGGACTCTGTTATTTAATTTCCACATATTTGTGAATTTCCCTAATGTCCTTCTGTTATTGATTTCTAATTTCATTTCATGGTGGCCAGAGAACACATTTTGTATGACAGAAATTCTTATACATATGTTGAAACTTGTTTTATGGAGTAGTGTATGGTCTATCCTGGAGAATGTTCTATGTGCACTTAATAAGGATGTATATTCTTCTGTTGTTGGTTGAATGTTCCATGTGCACTTAATAAGGATGTATATTCTTCTACTGTTGGTTGAAGGATGTATATTCTTCTATTGTTGTCTATAGATTTCTGCTAGGTCTAGTTTGTTTATACTGTTTTTCAATTCTTTCTGTTCCCTTGTTTTTTTGTCTAGTTGTTCTATCTATTCTTGAAGGTGGGGATTTGAAGTCTCCAGCTATTTTTGTTGAATTGTATATTTCTCCCTTTAATTATTTCAGTTTTGACTACATTTATTTTGGGGCTGTGTTAGTTGAATATATGTTTATAATTGTTATGTCTTCTTGATGGATTGACCTTTTCATCATTATAAAATGCCTTTTTCTCTAATAACAATTTTGTCTTAAAGTTTAATTTGCCTGATAAAAGTATATCCACTCCAACTTCTTTTGGTTACTCTTTGCATGGTGTGTCTTTTATTGTCCTTTTACTTTTCACCTACTTGTGTCTTTGAGTCTAAAGTGTATCTCTGGTAGACAACATATAGTTGGAATATATATATTTTTAAAAATCCATCTGTCAATATCTGTCTTTTGATTGGAGTGTTTGTTTACATTTAATACAAATACTGCCAAGGTAGGATTTATGTCCGCAGGTTTGCTATTTATATCTCTATGTCTTTTGTCCTTTTTGTTTCTCTGTTCCTCCATACTGTTTTGCTTTGTGTTAATTAGATATTTCCTAGTATAACACCTGAATTCCCTAAGGCTGCTGGTTTCCACAGCTACTCTCTTTGTTAGACTGTTGGTTTTCAAGGCTATTGCAGAGCTGGGTAGAGGGTGATGGAATAGGTTACATTAAAACACCACAAATCTCATTGTCCTTATGGGACTCAGATGTTTTCCTTGAATAAACACTCCTTGGATTGTTTTATGTCATTCTTTAATTTCCAGTGGTCTGAATAAGTTGATTTCGACAATTTTTGCTAGTGTTCCACTGTTTTTATAGAGTGGTTTTTCAGATATCCTTTTCCCACCATTCCAAATTTCTAGAGATTTCTTGAAACTGTTTTTGTTCTTTCTTTTGAGTGTATTTATTCTCTGAGTATATTGTTTTTTGAAAAATAAATGTATGCTCTTTTTTCCTGAGCACAATAGCCAAGATATTTTATCTCTCTGAGGATATTATTAATTTAAAATATTTTTTTTCACCCTATATGATCTCCATTTTCTCTAATTGGCTTCAGCATCTTCATTTTGTCCTCTCTTCAGACAACAATGGCAACTGTAGTAGCAACCATTTATTAAACACTAACTCTGCACTAGTCACTCTTCTAGTGCATTATACATATTAACTTATTTAATACATACTAACTTATTTAATCTTCACTTTAACTATTGGAGATATTATCATTTTCTTAATTTTACAGGTGACAAAGCTGAGACATAAAGAAGGTAAATACTTGTACATAGTACAAAGTTGCAGAGTTGGAATTCAGGTATAGTCTGACTTTCACATCTTCTTTCTCAAATATTAGCCCATACTTGGGTCATCTGCTCATATGCACCAGTGGGGTTATAAATATTTTGAGCATATGTGTGAGGCTTGTTGAGTATGGGGGTGTTATCTGTAGGGTAAATTGGGTACTTCTTGGCTTTTCTGATTACTACTTTAGAATGTGGCCTTTTCTTGTCTACTAGTAAATTATCACTTGTCCATCAGCTTTCCATCCTTCAAAATTTTTTTGTTTGGTTCTTACTTTTTTTCTTTTTACATTTGTGTGTTTATGCCTTAGGGAGGAAAAAGGTTTACTATATTTTAGAAGGGTTTTGGGAAGGACCAGAATTAACTTCATGTTTTCAATACACTGTCCTTTTAATCACTTTAAGCATACTTAAAAAAAATAATAATCTCTGACTGTTTTGTTATCTGAAGTTTTGGGGTGGGGCATCTAGTTCTTCTTTTTATCTGCTGATTTATCATGAACATTAGATTTTTCCTCTTGAACTCTATAATTTTGTTTTGCATGTGCATTCTCAGTAGAGCTTTATCCATGGGATTTTTATGTGGTTTGGGCTGAGTCTTTCTCTACTGAGGTAAATTTCTCCTTTTCTCCTGCCAGGTGTTCCAGGATAAATTTTTATGTTAATTTCTTGCCTTAGGAATACAGGACCCTGCAAAGACAGTATAAAATAAACCCAAACTCATGGGAAGAAAGGCTTCAGGTTAAGAATTTTCAGGGAAGGCTTCCCCCACTCCTCCTGCCTGGAATGTAGAACTGCATCTGCCTCTTTATTACCTTCCTGTGCCAGTGAGCATATAAAACACCATTTAATTGAAAGTGCAGTCCTCTGAAGGTTCTGGATTAAGGGTGAAGGTCTCATTTTCAACTGTCTGTTTCACATAGGTCCCAGGTCTTATGTCCTATGTGTGTAGCTATTAAAATCGACCAATCCCTTCCCCAATCACCAAACCAGGACAATATGGTACTGTCTCACTGAGTTTCCTTCCATCTTCATTTTTGATTCCTGGGGATTTTCCTTAGTTTTAAGTTCAGACATGTATTTAAAAGGATACTTGTGATTTTTTAACCAGAATATCTATATATTTTATCACAGGAGGTATTCAGGTTATCTGATCTGATATTTTTGCTTGAAGCCCTAAAATTAACTTTTCTTGCTGAATTATTTCATGTATACTCCATAGATGTTATCCTTACATTGAAAGGATGTGTAATTTTTTCCATGACATTGCTGCTAAATCAAAGAATATATATTTTACTCAGCTTTATTGAGATATAATTGACATATAACATTGTATAAGTTTAAGGTGTATAATGTGTTGATTTGATACAGTTATATACTTAAGAAAACTTAAGGGGGTGTGATGGATTGTGTTGTGGAAAACCTATCAAATATATCCTCTGTATCTTCAGAAAGCTTCACAACTGACAGAAGTTATAGAAGGAGGTAAATTTGGGCTTGATATGAGGAAAACCTCTTGCTGACTAGAGGCAGCTGCACATGAAAAGATAGTCCACCCTACAAATGGTTGATGACTTTGTCCTTTTCTCATCATTGGGAGCGATCAAACACAGGCAGACATTATCTTATCTGTAATAGTTAAGTTCTCAGACTCTAAATGTAGGTTTTAATACTTGTGATTACATTTAGGACCCACCCAGATAATTCAGGGTAACCTTACCATTTCAAGATCCTTAACTTAATCATATCTGCAAAATTCTTCTTTGCCATATAAGGTAACATTCACAGATTCCAGTGTTTAGGACAGGGATATCTTTTGGGATCCATTATTCAGCCTACCACAGCAAGCTTTGTGGACATCAAACAGATATCTTCATTGCCCTAATACCACTCTTTACAGTATCTTGGGCAAGTGTCCTCCAGCCTCCACTTGAGTAATGTCAGTGTTAGGGACCTAATATCATTGGCCATTAGTTTGTACTACAATAACCTTTAGCCCTTTCTTATTCTCAAGAATCTATGGTTTTGGAATTACTGTTTTAAAGTTACTTTTTCAGGAACTGATTTATATTTACTAACTTCCATTTGTACCATCTATTACAAAAAAGAATATGCTAATATGCTAAGCTCAGGTGAATTTATCCCAATCCATGCCTGAATGGTTATTGAGGTTTTACAGTGACCTATCACATTTAAAATAAGGAAATATATTAATCAAAATTCTTATGTTTGCAAGTGTTAAAAAATAACCAAGTAACTTAAGCAATGACAAGAATTTATTGGCTCACATACCAGAAAAGGCTTGGAATAGGTATAGCGTCGGCAGGATCCGGGGCTCAAACGGTGACTTGTTTGCTTAGGACTTGGTCTCTTCATCTCTGAGTTCTGGTTCTTTTTGATTGATTGTATTCAGCCAGCTAATACTAAGATGGCTAGATGATCACCAAGATGACCAAGGCAACCTTGATATCTTCTTAGACCTCAGTGGAAAAAGCTCCATTTTTTCAACTGTTTTTAGAATTTGCATTTATTGGGCTGGCCAAGGTCATAAGCCCAGCCTTGGATCATGTCAGACCCATTGAAACTGCAGGGACATAGGGTAAGGAGTGATGGTTCTCCTTTAAAATATTAAAAAGCCACTATCAAAAAAAGGGATATATTTGTTGGTCAGGCCACAATAACAGATGCAATATGCAAAACATTACATGTAATACGCAAAACATTACATATGCTATATGTAATCATAGTTTCAGCTCTAAGTTTAGCCGGAGGCTTATGGAGTCAATCCCATTGCTTTAAAGCCGTGCATCAGACTCTGGGTACATTTATGTTTGTTTACATATTTAGATAAAATTTGCCAGATGGGACAAATCCATTGGTGCTGCCTAGCCAGTAAGCTGGCTTGGTGGAAGTGATCAGAGAATGTGGGTAAATTCATCTTTGAACAAATGAATTAAATATGCACAGTAAATGGTTTGATGCACAGCAGGAAAGTGCTGCCTAATCGTTGGGGAAGAAAGCAAAGCCAGCAGAGCAGCAAGCCTCACGCAGTCACTCCTGTGGTAGGGTCTGAGAGGTGGCCATAGCCAGGAGGCTAGCAGAGTGCTTTGTAGCACAGCGCTCATCTGAGTGTGCAATATGTTACCTACAGCTGGATCTGGCATAATCATCCCTGACTAATGGGAGGCGAGAGGAGGGGTTCAAGTGCTGAATAAATAAATTACTTAATTACATATTATCAGAGAGAAGAACAGATGGTCAACTTAGCCCATCTCCTGATGCCTTTGGCTTTGGAATGAAGAATAGATCCTCAGAGACTGTAGCAGGTTGGGCTCTTGATTCTGTATATCCGTTGGTCCTACCAGAGGCTCATGGTCTTCAGGAATAAACAGGCTCATTTCTCCAAGGCTGAAAGGCACTGGGTGCTCTGGTGCCCACTCTAAGCTGAAGCTGGACAGGCCTAAGCGGGTCGGCATTTTCCACTTTGTTAATTTTGGCACCAGATGGAGGTGGAAATGGATTTCATTTCCTGCAAAATGGTTGAAAAGTGATTTTCAACTGAGGATCTAATCAAATGTGAAAGGGGTAGTTGAGCATTTACTTAATGTCCTCCGGAGCAACTCCTAGCACTGCAGACCATATGCTCGTTTTCCTCAGCTTTGGATGTCCCCATGGAGAATCCACTTCTTTTTCTGAGTACTGGTTGCTCTGGTGTTAGAGGGAAGTGTAGCTGGGGTTGTATTTTGGAAGCACCATGTTTGTTTTCAGATGATTCTCTTTGGTATGATAGGATCTGCAGAGCACTTGTTCCCAAATGCTGGTCTGGGGATGGTTGCCAGGTTGGTTGCATCAGAATCACCTGGGTTGTTTATTAAAGTTACACGTTCTTTAGCTCCAGGCATAGAGATTCTGTTTCACTAGGTCTTGGGTAGGATCTGGGAATCTATGTTTCTAAAAAGCTCAACAAATGATTATGAAGCAAGTGTGGAGATCACTGTGTATCAGTTGAGGGGCAGGAAACAGACAGTAAACTCAAAAGCGTTATTAAAGAGATTTTAATAATGAGTTATTTACAAAAGTGTGGGCAAGTTTAAAGGAAACTATTAAGGGATGGTGGGCCCCCACAGCTAGCAATACCAGGAAACAGGTGCAAGGGGTAGGAGTGGTTATCAGAACTTGGTCAGACTTAGAGGACTCCTGGACAAGAACTGTGGAACTACCCATGGTCCAGCAGAGAGAAAAATCTTTTTCTCCTTTTGCTCTTTGATCTCAATCTGGTGCTTTCCATTGGCTAAATCCAAAGGGCCAGGGAGTCCAGAAGACATAGCCAATAAAAATCAGACTCCTGAGATGCAAAGCAGGATGAAGAAGGCTGGAGAGTGGACCTAGAGGGGCAAACAGAGAATATCTAGCACGCGTTGGTATAGATAACATTTTCTAGTCACACATTTGTGTGCTAAGCTGTGGATGGCAAATGTATGGATATGTTTTGTTCTGCAGACATGCTTCTTTTCTCAGTGTAAAATTGCCTCTACAATTTCATCATAGAGACTAGAAACTCTGAAAGAGCATGGGTGACATCTTTAGAATTATCTTCCTGTGTCCTGCCCGCAGTTCAGTCTGTTCACATTCTGTCTCTGGAAAAGGCTACAAGAAGAATATTTTGGAAGATTATAGTTGTCTGCCTGGTTGTCAACTTTAAATTTGGCAATATAGCTATAGTATACTTTATCCTCTCTTATTCAGTAATTGTGGGCCTATCATTCTGATTTTTATTATTTATTTATTTTTGACTGTGCGGCATGTGGGATCTTAGTTCCCCGCTCCCCCTGTATTGGAAGCGCGGAGTCTCAACCACTGGACAGCCAGGGAAGTCCCAGGCCTATCATTCTATATTCTATGAATTTACTTATATTTTCCATGAAGCTATTTTTATTTGTAACGAATGTGCTGACTATTCAGGCTGACTATTCTAAACATAGCTCCTTAAAGAAGCCACATTGCTATACCTCTTAAAAGACTGCATTCAGCCATGTTGCTTTGTTTGGGTTTTATGTTCTATATTTCGTTCACTGTATTTAAAGCATACTTTGAATGGTCACTTGTAATTATAACTCCACATCTGAAGGATTGGATTAATTTTGATTTTAGTATGTTGCCTGTGGAAATTTGAGCACATCTTAAAATATAGCACGAAAAGAATATTTGTAGAAATTGTCCATGAAATCCCTGGAGATTTATTTGTGGCTTCCGTTTTAAAACTCCAGCTCCCTCCCCCAGGGAAGAAGTTTTTGGCATTTAGAGTCCCTCTTGATGATAAAAACTAACAGCTCAAAGACAGAGGCTTTCATTACAGCTATTCATTAGGACACCTGTGCTTGGTTAAGAGGACAGTCACTAGTCTCACCCCAAGGAAGTAATACGCATACTGATTGCTGGCATCTCTTAGCACCTACTGCATCCTGGCACTTTACCTGCCACTCGCTTATTCCAGTTGCTCAGGCAGGAGCCTTGGAGTAAACTTTGATTCTTCATTTTTCTTTATGCTCCACCTAAATCTATCAGCATGTCCTGTCGTCTTTATTTTAAAAATATATTCAGAATCTGACCAGTTCTCACCACCTGCACTGCAGTGCTGTGATTCAAGTCACCATCCTCTCTCCCTCAGATTATTGTGGTCATCTCCTAATTTCTCTGCCTGCTTCTTTTCCTTCTCCCTGCCATCTTTCCTCTACAGAGCAAACAGAGAAAGCCTAATGAAAGGTCATGTCATGTAGCTCCTCTGTTCAAAACCCTCTGATGGCTCCCATCTCACTCAGTAAAAGCCAAAGCCATCACCAAAGCTTATAAGGCTTCGCATTATCTTTTCTTCTGCTCTCCCTCTGACCTCATCTCCTTTCACTCTCCCCTTCTCTCATTGTAATCCAGCCACAGGACGCTCCTGCTGCCGAGCCTTTGTATATGCCGCTCCTTCTGTCTAAAATGCTCTTCCTCCTGTTATCTTCCTGGTTTACTCTCTCATTTCATTCAAGTCTCTTAAAATATGACCCTGTAAGAGAGGCCTTTGCTGATCACCATGTATAGAGTGCCCACCATCACTCTGTTTTCACTGCAACTTGTTAGTTTTCTTTATAGGACATATCACCATCTGACATATTTATCTCTTTGTCTCTTCCCCACAAGAATGAAAGCTTCTCAAGAGCTGAGACTGTTGAGTTTAGGGCTGTATCTCTGGCATCTATTTTAGTACATGGCATATAGTTGATGCTCATCAAATATTGGTTAAATGAATGAGCAGATAAATGAATAAATAAGTTGTTCTCAAGAAGTACATTGTCTAGCATTTAGCAAAAATAACTCGGCAATTTTCCATTTTAAGTAATATTTTATTGAGTACTTATCTGATACTTCACTAAGCATTTTATCAGTCATATTGCCAATGATGGATGTTTTGGTTTATAGACAAGGAGGGGGATATACATATCCTATATACACACTTACATAAAATAAATATATGTGTGCATATATTACATGTGAATGTGTCTGTGAATATATGTGCGTTCGTGTATAAAATTTTTTTGGCCCAGGAAGGAGATGCCTTCCTATTCAATGTCTCACTGGAAAAGTCTTCATCTTCTGCCCTAGGAGGCAGTGCCAGAGGCAGGACATGGAAGGAGGTGACAGTGGGGACCTGTGCAGTATTGGGGAGACCTGACTGTGGAGTGGGGGGGAAATTTATGAAAGGACTAAACAGTATTCCTCCTGGGCTTTGTGAACCTGGGGTTACTAACTGCCAGTGGAATAGGGTATAACAAAGATAATGGCCCTTAGTAGGAGTTCAGCCCTCTATTCCTACCTTGGGAGCAGTAGCCTAATAAACCTGAGTGGTCAACATTTATGGTACTCTTCACTCTCTTCCAGGACCCTTTGAAACATATATTTTTTGAGTTTAGTTTTTGCCTGAAAAATCTGCATCCCATTTGAATGAAATTGAATAAGTTTCAGGGCTCAAGCAGCATGTCTTCCATCTGAAGCAAAATGGAGATGAATTTCAATTAGATGTTCCCATTATAATCTGTTTCTACCTGTAGTTTTCATCAAAAATTGCTAGGAAGTACCACATAATGTATGATCAAGATTTGCCCACTGGCAGCAGTGTCCCATTATCTTAGTAAAAAAGCACAGAATAATTAGTCTGATGCATATAGATAGCAGCTTCTTACAGCGAGTGACTTTAATTGTGGTGAGTAATATATATGGAGCTTGAAGCATTATATATTTCCCTCCCAAGAAGACACCAGTTACTAATTCAGTTGACAAACTAACAATGTTTCAGAAGATTTAATGCAAACTGAACATCGTAGTCAATAGCCACTGTAAAATGTCCACTTTATGGCCTTTTTTTTGCCTGAGCTTAATTTATGATAATTTGGTGGTTGCATATAGCCTGAATATTCTCTTGGCTTGAGAATTAGTACTTGGGTATTGCATAAATCATGGCTGAATGTGTCGGCTTCCTCTAATGCTCTTCTCTCTCCTGCAATTGGAATCCTTCTCGTCTTGTAATTTCCCTTGCCTCATTCATACCTGCGAATTCACGGGGCTCTGAGAGCTCAGTATTTAGAGGATCACTTCCTCATAGAGTAGCATCTTCCAAATGCCAGGTAGAGTGCTTCCAGGCTTCAGAGGGGGAAAATTCAGCAACTCTTTTTATGAGATGGAATATTTGTACCAACCCACCTTAAGTGCTTTAAAAGAAAATGCAATTCCCCCACCCCACCCTCCCATTTGCCCCTAAACTCTGTGCTAATATTAAAGGTAAGATTTAAAAGTATATTATCTGAACGGTTTCTTTTCAGGACAGGTTTACATTGGTTGTTTTTTTTAAAATTAATTTGAAAAATAGGACAAGTAAGCTAGCATGTTCTAGGCCCACAGGTAATCTACCTGTGGACCTAAATATGTAATATGAATCCACTAACTGTACTGTAGGATTTAGTTTAGGTGACTGGTCTTCAAAGAAATACATGGGATATTTCAGAATTAATGAGATAATTGCCTACCTTCTACTGTTCTTTATACTCGTCTACAAAGATTTAAAATTTTTAGTTGTGATTAGTCATTTTCAGAAGTGATTAAAAATTTTAAATAAACAAATGTCATATATCTAATTGTGGACAACCGTACTCTAAATGTTGTGGGAAACCATGTTTTAAAATTTAGGTTATTCCCAGGAACTTCCCAGCCGGTCCAGCAGTTAAGACTATGTGCTTCCACTGCAGGGGGCGAGGGTTCGATCTCTGGTGGGGGAACTAAGATCCTGCATGCTGCGCGGTGTGGCAAAAAAAAAAAAAAAAAAAAATTTAGGTTATTCTCTTGAACCCCCCCAAATCATAATTCAAATATCACCATCTATTCTTCAGTTGTATAACAATGTTCTTCTAAATCAGTTACACAACTATCTTCCTTTACTTATGTATGTTATAATCATAATAGCTAACGTGAATATAGACTGTACAGAACCTTTATGTGCATTATTGCTTTTAGTCCACATATCAACTCCATGTTTTTGGCATTCTTATTCATAATTTAAATGTAGAAGCAAGCAAATTTAAAATGTATTTAAAATTATAATATTTTTCTAATTATAAAATAACAAATATTTATTGTAAGAAATCTGAAGTGTCAAAAGTAGATGTTAATAAGACTGAGCAAAGAATAGAAAAGATAAAAATTACAGATAAAAGTATCTGTACAAATATCAGAAATAAAATAAGTGGATATCACTACAGACTGTGCAGAATTAAGAGGATAATAAAGAAATCCTACAAAACACTCTATGCATGTGAATTTGACATTCAGCGATAGATAAAAAGTACTAATTCCTTAAAAAATTTAAATTATCAAACTCACTGAAGATAAAATAGGTAACAGGGTTAGTCTTATTACTATTAAAAAACTGAGTACATAGTTAAAAATCTTTTGTAAAAGAAATCTACAGGCCCAGGTGGTTTCACTGGTGAATTCTAACAAACACTTAAAGAATTAACACAAATTCTATATAATTTCTTCATTTTATGAGGCCAACATTGTCCTGATATAAAAATAAGACAAAGACATCACAAGAGAAGAAAACTACAAAACAATAAAACAATCTATCTCATGTGTATCACTGTAAAAATTTTCTATTAAATATTAGCAAATTCAATCCAACAATGCATAAAAGGAATACTATAACATGACCAAGCAGGTTTTATTCTGGGAATGTAAAGCTGGCTTAGTATCTAAAAATCAATCAAAGTAATCTACTGAGTTAACACTTTTAAAGAAGGAAAACCATATGATCATATCAACCAATGCAAAAAAAAAAATTGCCAAAATTCAATGTCTATTTCTTACAGTGACTCTCAAAAAACTAGAAATAGAAGGGTATTTCCTTAACCTAATAAAGGGTATTTGTTAAAAAGCCATTGCCAAAATCATTTAATGGTGAGAGACTGAATGCTTTTCCCAGGAAGATGAGTAACAAGGAAAGGATACCTTATCTCACCAGTCCCATTCAATACTCTACTAAAAGGCCTAGCCAATCTAATAAACAACAAAAAGAAAGAAACGACATAAACTGAAAAGGAAGAAATAAAATTGTCCCTATTTGCAGACATGATTTTCTACATAGAAAAGCCAAGGAATTTACAAATAACAGCAGCAGCAATAGCAGCAACAACAAACAACAAAAAAAACAAACCAAACTAAATCAAACCGAATAAAAATCTTCTAGAACTAATAGGTGAATTTTGCAAGGTTGCACTATACTAGTTGTAATTTTTTATTCCTTCTCTTCTTCTCCTTATATTGGATATAATTTGCTCTTCTTTTTCTAGATTTGTAAAGTAGAAACTAAGATGATTAATTTTTGATCTTTCTTCTTTTTTAATATACACATTCATTGCTATAATTTTCCCTCTAAGTTTTGCTTTCACTACATTCCACAAATTTTGAAAGTTGTATTTTCTTTCTCATTCTGTTAAAAAAATTTTTATATTCATCTTGAGATTTTTTTTAGTTGACTTGTGTTATTTAGAAGCATGTTATTTAATCTCTAAGTATTTTGGGGTTTTACAGCTATCCTTCTGTTATTGATTTCTAGTTTCATTCCATCATGATCTGTGAGGAAGCATTGTATGTTTTCTGTGCTTTAAATTTTCAAAATGTGTTTCATGGCCCTGAATGTGGTCTTTCTTAGTGAATGTGCCATGTGAGCTTGAGAAGGATATGGATGAAATAGTCTATAGATATCAATTATATCCAGGTGATTGATGGGGTTGAGTTCCACTATGTCTTTCCTCATTTTTACCTACTGGATCTGTCAGTTTCTGGTAGAGGGGTATTGAAGCCTCCAACTCTAATAGTGAATTCACCTATTTCTTACAGTTTTATTAGTTTTTGCCTTCTGTATTTTGACTCTCTGTTAGGCACATATGCACTTATGTCTTCTTGAAGCAATGACCCCTTTACTCCTGCTTTCTTTTGATTAGTGTTACCATGGTATATCTTTTCTAATTATTTTATACGTGCCTTTATATTTAGTGTGAGTTTCTCATAGACAACATATAGCTGTCTTGTTTTTTGACCCATTCTGACGGTCTCTGCCTTTTAACTGGTTTATTTAGGCCACTGACATTTAAAGAGATTATTGGAATAGTTGGATTAATATTTACCATATTTGTTACTGTTTTTTGTTTACCCCCTGTATTGTTTATCCCTATTTTTACCTTCCACTATTTTTTTTGATTTTATGCTTTTGTTGTTTGTTTGTTTTGTTTTAATTAATTAATTAATTATTTTTTCTTATTAGTCATCCATTTTATACACATCGGTGTATACATGTCAATCCCAATCTCCCAATTCATCACACCACCACCACCACAGCTTGCCGCTTTCCTCCCTTCGTGTCCATACATTTTTTCTCTACTTCTGTGTCTCAATTTCTGCTCTGCAAACCAGTTCATCTGTGCCATTTTCTAGGTTCCACATATATGCATTAATATACGATATTTGTTTTTCTCTTTCTGACTTACTTCACTCTGTATGACAGTCTCTAGATGGATCCACGTCTCTACAAATGACCCAATTCTGTTCCTTTTTATTAATATTCCATTGTATATAGGTACCACATCTTCTTTATCCATTCGTCTGTCAATGGACACTTAGGTTGCACCATGTCCTGTCTACTGCAAACAGAGCTGCAATGAACATTGTGGTACATGACTCTTTTTCAATTATGGTTTTCTCAGGGTATATGCCCAGTAGTGGGAATGCTGGGTAGTATGGTAGTTCTATTTTTAGCTTTTTAAGCAACCTCCATACTGTTCTCCATAGTGGCTGTAATTTACATTCCCACCAACAGTGCAAGAGGGTTCCCTTTTCTCCACACCCTCTCCAGCATTTGCTGTAGATTTTCTGATGATGCGCATTCTAACTGATGTGAGGTGATACCTCATTGTAATTTTGATTTGCATTTCTCTAATAATTAGTGATGGTGAGCAGCTTTTCATGTGCTTCTTGGCCATCTGTATGTCCTCTTTGGAGAAATGTCTATTTAGGTCTTCCGCCCATTTTTGGATTGGGTTTTTTTTTTTTTTAATATTGATCTGTATGAGCTGTTTATATAGTTTGGAGATTAATCCTTTGTCTGATGATTCATCTGCAAATATTTTCTCCCATTCTGAGTGTTGTCTTTTCGTCTTGTTTATGGTTTCCTTTGCTGTGCAAAGGCTTTGAAGTTTCATTAGGTCCCATTTGTTTATTTTTGTTTTTATTTCCATTACTCTAGGAGGTGGATCAAAAAAGATCTTGCTATGATTTATGTCAAAGAGTGTTCTTCCTATGTTTTCCTCTAAGAGTTTTATAGTGTCCAGTCTTACATTTAAGTCTCTAATCCATTTTGAGTTTATTTTTATGTATGGTGTTAGGGAGTGTTCTAATTTCATTCTTTTACATGTAGCTGTCCAGTTTTCCCAGCACCACTTATTGAAGAGACTGTCTTTTCTCCATTGTATATCCTTGCCTCCTTTGTCATAGATTAGTTGACCATATGTATGTGGGTTTATGTCTGGGTTTTCTATCCTGTTCCATTGATTTATATTTCTGTTTTTGTGCCAGTACCATATTGTCTTGATTACTGTAGCTTTGTGGTATAGTCTGAAGTCAGGGAGTCTGATTCCTCCAGCTCCGTTTTTTCGCCTCAAGAATGCTTTGGCTATTCGAGGTCTTTTGTGTCTCCATACAAAATTTAAGATTTTTTTGTTCTAGTTCTGTAAAATATGCCATTGGTAATTTGATAGGGCTTGCATGGAATCTGTAGATTGCTTTGGGTAGTATAGTCATTTTCCCAGTATTGATTCTTCCAATCCAAGAACATGGTATATCTCTCCATCTGTTTGTATCATCTTTAATTTCTTTCATCAGTGTCTTATAGTTTTCTGCATACAGGTGTTTTGTCTCCTTAGGTAGGCTTATTCCTAGGTATTTTATTCTTTTTCTTGCAATGGTAAATGGGAGTGTTTCCTTCATTTCTCTTTCAGATTTTTCATCGTTAGTGTATAGGAATGCAAGAGATTTCTGTGCATTAATTTTGTATCCTGCAACTTTACCAGATTCAATGATTAGCTCTAGTAGTTTTCTGGAGGCATCTTTAGGATTCTCTATGTATAGTATCATGTCATCTGCAGACAGTGACAGTTTTACTTCTTCTTTTCCAAATTGTATTCCTTTTATTTCTTTTTCTTCTCTGATTGCCATGGCTAGGACTTCCAAAACTATGTTGAATAATAGTGGTGAGAGTGGACATCCTTGTCTTGTTCCTGATCTTAGAGGAGATGCAATCATTTTTTCCCCATTGAGAATGATGTTTGCTGTGGGTTTGTCATATATGGCCTTTATTATGTTGAGGTAGGTTCCCTCTATGTCCACTTTCTGGAGAGTTTTTATCAGAAATGGGTGTTGAATTTTGTCAAAAGCTTTTTCTGCATCTATTGAGATGATCATATGGTTTTTATTCTTCAGTTTGTTAATATGGTGTATCACATTGATTGATTTGCATATATTGAAGAATCCTTGCATCTCTGGGATAAATCCCACTTGATCATGGTGTATGATCCTTTTAATGTGTTGTTGGATTCTGTTTGCTAGTATTTTGCTGAGGAATTTTGCATCTATATTCATCAGTGATATTGGTCTGTAATTTTCTTTTTTTGTAGTATTTTTGTCTGGTTTTGGTATCAGGGTGATGGTGGCCTCATAGAATGAGTTTGGGAGTTTTCCCTCCTCTGCAATTTTTTGGAAGAGTTTGAGAAGGATGGGTGTTAGCTCTTCTCTAAATGTTTGATAGAAGTCACCTGTGAAGCCATCTGGTCCTGGACTTCTGTTTGTTGGATGATTTTTAATCACAGTTTCAATTTCATTACTTGTGATTGGTCTGTTCATATTTTCTGTTTCTTCTTGGTTCAGTCTTGGAAGGTGATAACTTTCTAAGAATTTGTCCATTTCTTCCAGGTTGTCCATTTTATAGGCATAGAGTTGCCTGTAGTAGTCTCTTAGGATGCTTTGTATTTCTGCAGTGTCTGTTGTAACTCCTCCTTTTACATTTCTAATTTTATTGATTTGAGTCCTCTCCCTCTTTTTCTTTATGAGCCTGGCTAATGGTTTATCAATTTTGTTTATCTTCTCAAAGAACCAACTTTCAGTTTTATTGATATTTGATATTGTTTTCTTTGTTTCTATTTCATTTATTTCTGCTCTGATCTCTATGCTTTCTTTCCTTCTGCTAACATTGGGTCTTGTTTCTTCTTCTTTCTCTAGTTCCTTTAGGTGTAAGGTTAGATGATTTATTTGAGATTGTTCTTGTTTCTTGAGGTAGGCTTGTATAGCTATAAACTTCCCACTTAGAACTGCTTTTGCTGCACCCCATAGGTTTTGGATCATCGTGTTTTCATTGTCATTTGTCTCTAGGTATTTTTTGATTTCGTCTTTGAGTTCTCCAGTGATCTCTTGGTTATTTAGTAACGTATTGTTTAGCCTCCATGTGTTTGTGTTTTTTACGTTTTTTTCCCTGTAATTCATTTCTAATCTCATAGCGTTGTGGTCAGAAAAGTTGCTTGATATGATTTCAATTTTCTTAAATTTACTGAGGCTTGATTTGTGACCCAAGATGTGATCTATCCTGGAGAATGTTCCATACACACTTGAGAAGAAAGTGTAATCTGCTGTTTTTGGATGGAAAGTCCTATAAATATCAATTAAATCTATCTTGTCTATGGTGCCATTTAAAGGCTTGTGTTTCCTTATTAACTTTCTGTTTGGATGGTCTGTCCATTGGTGTAAGTGAGGGGTTAAAGTCCCCCACTATTATTGTGTTACTCTTGATTTCTTCTTTTATAGCTGTTAGCAGTTGCCTTATGTATTGAGGTGCTCCTATGTTGGGTGCATATATATTTATAATTGTTATATCTTCTTCTTGGATTGATCCCTTGATCATTACATAGTGTCCTTCCTTGTCTCTTGTAACATTCTTTATTTTAAAGTCTATTTTATCTGATATGAGTATTGCTACTCCAACTTTCTTTTGATTTCCATTTGCATGGAATATCTTTTTCCATCCCCTCACTTTCAGTCCCTATGTGTCCCTAGGTCTGAAGTGGGTCTCTTGTAGACAGCATATATATGGGTCTTGTTTTTGTATCCATTCAGCAAGCCTGTGTCTTTTGGTTGGAGCATTTAATCCATTCACGTTTAAGGTAATTATCAATATGTATGTTCCTATTGCCATTTTCTTAATTGTTTTGGGTTTGGTTTTGTAGATCCTTTTCTTCTCTTGTGTTTCCCACTTAGAGAAGTTCCTTTAGCATTTGTTATAGAGCTGGTTTGGTGGTGCTAAATTCTCTTAGCTTTTGCTTGTCTGTAAAGCTTTTGATTTCTCCATCGAATCTGAATGAGATCCTTGCTGGGTAGAGTAATCTTGGTTGTAGGTTCTTCCCTTTCATCACTTTAAGTATATCATGCCACTCCCTTCTGGCTTGTAGAGTTTCTGCTGAGAATTCAGCTGTTAGCCTTATGGGAATTCCCTTGTATATTATTTGTCATTTTTCCCTTGCTGCTTTCAGTAATTTTTCTTTGTCTTTAATTTTTGCCAATTTGATTACTGTGTGTCTTGGCGTGTTTCTCCTTGCGTTTATCCTGTATGGGACTCGCTGTGCTTCCTGTACTTGGGTGGCTATTTCCTTTCCCATGTTAGGGAAGTTTTCGACTATAATCTCTGCAAATATTTTCTCGGGTCCTTTCTCTGTCTCTTCTCCTTCTGGGGCCTCTATAATGCAAATGTTTTTGAGTTTAACGTTGTCCCAGAGGTCTCTTAGGCTGTCTTCATTTCTTTTCATTGTTTTTTCTTTAGTCTGTTCCTCAGCAGTGAATTCCACCATTCTGTCTTCCAGGTCACTTATCCGTTCTTCTGCCTCAGTTATTCTGCTATTGACTCCTTCTAGTGTAGTTTTCATTTCAGTTATTGTATTGTTCATCTCTGTTTGTTTGTTGTTTAATTCTTCTAGGTCTTTTTTAAACATTTCTTGCATCTTCTTGATCTTTGCCTCCATTCTTTTTCCAAGGTCCTGGATCATCTTCACTATCATTATTCTGAATCCTTTTTCTGGAAGATTGCATATCTCCATTTCATTTAGTTGTTTTTCTGGGGTTTTATCTTGTTCCTTCATCTGGGACATAGCCCTCTGCCTTTTCATCTTGTCTATCTTTCTGTGAATGTAGTTTTTGTTCCACAGGCTGTAGGATTGTAGTTCTTCTTGCTTCTGCTGTCTGCCCTCTGGTGGATGAAGCTATCTAAGAGGCTTGTGGAAGTTTCCTGATGGGAGGGACTGGTGGTGGGTATAGCTGGCTGTTGCCCTGGTGGGCAGAGCTCAGTAAAACTTTAATCTGCTTGTCTGCTGATGGGTGGGGCTGGGTTCCCTCCCTCTTGGTTGTTTGGCCTGAGGCAACCCAACACTGGAGCCTACCTGGGCTCTTTAGTGGGGCTAATGGCAGACTCTGGGAGGGCTCTCGCCAAGGAGTACTTCACAGAACTTCTGCTGCCAGTGTCCTTGCCCCTTGGTGAGCCACAGTTGCCCCCGCCTCTGCAGGAGACCCTCCAGCCCTAGCAAGTAGGTCAGTTTCAGTCTCCTATGGGTTCACTTCTCCTTCCCCTGCATCCCGATGTGCACACTACTTTGTGTATGCCCTCCAAGAGTGGAGTCTCTGTTTCCCCCAGTCCTGCCAAAGTCCTGCAATCAAATCCCTGTAGCCTTCAAAGTCTGATTCTCTAGGAATTCCTCCTCCCGTTGCCAGACCGCCAGGTTGGGAAGCCTGACATGTGGCTCAGAACCTTCACTCCAGTGCACGGACTTCCGTGGTATAAGTGTTCTCCAATTTGTGAGTCACCCACCCAGCAGTTATGGGATTTGATTTTATTGTGATAGTGCCCCTCCTACCATCTCATTGTGGCTTCTCCTTTGTCTTTGGATGTGGGGTATCTTTTTTGGTGAGTTCCAGTGTCTTCCTGTTGATGATTATTCAACCAGTGTTCTCAAAAGAGGGAGTGAGCGTATGTCCTTCTACTCCGCCATCTTGAACCAATCTCTGCATTTTATGGTTTTAATTGAGCATTTTATATGATTCCATTTTTCTCTCTTAGCATATCAGTTATACTTCTTTTTACTTTTTTTAGTGGTTGTTCTAGAGTTTGCAGTATACTTTTACAAGTAATCCAAGTCCACTTTTAAATAATACTTCATGGGTAGTGTGCATACCTTATAATAAAAAAATAATCCTAATTCCTCCCTTCTGTCTCTTTTATCACTACTGTCATTTATTTAACTTATACATAAGTACACATAAGCATATATATTAAATAAATATATAATAATAAATAATAATAATGTATAATCAACATATATAAATATATAAAGTTGAATAAAATTATACATACTTGAATTCTTTGTTGCTATTATCATTTTAAACAAACTGTTTTCTGTTAGATAAATTAAGAAAAATGAAAGATTTTATTTTATTATCACTTGTTCCTTCTCTAATTTGCCTCCCTTTTTTATGTAGATCTGAGTTTCTGAACTATAACTTTTTCTTCTCTCTAAAGAGCTGCTTTTATACTTCTTGCAAGGCAAGCCTACTGGCAACAAACTTGCTTACTTTTTGTTCGTCTGAGAAAAATCTTTATTTCTCCTTCACTTTTGAAGGATGATTTCACAGTGTACAGAATTCTAGATTGGCTCCCAAAGTGAAATTGTTAGGAAAAATCTAACAAAATATGTTGTATGCTGTCTGCTGAAAGTACTAATGCTGCTGAAAGAAATCTAAGAAGAGGTATATAAACGGAGAGACAAACCATATCCATAGACAGGAAGACTCAGCAGAGGAAAGATTTAAATTCCCCCCAAATTTATCTATAGACTTAACAGAATTCTAATAAAAATCTCAGCAGGATTTTTGTAGATACAGACAAGCAGATTCTAAAATATATATGGAAAGGCAAAGAAATTAGAATAGCAGAAACAATTTTGAGAAAGAAGAATAAAGTTACAGAAATCAAACTACCCAATTTAAAAACTTACTATAAAGCTACAGTTATCAAGATGGTGTGGTATTGCCAACAGGATGGACACACAGATCAATGAAGTGGAAGAGATTCCAGAAGTAGACTAACACAAATAGGACCCTTGGATTATATCTGTACTTGAGGAGTTTTATTTATTTAAAAAATAAACTATTTTAGAACAATTTTAGATTTACGAAAAAACTGAGTAGATAATACAGAGTTCCCATATATCCTGTCTCTACAGTTTCACTTATTATTAACATCTTACATTAGTGTGGTACATTTGTTACAATTAATGAACCAATATTAATATGTTATTATTAACTGAAGCCCATATTTTTTTCAGATTTCTTTAGCTTTTACCTAAAGTTCACTTTCTGTTCCAGGATTCCATGTAAGATACACATTACATTTAGTTGTCATCTGTTCTTAGGCTTCTCTTGACTCTGACAGTTTCTCAGACTTTCCTTATTTTTGTTGACCTTGACAGTTTTGAAGAGTACTTGTCAGGTCTTTTACAGATTGCACCTCAATTGGGACTTTTCTGACACTTTAATCATAATTAAACCGGGGCTATAGTTTTTTGGGAAGAAGACTGTAGAGGTACATTGCCTTTTTCATCACATCATATCAAGAACACATACCACCAATATGACATCACGGTTGGTGTTGACCTTGAGCATCTGGCTGAAATAGTGTTTGTCAGGTTTCTCAAATGAAAAGGTGCTCATTTCTCCTCCTTTTTGAACTTTACTATTTGGAGACAAGTCTCTATGCATAGCCCACAATTAGGGAGTGAGCAGTTATGCTTCCCCATGGAAGGACTATGCAAGTAAATTATTTGGAATTTTTCTGTGTAAAATATTTAGTTCTTCTTCCCGTTCATTTTTTTGTTGAGTCATTTATTTCTATCAGTATGGGCTCATGGATAGTCCATCCTGGGATCCCACGTCATTCTAAGTAATTTTTTAAAATTTGCATACATTAAGTTCCATTGTAAAGTGCTATAAAATTGAATAGGTTTTGACAGATGCATAGTGCCCTGTATCAGCAATTATATATCATGCAGAATAGTTTCACCACCCTGAAAATTCTCCCGTGCCTCAACTAGCCAACCCCTCCTCCCTGCTGAATCCCTGGCAACCACTAATCTTTTATTGTTGCTATAGTTTTGCCTTTTCCAGAATGCCACATAATTGTAACTAGTATGTAGCCTTTTCAGATTGACTTCTTTAACTTAAATGTGTGCATTTATGACTCATCCATGTATTTTCATGACTTGATAGCTCATTTCTTTTTGTTTCTAAATAATATTTCAGTGTATGGTTGCCATTTGATTTTGTTTTTAACATCTTTATTGGAGTATAATTGCTTTATAATGGTGTGTTACTTTCTGCTGCATAATAAAGTGAATCAGCTATACATATACATATATCCCCATATCTCCTCCCTCTTGCATCTCCCTCTCACCCTCCCTATCCCACCCCTCTATGTGGACACAAAGCACTGAGCTGATCTCCCTGTGCTATGCAGCTGCTTCCCACTAGCTATCTATTTTACATTTGGTAGTATATATATGTCCATGCCACCATTTGATTTTTACAAAGGTGGATAAGCAATTCAATGGAGAAAGAATAGACATTTCAACAAACAGTGTTGGAACTATTTGAATCTGTATGCAAAACATGAGCCTCAGTTTCATCCTTACACCTTATATAAAAATCAACTCAAAATGAATTACAGAGACTTCCCTGGTGGCGCAGTGGTTAAGAATCCACTTGCCAATGCAGGGGACATGGGTTCGATCCCAGGTCCAGGAAGATCCTACATGCCATGGAGCAACTAAGCTCGTGCACCACAACTACTGAGCCTGCACTCTAGAGCCTGCGGGCCACAACTACTGAGCCCGTGTGCCACAACTACTGAAGCCCGTGCACCTGGAGCCTGTGCTCCACAACAAGAGAAGCCACCTCAATGAGAAGCCCATGCACTGCAATGAAGAGTAGCTCCCACTTACTGCAACTAGAGAAAGTCCACGCACAGCAACGAAGACCTAACACAGCCAAAAAAAAAGACACCAAAATGAATTACAAATGTAATTTTAAAATTATTAAACTTTTAGGAGGATATCTTCGTGACCTGGGGTTAAGCAAAGTATTCTCAGATGGAACTGCAAAAGTAGGATCCATAAAAGAAGTTGACAAATAGGAAGTCATCAAAATTAAATATCTTTGTTCTGCAAAAGACATTATTTAGAGAATGAAAAGACAAACTATAGACTGATAGAAAATATTTGCAAAACACATGCCCAACAAAGGACTTTTATCCAAAATATATAAAGAACTCTCAAAACTCAATAGTAAAGAAACCAGCAAACCAATTTCAAAATTAGCAGAGACTTAGACAGACACTTCACCAGAGAGTATGCACGAATGGCACATGAAAAGATGTTCAACACCATTAACCAACAGGGGAGTAAAAATACATCACCTGGCTTCTTAGCCCTTCTCTGAATTCCTTTCCTACATCTCCTGCCTCACTTGCTCCACATCAGCCATTTGCTGTTCCTAGAATATCCCAGATACAGTCTTGACCTCCACCTGAAATGCACTTCCTCCAAATATTCAAGTAGCTAGCTAGCTCTCTCACCTTCCTCAAAATTTGCTTAAGTGTTACAGCCCTAATGAGGTCTCCTGTCTCCACCTTGTTTAAATTGCAATTCCACATCCCTCTACTCTCAACTCTTCTCTGATTTTGTTTTTCTCCATAGCATTTTCATCTTCCAACAAATTATATAATGTACTGATTATACTTATTACTTATTGATTATATTTACCTAGTAATAGCTAAATTTTATGGAGACAAATCTTGGATTTTCTTTACTCATGGATCCCATTGCCTGGCATATAGTAGATAATCAATAAATATTTGTTGCTTCTATTAAAGAAATAAGGTTTTTGCCCATGAATGGATAGAATTTTGATATTATGATGTCTGAACATCAAATACAATTTTATGTGCTTTAAATTGTTATAATTTAGTGGTTAGTTTAAGGGGGTAGTTTTATATAAATACTATCACATTTTTCTGTATCTGTATTAGAATAACATGATGATTTCATACAGAATCCCTAGTTCTGAGACTTATGACTAATTATTCTGCTTTCTAAATATTGCTTTATCTATTTATATTTTTGTCTTTCCTCCTCTTCTTTCTTGTTATTTTTTTCTGGGAATTTATAATTGAGCTGTATTGGTGATATTCTTCTATTCTTTTTCCATAGTGTAAAATAATACCTTTTGAAAAACTCAGAAGTTTAAGGTAGTGTTATTAAACACATTTATGAAATAGTTTTTAATTTTCAAAGGAAGGGATGATGTCATAATAGAGCAAGGCTTTGCCTTTTTAGTTCACTTAACATATGGAATTGGTACCAAGAATCCAAGCAGGACTTAACAGAATTAAGCAAGTAGATATTCATTTTCACTGAATAAATTAGCTAAACTCACAGAAGCAGAAGATTAGGTCAGTTCCATTTTTACCTTGTTGCTTATGTCCACAGCTGAGTTTTTTGGATAAAACTTCAATGAGAAGAAAAGAGTGGATAAAAGTCTTTAGTTTTGCAAATGTTAATCACAACAAATATTATGGGCGTCTCAGCTCTTAGTTCAGTTCTTAGCTCAAGCTCATGTTTGAAAATACTGATGTTGCAATTTCTCCCATATAAAATGCATCAAATGGCATAGGCTTGAAAAACTTATACAGGCAGTGTTTATATTGAGAGCCATTTAGGTTTAAATGGTTATTTGTTCTTTGACAAGTCTGTTCAAAAAGCAGTGTAATGAGCATGAGCTTCAGAATCAGAAAATGCTGGGATTCAAGAGGTGAGAAAAGCAAAGTCCCTGGCTTCTTGGTGAATATATCCTAGTGGAGGGAGATGGGCATTCAATAAAATAATCACAGTGACATGTAATTACAAACTATAAAAGCTTCAGAAGTAGGGTAGAGGGAACTATAGAAAGGAAGGCAGGTGATGGAGCTGTCTGGGAGTGCAGGGCAGGTATCTCTGAGGAAGTGGTGTTAGAATTGGAATATGAAAGGTGATGGTTTAGTAGGTGAAGTGCGATGAGGTTGGGAAGGATTTCCAGACTGAGGCAACAGTATTAAAATATCCCTAGGGCAGAAAGGATCATAGCATGTTGGCAAAACAGAAAAAAGGCTGATAGGACTAAGGTATGGGGAACAAGGAGGGTGATGTTGTTAGATAAGAGCTAGGCAAAGCCTAGACCATGCATCACCTTCAGGGTGCTAATAGGAATCATGATTTATCACTAATAAATAATCTCTAACAGCTTTGGGAAGCCACAGAAAGATTTTAATCAAAACTCAAATGTTCAGAATTTGGTTTCAAAATGTCACTTAAGGGACTTCCCTGGCGCTACAGTGGTTAATGTGGTTTCCAATGCAGGGGGCGTGGGTTCGATCCCTGGTCGGGGAACTAAGATCCCATATGCCATGTAGCATGGCCAAAAAAAAAAAAATCTCTTCACATGGCTAAATGTGGGAAAATCAACTGGGGTAAGGAGAGCTAGAGTGGAAACATGCTAGTTAGGAGGCTACTTAGTTTTAGTAATGATCAGGCAAGTGACGGTTTGGACTAAGGTGGTTTGGACCAGATCAGTTAGGTGGCTATTGTAATAATCTAGGCAGCAGATGATGGTGATTTGGACTTAGAGCAGTGGTAGAGGGGATGGAGAGAGATGAATGCATTCTCCATAGCTGTCTCATTTCTTCAATGTCACATGGACCACTCTAGGCCATCCATGTTATTGATGCAAATGAATTAACTGCCCAGTGCCAGTTGATATAAAACTCGCAGGCATAACTATAGTTTAATGGATCCCATTTTGGAGGGTTTTTTTTTTTTTAAAGACAGATTTCCATCAGGATATTCCTGCAATTTTAAGAAAGATGGCATGATGCTGTTGGGAATGACTGCAGGTAATCTGTCAAAGCTCCAAGAAAACACTGGATGAGGAGGGCCCTTGACTCAGGAGCTGCTATGATGGCTGGCAGCTAACACAGCAGCAGGAGGTAGGGAGGTGACAGACACGCAAGGCAGATATTCTACTGAGCTCCTCCATCTGGATGGGGCCTTTTGGTTGTACTGCTCTTTCCCAGCCATGCGGGAAGCAAGTGCCAATGATGCATCTTCATTAGGATGAACAGGACCTTGGAAAGAGGAAAAGCAATTGCCACTTACTGAAAGGGTCAAGGAGAACCCAAATACTCTGCTGATAGGACTGTGGGAAAGCGATGGGGCCATAAGCTGTTCAGCAAGAGTTTTTCTGGAAAGAGGACCTTGTTGACAGTATTAAGGAAGGCTATCTAATCCTAACTTGCATCAACAACACAGGGATGAAATATTTTAAAAATAGCCACCTTTTGAACACTTGCTCTGTGCCAGATTCTCCGTGATCTGCCTCTACTCCCTTCCCCTTATTTTTCAGACCTTACGTCCCCCTACTCTGCCCACTGGCCACAGAACGCCAGCCACAGTGACCTCCTCATTGTTCCTTGAAGACCCCAAGCATGTTGCCATCTCATGGAATTTGCGCTTGCTCTTGTCTAGAAGTCTCTTCCTCCACATATGTTCATGGCTTGCAATGTCACTTTAATAGATCTTCACTCAAATTCATTGCCAGAGAGAGGCATTGCTTGACCACCTTTATCCCCAATAGCACTTTTTGTTACTCTCTAGCCTTTCACATTGCTTTTGTTTCTCTGCATAGTTCTTGGCACTGCTTAACTATAAAGTACACAAGTTTGTTTACCTCTTTGGTTAGAATGCAAGCTCCATCATGTGGAGATTTTGACAGTCCTTTCCACCGTGCTAACCTAAGTGTCTAAACAGCATCTGCACAGAGTAGGTACTTAAGAAGTACTGGAAGAAATGACCAAACAGATCTCACTTAATATTCACAACACAGTCTGGGAAGTAGGTATTACTGTTACCCAATTTGACAGAGGAGGAAACAAGATTAAGCATTTTATACAAAATCAAACAGATATTGATTTCAGAGTCTGATCTTTTTACTCAAGCTATTCTGTCCCATTTTAATCTTTGATTTTCTCTGAATTATATAAGTGGAAGAGAAAGATCAGAAAATACTACTTACCTTTGTTATCAAAGCTGTCCTTTTGCCAGGCCAGAGGGTATAATACAAAGAGTGAGGGTGTGGCTCTTGTCTAGGTATTAGAGAATCCACATAGGAAAATTGTTATGGAGTGAATGTTTGTATCCCTGGTATCAGAATTCATATGTTGAAATCCTAAACCCAATATGACAGTATTAGGAGGTAGGGCCTTTGGGAGGTAATCAGGTTTAGATAAGGTCATGAGGGTGGAGGCTTCATATAAGATTAAGTGCTCTTATGAGAACAGACAGTGATCCCTCAAACTCTCTTTCTCACTCACCCTTCCCTTCCCTCCCCTCTCCTTCTCCTCCCTTTTCCTTCCCTTTCTTCCTCTCTCTCTCTCTTTCTCTCTTCCATGTGAGAACACAGCAAGGAGGCAGCAGTCTACAAGAGGGCCTTCACCAGAAACTGAATCTCCTAGCACCTTGATCTTTGATTCTCCATCCTCCAGAACTGTGAGAAATAAATGTTTGTTGTTGAAGCCCCCCAGTCTCTGGTATTCTGTTGTAGTAGCCCAACCTGCCTAAGACAATAATAGTCCCTGCACGTTTATGCTCAAGGTTGCCTCCAGTTTGAGGGGTATAAGAAAGGATTGAGAGGTACACATCTCACAGAAGAGGCTTGGCGTGACGCTTCTTCTGAGGAACAGACAATGACCTTTCTGGACAAAGGACAAATGAGAGAAACTGAAGACAGATACTCAGGAGATCCTCAGTCTCTAGACACAGGTCTCCAGGAAGGAAAACTGTAACCTCTCAGTCTCCTGAAGATGAAGCTCTGAAATCCCATTTCCTTCTTTAGCATTCTGTGCGGTCAGAGGCAGAGAGTGACAGCACTGATGAGGATTTAATGATGTGAGGCTCTATTTGCATAAATAACTGTGGGAAATCCCAAAGCTTACAAGTGGTAATGAGCATAGACTCCAGCTCCCTGAAGCCCCGTGTGCAGTATAATCTGTTCACTCATATCCTGGTCTACCTCATATGGAATGCTTTTGGTGGGTGACTCTTATGTTACATTTCTTTTCCTATTTCTCAATTCTGGGTTAGCTTGTATGGAAAACCAGAAGCTTTCCCCACAAAAGCATCTAAGCTGCTGACTTTGTGAACTTCTATTACGGGTTTGTCCTCGAGTGGTTATTTTTCGTGTTACCAGTTGCAGAAATATTTATTCTTTGTCAGCAAGCACGTTACCAAACTATGTGCATTTCAAATAATTTTGCCAGCATAAAAATCAGAACTATAAATGTGGTAAGCAATATGCCCAAAGTGAAATCAAGACTTAGTAATATAACTTGGATAAACTTCAAAGCTGGAAGAATGGGGTATCCCAGATAATTTAAAATTTTTAATATTTTAGTTAGCTAAAGGTTAGGCATCCTTTCTTTTTCCAGCTCTGAAAATCTTTAATGTTTGAGTTCACTCACTCTCCTGTCTTTAAAAACAGTAAATTTAGCATAATAAGATCCACTTTTAGTTAAAAATCTTACAGTGCATAATGTAAATCATTCCAATTTATCAATTTCATTGATTATAGTAAATAGATTGGCCTAAATATTGGTTGATTATAAGCTATATCTATTTTTTAATTTTAATTTTTTTGGCCATGCCATGTGGCTTGTGGGATCTTAGTTCCCCGACCAGGGATGGTACCCGCACCCTCAGCAGTGAAAATGCAGAGTCCTAACCACTGGACCCCTAGGGTATTCCCTAAGCCATATCTAGAATTTTTTAAATTTAACTTTATAAATACTCTTAAGTTTCAATCAAATGGGAAACCCTAGCTAGTTGAAAGTTAGGGTAGTTTGAATTTCAAAGCTCCACTGTATTTTTATCTTTTCCCTATGAAAGACTGATAATTATGTTTCCTTCTTTTCTTTTTAAATATCAATTTAATATCTCCACAATCTTAAAATTCCTTTATTTTAGTGCTATTTCCAAACTTCTAGTACTATACTAGAACCTCAGTTTTATTTGTAGCTGTTTCATTGGCTTACTTGATTTAAGCCACTTCAAAATAATAATTGCAATTGGGGGTTCCCCCCTTTTCTGAATGTGATAAAGAAAATGAAAATGACTGGTTTAGAACAAAAATAAATGAAATATCCCAAGAAAACAAAATACACAATTTACACATTTTATCGTCATGGTCTTAATGTGTTACCATATTAGTTTAATTTAACAAATCTTTGTGTAGAGCTCACCATGTGCCAGGCACTATTCTAAGAGCTGGATAGATAATAAATCCCTTCATTAATCTGTATAACACCCCTATGAGGTTGTTACCATTATCCCCATTTTACACGTTAGGAAATGAGACATAGAGGGGTTATATAACTTTCCCAAGGTCACACTCCTAATAAAAGAAAGAGCTGTGATTTGGAACGTCTAGAATATGTACTTTTAACTATTATACTATGCTGTTGGTCTTGATTGTTTAATAGACAGAAGTGTTTAAAATGTCAACGTCTAGAAACCTATTAATAGTGTTTGGGGCTATTAATACCTGGAAGTAGATGAATTTTATGACCATTTCTCTTACCTCAGGAATATATGAGGAATATTTTATAAGTATGCACATTTATGTATGTCACACACACACTCACATTTTACAATAAAAATACAGTTATAACTACATTATGGTTCTAACATTTCCTTACAATTTGTCCTCTCCAATGATTCAGACATTTCTAGATAATCCTAGAAGAGGCTAATGGAAATGTCCCAGTCTTTGTCAATTTGTGACTCTTACTCCTTTTGCCCTGCTTCATCTTTGACTGCTGATTATCTATGTGTTCCATGCTTTTCCACATTCTATGTGGATCCACGATATACTCATGCTTAACTTATATTGTGGTTGATTTATTACAGCCAAGAAATCAGTTAGCTTTCAGTTACAAAAATTTCTCTCTGTGAAATAGAATCAGAAAAACTAAAATTTTCATTATGACTTAGATGTGAATAAACATGTAGCTTTCTTTGTTTTCTAAAACTAATTTCATATTGCTCTCATGTTTTTCTTTTACTTATTCCCTCTCGTGGAAAGAAAAAACCCATAAACTTTCCAATCACGTTAACTGGGACTCCTCTAGTTTGAAACCATCTCTTGTAGATAAAATACAGTCAATTCAGAGATGACACTAACCTCTCAGGACTGTTTTGTCCTGGGCTGATTCCCATAGTATGTGAATTGCTGGTATGGTCCCAGGCATGCTGGCATCTGCTGTGGATCACCACAAACCCTTTTTGTCTCTGGTTGTGAGGTCTCCACTCTCTGAGATTTCCTTGTCCTGAGCACTGGTCTTCTCCTGTCCCCTTCCCCTTAAGAGCATCTGTAATAGAAAGTTTCAGTAGGATCTTTCAAAGGTAAATGTTACAGATGCTCCTTAACTAAATAAGGTGCCAGATTAAAATGCAGCCAATTTAAAGAAGAAGGATCTTTCAGTCAAATCAAAGTTGTAGCAAGGGGTCAAAATGTTGAGAAGAGAGGATTTGATGAGGAGACCTTCTTTAGAGAATGCTATGTTAAACCCTGTATTAGGGTTCTCCAGAGAAACAGAACAAATAGAATGTGTATATTTATAGGAGGAGATTTATTTTAGGGAATTGGCTTATGCAGTTGTGGAGCTTGGTGGGTCCAAAATCTAGTAAAGAGGCCAACAGGCTGGAGATTCAGGAAGGAGTTGTGGTTCAAGTCCACAGGCAGTCCGCTAGAAAACCAGGAAGAGTCGATGTTACAGAAGGCCATCTGCTGAAGAATTCCCTTTGCTCTGGGAAGACCAGTCTTTTGTTCTCTTCAGGCCTTCGACTGATGGGGTGAGGCCCACCCACATTATGGAGAGCAATCTGCTTTACTCAAAGGTCACTGATTTAAATGTTAATCTCATCCAAAACACCCTCACAGAATTACTCAGAATAATGTTTGACTAAATGTCTGGGCATGGGCCAGCCAAGTTTATACATGAAATTAACCATCACAAATTCTCCTCTTGTCAACTTGGCACCTGTATGCATCACCTTAGACCATTCTTAATCTCCAAAGACAATGACAAGGTCATACTTCCACCTAACATGACACAACTGTTCTGTGTACAACCAGAACCGTGGTAATCCTTCCCCTAGAAGAGGATGTAAAGTCCTTGGATGATGTTTACTCTTCTCCTTGATTTTATGGAACTTAAATACTATGCTGTAAAGTTAACAAAACTTAAATACTATGATATAAAGTCAATACATGTATGTTACATGATAAGGAAATAAGAAAGGGGAGAAAACAAAGTTTTTTTTTTTTTACGAGCACACACATACACAAACATATTCATAACAAAATAAGGAAGAAGGACTCATGACATCATTACAACTACAGTCCTCATTTCTATAACTAGTCATGTGGTCACAGCTGATTTTTTTTTTTTTTAAAGTACACCCCAAGGCTACAGTCCCGGGTGGCTTCTTTTTTTAAATTTATTTATTTATTTATTTATGGCTGTGTTGGGTCTTCGTTTCTGTGCGAGGGCTTTCTCTAGTTGTGGCAAGTGGGGGCCACTCTTCATCACGGTGCGTGGGCCTCTCACTATTGCGGCCTCTCTTGTTGCGGAGCACAGGCTCCAGACACGCAGGCTCAGTAGTTGTGGCTCACGGGCCCAGCTGCTCTGCGGCATGTGGGATCCTCCCAGACCAGGGCTCAAACCCGTGTCCCCTGCGTTGGCAGGCAGACTCTCAACCACTGCGCCACCAGGGAAGCCCTCTTTCTTTCTTTTATTTCTTCCTTTAATGCCAGCACTGGAAAGGTTTTCCACTTCATCCCCTTTCTGGCAGGAATTTTTGCCTTATGTTATGACTTGTTCTTTTTTTACTCCTTATTAGTGACATAATCTTAATGCCAGAAAGGTGTGTAGGAAACTAAATGTATTTTAGCAAAACCAAAGACCAAAAAATATTTTGGGAGATAATCTTATGGCTGTTTCTTCAGAAAAACTTCTCTCCTTTGCTCTGCTGATATCGGTGGAATTTTAAGGGTTTGCTTTGCTTGTGGGTGTTTAAGAACCCTCACTGCAGTAGGAACCCTAACTCACGGTTACCTCCTGCATTCCACAACCAATTTCTCCCCCTTTATTTAGCTACAGATCCCTTTTATTCTTCTTTTTCCTTCTTTTTTTTTGTACTTAATAATCATAAGGTTACTTTTCCAGCCTGAATTAGAGAAGAATTATAATAACCTTATTTCAGTGTTTTACTCTCTTTCTTATAAGTTGTTTGTACAAGCTAGGGTCAGTCATTGGATTCAAAGGAATGGGTCAGTTGGGCAATAATTATATTAAACTCCATTTAAAGTTATACACAGAAAACAAAACCCTGGCTTTTATTTAGACAAAAAAGATAAATGAATATTCAATCAGAGTAATTTCTAATAACTTCAGGATTTTGTCTCAATAGATCAGGGAGTGATTTTCCTTTTTCTAGTCCTGGGGTAGAGGCATATTTTCAGTAAAGATTTTAATTGTGTAATTTGACTTCTTAAAAATAGGATGCTAGATGTAATATCTGTATATGCATTTTCATTAAACATTCTTTTCAATGAGCTATATTTAAAGATTCTTGTTTGGGTTAAGTCAGATTTGTCAGCTCTTCAATCAGTTTGTAGTACATTGTAAAAGAATATACTCAAAACAGAGCTAAGCTGTCAAGCTGTGACAACTTTGAATGAGGAAGATTTTCAAAAATTATGAGTGAGGTATTTTAAATGTCTCCTTGACATCTATAGCACTATTCAAAATACTTCATCAGAGGCATGTGCTTTAAAAATGCACTTGAAAATTAATGTGAGGAGTGCAATTTGTCAGTCTTTGTCTTAGCAGACACACCACTGACAGTCACAGAGCATTCGCAATAAAACAGCACTGAATCTCTCTACCTAGATGCGGCCAGGATGCAGGAGAGATGGAGTGACCTGTTCAAGGGGTAGTTAGATGGGCCTCAAGCAAAGCAGAAACCTAAGAGGCTTGATTCCAAGTCCTGTTGATACCTGTTTGAGCCGGTGGCGAATGGCAAACTCCATTTTTCCTTTGCCAGGAGGATCGTGTGATTTAGTGATTCCTTGAAGGAGTCATCTCATCCTTAGCTGTGAGTCAGGGACATGAACTATCTGTCCTGACCTCATCTCATGATAGGGAAGGCCATGGCAAAGAGGCAAAGCCTTGGCTATTTATTTTAAATAAGTCTCTTAAGGGGTGAAGAAATATCACAGGCTTGCGGCTGTCCTAAGTGAGTTTCCTCTAAATTCAAGGAAATCTTTCCACCTCCTGACCTGGAAAAACCCTCCAGGGACACCACTTAATTGGTGAAGGGGCTTTAGGAATGACTCACATTGAGCCATGGACTTTCATGTTTCTTTTCACCCCTTCCCAGTGCCTGTCAATTACATATGTTATGTGATTGTCTGTTGCCAAAGCTTAAGAAATCAAGGTCGGGGGGAGGGGACACAATGCAGGCTATTGAAGAGAAAAACTTAAAATTGACTTAACGGTGGTCCTGTCCGTCTGTATAGTGTCTCTGGTCTTTTAAGGTACCCCAAAGGGACAGTCACAGTAAAGATTCATGACAGGGTCACAGAACCCAAAGTCAGGAAGGCTGGAACCCAAAGTCAGGAAGGCTGGAACCCAAAAGAAACTCAGGTAGCTGCTGTCCTTTGCACCACGGCGGCTTCTCTTTTGTGCATCTTTCTGCAGAGAGAAGGAGCTGTTTCACGAAGGCAGAAGTGGCCAACATTGTTCGATGCTGTTGAGGTACTGTGGTAGCACAGTGGGGGCTGGGAAAGTGGCCATTGGCTTGGGACAAAGGTGACTTAGTGACAAAGGTGACTTTAAGGACAGCTGTTTCAGTGGAGTGGGGAGGCAACAAGCCATACAGGAGTGGGTTGAGAAGTACATGAGAGGCAAGAATATGGCGGTAAGATAGCCTTTTGATACTTTACATATGCTTATCATTCCACTGCTAACCAATTAGGAAAAGGGGCTTTAGAAATGTTCAGTACTTTACCTGGGATTATACATCTAATGAGTGGCAGATGCAGAATTCCAACATACATCTACCCCGTGAGGCTGAGCTCTTAACTGTGGTTAATTTTTCCACCACTTTCATCAAGGCCGTGGGTCTGTGGTCACCTAACAGAATAGAGAGCCTTCTGGGTCCCAGGGCATGCTGAGGACATTTGTGGCCATGGACACTGCACAGAAGAGATGGCTTCCATGTTTTGCTTAGCCTCATAAAAATATCACACAGCACAGGGAAGGAGTTTTTCTTCCTAATCCTGTTATTTAGCTGGATTTACCATAGACATAATCGTCTCATTTGCCCTAGCCCTCCAATATCACTTGAAGTAAATATAGCATTTTGGTGGCCTATTGTCCCTTATCAGGGTACCTATAATGATACAGCATTTTGTTATTTGACTTCTACATTCTATCTGTAGCTTTTAGAATAAAAGAATAATAGAGACAATTAGTTCTGCTAAATGCATCTTGGAGCCATGTGTTAGCTTATCTATGGATTTTCTCCTTAGATGTTTAAATATTCCCCCTGCAATTTAAGTTTCATCAAACAAAGGAGATCTGATTTAAGATAATTCTCTTGGTGAGAAAGCAATTGCTGCTGCAATCTGCCATTCACCCAGAACCACTGATCCTAGGATAAACATTCATTTATCAAAGAATTCAAAATAAAACACAACATATGCTGTCGTTTATAACAAATTGATTGGTAGAATTCTGCATTCTTCCTAGGTTCTCCTATTGAAGCATTGTTTCATTTACTTTGGTGAAAATTCTTGTAAAATATTAGTTTCATCTCCTTTTACCCTAATTCTTACTTCAAACTACAAGTTGATTAACTTTTTATAGAGTCAGTCCATTATCTTAACCTCTGTGTACAGTTATAGTTATTTAAAATTGTCTTTTAAAAGCATTTGAATTGTCTCTTCAAAACATTTTAAAATTAAAATGACATTTTGAAAGTCTCTTTCATAAGCCACTCCATAGTTTGGAGCCATTCATTTTGCAATGTGCTGGTAAAGTGCTTGGGAGGAATTCAGGCATCTGGATTGTGACTCTGGCCTTGTGCGGTGACCTTCGTGCAGCAGCCGTATAATCATCTCCTGAAAGCCAGAGTCCAGGTGTAAAGAGGTTGTGGCCATGAAGAAATGCTTTTCATTAGAGTTGTTATTGGGTTTTGCAATCCGCACGTAGCAGGCAAAATGACCATGAGATGATAATTAAGTGGTCTCTTTATTATTTCAGAGAGGAAATATCTTCACAATTCTGATAATTGCAAAGCCTCTGAATTGGAGATTAAAAAAAAATACAACATAAAACACTTGTGTAAGCACAGATTCCCTCCTTTCATTTTTTAAATGTAGATGATATTTTTTTTCTTGAATAATGAGTGTCTTGTAGGACAAGAGGCTCTTGACTGAAGGTTGGTATTAAAATACTTGCTATCTAACAGCAGTATAGCAGATTGTACAAAGGAGACCACTGTTTAATCACTGAAGTTCAAAACCAAGGTTTCTCTCTGCGAAGGGTGTTTGGAGCCTCTAAAAAATGCAACAGATGGGTACCTCAAATTTAAATTCTTTTGATAATGATTAAGGATTTGCTACTTAAAAATGATTAAGGATTTGCTACTTTCACTGACAGTCTTTGAAGATGACAGGAGATCTATCAGGAAATTATAAATTTTTTGTGGGATGCATTTTAAAGTAGATGGTTTTTGCTTCTCTGCACCATATGATCTGACTTTTCTGCATTTTAATAAAAGTTTTCACTTGAGCTCACATAAAATTCAGAAAGAAGATATAGTTATAAATAAGAGTATGTGCATTATTTCTTGTACTTTTACTAAATTGAAAAACTTAAAGGGACTTCCCTTTAAGTGGTCCAGTGGTAAAGAATCAGCCTTCCAATGCAGGGGACGTAGGTTCGATCCCTGGCTGGGGAACTAAGATCCCACATGCCGCAGGGCAACTAAGCCCGCGTGCCACAACTACTGAGCCCGCGCACCTCAACTAGAGAGAGAAAACCTGCATGCCACAACCAAAAGCCCATGCACTGCAACGAAAAAGATCCTGCATGCCTCAACAAAGATCCCACATGCGGCAACTAAGACCCAGTGCAGCCAAAAAAATAAAGAAAATTTAAAAAAAAACAAAAAGAAAAACTTAAAAATATTTTTTAAATTTCTGGTGTAAAAAAAAAGTCTCATCTGAACTGTTAAATTATTTATCTTCCCTCTCTTAATTGTTGTATAGAATATCACTACCCCAGGCAAACAAAACTCACCAATGACCTACAGGACACAATGATGCTGTTCAAATATTTGTCTGCTAGTTTTTTCATCTGGACTCTGGATGGGATTATGTAAAATTCCATAAACATCAACTATGAATATATATATTTTTAATTCCTAATAATTTCTTAGATCATTTTCCCCATGTCATTAAGAAATTGTTTTGAAAATTTTCCACTGTAGTAGGTCCTTCAAGCATTTCCAGGCAATTGCCACTCCTGGTTTCATGCCCAGAGGAAATCTGTCCCAAACATACTCACCTTTGATTATGCTCAGTGTGCAGGCTAACGTGATGTTTATTATGTCTCCTTATAAAATTGACCATTTTGGTAGTATGCCAATGCTTTGCTAATTCAATAGCCGCACATCTAAGAAATTAATTCTATACCTTTATAGAATCTCAAAAAACACATTGAATAATATACTTGCTTAGTATCTGGAGAAAACCTTTTTATTTTATAAACTATCAGCAATTATTGATTGGACTACAGAAGGCTGAGGAATTCTGTAGTGGCAAATTTGTACTAAGTATAAATGAAACGTCATACAGAATCATAGAAGATTTGTTAAGCTCCAGAAGGGACTTTTTCTATCATCAGTATATTTTGTGGTTTGGATGGCATACTGAATATGGATGAAAAAAATCAATATTAAATGTATTTTATTTAAATTAAAAAATATACATCATATTCAAGTGCAACAGCTCAATGGTTGCACTAGAACAATCTAAAAGTTGTTAATTCCACAGCATGAGGCCCTATATATGCAAAATGAGATGAAATCTACTATGTGCCAGAGCTCCAGATTGCTGGCTGCTTTTGCCTTCTGATATATGCAAAAGCTCAGTAAAATATGCTGTGTGAGAAAAGAAATCAGTGGGTTTATATTATTATTTCTAGTAGATAAGCTACATTTCTTTGTTGATGAAAAACTTTAGCGGTCCATTGTTTGCTTTTCTCTTATTTTTATTTTACATTATAAATTCCCCTTAGACATTAGTGTAATTTTTTAGAAGACTTTTTTTTTAGATCATTACTTGTAAAGAACTAGTCATAAATCTACATATATCAGGCTTCTTAAAGCTGTATTTGCATAACTGATTTAAAAGTAACATTTGTTATAAGCTTAAGTCTTGATGCTATTATCCCATGGCAATTAATTCAAACCTCTGTGAAATGTCAAGGATGATCTGTTTATAGTGTGACCCTTATTCTTTCCCTTGCCAAAGCAGAAGGCATTGGATAAGCACTTAGATTCTAGGAAGCTGAGGAACAGACACTTAGTATCCCCAATGATTAGTTGTCCCTCTCCACCCTCCCTATGGAATAAAAGTCATCCACATTTGTTGGGTACCTCCACTCTTTTCTCCCTTTGATACTTCCTTTTGGCTGCTATTAGGGTTAAATCCTAAAATGCACATTTGATCATGGGCCTTCATTGCTTTCAAGTTTATATATTTAGCGAGGCCTTCCTTGACCACCCTGCCGCTCTCATAATATAGTTCTCAAGTGGTATACTTTGCTTCGTAACATTTTTCTCTCCCTGACTTTAGATTCATTTGTTTATTGCTTTTACACAGCACAATTATAATGTCCAAGGGACTTGTCTGCTGTCCTAAAGATTGTACCTGGCATATAGTAGATACTCAATAGACATTTTTTGAACAAGTGAATGCATTTTCTTTAAAGGCAAATTATATCTTAACATTCCCTCCTACAGTCTTGTGGTTCCACTGTTTGACCATAGCAGTATGTGTTATTCCTCTTTTATTATCCCAAAGAAAAGTATTTTCCTGTTTGGAGATGACCTGTGATCTGTTTATTCTATGTTGAAGATAGCCTGGTTAAAGATGTATTCATGAGAAATAATCAATACAAATCACACTATTTATGTTAAGCTTTTTGTTCTATGAAATGATTTCTTTAGAAATTTTGCTTCCTCTAATCTTTCCAATCTGCCATACTATTATCTGTGGAATTGCTACAAGATTTGCTTGTGGTCTGGGGGGTGCAGGGGCTGCAGCATGAAAATTACACTAGGGTATTCTAGAAAAGTACATCAGGATTAATTTGTTGTTGTTTTTGTTCTGATCTATAAGCAGTTTAAATTCATACTGGCCTCTGCTGTGTGTGGGAGAGATCCTTAGATAATTTGTTCTTTTAATGATAGAGGTTCTCATAATTCCTTACATGAATACCCTGACAGGAAAGGCAAAATTGCCTTTTTGCCACTTAGAAACAAAGGACAAAGCAGCTGACAAATGTCATCTGGAATTTTATATCATACAAATATACTCCCTGTGTCAGCCAGCCTATATGATTCTACCAGTTTCCTTCCAGTTTCTCTAGAAATAATGGGTCAGTTCACATAGGACAGTCTTGAGATTATTGATACAATCGCAAATTGAAATGGGACCGTGAGCTCTTTGCTCCCAGAAAAACGTACCTGGCTCTCTCTGTATTTGAAGTGATTAACGATCCTGCAGCATTATGGGAAAATGGTATGTCTATAATTATATGAAACCACAGGAGGGAGAAACCCTTTCTGATAGTGGTCTTTGAAGCCACCCAAGTTATCTGAGTCTGAGCCATTAGAGGGGAAAAACAGGAAGAAACAAAGTAAGACAAATATGAAAAAAGATGAGAAAGTCAGAATATGGAGTAGTGATATTGGTCTAGGGGGAAACCGTGTGTGTGAGACAAAAAAACTGGTTGGGGCCATGAAAAGCTAACGGACAGGAGGAGAATTGGTTCAGCAGTTAAACAAGGGACTATCAAACTCATAGAACACTTACCTGTTGTCTGACTAATACTCTCCCTATTGTTCTTATCACTTCACCCCTTCTTTTTTACCTGTAATATGGAGACAATATTTCTCATTATCTTTGTGGGGCACAGTGACACAGACAGACTTCAGTAAAAATAGAAAATACTATGTGACTGTTATAAACAGTGATATGGAAGAGGCTGTCCTCATTGCTATCTACCCCTAACCCCGCCCCTGTTTTGGTGATCTTTAAAATGTTAAGTCTCCTTAAAATTAGGAGAGTTTAGGATTTATGTGAGTTTCAGAATCACCTCTAAGGTATCAGGGGTATGTGGGCCTCTGTTTTCCTCTCTGGTCCTGGTCACCATTCTGAGGAGACGGGCTGAGACCTCCGGCAGCCCTGGGAGCAACATTGTGTTGACAGGCATGCAGCCTGGCCAGAGGCTGCGAATACAAACTGGCAGCCTGATTCCCGTCCTGACCACTTGGTGCCACTGTAGCTTTAAGAACTGCTCCGCTGTAGCCAAACCCTGGGGAAAAAACAGCTTCCTCCCAGGTTGGCTTCGGTGGTTTCAGAGACAGTCATTGTTTTGCAGAAGGTCATTTGGAGAGTTAGGTGGCTGATGTGATTAGAATGTGTATGGCGAGCTGCATTCCAGGTGCTTTGTGTGCTAACATTTAGGTGTTATTACCAGCATTAATTATCCAAGGGACATGCAACAAACACAGGTGGGCCCTTGTTGGTTCATTTAAAAGGCAAGGCTCTACAGAACACAAATTTCCAGGTAGCCACCCAGGCCTTTAACTTGGAGTTTAGTTTGGTGATAGGCTGTAGCCCATCAGACTTCATCTATTCATAGCTTGGATGTTATATATGAAAATTTGTTCACTATTAGTTCCTCCCAATGTATGTTACACACACACACACACACACACACACACACACACTATAGTAAAAACAGAAAGAACTTGAAAATGCTGTTGTTGAGTGTGCTTCCTGGTATACAATAGTTGAGAGTTTTTTTTTTTCAGCCCCACCCTCTTTACTTGCATAATTTTTATTCATCAACAAAAAAGACATTTTCCTTCACAGGAAGAATCATCTTTTAAATCAGTTAACTACCTCTAGTGTTATCCAAAATATTACCCAAATGACATGTTAACCAAGATGACACATCTTCATTTCTTTCCTGCTTCTCTTTTTTTTCTGGGACCAAAGGGATTCAAGGAAGGGATCTGTGCACAGGCTTTTACAGCTTTGAGATGACTTTCTACGTTGGAGGACATTGCAGCATTTAGCCCAAGGTCCTGTGTTCTGTTTTAATGGGAGCCCAGGAGGGGGGTTTGCCCATTTCTAAAGGTGCTATTGAGAGGAGTGCTTTTCTGACTCATTAATTTGGAAAGGCAAGAGGAGGCTGCCATTAAGAAATGTCTTTGCAATTAATTGCATGTAAAACCTCAAGTTTTTTTCTGACACATTTATAGAAACTGCTTTGCCTTGTTTATACTGGTACACTTCTTCTGGCCTTAGCATGAGTGGAACTGGCCCTAGCCAAAGTTGAGTGGCTGGCGAAGTCTGTTTCTGAGCCCCTTCTGATTTCATTGCTTACCTTTCCTCTCCCTGAACCTAAGCCTTCCTTCCATTTCCCCTTAAACTGTTAGTTTTCAGTTTAATTACCTCTGGCATCAGGCTTGCCCACTTGGGGTTGTCCTTGGGTTTGGGGGTCTGGAAGCTCTGTTAGGATCCTGAGTCTGCCATTTCCTTGCTGTGTAAGTTTAGGTGAATTATTTTTCTTTCACTTTATGTCCCCCTCTGTAAATAGGGCTATTTTGAGCAGTAAGTGCAACACCACATTTCAAGCTCAGTGTCTGGATCGAACACTTAAGGTGCTTGTTAAAAATGGAGTTTTCTGAATCTTATTCTAGACAACTGACTTGAAATCTTGAGGGAAAGGTCCAGGAATCTGCATTTTTAAAAGAGCTTCAAGATATACTTATGCTCACCAAAGTCTGAGGATTCCTGGCTTAAGGCATAAATCTTCTGAGGGGTAACTGTCTTTGTAAAAGGATCAGGGAAAATAGCATAACCAAAAGAAGGAGGTGAGTAATGGAAAGACAGTTGTTTTGTCAGGGAGAGATTTGGGGGCAACTGCAGGGTACGATTTGATCAGGGCTCTCCTGAATCCTATGTAGAAAGGAAAACGTGGAGAATTGATTCATTTTGTTGCTGGATAAAGTATGCAGTGCCTCCTTTCTGAAGTGAAGATGCTAAATCCATCTACTTTACTACTTTGTCACTTTTTTCCAACTTGATTTTACTTGTTTTGGGTCCCCTCTTTGTGTAAACGAGGCAAGGGTTGTTCCCCTCTACTTCTGCTGATTAGAGGACTCTTACTCACTAGACTGCAGGCTCTACAAGGGAAGACAGCATGATTTAGTGCTCCTTTGAGATTTCAGGGTCTAGCATAGAGCAGGCGTATAGGGTAGGCATTTGATCAATGAGTACATGAGTTGGGTAGGAAAACAGTTTCTTAACCTCTAATGCATCCTAATTAATCTCCCCCTTTCCTCTTTTTGCTCACATTCACACACATACTTAAGGCTTGATCAGATTCTGGTTCCTTGAATAATAGACCATTTTGTGGGAACTGGTGCTCTGGATGAAGCTCAGTTACCTTAACTGAGAATTGGAGATGACCAGGTATGGAATGCAGATTTTAAGGGAAATGAATTCAGTCTTGGCTTGCTGCTGGGCCATCTTTCCTGTTCAGATCATCCAGGAGATTAAAGATCCACTGACCCAATACGAGTCCGATTTGCAGAGCTCACTGACCATGTGGAAAATTGAGGGAGGGAGGGTGAGTTGCTACCTGCTGGGCTTTGTTGTTGACCCCAGTACTTAACACCTAATCAGAACACTGTAAGAAGTAACAGCGGAGAGGATTGCTTTGGATATGGTTAATATTTCCCTGAGGCATGAACAACCATTTAATTTTTCTCAAAATTCTGTGTGATTGGAGAAATGCAGATTTCTGGGCCCTACTCAAATCAAACCTACATACTGCAAACCATAGGTGTGGGCCGGGGCCTAAGATAAATTCAAGAGATTCAGTTGAACTTGGTCTGCAGGAGGCTGTTTGCAGGGCCCAGGCCACCCCAAGTCCCCCTACTCTGCCATCCTGGGCACTAAGGGGAGTGATACCTGATACCTGTAATGTACTTATTGCTCTCCATGTGTAAAACTCTAGCATCAGAGTAAGAAAACTCTTTGGCTTATATATCATATAGCCTTTGATTCCAAGCCTCAGCCTTGTCACTTATAGAGAACCAAGGACTGCCTAACATTTTTTAAAAATTAAGATTATCCTTTGTTAGAGCAGTTTTCGGTTCACGGCCGAATTGAGTGGAAGGTGCAGAGATGCCTTTGCACTTCCTGCCTCAACACATATGCACAGCCTCGTCCATTACAAACATTCCCCTCAAGAGTGGTACATTCGTTCCCGTTGAGAAGCTACATTTACACCTCATTGGCATCCCCAGTCCCTAGTTTATATTAAGGTCCACACAACTTTTTTGAACCTCGTTTGCTTCACCTGTAAACGTTTGAAGGGTGCAAACTTCTCTCATGTGCTCTGCTCGTTCCTGTTCCCATGTCTTAGGCAGGTAACAAGAAGAGCTTTGTAGATTTTGTTGTTGTTAACTTTGAACTCTTTATGTTAGATGGGCTAGAAGCCACAGCCATTCTTTTAGCGCAGTGATTCTCGAAATGTTGTTCCTAAGCTAGCAGTTTCCGCATCCCCGGCAGGCGCGTCAATTCTTGGGCCCTACCCCAGACCTACTAAATCAAATGCTAGGTTGGGGCCCAGCAAGCTGAGTTTTAATCAGCCATTCGAACAATTGTAGTATTGCTGTAATTTGAGAACCACTGGACCTTAGGGAGATGTTATTCATTGGCTTAAAATTTTAATGAGCACCCATTTGGCTGAGTGGATGATCCCTCATATAGAGGCCTTTAAGGAGTCTAGAAAAAGGCTCTTTGTGGCAAGGTGAAGGCAAGACAGTACCATGGATCAGCTATATCACAGTCACATTTATTTTTTTTGCCTAGGGATGACCCTACCAGTATGTGAGACAAATGATTTAACCTCTGGGCTTTGTGGTCCTTGTCTGTAGATTTGGGGAATAATCAGAGTCCAACTTGATCCAGGTGTTGTGGGTTAAAATGAGGTGGCAGGCTAAGTGCCTTGTACAGTCTGCCCTCACCAGAGGCAGTGAGCAGGGTCTGATTCCAGCAGATCGTAAGGTCTGCGACGGGCAGGGCCTGCATCTCCTTTGGTCTGCGTTATACCCCTAGCAACTAGCACAGTTGCTGACCCAGAACTTGCTCAGTAAATGTTGGTTATGTGAACAAATATGATGGAATAAATGCAAAACATTGAATGAACGAAGACAGTTTTATCGGCTATGTTTTTTGGCTGATACAGTGTAAATATGAGGAAGAGTTTTTGAGGCAAAGCTGAGACCCATCATAAAAAGTTTAAGGGCTGATGCCGAGGTCCGGGTGAGAAGCACTCACACCTGGAGTCGGATAGGTCAGGTGGAAGGAGGAAGGGCAGTGATTTAGGATCCCCGCCCCCGGCTCAGCCAGGCCCGAACAGGCCCAACCCCGCGCAGCCAACTTCCTCCTCCCAGCACGCGGCCTCGCCCTCGCTCCGCCCCAAAGCCATTCTGCTGGCTCCGCCCCAAGCGGGGTGAGTGGGATTGCTGGCTCTTCTCCGCCAGGGTCTGCGCTCGGGAAGTGTGAGACCCCGGAGCCCCTCACAGTGACGCAATATGTGGACCGCAAGCTGACGGCCCGTGGAGGCCGAGGAGAAGACGGAGTGCCTTCGGGAGTTCCCTGAACATCCTGAAATGATCCTGGAGTGACCTGCTCTCGCTAGAGCAGGACCGGGTCGCTACATCACGCTGATTGTCGAGGGAAACCATTTTAAGGCCCAACAGGCTGTTCTCGGCTGCTTGCGGTAAGTTCTCTTACAAATTCTTTCAGGAGTTTACTCAGAACTTTGGTTGGAGATAGAAGGTGTTAGTAAAACGGACCTTTTGGCGTTTAATGCAGGTCACGTAAACAGCACAATTAATGATACTAGGGGAAGAAGCCAATGATGTATGGAAAGCAGCTGAGGTTATACAAATGCTAGAAGCTATCAAAGCCTTTGAAGTCAGATACGGAGGTGAATAAGGTGCTCTTCTCACATTTGTAGTATGCAAATATTTTGGGAATACAGTGTAACCTTTGTGAATGAGAGTGAAAAAAATACTAGGACCTGATTTTGCTTTGGTGGAGTTGCATCATTGTTCATTTAAAACTGTGTGGGAAGGTTCCTCTTATTTGTTAGGAAGCAGCAGTTGCTTTAGAGATTTTTCCTCCCCAACCTATTGAGGTATAACTTACATATAATACGATTCACGCCTTTTAGTGTAGACTTTGAATTAGGGTCACTGTATACCGTGGTGCAAGCAACCACCATAAGCAAGACATAGGAACATTTCCATCACCCTAAATTTTCTCATGACTCTGCAGGAGGCCCTGATCCCCAGCCCCAGGCAACCACTGATATGATTTTTATCATTGTAGTTTTATCTTATTTAGAATATCGTATAAAAGGATCCCTACAGTATGTAGTGTTTTGTGTTTCACTTTTTTAACTTAGTACTATGTTTTACAGGTTTGTCCCTGTTATTGTGGGTATTACTATTTTGTTCCTTTTAATTGCTGAGTAGTATTCCATTGTATGGATGTAACATCTGTTGATGGACATTTGGGTTGTTGCCAGTTTTTGGCTATCACAGATGAAGTGGCTGTAAACATTCGTGTACAGAAAAAAAATTTAAGGGCTATATAATTTAGTGTAAGGAGAATAGGGTTCTCTCGCTAAAATATAATGGCAATTAAATTAGTATGGTTGTTAACAGGTTCTGAATAAGTCATTAGAGGACATTTTTAAAATTTCAAGTTGTGAAACAAAATGTGGAGCTCTATTGCTGAAATAGTTAGACTAGAATACAGGATAAATCAACTTTGAAACACATTTTTTCTCCTTTGGTTTCCCAATGATTCCTTTGTTTTTGACTCTCTTCAAAACAAGGGTTGCCAAAAAAAAAGTCTGCAATGAAGTTCTGTCTTTATATTCACTTATTCTCCTCCTCCTTTTCTTCTGTGCCTTCATTTTCATAACCATCCCATCTCTTATTTGAGTTCTAACTGTATATCAGCTATACTAAGCACCTTATCAACTTTATTAAATTAATATTCTTAACAACTGTGGTGTTACCACCCCATTTTACAGATGGAAAGACTGAGGCCCTGAAATGTCGGTTTTATAGGCAAAACCAGGACTGGAACTTAAGCCTGATTTATTAGCCTATGCTTTTTGTATTATAGCACCTGGTACAGAGAAGAATCTTCATATTTCTTTCTGCCTAGCCATGATTACCTATTACTCCTACACTTAGCAAGGGTAGGTGAGCTTACTGATTCTTAAAAGACTTGCAGCTGGAAAAGGAACAGAGAGAAAATTGCCAGAGCTTGGGCCATAGGAAAAGGAAGAATAGCTTTTCACCTGAGAAGTGGAAATGCGAATGTCAGGATGGAAAAAACTTAAAAGGGAAAGGCTTTTGTAACCTGGGAATTGATGAAGGAATGCCCTCAGTGCTCTTTGCTCTTTCCTTTCTACCCCCTGGTTGCTTCTATTCCAAGGTCCTGATTTGAGCTTAATTTTTCCATGGCTTCTGACATGGGCTGCCTGTGTTCTCTCCTGCTTCATCTTCATTCATGGAAACTTGAAGTTTTCATGTCTGTCAAGTCATTTCTGATTGCTCTAGGCAAAAGTGATCTCTCCTTTGAGTTCTTGACTCTGACATTCACTAGGTACTTAATTACATATTTTCTTGTGGTAGCAATAAATTAGCTAAATAAAAGCTGTTTAATATCAGATAAGTATCATATTGTTCCACAACCACAATTGGATTGCAGCAGTCCTGTTAAAAATAGCAAGCATTTAAAATAACAATAAAGGGACTTCCCTGGTGGCACAGTGGTTAGGAATCACCCTGCCAATGCAGGGGACATGGGTTCGAGCCCTGGTCCAGGAAGATCCCCCATGCCACGGAGCAACTAAGCCTGTGTGCCACAACTACTGAGCCTGTGCTCTAGAGCCTGCACACCACAGCTACTGAGCCCGCATGCCACAACTACTGAAGCTTGTGCATCTAGAGCCTGTGCTCTGCAACAAGAGAAGCCACCGCAATGAGAAGCCTGCACACTGCAATGAAGATCAGCCCCCTCTCGCCACAACTAGAGAAAGCCTGTGCGCAGCAACGAAGACCCAACGCAGCCAAAAATAAATAAAATTAAATCTTAAAAAACCCAATAAAAATGAAATAATAGCTAATACTTATTGAAAAACATTTACTATGTATCATTATTTCATCTATTTCTCACATGAACTTTATGAGATGGATATACTATTATTCCTGCCTTATGTATGAAGAAATGGAGGCTCAGCGAGATTAATTTCCCCAGGTTGATATAGATAGAAAATATAGTCCAAAAGGGAAAATAAAAATCAACATAATCCTACCATCCAATAATAGTCTTAAATTTTAAGTAGATTTGAGGACAGAGACCCTTTTTTAGAAACTTAAAATGCTTAACAAAGTGCTAGTCAAATAATGAATACTCAAGGTATATTTATTGAATAATCCAGTGCATTCCACAGAAACACCATTGAATAAATCACAAGGAAGCTGAATCATATTTTCCTGACTCGACTACTTAATTTAGTAGTCCTTTCTTTCCCACACAACTGATTGTCCAGTATGAGGTTTTCTACCCACTGATGTCAAACACAGTTGTTATGGAGAAATTTTAGTCATAGGAAAAAACATAGCTTCCCCAGCCCTACCCTTTACTTTGTAAAAGGAAACCAGAAAGGATAAATTCTAATGTTTTCTTAAGTAAACTTCCCAGGCTCTAAAAGTTGCATTTTTAGAAAAATTTTATTCAATTTAAATCCCTTGTGGTTCTGTAATGTCCTCTGTAGAAAGATACCTTGAAATAGCTATGCCTCTTTTTTTCTGAAAAATTGTTCTTCCTTTGGTCCGTGAAGATTTAATTATATTCGTTTTTAAAAAACACAGCTTTGGCCATATTTTCCTCTCCTGTCTGAATTCTTCGTCTTTTTTTAGTGAAAAGACTCATGCTGTTGTCTGGATCCTTCTCTTTCATACTTCTTAGCCTTTCTTCAAAAACGGATGTTATGCCAGTAGTCTTGACTGGGAGCACCATAGAAAGTAATGGCTGAGAGCATAGATTTTGGAGTTTCAAATACTCATTCCATCACTTTTTAGTCTTGTGATATTGGGCAAGTTACTTAACTGCCTCAGTTTTCTCATCTGGAAAATGGCAACAATAATATTTTCCACTTCACAGGGTTATTTTGAAAATTTCATATAGAACACATTACATATAAGGTGCTTAGCATACTGCCTGATTGATGTTTAAACATAAGAAAGGCTTTCTTTTCTCTAAAATATTATCCACCGGAAGACTGAGTGGCATTTAATAAAAAGTTCTTCGGAAGCCTCTCATAAGGGATGCACTGTAAAATAGTGTTAAGATTTGTGGAAAACACAGAAGCCCTAAAGACCTCACTGAATGTTAGTTTTGCATACTTAAAGAGCTCGTCTGCCATCATAGGTTTTAAAAAGAAGTAAAACTATTTAACACAGCTTGTAATTGTTCCTGGGGGTTTGACCTCACAACTTTAAGCATTGTATGCCAGTATAAACCAAAATTTTAGTCCTTAAGGAAGGAAAATTCTGTGTGTTTGGGTTTGTGGAAATTAGGAGTATATTCCTACAGGATGATGAGAAGAGTAAGTGCCCTAATGTCATGCTGATGAGACTTCAGGTGTGGGTAATACTGCTACCGATCGCATTTGCACAAATTCATACGATTTAGACGGAAGAGAACTCGATGAGCTCTGGAAAGCTGTTAGACATCTCAAAATGAGGATCCAGAGTTGATACAGACATAATGATAAAGATACATGTGAAGAATTCAAGTAAAATTATTTCTAGTAAGGGACTTCCCCGGTGGTGCAGTGGTTAAGAATCAGCCTGCCAGTGCGGGGGACAGGGGTTCGAGCCCTGGTCCGGGAAGATCCCACATGCCGCGGAGCAACTAGGCCCGTGTGCCACAACTACTGAGCGTGTGCGCCACAACTACTGAAGCCTGCGTGCCTAGAGCCCGTGCTCCGCAACAAGAGAAGCCACTGCAATGAGAAACCCGTGCACTGCAACGAAGAGTAGTCCCCGCTCGCCACAACTAGAGAAAGCCTGCGCGCAGCAATGAAGACCCAACCCAGCCAAAACTAAATAAATTTAAAAAAAAAAATACTTCAAGTAATATGAGAATAGTAAAGAGGAGTAATTCTAAATTAATATATTTCATATAGTATGTGGTTTTAAACATGAGTGTAAGGAATAAAAAAGTCAGTCATTAGAAGTAAATATTTAACTTGTCGATCTTAATGTAAAAGTTTATGTGCTCAAGTTGGCTAGAAATATTTTAGGAATCTTCTTACTAGGAAAATGGGGGAATCATATTCAGGGTCACCATCTATTTTGGTATATATGGTAATGAGTTCTAAAAAATAAGCCAAAATAGTATTGGTAACAATATATTTTTAAAAGACCAGATCTTCTTAAAAGTAATCAACCTGATAATTTGAAGTAGCTCATTCAGGTCTTTTGTCCCTATATAGACTGTTTTTCTCTTAATTTACCATTGTCTCTTTCCATTGATCTTTTTGTTTGTTTGTTTATCTTCTGGTTTTTGTTGTTTGTAAGAGACCCATTTTTTTTTTTAAACATCTTTATTGGATTATAATTGCTTTAAAATGGTGTGTTAGTTTCTGCTGTGTACAAAGTGAATCAGCTATATGTATACATATATCCCCATATACCCTCCCTCTTACATCTCCCTCCCACCCTCCCTATCCCACCCCTCTAGGTGGTCACAAAGCACAGAGCTGATCTCCCTGTGCGATGTGGCTGCTTCCCACTAGCTATCTATTTTACATTTGGTAGTGTATATAAGTCCATGCCACTCTCTCACTTCGTCCCAGCATACCCTTCCCCCTCCCCGTGTCCTCAAGTCCATTCTCTATGTCTGCGTCTTTATTCCTGTCCTGCCCCTAGGTTCTTCAAAACCTTTTTTTTTTTATATTCCATATATATGTGTTAGCATATGGTATTTGTTTTTCCCTTTCTGACTTACTTCACTCTGTATGACAGACCCTAGGTCCATCCACCTCACTACAAATAACTCAGTTTCTTTTCTTTTTATGGCTAAGTAATATTCCATTGTGTATATGTGCCACATCTTCTTTATCCATTCATCTGTCGATGGACACTTAGGTTGCTTCCATGTCCCAGCTATTGTAAATAGTGCTGCAGTGAACATTGTGGTACATGACTCTTTTTGAATTATGGTTTTCTCAGGGTATATGCCCAGTAGTGGGATTGCTGGGTGGTATGGTAGTTCTATGTTTAGTTTTTTAAGGAACCTCCATACGGTTCTCCATAGTGGCTGTATCAATTTACATTCCCACCAGCAGTGCGAGAGAGTTCCCTTTTCTCCACACCCTCTCCAGCATTTATTGTTTATAGATTTTTTGATGATGGCCATTCTGACTGGTGTGAGGTGGTACCTCATTGTAGTTTTGATTTGCATTTCTCTAATGATTAGTGATGTTGAGCATCCTTTCATGTGTTTGTTGGCAATCTGTATATCTTCTTTGGAGAAATGTCTATTTAGGTCTTCTGCCCATCTTTGGATTGAGTTGTTTGTTTTTTTGATATTGAGCTGCATGAGCTGCTGGTATATTTTGGAGATTAGTCCTTTGTCAGTTGCTTCGTTTGCTAGTATTTTCTCCCATTCTGAGAGTTGTCTTTTCATCTTGTTTATGGTTTCCTTTGCTGTGCAAAAGCTTTTAAGTTTCATTAGGTCCCATTTGTTTATTTTTGTTTTTATTTCTATTTCTCTAGGAGGTGGGTCAAAAAGGATCTTGCTGTGATTTATGTCATAGAGTTTTCTGCCTATGTTTCCCTCTAAGAGTTTTACGGTGTCTGGCCTTACATTTAGGTCTTTAATCCATTTTGAGTTTATTTTTGTGTATGGTGTTAGGGAGTGTTCTAATTTCATTCTTTTACATGTAGCTGTCCAGTTTTCCCAGCCCCACTTATTGAAGAGGCTGTCTTTTCTCCACTGTATATTCTTGCCTCCTTTAGGCAAAATAAGGTGACTATATGTGTGTGGGTTTATGTCTGGGCTTTCTATCCTGTTCCATTGATCTGTATTTCTGTTTTTGTGGCAGTACCATACTGTCTTGATTACTTTAGCTTTGTAGTATAGTCTGAAGTCTGGGAGCCTGATTCCCCCAGCTCCATTTTTCTTTCTCAAGATTGCTTTGGCTATTCAGGGTCTTTTGTGTTTCCATACAAATTGTGAAATTTTTTCTCTGGTTCTGTGAAAAATGCCATTGGTAGTTTGATAGGGATTGCATTGAATCTGTAGATTGCTTTGGGTAGTATAGTCATTTTCCCAGTATTGATTCTTCCAATCCAAGAACATGGTATATTTCTTCATCTGTTTGTATCATCTTTAATTTCTTTCATCAGTGTCTTATAGTTTTCTGCATACAGGTCTTTTGTCTCCTTAGGTAGGCTTATTCCTAGGTATTTTATTCTTTTTGTTGTAATGGTAAATGGGAGTGTTTCCTTAATTTCTCTTTCATATTTTTCATCATTAGTTTATAGGAATGAAAGAGATTTCTGTGAATTAATTTTGTATCCTGCTAGTTTACCAAATTCATTGATTAGTTCTAGTAGTTTTCTGGTAGCATCTTTAGGATTCTCTATGTATAGTATCATGTCATCTGCAAACAGTGACAGCTTTACTTCTTTTCCGATTTGGATTCCTTTTATTTCTTTTTCTTCTCTGATTGCTGTGGCTAAAACTTCCAAAACTATGTTGAATAATAGTGGTGAGAGTGGGCAACCTTGTCTTGTTCCTGATCTTAGTGGAAATGGTTTCAGTTTTTCACCATTGAGAACAATGTTGGCTGTGGATTTGTCATATATATGTTGAGATAAGTTCCCTCCATGCCTACTTTTGGAGAGTTTTTATCATAAATGGGTGTTGAATTTTGTCAAAAGCTTTTTCTACATCTGTTGAGAGTATCATATTTTTTTTATCCTTCAGTTTGTTAATATGGTGTATCACATTGATTGATTTGTGTATATTGAAGAATCCTTACAATCTTGGGATAAACCCCACTTGATCATGGTGTATGATCCTTTTAATGTGCTGTTGGTTTCTGTTTACTAGTTTTTTGTTGAGGATTTTTGCATCTATGTTCATCAGTGATATTGGCCTGTAGTTTTCTTTCTTTGTGACATCTTTGTCTGGTTTTGGTATCAGGGTGATGGTGGCCTCATAGAATGAGTTTGGGAGTGTTCCTGCCTCTGCTATATTTTGGAAGAGGTTGAGAAGGATAGGTGTTAGCTCTTCTCTAAATGTTTGATGGAATTCACCTGTGAAGCCATCTGGTCCTGGGCTTTTGTTTGTTGGAAGATTTTTAATCACAATTTCGATTTCATTACTTGTGATTGGTCTGTTTATATTTTCTGTTTCCTCCTGGTTCAGTCTCAGAAGGTTGTGCTTTTCTATGAATTTGTCCATTTCTTCCAGGTTGTCCATTTTATAGGCATGTAGTTGCTTGTAGTAATCTCATGATCGTTTGTATTTCTGCAGTGTCAGTTGTTACTTCTCCTTTTTCATTTCTAATTCTTTTGATTTGAGTCTTTTTCCTTTGTTTCTTGGTGAGTCTGGCCAGTGGCTTATCAATTTTGTTTATTTTCTCAAAGAACCAGCTTTTAGTTTTATTGATCTTTGCTATTGTTTCCTTCATTTTTTTTTCATTTATTTCTGATCTGATTTTTATGAGGTCTTTCTTCTGCTAACTTTGGGGGTTTTTTTGTTCTTCTTTCTCTAATTGCTTTAGGTGTAAGGTTAGGTTGTTTATTTGAGATGTTTCTTGTTTCTTGTGGTAGCATTGTATTGCTATAAACTCCCTCTTTGAACTGCTTTTGCTGCATCCCATAGGTTTTGGGTCGTCGTGTTTTCATTGTCATTTGTTTCTAGGTAGTTTTTGATTTCCTCTTTGATTTCTTCAGTGATCTCTTGGTTATTTATTAGTGTATTGTTTCGCCTCCATGTGTTTGTATTTTTTACAGATTTTTTTCCTGTAATTGATATCTAGTCTCATAGTGTTGTGGTTGGAAAAGATACTTGATATGATTTCAATTTTCTTAAATTTACCAAGGCTTGATATGTGGCCCAAGATATGGACTGTCCTGGAGAATGTTCCATGAGCACTTGAGAAGAAAGTGTATTCTGTTGTTTTTGGATAGAATGTCCTATAAATATCAGTTAAGTCCATCTGGTTTAATGTGTCATTTAAAGCTTGTGGTTCCTTATTTATGTTCATTTTGGATGATCTGTCCATTGGTGAAAGTGGGGTGTTAAAGTCCCCTACTATGATTGTGTTACTGTTGCTTTCCCCTTTTATGGCTGTTAGCATTTGCCTTATGTATTTGAGGTGCTCCGATGTTGGGTGCATAAATATTTACAATTGTTATGTCTTCTTCTTGGATCGATCCCTTGATCATTATGTAGGATCCTTCTTTTTCTCTTGTAATAGTCTTTATTTTAAAGTCTATTTTGTCTGATAAGAGAATTGCTGCTCCAGCTTTCTTTTGATTTCCATTTGCATGGAATATCTTTTTCTATCCCCTCACTTTCAGTCTGTATGTGTCCCTAGGTCTGAAGTGGGCCTCTTGTAGACAGCATATGTATGGGTCTTGTTTTTGTATCCCTTCAGCCAGTCTATGTCTTTTGGTTGGAGCATTTAATCCATTTACATTTAAGTTAGTTATTGATATGTATGTTCCTATTACCATTTTCTTAATTGTTTTGGGTTTGTTATTGTAAGTCTTTCCCTTCCCTTGTGTTTCCTGTCTAGAGAAGTTCCTTTAGCATTTGTTGTAAAGCTGGTTTGTTGGTGCTGAATTCTCTTAGCTTTTGCTTGTCTGTGAAGGTTTTAATTTCTCTGTCGAATCTGAATGAGATCCTTGCTGGGTAGAGTTATCTTGGTTGTAGATTTTTCCCTTTCATCACTTTAAATATGTCCTGCTACTCCCTTCTGGCTTGCAGAGTTTCTGCTGAAAGATCAGCTGTTAACCTCATGGAGATTCCCTTGTATGTTATTGGTTGTTTTTCCCTTGCTACTTTAATACTTTTTCCTTGTATTTAATTTTTGATAGTTTGATTCCTATGTGTCTTGTCGTGTTTCTCCTTGGATTTATCCTGTATGGGACTCTCTGTGCTTCCTGGACTTGATTGACTATTTCCTTTCCCGTATTAGGGAAGTTTTCAACTATAATGTTTTCAAATATTTTCTCAGTCCCTTTCTTTTTCTCTTGTTCTTCTGGGACCCCTATAATTCGAATATTGATCTTTTAGGTTGTTAAACTGTAATAAGTACAATTTTTCCTTGAGTGCCAGCCTAAATGATGTCTTCCTCCTCAAAACACAGACTATGACTAAAAGTCAAGTCCTCATTAGTGTTCATTTTCTTCCGGTGTAAATCCACCAACTTTAAATATACACATAGACAATTACGTACACATATACTTCTTTGTACTTTAAAAAAAAAAAAGTAAACTCTATGCAATTTATGATGATTTATCTCATGGTAGAGTTTTATTCGTTATTCACTTCAGTTTAGCATGTTCTCTGTTACAGGTACTGTTTTAAGAACTGTGCAATCATTACCTCATTTAATCCTCACCACCCCTTTTTTAGATAGATACTATTTTTATCCATTTTTTAACAGTGAAAATCTGAGGCACAGAGAGGTTGAGCAATTTTCTTTTGGTCACGTAGCTAATAAGCTACAGAGCCAGCATTTGAATTCAGAGTCTGACTTCAGAGTCCAAGCCTTTAACAATTTTGCTATAGACTGACACTGGCTGGATGCTCTTGTTTATGTTTAATTAAAGAAAATAATTTTTTTTGTAAATATAAAATGTAATACATGCTAATTATTAATGGACAGTAGTAAGATACATAAGTTGTTAAAATCTCAGTCTGTGGTAAAATTGATAAAATTGATGATAGTCACTCCTAACCTACCAGTTTCCATAAAGATAGCTACCATTAAAGTTTGTTGTATATTATTTGTCATATTTCTGTAGCTTGTGACTAACTTTATTATGTGTTGTGGATGTTTTTCCATGAAAGGTTGTGTGGTTCTGTCTTAATTTTTCTTACTGGTTCTATCGTATGGGTATACCATAATTTATTTAGTTATTATACTATTCATTGCTATTTAGATTATTTGTAGTTACCGGAAAATAGGAAACTATATGGAAATAAGTATCTTAGTCTTTAACATCTCTGTAAATGCAAATTTCATTTTTCCAGTTTAGGCCCCAAACCTTGGCATTATCCTTGATCTCTCTCTTTCTCTAACACAGAGATTATTGTATCCAATTCAACAGCAAATCCTATTGATTTTAATTTTTACATATATGCAGATTCTGTTTTTTAAATATATTGGCCATTTCTCAGCACCTCTTATCACCAACATCTGGTCCAAACCATCATTGCCTCTTATCTAGATTATTGTCATCATCTTCTAGCAGTGTCTCTTCTTCCCAACAGCAGCCAAGAGTCATTTTTTAAAACTCAGTCAGATAAAAATCACTCTGGTCAAAGCTCTTCCGTGTCTCCCCATTTAACTCACTGAAATCCAAAGTGTTTGCTATGGTCTTTTAAGGCATCCCATTAACCAGCATCCTACTACTTTTCTGACCTGGACCTCTACCATCCTTCCCCCATATTCACTACACACGAGCCATGCTGAAATATTTGCTATTTCTTGAACGTAATAAGCACAGTTTTTCCTTAGGGTCTTTGTGTTTGTAGTTTCCACTGCCTAGAAATCTTCAAGCCTCTCCCTTCCCCCCATACTTTCCTGACTCCCTCCCTTATTTCTCCTTTAGGTCTCTGTTCAAATGTTGCTTTACATATTTGTTGAATGAGTGTTGAATGAACATATATTTGTCCATTTGTATAAGTGCTTGTGTAGAATAAATTTCTAGAAGCGAAATTGCTTCCTTGTGTGCTCATTGCAATTGTTTGTCTTTTTCAAATCCTCTGTTATTACACTCCTCCTTCCCACACTGTTGCCTATCTCATTTAGTGTTCTCCTGCCCCTCTTCAAAATGGTTCTGTGAGTCTGTCTGCTGTTTCTACTGTGGAAGGCTGGCTTGGTTTATTTCCCTCCTGGGATCTCTGGAGGAGAAGGAGGCACTAGGCAGCTGGTCTGATCCCATGGGCCTCTTCACAAGGTTGTGATTTCAAGAGTGACCTTGGGGTATGACAGAGTTGTCATTAAACAGTTTAATAGATGAAAGAATCTCCTCTTTATCTTTCAGTTGCATTTAATTCTCCTCACATGTCTGGCACTAAATTGTAAATACTCAGTACCACAAAGAAAAGGTATAGAAAAGATTGGATTTATCATATTGGTTTAAAATTTCCAGAACATATATTGAAATTGGAATAGATCAAAGACATCCTGGGATTTTAGTCATGAAAAAATACCTGTCCGTACATACCTTTAAAAAAAAAATTATAGGGGCTTCCCTGGTGGCGCAGTGGTTGAGAATCTGCCTGCTAATGCAGGGGACACAGGTTCGAGCCCTGGTCTGGGAAGATCCCACATGCCACGGAGCAGCTGGGCCCGTGAGCCACAACTACTGAGCCTGTGCGTCTGGAGCCTGTGCCCCGCAACGGGAGGGGCCGCGATAGTGAGAGGCCCGCGCACCGCGATGAAGAGCGGTCCCTGCACCGCGATGAAGAGTGGCCCCCACTTGCCGTAACTAGAGAAAGCCCTCGCACGAACCGAAGACCCAACACAGCCAAAAATAAAGAAATAAATAAAGTAGCTATAAAATTAAAAAAAAAAAAAAAAAAAAAAGATGGGTAGAGGGAAAAGATTTAAAAAAAAAAAAACAAAAAAAAAAAACAAAAACCCATCTTTAAAAAAAAAAAAAAATTATAGCACTTTTGCTTATATTTACCACCATCCTTTTAAGAAATAATATGAATATTGGTAAATTTTAGGTAATTTGTGATGTGCACTGTCCCCTGGATCTCTAAGATAACAATGAGTAATTGGAATCATAAAATTATGGAATTTTTGTAGAAGAGCTCATTTATCTAATTCCTTAATCTTACAAAAAGGGAAACAAATCTACAGAGGTTGGGTGACTTATTCAAGGTCACACAGCTAGTTAACGGTACAGGCAGGTCTTCTGACTCCCCAAACAGTGCTCTGCAGTATCCATTGAGCAACGTCTATGAACCAAGCCCTGTGCTAACTGAAATTCTATCTGCTAGATAATTCCCGTTCCTTCCAATTGTCCTGACACCCTGCAGTTTATTTAGATTACGTGATTTGGCCTCATATTTTTTCTGGAGGTGGTGGGATAAGGATCACCCTATTAGGGTGCTTAATTTTGTGCTAATGATCCTTCTTTCTGTCTGAAGTCTTCAGGTTACAGTTTTTTCAAAGGAACTCTGTGCCGCTTGTCCTTTTCCACTTGCCGCATGATGTGCACATCGGTGCCTCCTGCAGCCTTCCATTTTTAATTGCCTCTCCTTCCTAATGAAGCCTGTATCAGCTCCAGTGCTAATTGAACTTCGTCCTTCATTCAGACTGTGTTATTAAACAAACAGTCACAGTGTTTGGTCGCACTTTAATAGGATGTTTGCTTAACATCAAAAACTTATTAGTAATCCATTGAAAAGGCAATTAATGGAGGACATGTGGGTAAGGAAATTGAGCTAGTCTGCAGCACGGGACAAAGGAATGGCAAAGACGCGTTGGTGTGCTAAGGTTTAACTGTCTGTGTCCTGGAAGTTGCAAACTGATGGTTAGATTCAGGATTCTTAACCCAAGTCAATAAAGTTATCCTTTATAAGAAGTAGCATGTACATGTCTGATACTGAACTGAAGGGCAGGCTGGTTGTCTGTCTCGCTTGATCCTAACTCACCTCTCTCTTTCACTTTCTCTGTCTCTCAAACATTTTCCCCAAGCTTTTTATCATATAGACTTAAATTTATCATGATATAAAATATTGATAGGTTAGAAGAAGCAAGCACCTCATCTGTAATCTTACCAGAGATAACCATTGATAAGATTTTGGTGTATACTCTTCCATGCTCCATTTTAACGCACATATACAGTCTTAAAATTGGATCATCTACCATCTTGACCTATTGTTTGCTAATTTTTAATTGGTAATATGTCCTGGACAATAAATAGGGACCTATATATCATATTCAATGGCTTTGACATATTTTCTTGGATGGATAGGCTGTAATTTATTTCATCATATTGTTGAAGGCTTAGAAACAAGTGTCTCTTAATTGTTTGTTTGTATAGCCCTAAGTGAGCCTCATTATTTGGGTGAGTAATATTAACATTAGGAAATCAAATTGACAGACTGCTCTGTTATAGAACAATTATCATCTGTGGTGTGAATACATGCAGTATTTGGTGTCATTAGAATACAGATTTACATCCTATGTAGCAACTTTTATGAGTATCGAATTTCCTTTACTTGTAATTATGCCAATAAAATAATTATGAGACAACAGGTGGCTGATCAAGATATAGTCTTAGGATAATGACTTAAGGTATAGATTTCCCCCTACCTGTGAACTCGTGAGGATAAAAGATACCTAGGTTCAAAGGGAAAACAAAGTCTAAAAATATGAACCTAATGGTATCTGGCAATTGAGTAAAGCATAGCAGACCAAATTCTTTTTATGATCCACGTTAAATAGATATGAGAGAAGAAGAACCAATAATGGGTTACTCTGTTTATTCCACAGACCTCGGATATGACTTGTGAAACTCCCATCTGCCTTAATGTGAGTCATGCATGGCTGGGTCTCCAAGCAATATTTAGTAAATGAGTGGTGTTACTGCCTGGCAGGGACCCTTTTAGAAAGTGCAGTTGTTGGGAGGACCTAAATAGATATATATACTCTCATTTAGCTAGGATTATGATGCATAAAATGTTGGTAATAGGTTTAAAAAATTAGCATAGACCAGCTTTCCATGAGATCGTTCCTTATATATAAAAAATTGAACGTTATTTCTAATGTCATCGTAAAAGTAAGGCTGGAGGATTATCGATTATAATTATAATAATTATTATATAGCTTGATAATTGACTCTCTCAAGTTTTTAGCATTCGGCCCTGGGTTTTCTGTTTGCCTTGCTCAAGTAATTTGGTGTAATTAACTTTAATGGCTGTATTTACTTTTAGGGTTTATACTTGGGTGGAAAGATATCTCTAGTCAAAATCTCATAGAATTATCTTCTCTCTTTGAATTAAAACCATACATAGTTTAAAATAAGAATCTCTCTAAAATTAAATGAAGAGAGCAAAATGCAAAATCTTTTAACATGTTTACAACTCCATGAAATAGAAATGTCTGGATGAGGATTAGAAAGAAAAATATAGATGAAAATAGTTAATATGGTAGATGGTAATTTGATATATATTTTTAGTAAAATATTAGTACAAATTGGGGAAAGACGGCTTTGGATAAGATTTTTTGTTTGTTTGTTTGGGGATACCTCCAAAAAGTTGTGAGTTGCTTATCTGTCAAAAGATTTGGCTGGAAAAACAGTCATTGATCATGTTGACTCATAAATGTAATCAATCAGAAATCCCATGTTGCTCCATAGGCTTCTAAGAGAAAAGGAAAGAAACAATGGGTGAAATTTATGAAAGATACATTCTCTAGCATTGGAAAAGCCTCCTCCTTTTTCCCCTCCTCTTCTTTATTTTTATATCCACAAACTTGTTGGTAGTTGGCTTTTAGGAGATGTGTTTTCACCATATGATACTGGATCTCTCAATATTATCTTAGGCTGAGACTCTGTTCCTTTTAATCTGGCAGTTAAGGCAGATACAAATATTAAAAAAAAGTTATGATCAGAGGACTCTTCTACTTTTTATTGGTAAAAGGATTTTTTTTAAACTTTAAAACTATGAATTTTTAATGGAACATGTAGTAGTTGACAAAAACAGAAACACATAAAGTAAAAAGAAAACAAGAATAATTGATAATTCCTTTATTTAGGGATGTATCATAGTATTAAATGGTTTTATTTCATTACAGTCTTTTTTTCTGTTCAATATGGGTGCACATATGTATATTTTTGATACTATAATAGGATAATATTGTGATAAACCCTTTTATAGATACATTTTGTATACTGTTCTGAGTGTTTCCTTAGGATTAGTTAAAATTACTTAAAATTTCTCTGAAGGTTTTAAGTCACCAGGGGGCTTGGGGCCGGAGAAAGGGGTTGGTGAAGTTGAAGCTGTTGATTAGAGGAGGAAGGAGTGATGACTTTTGAAATATTTTCCTCCGTTCCAGTCATCTCTCTCAGCATTGTGGGAGATAGTGTGGAATGGTCTCTGGCTTGTTGATAATTCTGAGGACCGTAGTCGATAGTGAGGGTATATGGGAAGCAAAACTTAGAAAAGATTCTTATGCATGTAAGTCAGTCCTTAAAAGTTGTGTAGAAAAGTGAAAGTTTATTTGAGATTATTATATGCTATAAATATTCTGATCTATAAATTTGACTTTTTTCATTAGGGAAAATATGAATCACAGAGTGTTCTGAGTATGCTTTCTTTGAAAGAGAACATGGGTTTAGTAATAGAGACTCACAAATGCAGAAATAAGAGAAATATGAAGTTTTGCTTTTGCAAACATACTGAAGTGGAAAATAGAAAAGCCAAAATCAACAACAGTAACAACAACAAAAAGCCACATCCATTTGGACTAAAATACATGTATATATAACACAACTTTCCAAGCATAAAATGAAAATTCTAGCCAAGGGAATGAAAGAAATACCTTTTGAAAAATCACTGAAATAGGCCTGTTGTTGACATAGTTTTATTTCCCCTTTAGAAGATCTATTTATTACAATTCTGGGAATGAGAGGGATGATTTTGAATAAAGAATAGAGCCATTTAAGATGTTGTGCACAGTACCAGAATTTATGAAGACTGGTTCGAATTAAAACTAAATGTCACCAGCAAATAGAAGCCAACAGAAATGTACATTTCATTTATTGTATTAGGAATTGGGGAGGGGAACAGGAATGGGCTTACTCTTACAGGACTTTCTTTTCTATAGCACTAATTTGTATAGGCAGAACTTAGATGTTACAGAAGCATGCATTTCTCTAGAATCTTCTTAGCTGTTCAGGTTAACTTATTAATCGGCAAGGGTTAGAATCATACTTCCTACTTGGACAGAGTGCAAGAGGGAAAAATTCAAATGTTTAATGGAATCATTCATGCAGCAAATCTGTACTGAGCACCTACTCTTTGCCAGGTGTCATTTTGGCCATTGTAAGTACCTTGGTGGACCAGACAGACAAGTCCTTGTCTTTGGGAGTGTCTAGAGTTCGGGGACTGGTATTACACAGCAAGAGAAGGATGATTGCTCTGTCAACAATTAAAATTGGATGATTGGGAGATACTGGAGGGGACACTTAGGTTGGATGGTCAGGGAAGGCGACTGTGTCACATTTGAGAGGGTCTTCCAAAGTTAAGTCTGCTCCTTTCCCCCTGCAGTTTAGAGAAGGCTTCCTTTTGTGGCCTTTACCTTCTTGTCGAGGGATTACTATTATGATTTGCTTCAACTGAAGAGCTGTAAAGCTGAAATAAAGATGCAGTTAAAAAAAAAAAAGAGTTGGAGATGCATTTTTTATAAGTCAGAGGCTCAGGTGCACCATCATTTTCTCAGCTCCGAGAAAATCATAAATTATTTTTTATTAGAGGGAATTTCTGCAGCTCTAGATGTTAATGATTGCTGAGCAGGAGGTCTTTTTTTTTTTTTTTTTTTTGCTAAACATCAAGTAGCTGCCAGTTTTAATTTTCTTTTAGAATTTACACTTTAAAAACATTGTTTTAGCTGTTGAACAAAACTGTCTCTTATATCCAAGGGACGGTGCCAGAGTATGAAATGCACATCTTGGTTTGATTTCTTCCCCTCCAGCCTGATTCACGAGAAAAGCCAGCCTTGCGTTTTATGATTAGAGGGCTAGTGTTCAATATTAATAACTATGGAAAAATCAATTCCAGCTTTACCCTTTAATATCTTCATGCCCAGAAGTCATATAATTTGAAAATTTGAGAGCAAGCCAACTGCATTCCTGGTATTTTTCTTGATGATGCCATGTGATTCTTTAGCACAGATTATTAGTGCAATAATTTTGGCACTTGGGATTTCAAGGACCAGTAAAATGGCAAAAAAGTAAATTAAAAAATATTTATCCAGTGTTTGTTATATCTCAGACATTTTTCTGGGGATGGAGAGACAACAGTGAACAAAAAAAGAAAAGAAATAGACAAAAGTTACTGTCCTCATGTAGAGTACATTCAAACGAGGGGGGAAGTATTCAGCAATAAATACTCAACAGGTAGTGCCAAATAGTGATAGATAATAAGAAGAAAAATTATAGATAAGGGTTAAAGGGACAGTCAGGTCGGGGTGAGGCTTGCAATTTTAGAAAGGAGAAGGATTGGCTTGGACAATTCTTACTGAGTTATTACTTTTGAGTATAGAAGGGAAAGGGGTGAGGGAGCAAGCCAATGTGGATATCTGGATAGATGGGAGCAGCAAGTGCAAAGGCCCTGAGGCACTTGCATTCGTGGTACCATCCAGGAGCTGTAAGGAAGCCAGTTTGGCTAGAGTAGATGGGAAGGAAGAAAGAGTTGTAGTAGATCAGCTCAGAGATGATGGAGATAGATCATGTAGGTTCTTATAAGCCATTGTAAAGACTCTTTGGTTTTTAGTTGGAGTCAAGTGGAGAGTCATTTTAGGATTATGAGCAGAGGAATGCCGTGATTTGACTTTCTAAGAATACACTAAAGGAAAGCAAGGGAGGGGCTTCCCTAGTGGCGCAGTAGTTCAGAATCTGCCTGCCAATGCAGGGGACACGGGTTCAATCCCTGGTCTGGGAAGGTCCCACATGCCGCAGAGCAACTAAGCCCGTGCGCCACAACTAATGAGCCCACGTGCCACAACTACTGAAGCCTGCATGCCTAGAGCCCGTGCTCCGCAACCAGAGAAGCCACCGCAATGAGAAGCCCGTGCATCGCGATGAAGAGTAGCCCCTGGTCACCGCAACTAGAGAAAGCCTGCATGCAGCAATGAAGACCCAATGCAGCCAAAAATAAAAGATAAATAAATAAGTTTATGGGGGGCGGGGGAAGGAAAGCAAGGGAGGTAGAGAGACAAATTAGGAGACTGTTTCAATAATCCAGGCCAGAGGAGGTGGTGGTTTGGACCAGAGCAATATCAGTAAATGTGGTAAGAAGTTGATTTCTGGGTATAGTTTGAAATTAGAGCCACCAGATTTTACTGTCGGATTGAACGAGGGTTGTAAGATAGAAGAGTTGAGTCCAAGGTTTTTGGCTGGAGCAACTGGAAGGTAGAGTTGCTGTTTGCAGAGAATGGCTGGACTGTGGCTGGTGAGGGTACAGGTTTTTAGGGGAGGATCAAGAGATTGGTTTTGGACATGTTGGGTTTGAGATGTCTATTTGGTATGCAGTGGAGATGATAACAGGATACTGAGAATGAGTTGGAGGTATACCTTTGGGAGCAGTCAGTACCAGTCAACAAAGAGCCAATATGCTCTTTGCTACTGTGCACACTGCCTTCTATGTTATGCTGTTTGTGACTTGCATAAAAATTGTTTGTGACACCCTAGTAACCTAGTTTAAAGCCAGGACTCTTTTAAGTTTTTTCTCTGCTTTAATTCTGGATAGGTAATGATTTTATGTTTATTTTTGCTTTTTATCAATATTCTTTTTTTCCCCCTACTCATCATAGCCATGTAGCTTCTTCTTATCCTTATTTCCTCAAGGGGGTGGATGAGGGGTGAAGGTCTGGTATTGATTTATCGGCCACAGAAAAGCAATTCCTTTTTGATAATTCTCTGGAAGGAGGCTCTTTTTGGAAGAGTTTTTGTTACCTTTCCAATTAACCCATCTTAGAGTTGATTATGATTTTAAGCTTCATGGTGCAATAATCTGTAACATTTATATCATGCCATTATCTCTTTCCAAGTACTTTGTGAACGTTTGTTAATTGCTTGCCATTCATCCCACAGCAAATAAAGCTGAAATTACATTCATTGTAGGAGTTTCCCAACAGTGGAGGTTTGAGCAGTGAAGTGACTGTCCATCAAACACCTGGCTGGTCAGGGAAAAGGGATTCATAATGCAAGTAATGTTGATGACCTCATCTCCATTAATTATTATTATTTTAGTACCAGCAGCATTCTCCTCATAAAAGTCAGAACCCCAAATGAAAGAGGTGTCTTCTTTCCCTAGAGCTCATAACTGATATGACCAACTTGATGAACCGATGGGCAGTATTAAGCACCAAGAGGTTAAATGAGGAGGTGGACCACAGTTGCCTTAAACACTTCTAATCATGAAAACAGGGAACTGTTACCCCAGAGGTCTTTAGAGCAGGGCTCAATAATCTGGTAGAATGAGAGTAGGAGCAGTTGGCCGACTAGCTAGTTACAAAGGCAACTTCACTTTTACTTGTATTGTCAGAGGACTCAGGTAAACATGTTTTATTTACTTTTTTTAAAATTCACTCATTGGAAAATTTATTGACATGTCCTATATGATATATACTTCATAGGCTTAAGGGGATATAGTAATGTATAAAACAGACTAACATCCCTGCCCTTATGGAACTTTCTAGGGGGTGGAGATAATGTAATTAATATTTACTGATGCTTACCATTGTTAAACCCTCTTCTATTACTTCATTTAAGAAATCATTTAATAACAACAACTGTCCTGTTGTTATCCACATTTTGAAGAAAAGAAAACTAAGGTATAGAGAGAATAAGTTATTTGTTCAAATGCATAGTTAGTACATGGTGGGGCTTTAGTCACACAAAGAGAACCACTCTGCTTTGCTTAATTTTCTTTCCTACGTGAAGTATTGGAGATGAAGGGGGTAGTTGGTTCGAATAATTCACATTAGCTATTTACAATGATAAAGTTCAACATATTGATCTTAAATTCTTGGGAGTCAGAATGCATGCCTCCAGAATTATGTCACAGGTCAGAGAAAAAAATGGTCTCACATTGGTTTTCTCCAAGTTTTTGCCTTGGACAAGTAGGATGTGGGTTATTCCATTCTCACATATTGTCTTTTCTGTTCATTTATATTTAATGAAGACAGCTGCTTCTTTGAGATAAGTCTTATTTCTAGGATTTTTGGAGATGATAATTCAGGGCTGGCCTTAGGCAAAATTGTAAAGTATGTTGAGTTAGGGATCTTTGATGATCTTAGTTTCTCACTCTCTTCCCACCCTCTTTTTACTTACTTTCTTGTACAACCCCTTCTCCGTTCCTTTCTACAAACAAAATGAATAACAACAGCTTAAATTTAACTCTTTCTCCCCCCATAATAACTTTTATGTGTTTCAGGAGGGATTCTACTTTTCATGATGGCATTTCATGCAAACAGTAGATCATGGTTGAGGCCTTGTAGGACCTTTCAAAACATCTTTTAATATCTTCAAAGAATTATTAATTATGATGCAGCAGAAAGAGTAGACACTTTCATGTTGAATGGAACTGGGTTTTAATTCTGACCCAATCATTTATAAATTAATGGGAGGCTGGGCAAAATATTTTAATCATGGGAGCCTCATTTTTCTCGTCTAATTAAGATGAAATAATTTCTTCTATATGTGTAGTGACTTTTTCTGTGTCTGGTACTCAGTAAGTGCTTAGTAAATGGTTCCTGTTTGTTAATATTCATTCAACAGATGTTTAAATACCTATTTTTTATGGGCTAGGTTCTGGGAAGAGAAATTATAGTGCAGTTCAAATATTGTGAATACTGACAAAAAAAGATGAAAATGGTATTCACTGTGAGCCTCAATCACTGGAGTAGATGCTGTCCTTTCCATGTCTTCTTCACTCACCCGCCCCCCCCCCCCACCCCCTTTCATTGGTGAGTACTCTGGTAACTAAAACACTTTGGCACCCATCAGATTTCCTATTCTGGTAAGAATTGCCTTTACTTATCATCTTGCCTTTGTCTGTCCTAAGCTTCAAGAGATTGGCCATGAATGTTGCTAGTTCTATTCTTGTGGGTTCCTCATTGCTGCTTTCCCCTGCTGTGTTCCTCTGTAAGATGAGGAATTGGGCATCCTGATTGTAGTGTCTATACTTCTAATTTCTTTGCTGTGCTGCATCCTTGAAATAGTGATGACCCAATCAGGCTCTAGTGGGAATAAGGTGGAGGGGATGGATTCCAAAACTAAGTAGGAAGCAAAGGAGAGGAAGTTGTTTTTCAAAGTTGAAACCTACAAGAATGGCAGTGCCATTAACCAAAATTATGAGCACAGAAGAAGATGTTTTCAAATGGTGATGGGAAAGATAGGTAATGGGAAGATGATTTCATCTTTAGATGTATCAATAGGACATGTTCAGTATTTATCAAAGATATTCTGTAGTTATGTTTACAGAGATCTTTGAAAGAAGAAATATTATTGTATGAATTTCTCAGTCCCAGAGAACACAGAGACTAAATGTTTGAAAGTTGAATTGATCAGGAAGGAGACTAGAATTTGCAAGAGGAGTCCGGGCTGGGAAGAGAGAGATGAGATATGGATCAGAGAGTCTTCTGAATAGTGGTGATATTTAAAGCCATGAGACTGGATTAATATACCAAGAAGAGCAAGGGGGTAGGGGGAGAAGTACAAAGAGTAGAGGGGAGGACCAGGGTACTTCTGCAGGGTAGCCCACATTTAGTGAAGGAGCAGCAAGAGGACCTGCATTGTATCAGACAGATAGGAAAATAATGGTCCCATGAGGTAAGAGAGTTTCAAAAGATAAGTTGTCAAGACTATAAACAGCTATATAGGGATCAAGAAAATGGAAGATTGAGAAATAGACTTAGGATTTTATGATGAAGTGGCCATTAGAAACCTTCTAAGGGGCAGTTGGGCATGGTAGTTGGCATAGATTGCTATGGATTAAGAGTAGAGACAAGCATGAGCTACTCTTTCAAGATCTTGTATGGTGAAGAAAGGGAGGGAGGTAGACAGGCTGAAAGCAAAAGAAGACTTGAGTGATGGGGACCAAGGGTAGGTAGAGTAGGAGACAGCTTTTGGTGGAGGGGAAGGCTCAAGTGGAAAGGGAGAGAAAAAAAAAAGCAACTTTAAGGCTCTTCTTAAGAAGAGTGATAGTTCTTAGTTGTAAGACTAGTAGGAAGAAGATGGATTAGATACAGATAAATGCTGAGGAGGATGAAGTAATATTAAGGATTTAAGGAGAAAGTAAAGGCATGATATAGACATTTTGGGGGATGTTAGTTTTATTTTTGAGCAGTAATCGTTCCAGATGGGAAGGATAGCAGACATTTATATTGGAACACATCAACTCCATTTCACAGGTTTCTCCAATAATGCTTCTGGGCATGTATGTGCTCTAACATTAGTTTTACCAGTTTAATTGCTAACAGGACCATCAATATAGAAATTTGTGACTTGACTTCTCAGTGTATCATCATTATCACCTTGGTATATGATTGTTTTACTGTTTTCTATTTCTAGTCACACATTCACTTTAATCATATTTTATGATAAAAAGCTACATTTTTAAGAACTGCAAGTATCTATGGGATCATACTATCTAACCCATTAGGTTGATTCCAACTTATTAGCTGCCAACAAATTTGTGTCCTTGCGATTTATGGAGAACATGACATTTCTTAGAATGATGAAATAATGCCATTTCTACAGCTCTGTCTCTAGAAAGACAGGCAGGGAGCTGAGATTTAGGAGAGCCTAGTTATTATTTGTGTAGCTCTGATATCTTCTTATATCACAGGGCATGATATCTGTCTTATGCATCTCTCAAAGCAAATATGAGAAATCATAACTTTAAAAAATCGTTGAATACTAAAAATGCATAATGGTGTGTTTTTAATATGTTAGAGGCCCTGGAAAAACCCATTGGTTTATTTGGAAGATCAATATGTTGCATGTTTTATTAGACTATGTTATTTGTAAGATTCCATATTTTAATTTAAAAAGAAAGATTTTAAAAGAAAGCTATTAATTTAGTATCCAGTGTTTTTATTTAAGTACTAAACATAAGTTTAGCATTGTCTTTACCATGCTACCCATGGTTTGGATAGATGATAAAGGGTGATAGTTTCAAAGACGGTATATACTAAGAACGTACTGTATGTCAAGCATTTCATGCAGTATTTAGAAATAAGATTGGAAAATAAAATTAAATATGAAATGATCAAAATGCTAACATGTAGAGTCCAGATATATACTGGATGGTTTAAGAGTAGGGAAAGTCAATATAAGTTGTTGTAGTTTGACAACCCCATTAAAAAGGAGGCTCAAGATAGATCCTGAAGGATGAGAAGAATTTGAGGTAAGTGGAAAGGTAAATATGAAGTTTCAACCAGAAATGCCCCATGGTATTTTAACTTGAAATTATAGATTGTTTAAATCGAGTTCTGTCTGTGTGGTGAGACATGAGTATAAACATCTCAAACTCGAATCATTAGGTGTTGTGCTCATAACAGCATTCAGACATACTTTTACACGTACACATAGCTCTGCATACTGAAAAGTTCAGTGGAAGACAACTTTAGTTAGACTTGTATGATGGGGGGCCAGCTTCTGTAGTATTGAGGAAATGACCCAGGCAAGTTCCTTTTATTTCTCCAAATAATAAAAAAACATTTATTTTTGAGGGACTAAGATGATTATTAACTTACAGTAGAAACGACCAACTAACCAGCTGAATTGGGCAATTAAAAAGCTCTGTTTGAATGGTTAATTTACCCACAGTAGTGAGGGCTGGGACATTGATCCAATGGGAGAGGAGTAAGACCCCCCAAAGCATGTAGTTTCCAGAAGAAGGCAGAGGTACAAGGAAGGCACAAAAGTAAATATCCACTACTCTGTATGTAGTTGAAGACTTTGTTCATTGTGTCATCTGATATTCCCTATGCAGTGTTTCTGTCACATTCCATAAATACTGTGTGCTGTAAGTACTTGTCAAAATGCTTTGTGCTGCAAGTCATAGATACTCAGATCTAACAGCATTGTGTCTTGGATTAACACAAGAACAGAGAGGGATTGCTTTGACAGCTCATTGATATCTATAGAACCTACAAGCTTTTTTTTTTTTTTTTCTGGTCACACCGTGCAGCTTGTGGGGTCTTACTTCCCCGAACAGGGATGGAACCCGGGCCCCCTGCAGTGGAAGCATGGAGTCCTAACCACTGGACCGCCGGGGAACTCCCCGTGCTTTATGTCTTTTCCCTCCTCTATTCTTTCTATAATTCCCCTGTTTGCTTCTGAGATGTATTACCTCCTGGTCACAAAATGGCTGTCAAATGCCCAGAAATTGTCTTGACATGACTGTGTTCAAGGTAGGAAGTAGAGGATCTGCTAGGGTGACAAGAGAGACAGATCTCCTCATGTTCTTCTATTTTTTTGTCAGGCACAAAAAAATAATCTCAGGAGAACTCCAGCAGATTTGTTTATTTTCTTTTTAAAAATTAACTTAATTGAGGGATAATTTATTTAAAGTAAAATTCACCAAATTTAAGGATGCACATTAATTTTTCACAATGTATACAGTCATGTAATCAACACCACAATCATGATAAAGAATCTTCAGAAAGTTGAGATGTTCCTTTTTAATTGGATCCAGGTAGAGTACAGTGTTAAAATCTTTTTGTCCATGATGATATTTTCATAGTCCTGGTAATCAGATCTTTTTTTTTTTCCTTTTAAACAAAGTTCCAAGGGTTTTATTGGCTATTGGAATATTTTATTGGTATTTCTTTAATTGATTATCTTTTTTAAAAAAATTTTATTGGAGTATAGTTGACTTACAATGTTGTGTTACAGTTCATTTGGAGTAAAGTAATTTTGTAACACATTTGAAACACAAGCTTGCAACATACTCTGTTGCATGATTCTTTCTCCAAGATCTACTGGAAATGTCAGTCTGTTTAAAGGGAGGTGTTAAACTTTAACATAATGTTTATGAAGCTCTTCCAGGGAAGAATACTGTGTAAATCATAACATCAATCCAAATGGTCAGTCACTATTTTAAAAACTTTTTATTGGAGTATAGTTGATTTACAATGTTGTGTTAGTTGGTCTGTCACTATTAATTCAAATTGTAGGAGAAACCAGTCTGAACTGGTGATGAATCTAAACAGTAGAATATGTGAAAAGGAGTGATGGGTAGTTTGTGATGATTAGGAATTATGCTGGGCCTGCTTTAATGAAAGATAAGATTCATTTTTAATTGTAATCACAGGATGTAATAATAGGATGGTATTAAAGTATTTGAAAGCACACAAAAAACCAAAAAAACAAAAAACAATGTTGTGCTAGTTTCAGGTGTACAGCAAAGTGAATCAGTTATGCATATACATATATCCACTCTTTTTAGATTCTTTTCCCATGATCATCAGATCTTGATGAAGGCTGCCATTACAATTATAGCTAACATTTATTAAGTGCTTACTACATTGTAGCCACTACACTATTTGACATACATTACCTCCTTTAACCTTTATGCATGTTTGACATATTGATTCATTACCTGCTTTAATTAATTCTTAGAACAACAGGATGGGATAGGCTCATTAACAGGGCTGCTGTTAGTCTGTATGGTTCCTGAAGTAGAGAAAGGAAGCCCCTCTGGTTGGAGGGGGGTGACAAGTCTGACTAGAACAGGAATGGATCTGGGCTCCTCCTTTCCCCCTAAACCAAACTGCTTTGTGGAGTACATGCATATTGCCCCCGGATGAGGCAGCCTTGTCCGTTCCCACTTTACAATACGAAAGCTTCAGGTTTAGAGGAGTGCATCAGCCTACTAAATGGCTATAAATTATGGGGCATTTCTTGGCTTTTGACAATAGGGTGCTAGCATCTTTGGTGGGTCTCTGAAGAAATGTTCTTGACTAAACAACTATTGATTATCCTCTTCAGGTTTTCCCTTCTTCCTATTATCTATTTACCCACGCCCACGTACTTACTCAGGTGTATCTCTCACCTCATTGATTTATTCACATGAAATAATTTTCTCAGTTATTACACTATTAACAACTATTGTAGTTAGTATTTGTTGATGGAACCTTATATAATTCTATTTATGTATTTAGTGGAAATTGGTTTTAGATGATTGTTGTGTTAATTTTTAATTGACTAGTTACTGGCATCCTGTATGAATGAGTTTATTTCCGTTCAGATACATGAAAAGCTTATCTATAGGAGGTTTCCTGTTTTTGATAAAATCACTCTTAAAAAAAAAACCCTCAAAGCTCTTTGAATAACCATGTATCTTCTTTTATTAGTCATAGAAGGTTATTGGGTTCTGTTAAATTGCTTGATGATGCCATAACATAAAATGACAAATCTGGTCCAACATTATATGCCTTGTACAAGTTTCACATAATTTTACGATTTTAAACCTGTCATGGAAAATCTCAGGGGAAATATCTTTGGGAATTGCAAAACAGTGGTTTTTGAAATAAATTGTTTAGAGGTTGTCAGTCTGTATTAGATTTTGTGAATGTAACCTGTAATTGGAATTTTCTTCTTTCTCCTGATGTTGAGAGCAAGTAAATTAAAATCAGATGTTCATTTCTTGCTATATAAGTCCATGGTTTACTCATTTTGTCTTCTGAAAAATAGGTATAATTAGATCTCTTGCATAATTTACTAAATATAAAAAACAGTATACAGATTAGTAAGAAACTAGAAATGTTGGCAGAAAATTCTCTCAATTAGAAAATGATTGATTAGTTTGTTGAAACTGATAAGGTACTAGTGTCATTTTTCAGGTTGTAGGTGTACAAAGCAAGTAACTAAACCTAGACTGTCTACTATGTGTTAAAATCAGAGGCTGTCAATCCCTTTGAGACACACTCCTTTTTTGGAGTAAACTTGTTTCACTCTTACTTCCCTTTTGTTTTTTGTTTCTCAGGGATAATGCTTCTCCTTGAAATGACAGAGGAGATGTCTCAAGCAAAAGAAGAATTTCTTTCCTATACGCCTGTGTCAAGGTGTAAATCTGGGACAGCACATTATTCTAGAGCAGTGCTTCTCCAAGCGTGGTTCTCAGACCAGTAGCTTCAGGATCACCTGAGATCTTGCTACAAATGCGAATTCTAGGGCCACATCCCACCTACTGAATCAGAAACTCTGGGATGGGCCCAGGGATTTATCCTTGCTTTAAGAAGCCTCCCAGGGGATTCTGATGCATGCTAAGGTTTTAGACCTACTGCCCTAAGAGGAAATTTAGTATACCCAATTTACCTAGGTTGCTATTAATTACTTAAAATATTTTACTCCTTGGAGTAGAACTGCTAAGTCGCAGGGTATGGACTTATTCAGCTTTCGTAGGTGATGCTAAATACTTTTATAAACGCTTGTGCCAATTTAGATCACCACCAGTCTTACTGAAAGCCTTATTGTATTTGTACCTAACTTTGTCAGACACTTTAATTTCTACAAATCTGGCGGGTGTGAAATGGTATCAAGTTGTAGTTTTAATTTGACAATCCCTAACGAGGTTCAGCATCTTTTCATCTATTTATTGGACAATCATGTTTGCATTTAAGTGAATTGCTTATTTTTATTTTATGCCCGTTGCTCGATTGGGTTGTCTTTTTTGAGTCATAGGAGTTTAAAAATATTCTGGATGCTAATCCTTTGTCATTTTATATTTCAAATATCTTTTTGCTGGTTATAATTTTTTTTATTACTCTAATGTATCTGAGAAGAAAAGGAGTTCATAACTTTAATGTAGTCAAAACCATTTCTCTTTTCCATTTATGATTTTTTTTCTGTGATTTATTTAGAAAATTCTTTTCTACCCAGAAAACGTAGAGCTGGTATATTTTCTGGTATTTTTTCCCCACAAGGTGTTTAATGTTATATCTTTAACATTTAAGTTTTTAATCCATATTAAAATTATACATATACGTGCATTTTATTGAGGCCTAATTCACATAAAATACACCCATTTAAAGTGTACAGTTTGGGTTTTGACAAATGTGTACACTCATGTAACCACCACCACAATCAAGATGTAGAACATTTTCGTCACCTCAAAAAGCTCTCTTGTGTCTCTTTGTAGTCAGTCCCTCTAACCTTCCTGGCCCCAACCAAGCACTCATCTGTGTTGTAACCAGAGGTTCGTTTTATCTTTTCCAGAACTTCCTATAGACGGAACCGAACAGTATGTATTATTTTGCATCTGGCTTCTTTCACTAAGCAAAATGTATTTGAGATTTGCCCATGTTTTTCTGTGTAGCACTAGTTGGTTCCTTTTTATTCTCTTTTTTGCTGAGTGCTATTCCATTCCACTGTGTGGATATTCCACAGTTTGTGTGTCCATTTACCTCTTTCCAGTTTTTTGACTATTGTGAGTCAAGCTAGGAGTGGTAAGTTTATGTTTAACTTTATAAAAACTGCCAAACTTGTTTTCCAAAGTAGTTGTACCTTTTTGCATTCCCACCTGCCATGTATGAAGGTTCCAATTTCTTCACATTCTGGCCAGCACTTGCTACTGTCAGTCTTATTAATTTCAGGCATTTGAATGTGTCTATGGTAGTATCTCAGTGTGGTTTTAGTTTGAATTTTTTGATGCATGGGAGAGATTCAAATGGATTCTTTTTTTCCATATGACCAGCCCATGGTCTCAACACCATATATTGAATAAGGCAAAATTTCCATATTAATATGCAATGATAGTCCTCTCATATCCTCAGATGGTACTAAAACTACTATTTAAAAACTGGTATGAAAATGGGCACTATACTTTTTTTTAGAGCTTACAGTAAAATGTTAAAGTTGAACATGCATATTTAATTTTAGACTTTTATCAATATTAATAAGCTTCCCTTAGAACTTGGAATGTTTGTTTCTTGTCCAGCATCCTACTCCATTTCCTCTCATTTAAAAAAAATTCTTAGCCATGAATTTTAAAAAGTGTTCTTTTTTAAAAATATATTTTATCTAGAGATTTAGGTGGTTTGTGTTTACGCTGTACTCTAGATATCTGGTTAGCCGTATTGCTGGCAGGGGCTGTCTTGTTTTACTTTTAAGGTTTATTCTACCTCTGAGTAAAAAAGAAATATATTCTTGTGGAAGAGAATTGGAAAAATATATAAAAGTATGAAGGAGAAAATTAAGTATCTCTTGTAATCTTACCTCTCAGACATAACCATTATCTGCATTTTTGTTTCTTTGTTTATCAAAATTATACATGCAAAGGTTAAAGAAATAATTCAGAATAATTTAGTATTGAAAGTAAATCTTTATTTCTTTCTCCTACTCTGTCCCATTCTTTGTATATCCTTTACTATTAAGAACACAGTCTGTTCTAGAACTGTTAAGATTTCTGTGTTTGACTACTGTTAAACTGTAAAATTAAAACCTAGTAAAAAGTATTTACATTGTTGTGACTATATATTTGAAAATATTTTTATATAAATACTATTATTTTAAGTCATAAGCATAACAGCAATAAATATGTATAACTATAATCATAAGAAAATATGTTCTAAAATCTATCAAGGTTATAATATTATTTTACCTGAGACCCATGTTAGGTCATACTCTGAGTCAAGAATATTAAATTTTGCTAATGTTCAGTTTTATCTTACAATTTTTATAGAAAGGCTGTAGTGAGGTAAATAGTACGCACTGAATTCATCTGTTTTTATGTTTTTCCTCCCTGAAGCAGAAGCTTCAAATTTATTTTCTAATATTTAAATTCCCTAGTTAAGGGCAGAGACAAGAAGATTTAAAATGTCTAATCTCTTAGGGTTTAAAACTACAAGCAATTACGGTATGTTGGATTTATTAGTTTTGTAGATTAAAATCAATGGGATTTTAGCAATTAATGGCAAAATTGCATATAATGGTCTTATGGTATTAATAGTTTTAGTAAGCCATCTGTAGCAGTTTTCAACTCTCAACAAAATTGCATAGAGTAGTTTATGTTTTCTAAAGAAAAATCTCTAGACAAACTGTGCCTTGTTTTACTTCTGTTTTTAAGTTTATCCCCTGACTGATTCTGAGATCTATGAGAGTTATTCCTCGTTGGAGATTTGGGAATTTTCAGAAGTATAGAGATAATAAAATTGTGATTTGAAAAACTGCATACTATTTAGAGGTGGCAGCTTCTTCCTATGCCAATATCAGTGTTTGATTGTCTTTTTTGCAAGTGGGGGACAGGGTAGAAGAGAGAAATACTATTCTCCCCTTTCATTTGGGTGTTCAAGTTTATCATTTGGACATAAGAATGTTTCACCCACCTGGAAATCAGTTTGGGAGAATAGAGTCTGTCAATTGGCATTTAGTTACATGACACAGATGGTCATTTCTCTTCTAACACATGGATGTGCGCCATTGCCCGTTTGTTTTTCTTAGTGTGAACTTTAGGTGCAAGAATTGAGTTAATCTTAATTTATGGCAATCTCATCATTACTTAATATCTTTTATCTTCTTTTATGATGTTTTCTCTCTTTATCTTCAGTCCTTACCATCATTCCACTCTGTCTATAAGCACTCACTTTGTTGAATTTAACATATTTCTTTCTAATCTTATGTTCCTATGTTTATTCGGGTATACATCCTTAACAAACATGCTGCTATTTTTGTGTGTGTGAGGTTTTAGTTTACATACATGGTACTAGGCTGTAAAACACACTCCTGATTTATCTCCTCAACATTCAAAATATATTTTATTATTATAAAGTATATTATTTATTATTTATTTTTTCCATCATATACATTTATTACATTTTACTTACCTATTCTTTTAGTGATGGACAGCTTGGAGGACCCCAGCATTTTAGTATGAGAACAATGCTTCAACAATTATCTCCTAGGTGTCTCCGTAAGGATGATTGTTGGGTGCCAGGATATATATACTCTGACTTAATGTTCTCCCACCAATAGTTCATGAGGCTTTTAGTAATTGATGTTATCTGATCTTTTAAATTTTGCCATTCTAGTGTACGTAAAGTGGCATCCTGTTCTTTTAATTTGCATTTTTCTGATTACTAATGAGGTCAAACATTATATGCTTATTAGGCATTAAAGGTTTTTCTTTTTGGAAATTGCCTGTTCCTAACCTTGCCCATTTTACTTACAGATTTCCAGTTTTTTTCTGGATGATTTATAAGGATGCCCTGTATATTGTAATCAATCCTTTGACTGTCTTAATTATTGTGACTGTTTTCCCTCAGTCTGTCACTCATATTTTGTTTATGAAATTCTTTATTGAACATGAACTTTTTACTCAGTTTAAAACATTTTCAATAATTATTTTTTTTCCTGCAAATGTCCTTTTAGTTTAGGGTAATTCCTAGATTTTTGCTAGCTGCTTTGTCATGGCTGTCCCTAGTATCTTGTTTTCTATTATATCATTTAGCTAGTTGCTATTGTTAAAGACAAATGTGTAGATTTTCATGCTAATGTTTTACAAGGTTTTCTCAACTCATTAATAGACATATTTTGTTAATTTTCTGGGGTTGGCTATGCAAGAGATAATATTTACTAAATAATAGTAATTTTACCTTCTTCAAAATCCTCATACTTCTAATTTCTTTTCTTTGGCTTATGGTATTGGGCTATGGCTTTCTTATGGCTTATGGCTTCTAGTACAGTGTTGAAGAGTGGCAGTGTTTCTGATGTTAAAGGGAAAATGTCTCCACTTGTGCCGTTGATTACGTGGAGATTTGGGCAGATATTTATCAAATTAAGCAAGTTCCCTTCTACTTCAGATTTTACAAGTTTTTTTTTTTTTTTTAATAATAATCCTATAAACTATTGAGATTTGTGTAATGCCTTCTCTGTCTGTTGAAATGATCATGTCTTTTTTTCTGCTTTAGTCCATTAATATGGTGCATGATGGTGGTTAGATTGTCTGATGTTACAGTTTCTACATTCCTGGGATAAACTGTCAAATTATGATGTACACATTTTAATATAGAATTAGAGCAGTTAGCTTCCATTTTATTGAAGATTTTGGGATCTATGTTCATGTATTGAAATTACCCTATAATGTCATTTTCTTGTATCCAGATTTGGTTTTAGGTTAATCCTTAGCTTTGCAGTATAATCAGGGAGCTCACATTCTTTTCATACTTGCTAGAATTTCTTGAATAAGACAGAGATCATCACTGCCTTCAAAGCATTTGATAATGGGCCCAGAATTACAGTTGATCAGCAGGAAACCTATTGACAGCTTTGTATCTGTCATAGTAATTTGTTGAAAATATTTAATAACAGGCTCTCTGTGGGGGATCATGAGGGGAGGGGGTGGCTTCCTGATTTAAGTCTTTGCCAATATCTGTGGTGTAAATATTGCCGCTGTGTCCGATTTCAAGCTAACAATATGGTCTCTGAAGGATAAGTTGTGAAGAAATAAGCATAATGAACTTCTGTGATCTGGCACAGGCTGGCCCCAGCATAGCACTGGTCTGTCACCACATCTGACTATGACAACCTTCAGAGAATAATGACAGTACTTCACTTCCACCTTGCAAATCTTTTACACATTTTTCTTTTGGCAAGAGCTAACTCAGAATCATTCATGGAAGGGGATTCTGGGAATCTTGTCATTTAACATATCATTTTTAGCTTAACAGAAAACAAACTGCCAAAATTACCACTTACAATTTATTTGATGGCTCTTGGCCCATTCAACTTTCCTATTTTGATATTTTACATATTTCCAAAAATGTATGCTTTTTGTCTAGGTTTCACATTTGTTACCATAGTTTTCCATAGCATTTTTATATTTTTAATACTTGTTATATTGTAATAATTTACCCACTTTAATTCTGATATATACATTTTAAATTATTTTTCTTGATTTGTCTTGCCAGGGATTTGCTAATATTAACTTTTGGTTTTGTCATTTATTTCCATTTCATTGATTTCTGTCCTTATCTTTATTATTTCCTTCCTTCCTCCCTCCCTCCCTCCTTCCCTTCCTTCCTCCTTCCCTTCCTTCCTCCTTCCCTCTCTCCCTCCCTCCCTCTCTCTCCCCCCCTTTCCCTCTCTCTCCCTGCCCCTTTCTATCACTTTTTCTTGTTTTGATTTTTTACTCCTTTAACCTGTTTATAATATCCTTTTTTTTGTTCCTTATGATGTTTTTCTCCCTCAGATGTATGTTATCTGAAATAAATCTGTTTCCCTGACTTTATTTGGCTTGATAGTTACTTGGTGTATCCAACTTTATTCCTCTCTTTTCTTTTTGTAAGAGTTCATTTGCTTTTATTATGAGTATCATAATATTAATATTCAATATTATAGTCTTGGATTTGTTTCTACAGTTTCATTTAACAAATTAAAATACCTATTTTTCAAACATCACAAAGATTTAATGATACTCCAACATATACAGCCCACTACCATCAAATATATTATCAAATATTTTATTTATGTGCTGTTTTTCTAACCATACAAATTAGATGATATTTTCATCATGCTCACTAGAGTAATTTTTATTTTATAGTAAATTTGATCTTAGAGTAAATTTTTATCCTCATTTATCATTTTTTTGTTCAAGATTTCTTCTTGCATTTTAAGCCTTTTTTCAGCAATCATTTCCCAACTTGCTTTTTTTAAAAAAATAAATTTATTTATTTATTTTTGGCTACGTTGGGTCTCCATTGCTGCATGCGAGCTTTCTCTAGTTGCGGTGAGCGGGGGCTACTCTTCGTTGTGGTGCGCAGGCTTCTCATGGCGGTGGCTTCTCTTGTTGTGGAGCTCGGGCTCTAGGCACATGGGCTTCAGTAGTTGTGGCATGTGGGCACAGTAGTTGTGGCTCGCAGGCTCTAGAGCGCAGGTTCAGTAGTTGTGGCACACAGGCTTAGTTGCTCTGTGGCATGTGGGATCTTCCTGGACCAGGGCTTGAACCCGTGTCCCCTGCATTGGCAGGCAGATTCTTAACCACTGTGCCACCAGGGAAGTCCCCATTTCCCAACTTTCTAATGTACGTTCTTTCAAATAACTTTAGTGAGTGTATGTTGGTTGTAAAGTTTTGTCTGAAAGAAATGTATTTGTCCTTTGTTCTTGAAATTGTAAATTTTGCTAAATTTACAGTTTTGGATTAACATTTATTTTCTCTCAGAACTTTATGGAGATTTTATTACTGTGTCTTCTGGCTTTGGTTACCAGTCAAGTGAAGTCAACCATAGGTTTGTCTTTGATCTTTGGCTGCTTGTAAGATTTTCTCTTTGTCTTTGGTATAATTCAGTTTTCGTTACTATGTCTTTTTTTTTTAATCTGTTTTTTTATTGGCGTATAGTTGCTTTACAATGTTGTGTTAGTTTCTGCTGTACAGCAAAGTGAATCAGTTATACATACACATATATCCATTCTTTTTTAGATTTCCTTCCCATTCAGGTCACCGCAGAGGATTTAGTAGAGTTCCCTGCTCTATGCAGTAGGTTCTCATTAGTTATCCTACTGTATATATAGGATAACTAATATCCTATATAGGATATAAGTTATATATAGTAGTGTATATATGTCAATCCCAATCCCCCAATTCATCTCACCCCCACTTCTGCCTTGGTAATCATAAGTTTGTTTTCTAATCTGTGACTCTATTTCTGCTTTGCAAATAAGTTCATCTGAACTATTACTGCATGTCTTTTTTTGGTGATTCTTTTCATTCAAACTTCAGATTTTTGTTTCCCAAACCAGAGTATTACTGTCCTGAAGCCATCTTAAGTGTTCTCACTTAAATGTTTTTTCTCCTTCATTTTTTTCCCGATATTTCTGGAACTCCAAATTTAAGTGGTGGAATTTATACTTTTTCTCTTTTAATTTCTTTTCATATTTGATTTTCTTTAACTCTATGTACTTACTACTTCTGAGTTGTTTCTTCATTTATATTTTTCAGTTCATTAATCGTCTTGCCAGAGGTGTCTAATTTTCTGTTTAATTGATCCAATATATTTTAAATTTTACCTATTATTTTCCATTTCTAAAACTTCTCTTTGGTTCTTTTTCAAATTCCTGATAATTTTTAATAATCTCTTTTCCCCCTCTTTGTGCTTTCAATTTATTTTTTTCTAGTTCCTTAAATGCTTTAAATATTCTTAGTTTGTGTTCTAGATCTTCTAGTCTTTACAGTCTTCAAGTATGTGTTTTCATTTAATCCTCACCATAATTATGTCAGCTTGTAACTCTCATTATCTCTATTTCCAGGTAAGGAAAACTGAGGCTAGGAATACTAAATAATTCACCCAAGGCACAAATTTAGTGAGTATCTGGGCTGAGATTTTAATGCTGGTCTTTTGACCTTAAAAATGTTGATGTGATTACACCTGATTCTTCCATTCACTATTTATTGAGCAACTGGTATATGTACCATTAGAACTCATACTAGACTGAGTGCATTGAGGGTGGGAATAATGTCACAATCAATACTGTATCCCAAACATCTATTATGAAACATAAAAGACTGGAGACAATATTTGTAGAGTTACATAGTCAGTTATTGTCATTGGATCTCATTTATGCATCTCCTATTACTGTAGAGGCAGTGAGTTTATAGGATCAGTTAATATTTCGCTCATTAATTGCAGACTGCCTCTGCAGTAGGGCATGAGGGCTGGTTATAGAATATCTTTGGTGTCTTCATTATGTTCATCTTTCTTTTTCCCAGTCCATTATGGACACCACTGCCGCATTATTCTTTCTGTAGTATAACTCTCATCATAAAATTCCTTGAGTCAAAAACTTTCAGTGTTATTTCTCTCTTGCCCACGACACACTGTCCAAACTCTTCTCCGTGGCATTCACACCAGTCTTCAATATGGTCCCAACCTTCTATTTCAAGCTGATCTCTCACGACCTCCATACAGTAACAACCGCGAACACTCACTTTCCAGGTATGTGGTATCCTCTTAAGAGCTTGATATGTATCATGTCATTTAACCTTTGAAACAAATCTTGGGATATGTACCATTATCCTTATTTTACAGATGAGGATGCTGAGGTTTAGAGGGCTTAAATAATTTGCACAAGTTCACACAGCTAACAAGTGGTCAAGCTGGAATTGGAATACAGACAGCCTCGTTCCAAAGCTGATGTTGTAAATCACCCACTGCATATTGCTTACCTGTACCCTGTTTGGAAGCCAAAATCAATCATTCATCGGGTCCCAAACCTACATTGTACTTTTTTGTTTCTGTGCCTTTGTTTATATTTTTATCTTTCTTCTGGAATGCTTTGTGAGTCACATGCCAAAATCTACCACAGGTCTAGCTTATATTTCATTTCTTTCAATTCTTCCCTCATTTCTCAACTCCTAAGGCACTAGACATATCCTTCCTTATAGCATCATCCCAGAAACATTTATTAGAGTGATCTTTATCTTTGCCCTTTCTCCCTGGCTCAGGGATCCATTTCTGGAGGGTAGGTGATGTCTTTGTTTTTTCCTGCAGAAACTTGCATGGGGATTGGAGTCAGCAGAAGAGAGTTTAGCTGCTGCTTCTGCCATTTGGTGGGTGTGATCTCGAGCAGACGGCTCAGTCTCGATGCATCTGTTTCCTCACCTGTAAAATGAAGATGACAACCTTTTAGGGGCTGTGATGAGAGAGAAACAAGGAAACCCAGGGAAAGCTGCTGGCACGTAAGTGGTGGTCATCCAATGCTACATTCTCTCCTCCCACTTAGTGCAAGTACAGAACCTTGTATATATTGCATATTTGGTAAAAAAAAAAAAAAATTGCTGAGAAAAAGAATGAATGTTCATAAGGTCTCGTGTTGATGGACTCTGCCAATGTGTCCTTCATTGAATTCTTTGCATGGGATGTTCCTGATGTTGCGCCTCCTATTTTCAAATAAAAGCTGCTGGCCTCCTGGTGCATTTTTCAGGCCACCTTACTTTTTCTAGGTGATAGTGACTCTAATTGTTTCAAGAGATAAACTAATCCTTTCTATTGAGTTAGTTGTCTAATGTTTCTTTGAGGACAAGTAAGTCTTCATCCATTTCAATGTGGAGACTCCTATAAATAATGAATCCTTGTGGGAATTGCCTGTCAGGTTGAAAGGGAGTTTCTTGGGTAGATGGGCTTTTTTTTGAGCCTATCGCTCAAGAGTGTTGTTCTCCTTATTCAGAGGACTAACGTTCTTTCCATTTCCTCTTGTCCCTGTGAGCGAATGGTATAGGGTTTGTCCTGTGGATAACTGGGGAGTTGGAAATAGGATTCTTCATTGCTGAGATCACCTTCAGCTTAATAGATGAGAAGAGAAAACCTTTCATTTGTGGGTGCTGTATGGAATCACTATGATCAGCAGGTCACAGTGGGTCCGGTCGCAACTGGATATGGAATTCTCTCTTCCTACTCAGTGTCACTGTCTGTCTGCCCTCTGAGCAGGTTGTAGGGAAATTTTCCTGGAGCTGTCAGCCTCTGAAGCAAATCCAGGGTCCTACATGATATTCTTCTCAGGCATTCTTCTATAACAATTTTCATTTAGGAGATGGAAAACATTTTTGGGGGGGCTCTAAAATAAGGTGATTTAAAAGGTTATTGTGATATATAGTCTTTAAAGAACTTAGTTTTATTTGCATATTAGTTTTCTGATACTCTTTATATCACAGTTTAAATAATAAGAACAGCTCTTATGAATGCCTTGGGAAAAGAACACAAAAGCATCCTTTTGGACACTTTATAATAGCTACACTATGCAGACTCTCTCTGCAAATGTAATCAAATGAAGCAATCTTTTATACACAGCAAAATAAAGCTGTTGTTGTAATTAGTGTGAACATACCAAACAAAACAAGGCTAATTACTGGAGGGGAAAAAAAACAGAATGAATTTTGTGAGAAATAAGCCATCTTCCTCACTAGGCAGGATTTTTTTTTTTTTTTCTGTTCCCCCAACTCTGGAGAATAGGAATTTTGATGACATTAACACAGCTTATTAATGATCATTGTAACTCACTCCATCCACCTAATTAAATCATCAGCTACAATTGGTAACAGGGGAGCATAATTTAAATGGAACTGTTCTGACAAACTAGACGCCACCACACTCCTAAATATTTAATACTCCCTGTGGCTGGATTCACGGGAATGTTTGAGTCATTTAACCACGTCTTTCAAAGGTGACTGACAGACGTTTTCTATGCCTTTTAAAATAAAAGACAAATTAATTATAAATATATTTCTGATTAAAATCTTTTGTCTTTGGGTATAATGTAGATTGAGAAATTATAATTAAAACCAGTTTTTTTTACTCAATTAATAAGATAACTGAGCCCCTGAAGGCAAATTGATTTTAAGTACTTTATTAAGACCAGGAAGTAGAGATAAAAAAAATACACAGTTGCGTTAAAAAACTAGATAAGAGGCATAAGGAGGTTTGTTTACTGAGCATTTACTATGTAACAGCACTAAGGTAGGTCGTGAGGATGTAATAGAATGGAATGATCCCTGCAGTATGACAGCAGGGAACACAGATATTAATAATTACAAGTGGAATGAGTGCCCCCAGGAAGACAGGGAACGGACAAAATCTTCGACCTGACACTTATTCTAGGTCTTAAAAGGGGGAGAAACCATGTAAAATTATGCCTGCCTGCCTCCCACCCCGCCCCTCGCCTTGGATTTTGTAAACAGTCCCCGTTTAAATTTTATTTATTTATTTAAATTTTATTGTTTTCTGTTTTTATCCCTTTGGAGAAGTTTGGATTATGTTTCCTCTATGGATTTGTGGAAATCCAAAGTATTGTGTGCCTTCCTGGCACTTAAACAAGAAAAGAGTGTACAGATCTGCTGTGCTTGCTACCAACAGCAATCCTTACTCGTGGTTGTTGGGATCAGTTTCAGAGTTTCTGCAGACCAGAAGCTTCCACCTCAGATGGCTCCTGGCCTCTCAGTTAGTGGCTGTTTGCATTGCTTTTCTGGTTGCAAGGCTGGCACAAAGGAGCTGGGCAACTTTGGGCTCCAGGTAGCAGGGAAAGCCTGATGGGCATCAAAAGTGAAAATGAGACGGGAATAGAAAGTTAACATTTCCTAACACTAGAGCCTCTTCTGTATCTCTCGTTGAATTTCCCACAATCTATTTGCCTTATGAATCAGGGCTATTTTTTTTCTGCCGGTTCCTACTAAGGTCAAAGAAAGATTGGATATGCCACTTTGCTCTTTCAGGATGGCTTTTGTATATGTGTGGCTAAGCATTTGCTATAGGTCTTTTGGATTATTTCAGACAGAAAAGAAAGTGTCAGAAAAGAAAGGGAAAAGCAGGGAGAGTTTTTCTGGCAGTGGAACAGCACGTGCAGAATCTTACAAAATGTCATCCTTGAAGATCGGAGAGAGGTGCACCATGCTAGAGAGGAGAAAGTTGTTTGAGGTGAGCCTGGAGAAGTAAGCAAGATCAGCTTTATTTTCCTCCCCTTTGGACAGATGTAGAGATTATAGGTTCGTGGTTGCCAAAAAATGTCAGGCCTACTAGGTTTTTAAAAATAAACTTTAAAATCTTAGCATAGTTTCAGATTTACAGGAAAGTTGCAAAGAGAGCACGGAGAGTTCTACCTCACACCCAGATTCCGCTGTTATTAACATGTTACACAGGTATGGTGAATTTGCCACAACTAATGAACCAATATTGATGTATTACTATTAACTAAGTCCATACTTTATTCAGAGTTTTTTTTACTTTTTACCTAATGCCTTTTGTTTTTCTATTCCACTGTCCCATCTAGGATACCACATGACATTTAGTCGTCATGTCTCTTTAGGTCCTTTTTTTGGGAAGGGGGGTGGGGAGACGGTAACTGTTTTTCTAAGATTGTTGCATTCTATATGACGTAATGATTTCGTCATGTACTTAACCCATTTACATTTCAGGAGTGTTTTTGCTTTAGCATTTTGAAATTTAGATAAACCTATTACCTTATACATGCCATTTAAAAAAAATTTGGTAATGTCCTTTCCCAGCCTTCCAAAGCAAGTCAAGTTTTGCAGCCTGTGCTCCCATGGCAGTCTCTTCATCTGTCTAGACGGTCAGTAGGTCTCCATATTGGAGAAGATGAGGGTCAGATTGTTCACTGCTGATGGCACCTGTAGAATTTGGCTTGTTGCTCATATAAACACTTGAAATTGTTATTAGGCAAAGACTTGTCTATTTTTTTTTACAGCAGTATACATATATATGTTTATATATATGTATGCACATGCAAGTAGATATGTATGCATATATACATGCATATGTGTGTGTATGTGTATATGTCATTCCATTATTTTTAAGTCAATTGCTGAAAAATAATCTCTCTTGTGTAGGCACTATAGCCTGGGCAAAGATAGTCCATGACTGGTTCAAGGAACCTTTCTTTGTAGATGAATGTGAAAATGTAATGGATCAGGTATAATGACTACCCTACTCTTTTATTGCCTTCATTAAGGATCTGGGAGCTTGATAGTGATTAGAAACTTCAAACAGATCTTATGAGTGTTGGGTCCGTAGAGAAGTTCCAAGCCAAACACCATGAACATTGACAAATTTCTGTGTTTTAGTTGCATTTACATGATGGATTGTCAAATAAAAGGGCATGGATATGACAGTTTAGTTTCGCATTAATCAGATCTTGCTTTATTGCCATCACAAAAACTTCTAGGGTCAGGATCCAGAGGGCCTGTGAGTCTGAGACTCATAAATATGGTTTTATAATGTCCGTGTGAGGTTATTAATGTTAATTGCTTGTGGTTTTCCCTTGGTGTTAAATTCTCCATTGCTATTTGTGGTTTATTCTGAATTCTGTGGTTGGAATTCCCGGTGTTCCTGAGACAGTATGCTAATATGCATTTTTGACTTGCCATTTACTATCTTGAGAGGCATAGCGGCTTTTTGGCCTCTGAACAGTTGTCCAGAAACAGAAATGCTTGGTGTTCTCGTTAAGTAATTTTTCTTTTTTTTTGTGCCCATAAATTTTCCTGTGTGGGGATTTGTTGGATCACTTTATAAAAATCTTTGTAAGGCTCAGTTTCCTTCTGTAAAGCAAAGATAATAGCAGTACCTTCTTCACAGTGTTGTTGTGAAGGTTAAATATGCTAACGTGTGTAAGGGGATGAACCTGATGTGTGGCATTTATTAAGTGCTAAATAAATGTCATCCACAAAAGCCATTTGTACTCTCAGGATTAGATAACAGGCTATTGCAAAACTTGAGCATCTGTGGTGTGTTCCCACCTTTTTTTTTTTTTTTTCCTCCTCAACAATGCCTAGCCCTAGACCTCAGCATCAGGTAATAAGTAGCAACCTCTGAAAGGTCCATTAATTTTTAGAGGCCACTTATGCACCATTGGGTAAACTGGCTCACTTGGGTCTCTAAATGGCATCCTGGAAGAGTTAACACTTCTTTCCAAAAGGGAAAAGTAGTTGATTCCTTTCTCACTACTATTTTCAGAGCCATTAAGTTCTAAATAATGGTGAGGCTTCCATGACTGCTTTGAGGAGTACACTATTTTTTATTCTCTCTCCAAAAGACCTATTACAGCTCTATCGAGTTGTTTGTTCTTTGATTTCCATCAAAGAGTAATTCCAGCAAAGGTTAACAAAGGCCTCTCTCTGTCTCTCATATTGCCTTTCTGTTATCTGACTTAACATTTACTGATTATGAAAAACTTACATCACCAAATAGTTTAATAAAATAGTTAAATAAAAGAATTGAGTAAAAAGAGAAGCATAGCATCTGTCAAAGGCTTAAAGGACATCGTGGGCCTTTTTTTTCTTTTCTTTTTTTTCCTCAGTGTACACAGCTAGAAGAAATACTAATTATCAGGATAACTCCTGGATTGTGATTAGGAAGGATGAGGCGAGAAAGGGAATAGAATTGTCCTTCAGGTGCAATGAACTTTCAAGATATCTGGTCCACCATGTTGTTGGAAATGAAATTTACAAAACCAAAAAGACAAGTTGCTTATGAATTTTAGTAACTTTAAAAGTTTAAATACTGAACATGGGCTGCAATCTATCTGCCTGTTTATATGAATAGGTTGTGTTTCTTTCTTACTTCATCTCTCACACTTGGCCTCGGAAATAGTGGGAGAATCTTTTCACAGATTCACAGCCCTTTAGAAAGAGGGCTCAGTTGACCACAGCTAGCGAAGGCCTAGCATTTAGTAGTTCACCTTGTCTCCATTTGTGTTGGATTTTCACCAAAGTGGACAGTAGGCTGGTAGGTAATTAACTTACACTCAGATTTCTAGGTACAGTTTTACCAGTAACCTTCATTTCAGAGCTCTTTTTTATAAAAACTTCAGGATTAATACGATGCTTCCAGTTGAACCCTGGGTAGAAGAGGGACTTACTTTGGGGTCTACTAGATTAATACTCCAGGACTTGTGAATGATATCAAGGGAGGTCATTCTTCAATGCTGATTATGATTTTAGGCAAAAAACTTCGATTTACAGTGAAACATGCTAAATCTTGGAGAACCCAACCCCTTGAGGATTGCTGCAAGCAGAGGATATTGTGACACGTCTGCAGAAGGTTTTGCCCAAGGTCCTCCATTACTCTGGGAAATGCTTATTTTATTTTATTTTGGTCTTTTCTAGTTACACCTGATCTCGGTGAGGTTTCTTTCCCTCTGCTCCTGGCCAGGCTGCCCTGCCGTACATCATTAACCCTGCACTCTGGGGAACTGATCCCCTGACAGCCTCTTTGATATTAGATTAGATCCCTTCCAGGCTGCATTTAATTGACTGAGTTCCGAGGGGGAATAGCTGGTTCCCATTCCCTCTCTCTATTTTACCTGGCCACTCTTTTCTAGTAGCTGGCTTGCAAATTCATCGTGCCTCCGTGAAGAAGGAAATGTGACAGATAAAACAAATGCTTATGCTTCCAAATTCTCCTTTTTTTCCTCCCCCTTCTTATGTCTGTGGTTAGACCTGTCAATGAGCTGCTTTGTTCTTTTTGAATCCTCTTCCTCCAAGTAATAAGAAAGTGGCTTCTTTCCTCTTATGTCCTTCTCACTGTACCTTATCTATTTTTCTGAAAATGAAAGACGAGAGGACTGGTAATTAAAACACCAGTTCTTTTTCCTTGGCTCGAATGTCTTCCCTTCTGTTTTTAAACTTTCAAAATCTTTTACTTTTCTTCAATGACTCTTGCACTGTAAATGTTTTTTCGTGATCTTTCATTTTCTTGCAGTGATTAAAAAATTCAAACCACCTTGTTTTCCCCAAATATAAAAGTAATATATGCTCAGTGTCAAGAAGTCAAACATTAGAAAGATACATAATGTGGAAAATAAAAGATGCCTGTAATAATAACTCCCCATTTCCCCCCACAAACCTAATCTTTATTTTATTTTATTTTATTTTAATTAATTAATTAATTTATTTATTTTGGCTGTGTTGGGTTTTCGTTTCTGTGCGAGGGCTTTCTCCAGTTGCGGCAAGCGGGGGCCACTCTTCATCGCGGTGCGCGGGCCTCTCACTGTCGCGGCCTCTCCCATTGCGGAGCACAGGCTCCAGACGCGCAGGCTCAGTAGTTGTGGCTCACGGGCTTAGTTGCTCCGCGGCATGTGGGATCTTCCCAGACCAGGGCTCGAACCCGCGTCCCCTGCATTGGCAGGCAGATTCTCAACCACTGCGCCACCAGGGAAGCCCTAATCTTTATTTTTTGATGTGTAATCCTCCTCATTTTTCTATATAGTGTTAATTTTTAATAGTAATAATAATATCACTTTCCAACAATTAAAAAAAAGTTTGAGGGGTGGTAGTTAAGATTCATTCCTGTCCCTTCTCTAAGACACATCTGAAGGCTCTTGAGCAAACACCTTAGAGTCCAGTCTGAATTGAAGATTTAGAAGTGGTGGAAACACTTAAAATCTGGTTGAATCATTGAAACCCCTCTTTCTTAATCCTTCCATCCCCCAGTAGAGCTCTGAGTTGTTAACCATGATCTGTAATGTCACAGGCCAGTTATGTCCACCTCCTTGTTCCCTGCCCTTGACCTTTTTTCTCTCATGTGTCTCCCCTTGACATGAAAGCTCAGGGAGAAGACCACAGAGATGTACTGGCTTTGAGCTTTGCTATTTACCACCTCTGTGGTCCTGGGAACATGTCTTTGTGTTCAAAATGGAAAGCGTGCCAATTATTGTGGTTGCTATTACTTGAATTTCTCTTTGTGTCTGAATAATTGCAATTAAGAGATTATGAGAGACCCATCTACAAAGCACTAGTTGCCCTTCTCCTTTAGGGAGAAACAGGATTCTGAGATGGAGATAAGCCAGGCAGTGACTGGGTATATACCTTCCAACTCCCCGAAAACTGTGCTTCACCCTGAAGCCAAATTGTTTAAGCCCACATTGCCCACCCACCTCCCACACCCCCGTGCCCAGTTTTATGAGAACTTTCTTTTATAGGTTTTTTTTTCTCCTGGTATAAGAACACGAATTAGTCATACTTCAAATCCAGGGCTCTTGACGGTGACTTTGCAGATAGTCCAATGAATTTGAAAATAATTTTGTGCCAATCAACAGTATGCTATCAGAGAAATGCTGTCATCTATTAAGCTTTTATTCCTAAATCTCTGTATAAGATAAAGTATAAGAAAGCCTCTGTCTTTTCTTCTGGGTCTTAGGATGAAATAACCCCAGAGGAATTTTCCCTACCCTTCTTTCTGGTATATTATCTTTGGAGGAGAAGCACCAGGCAGAAGCTGGTTCTGCTCAGGTTGAAGAAGTTGTGAGAGGCCCTTTAAACTCTCTGAACTCTAGATACAGACTAGAGTTTTTGAAATTTTTATTATATCAAATACATTAAAAAAGAAAGCCCCAAGACTCTACTCAAGTTCTTTAGCTCCTCCAGGGATGAGAAAGATGTTTTTAGAAGAATCATAACATGAGGCTCACTGTAAGCTACATTCATCCCAAAACATGACACGCCCAATTCTTGAAACCAAGGGTGGAAGAGTTGGTGAAGGGGGCTTGGAGATTAGTGATATTACTCTTTTTTTTTCTGCTTTGTTCTAACACACTGATGAGTTGTTCTTTTTTTTTTTTTCTTCTCTTTTTGTGTCCTTTTAAAAAACTGCTTAACATCTGAAACCAATTAGGTGACTTAAGGAAAGTTAGAAAATGGTGGGAAATGAATGGAGTTAGCCCACCCAAGTCATTCTCTGACAACTTAACTGATACCTGTAAGCACTTAGGAAATTATTGCTCTCAGGATGGTCCTGGCACCTTTTAGGGGCACCTTGTTGCCTGTTTATATTCTTTCCCTGATCCTCAAATGGTCCTTGTCATTCCACAGTAATAAAAGTTATCACTTTGTGGTCATCTCTCTTGTCTTTATCTGTGATGACTTGGTTATTCCCAAAGCCAGTGGTATTGAGTCCCTTGGTGGGGATGAGAAGAAAACTTGATACACAGGTATTAACACTTTTTAATTTGGCTCCTCAATAGGTACTCCTTACGTTGCAACTCTAGATTTGCTTTTTCAATTTCTAATTGTCTCTAACCTTGAAAAAATTGAGAATAAATTCTAGGGGCTTTGTTGGAGGGTAACTCAAATAGCATCACCCAGTTTCATATTTAAAATTCTTTCTCTGTTTATGCTAATCAGAGCCTCAGGATTGGGTTAAACATTTTAGCTCTTTGTCTACTTTTAGATAACTCTGTCAGTTATTCACATACATTTATGTCATTTCTGTTATATGTCAGGCATTCTTTTAACATTGAGAAAAGACAATTTCCTTGCCCTAATGAAGTTCTTGTATCCATGGGGGGAAATAGAAAATAAACAAGAAAACAAATACATGCCTAATTATTTTAGGAAGGATAAGCACCAGATGTAGAGTGTCATGTAGAAAGGTAAAGCTGACTATAAAATAAGAACTGTTATAGGAGAGAGGGATATTTAGATGGGATGATCAAAGGATGTGATAATTGATCTCAAACCTGAATGAGATGAAGCATACCTCTTTGTGAAGCCCTGGGTAAAGAGAGTTTTAGGTGGAGGGAACAAAGTACAACAGAAGCCCAGAATGAGCCATGAAGACCTCATTCTTCCAGGGAGGCTGGAGCAGAATAGGTGAAGGGTAGGGTGGCCCAGAAGAGCCAGAGTAGAAACTGCAAACCAGACTGTACTGTAGGTCATGACAAGGAGTGTGGATCCTAAAACTAGTGAAAATCATTTCTACTTATTTAAGACTTTCTGTTGTGAAGTCGTCTGAAGAACTTGCCTCATTATTTCTCCCTGGAGATCTATCAGGGCTTCTCATGATACGATGTTTTATTGATTATAAGCTGAGATTTTTTTCATATTTTTTACATCTCTGAATTTGGGATGTGAGAATGTCTTGGCTTAGTGTCATCATTTATTTGATACCATTTGTATTTCCTGGTGGTAAATAAAATAGTGGAGCATCTTATAATTGATGTCTTAGATTTGGTAAAATATGGTACGTCCAGTTTTCCAAACTGGTTCATAATTGACATCTCTCCCATCTCCCTAGCTTGATGGAACAGAGCAACAGTCAGAAGCTCTTAAGTACTGAGATATTTTCTTAGAGAATGAGTGCCTTTCAACCATATACCCTTGGCAGTCAGTCCTAATCGTGCATTTTCAAGATGATGACTGACTGGAAACAGAAATGTAGCTTATGGCTTTCGGGCATAGTTTATCATGTGCAGAGCTAACTATCACTATCCTGACTTTATTGCTAGTCTGCACTAACTGACTGAGCTAAGCAGATAATAATAAACCATTTGTGTATTTAGCATGTAGCAAATTTAGCATTTGTGTATTTAGCATTTAGCAGATAATGATAAACCATTTGTGTATTTAGCACAAAGTTTCCTAATTCGCAAACAACTTTGATGATTCTTTCATTCTCTCCTGAAGTTTTAAAACCACATACGGGATCTTCTTTTGGTGTGAATGGACCAGTGGAGCTCCCCTATTAAAATAATTGTTTGCTTTCTTTCTGTATTATAGACTCTGAGCTTCTTGAGGGAAGGGACTCTGCCCTTCATTTCTATATTTTGAGTGCCTACTAGAATGCCTTGCTCATGGTAGATATTCATTGAAAGTTGATTAAATAGATGAAAGGAATCACAGTTCATCAGCTCAAGTAGCTTATGGTCTAAGGAAGAACTAACTTCTTTTTTTTCTTTTTAAAAGAAACTTTATGTATTTATTTGTTTGGCTGTGTTGGGTCTTTGTTGCTGCACGTGGGCTTTCTCTAGTTGGGGCGAGTGGGGGCTACTCTTCATTGTGGTGCGCGGGCTTCTCACTGCAGTGGCTTTTCTTGTTGCGGAGTGTGGGCTCTACGCGTGCGGGCTTCAGTAGTTGTGGCACATGGGCTCTGGAGCGCAGGCTCAGTAGTTGTGGCGCACGGACTTAGTTGCTCCACAGCATGTGGGATCTTCCCGGACCAGGGATCGAACCCATGTCCTCTGCATTGGCAGGTGGATTCTTTTTTTTTTTTTTTTTTTTAAATTTTTTATTATTATTATTATTTGTTTTATTTTATTTATTTATGGCTGTGTTGGGTCTTCATTTCTGTGCGAGGGCTTTCTCTAGTTGTGGCAAGCGGGGACCACTCTTCATCGCCGTGTGCGGGTCCCTCACTATCGCGGCCTCTCGTTGCGGAGCACAGGCTCCAGACGCACAGGCTCCAGACGCACAGGCTCCAGACGCACAGGCTCAGCAATTGTGGCTCACGGGCCCAATTGCTCCGTGGCATGTGGGATCTTCCCAGACCAGGGCTCGAACCCGTGTCCCCTGCATTGGCAGGCAGATTCTCAACCACTGCGCCACCAGGGAAGCCCGGCAGGTGGATTCTTAACCACTGCGCCAACAAGGAAGTCCCGAGCTAACTTCTTAACATATTGAAAACTTAAACAAATTCCTAGTTTAGGAGGAATGTCTGTATTTCAACCCAGATATCAAAATAAAAATGGCTTTCTTTATGATTTTTATAACTGATCTCATCTTGTTCTTGGACTCCCATTTCTGCTGACAACAGAAAATATTTAAACTTCATGTTTAAAATGAACTCAAACTCTTTGGATATAAAACAATCTTCTTTGGGTAAATATTCAGTCAGTTCAAAGTTCAGGAACTTATCAAGTTTATTTTTCTTCTTAAGCAACCTTTCTTCTTCCTTCCCAAGATGACATCATGTGGGGAGTGACCTTGGTTCAAGTGATATACTCTGTTTCTTGGCTGGTCTCCAAGGAGATGTTAGTCCATCAGTTTACTGGGTGTCTGGGCAAGTGATACAGAGGCATAGCATGGTTTGGTCTTTTGGGAGACATCATATTGGTTTCATACTGCCATTATGTGAGGAAGCCCAGGCCAAGCAGAAAGGCCATGAGTATGTATTCCAACTGACACTAGCCGCATCTCGGTTCTCCAGTTGATGGCCGCCATTGATTGCCGGACCGCTGAGTCAGTGAGCCTTCAGATGCTTCCAGACGTCAGCTTTCAAGTCTTCAGGAAGAGGCTTCAGCTGACTGGGAGCAGAGACAAGCCATCCCTGTTGTGTCCCATCTGAATTTTCAAAAAATTTATTTTATTGAAGTATAGTTGGTTTACAATGTTGTGTTAATTTCCACTGGACAGCAGAGTGATTCAGTTATACATATGTATACATTCCTTTTCATATTCTTTTCCATTATGGTTTATTACAGGATATTGAATGTAGTTCCCTGTGCTGTACAGTAGGATCTTGTTGTTTATCCATTCTATATATAATAGTTTGCATCTGCTAGTTCCAAACCCTATCTGAATTTTTGACCCACAGAATCCATGAGCATAACAAATGGTTATGCCTCTAAGTTTTGGAGTAATTTGTTATATATTCCTTGATGATATGCAACCCTTTCTCCCTCCTTCTTTTCTCTATCTCCTTCCCTTCCTTCAAAAAAAAAAAATTTAAAGATTCACAGTATTTGGTGGACAGTCTTAAAAGTAAGGACTATTTCTTCAAGTCTATAAATAATGAGTATTTTAACCGTGAGGTGCTTTGAAAATGTGTTACAGAAAAGGATTCAGTTTTTTTTTTAAAAGGACTTTTTGTTACAGCCAAATTATATGAAGAAAAAAAAATTAAACTCAGGACAATTCCACCAGCCTCACCCCCAGGCCAAAAGCTATTTTCATTAGAGGAAAAAATGTTTTTCATTTCCTCAAATGTGGTAATATGTGCACCCAAGTAAGTACAAAGTTGAAAGTCAAAAGTTGTGATACAGCTGGCTGCATTAACTTGATCTCTATCTGAATGTTAGTCGCATGATTATTGGAATTCGTTGTCACAGCAGGGTGGGGAGAGGATGTGGCTGCATCCAAAGGAAATTACATTTGCTAAAAAAATATGGGTGAAAATGTCTTCAGCAATTACCACAGGTCATCTCTGCTGCATACGGCAAATGGCAGAGAAAAAAGGCTGTGCGAAGGAGCAGAAAGGAGGGTTAGAACTGGGCCGTTGTGCTGTGCAGAATCAAAAGGGACCCCCCCCCTCCCCAATAATGCAGGCTTGGAGTAAACAGCAATAATATTAGTATAATGGGCTGTAATAAATTACTAGCAGTTTTTTAAGATTTCTGTTTTGTTCTTTCAGGTCAGCAAAAATGCCATCATCTTTTCTTGCTTTGTGTCGTCTGCACTACCCTTTTAGACCCAGATGATTCCCATTCTATTCCAGCTGGCTGCATTTAGATTTTTGAATTAGCACTCAATATATTTTAATTCAATTTGGAAACTAATGGATGCCTGAACTTATTTAGCCCATCCATTCAAGCATCTTGAAGTGCAATTCTAATTGAAGCAATTTTTCTAATTACAATTTAATTCTTCATTTTTCTCTGTCTCTCAAAAAAATTAAACTCTGCTCCATTGATGGCTGGAAAATTCTAGGTAAGCAGTAGAGAAAAGCAAAATCCCAGTGCTTCTTCCAAATTTTTTCCTGGTAAAGTGGAAAAGATAAGCATTAAGTAATGTTAGATTTATGTTGATTGTAACAGTCTTGTGTACAACTTGGCTTATTTTTTGTCCAAATTTTATGGGTAGTCTGGAGGTCAAATTGTGTTTCTACCCAGAAAAAAGACATGTGAAATAAAGACATAACTTGACATGGTTAAGCTATCAGACAGGTGTTTCTCTTGTTACCTAGCTTCCAGGGGTTTCAAAGGGTTCAGATATTTGCATTTTAAGGTCAAGCTCAGCATATTTCCGCTTCAGTAAGCTAAGTATATATTCTCTATGTCCCTTTGCTTTGCTTTTTTTTTTTTTTCAAACATCTTTATTGAAGTATAATTGCCTTACAATAGTGTGTTAGCATCTGCTTTATAACAAAGTGAATCTGTTATACATATACAATATGTTCCCATTTCTCTTCCCTCCTGCATCTCCCTCCCTCCCACCCTCCCCATCCCACCCCTCTAGGTGGTCACAAAGCACCAAGCTGATCTCCCTGTGCTATGCGGCTGCTTCCCACTAGCTATCTATTTTACATTTGGTAGTGTATATATGTCCATGACACTCTCTTACCCTGTCACATCTCACTCCACCCCCTCCCCATATCCTCAAGTCCATTCTCTAGTAGGTCTGTGTCTTTATTCCCGTCTTGCCACTAGGTTCTTCATGGCCTTTTTTTTTTTTTTTTCCTTAGATTCCATATATATGTGTTAGCATACTGTATTTGTTTTTCTCTTTCTGACTTACTTCACTCTGTATGACAGACTCTAACTCCATCCACCTCATTACAAATACCTCCATTTCATTTCTTTTGATGGCTGAGTAATATTCCATTGTATATATGTGCCACATCTTCTTTATCCATTCATCTGTCGATGGACATTTAGGTTGCTTCCATGTCCTGGCTATTGTAAATAGAGCTGCAATGAACATTTTGGTACATGACTCTTTTTGACCTATGGTTTTCTCAGGGTATATGCCCAGTAGTGGGATTGCTGGGTCGTATGGTAGTTCTATTTGTAGTTTTTTAAGGAACCTCCATACTGTTCTCCATAGTGGCTGTATCAATTTACATTCCCACCAACAGTGCAAGAGTGTTCCCTTTCCTCCACACCCTCTCCAGCATTTATTGTTTCTAGATTTTTTGATGATGGCCATTCTGACCGGTGTGAGATGATATCTCATTGTAGTTTTGATTTGCATTTCTCTAATGATTAATGATGTTGAGCATTCTTTCATGTGTCTGTAGGCCATCTGTATATCTTCTTTGGAGAAATGTCTATTTAGATCTTCTGCCCATTTTTGGATTGGGTTGTTTGTTTTTTTGTTATTGAGCTGCATGAGCTGCTTGTAAATCTTGGAGATTAATCCTTTGTCAGTTGCTTCATTTGCAAATATTTTCTCCCATTCTGAGGGTTGTCTTTTGGTCTTGTTTATGGTTTCCTTTGCTGTGCAAAAGCTTTTCAGTTTCATTAGGTCCCATTTGTTTATTTGTGTTCTTATTTCCATTTCTCTGGGAGCTGGGTCAGAAAGAATCTTGCTGTGATGTATGTCATAGAGTGTTCTGCCTATGTTTTCCTCTAAGAGTTTGATAGTGTCTGCCCTTACACTTAGGTCTTTAATCCATTTTGAGTTTATTTTTGTGCATGGTGTCAGGGAGTGTTCTAATTTCATACTTTTACATGTTCCTGTCCAATTTTCCCAGCACCACTTATTGAAGAGGCTGTCTTTTCTCCACTGTATATGCTTGCCTCCTTTATCAAAGAGAAGTTGACCATATGTGTGTGGGTTTATCTCTGGGCTTTCTATCCTGTTCCATTGATCTATATTTCTGTTTTTGTGCCAGTACCAAACTGTCTTGATTACTGAAGCTTTGTAATATAGTCTGAAGTCAGGGAGCCTGATTCCCCCAGCTCCATTTTTCGTTCTCAAGATTGCTTTGGCTATTCGGGGTCTTTTGTGTTTCCATACAAATTGTGAAATGTTTTGTTCTAGTTCTGTGAAAAATGCCAGTGGTAGTTTGATAGGGATTGCATTGAATCTGTAGATTGCTTTGGGTAGTAGAGACATTTTCACAATGTTGATTCTTCCAATCCAGGAACATGGTATATCTCTCCATCTATTTGTATCATATTTAATTTCTTTCATCAGTGTCTTATAATTTTCTGCATACAGGTCTTTTGTCTCCTTAGGTAGGTTTATTCCTAGATATTTTATTCTTTTTGTTGCAATGGTAAATGGGAGTGTTTTCTTAATTTCACTTTCAGATTTTTCGTCATTAGTGTATAGAAATGCAAGAGATTTCTGTGCATTAATTTTGTATCCTGCTACTTTACCAAATTCATTGATTAGCTCTAGGAGTTTTCTGGTAGCATCTTTAGGATTCTCTATGTATAGTATCATGTCATCTGCAAATAGTGACAGCTTTACTTCTTCTTTTCCGATTTGGATTCCTTTTATTTCTTTGTCTTCTCTGATTGCTGTGGCTAGGACTTCCAGAACTATGTTGAATAATAGTGGTGAGAGTGGGCAACCCTGTCTTGTTCCTGATCTTAGTGGAAATGGTTTCAGTTTTTCACCATTGAGGACAATGTTGGCTGTGGGTTTGTCATATATGGCCTTTATTATGTTGAGGAAAGTTCCCTCTATGCCTACTTTCTGCAGGGCTTTTATCATAAATGGGTGTTGAATTTTGTCAAAAGCTTTCTCTGCATCTATTGAGATGATCATATGGTTTTTCTCCTTCAATTTGTTAATATGGTGTATCACATTGATTGATTTGCGTATATTGAAGAATCCTTGCATTCCTGGGATAAACCCCACTTGATCATGGTGTATGATCCTTTTAATGTGCTGTTGGATTCTGTTTGCTAGTATTTTGTTGAGGATTTTTGCATCTATGTTCATCAGTGATATTGGCCTGTAGTTTTCTTTCTTTGTGACATCTTTGTCTGGTTTTGGTATCAGGGTGATGGTGGCCTCGTAGAATGAGTTTGGGAGTGTTCCTCCCTCTGCAATATTTTGGAAGAGTTTGAGAAGGATGGGTGTTAGCTCTTCTCTAAATGTTTGATAGAATTCGCCTGTGAAGCCATCTGGTCCTGGGCTTTTGTTTGTTGGAAGGTTTTTAATCACAGTTTCAATTTCAGTGCTTGTGATTGGTCTGTTCATATTTTCTATTTCTTCCTGGTTCAGTCTCGGCAGTTTGTGCATTTCTAAGAATCTGTCCATTTCTTCCAGGTTGTCCATTTTATTGGCATATAGTTGCTTGTAGTAATCTCTCATGATCTTTTGTATTTCTGCAGTGTCAGTGGTTACTTCTCCTTTTTCATTTCTAATTCTATTGATCTGAGTCTTCTCCCTTTTTCTCTTGATGAGTCTGGCTAATGGTTTATCAATTTTGTTTATCTTCTCAAAGAACCAGCTTTTAGTTTCATTGATTTTTGCTATTGTTTCCTTCATTTCTTTTTCATTTATTTCTGACCTGATCTTTATAATTTCTTTCCTTCTGCTGGCTTTGGGGTTTTTTTGTTCTTCTTTCTCTAATTGCTTTAGGTGCAAGGTTAGGTTGTTTATTCGAGATGTTTCCTGTTTCTTGAGGTAGGCTTGTATTGCTATAAACTTCCCTCTTAGCACTGCTTTTGCTGTGTCCCATAGGTTTTGGGTCGTCGTGTCTCCATTGTCATTTGTTTCTAGGTATTTTTTGATTTCCCCTTTGATTTCTTCAGTAATCACTTCGTTATTAAGTAATGTATTGTGTAGCCTCCATGTGTTTGTATTTTTTACAGATCTTTTCCTGTAATTGATATCTAGTCTCATAGCGTTGTGGTCGGAAAAGATACTTGATACGATTTCAATTTTCTTAAATTTACCAAGGCTTGATTTGTGACCCAAGATATGATCTATCCTGGAGAATGTTCCAAGAGCACTTGAGAAAAATGTGTATTCTGTTGTTTTTGGGTGGAATGTCCTATAAATATCAATTAAGTCCATATTGTTTAATGTATCATTTAAAGCTTGTGTTTCCTTATTTATTTTCATTTTGGATGATCTGTCCATTGGTGAAAGTGGGGTGTTAAAGTCCCCTACTATGATTGTGTTGCTGTCAATTTCCCCTTTCATGGCTGTTAGTATTTGCCTTATGTATTGAGGTGCTCCTATGTTGGGTGCATAAATATTTACAATTGTTATACCTTCCTCTTGGATCGATCCCTTGATCATTATATAGTGTCCTTCTTTGTCTCTTGTAATAGTCTTTATTTTAAAGTCTATTTTGTCTGATATGAGAATTGCTACTCCAGCTTTCTTTTGATTTCCATTTGCATGGAATATCTTTTTCCATCCCCTCACTTTCAGTCTGTATGTGTCCCTAGGTCTGAAGTGGGTCTCTTGTAGACAGCATATGTATGGGTCTTGTTTTTGTATCCATTCAGCCAGCCTGTGTCTTTTGGTGGGAGCATTTAATCCATTTACATTCAAGGTAATTATCGATATGTATGTTCCTATTCCCATTTTCTTAAATGTATTGGGTTTGTTATTGTAGGTGTTTTCCTTCTCTTGTGTTTCTTGCCTAGAGAAGTTCCTTTAGCATTTGTTGTAAAGCTGGTTTGGTGGTGCTGAACTCTCTCAGCTTTTGCTTGTCTGTAAAGGTTTTAATTTCTCCATCGAATCTGAATGAGATCCTTGCTGGGTAGAGTAATCTTGGTTGTAGGTTTTTCTCCTTCATGACTTTAAGTATATCCTGCCACTCCCTTCTGGCTTGCAGAGTTTCTGCTGAGAGATCAGATGTTAACCTTATGGGGATTCCCTTGTGTGTTATTTGTTTTTTTTCCCTTGCTGCCTTTAATATGTTTTCCTTATATTTAATTTTTGACAGTTTGATTAATATGTGTCTTGGCGTGTTCCTCCTTGGGTTTATCCTGTATGGGAGTCTCTGTGCTTCCAGGACTTGATTAACTATTTCCTTTCCCATATTAGGGAAGTTTTCAACTATAATCTCTTCAAAAATTTTCTCAGTCCCTTTCTTTTTCTCTTCTTCTTCTGGTACCCCTATAATTCGAATGTTGGCACGTTTAATGTTGTCCCAGAGGTCCCTGAGACTGTCCTCAGTTCTTTTCATTCTTTTTTCTTTATCCTGCTCTGTAGTAGTTATTTCCACCATTTTATCTTCCAGGTCACTTATCCTTTCTTCTGCCTCAGTTATTCTACTATTGATCCCATCTAGAGTATTTTTAATTTCATTTATTGTGTTTTTCATCATTGCTTGGTTCCTCTTTAGTTCTTCTACATCCTTGTTAAATGTTTCTTGCATTTTGTCTATTCTATTTCCAAGATTTTGGATCATCCTTACTATCATTATTCTGAATTCTTTTTCAGGTAGACTACCTATTTCCTCTTCATTTGTTAAGTCCAGTGTGTTTTGAGCCTGCTCCTTCATCTGCTGTGTGTTTTTCTGTCGTCTCATTTTGCCTATCTTACTGTGTTTGGGGTCTCCTTTTCACAGGCTGCAGGTTCGTAGTTCCCGTTGTTTTTGGTATCTGTCCCCAGTGGCTAAGGTTGGTTCAGTGGGTTGTGTAGGCTTCCTGGTGGAGGGAACTAGTGCCTGAGTTCTGGTGGATGAGGCTAGATCTTGTCTTTCTGGTGGGCACGTCCACGTCTGGTGGTGTATTTTGTGGTGTCTGTGGCCTTATTATGATTTTAGGCAGCCTCTCTGCCAATGGATGGGGTTGTGTTCCTGTCTAGCTAGTTGTTTGGCATAGGATGTCCAGCACTGTAGCTTGCTGGTCGTTGAGTGAAGCTGGGTCTTGATGTTGAGATGGAGATCTCTGGGAGATTTTTGCCGTTTGGTATTACGTGGAGCTGGGAGGTCTCTTGTGGACCAGTGTTCTGAAGTTGGCTCTCCCACCTCAGAGGCACGGCCCTGATGCCTGGCTGGAGCACCAAGAGCCTTTCGTCCACACGGCTCAGAGTAAAAGGGAGAAAAAATAGAAAGAAAGAAAGAAAGAGGCTATAATATAGTGAAGTAAAATAAAGCTATTGTAAAGCAAAGCTATACAGACAAAATCTCACCCAGAAGCATATACATATACACTCACTAAAAAAAGGAAAAGGGGAAAAATTAATATCTCCTGCTCCCAGAGTCCACCTCCTGAATTTGGGATGATTCGTTGTCTATTCAGGTATTCCACAGATGCAGGTACATCAAGTTGTCTGTGGAGCTTTAATCCGCTGCTCCCGAGGCTGCTGGGAGAAATTTCCCCTTCTCTTCCCTGTTCGCACAGCTCCTGGGGTTCAGCTTTGGATTTGGACCCGCCTCTGCGTGTAGATCGCCTGAGGGCGTCTGTTCCCCGCCCAGACAGGACGGGGTTAAAGGAGCAGCTGCTTCGGGGGCTCTGGCTCACCCAGGCCGCGGGGAGGGAGGGGTACAGAGGAGGCGGGGCGAGCCTGCAGCGTCAGAGGCCGGCGTGACGTTGCACCAGCCTGAGGCGCGCAGTGCGTTCTCCCGGGGATGTTGTCCCCGGATCCCGGGACCCTGGCAGTGGCGGGCTGCACAGGCTCCCGGGAGGGTTGGTGTGGAGAGTGACCTGTGCTCGCACACAGGCTTTTTGGAGGCGGCAGCAGCAGCCCCAGCGTCTCACGCCCGTCTCTGGGGTCCGCGCTGATCGCCGTGGCTTGCGCCCTTCTCTGGAGTTCGTTTAGGCGGCGCTCTGAATCCCCTCTCCTTGCGCGCAGCGAAACCAAGAGGCAAGAAAAAGTCTCTTGCCTCTTCGGCAGCTGCAGACCTTTTCCCGGTCTCCCTCCTGGCTAGCTGTGGTGCGCCAACCCCTTCAGGCTGTGTTCACGCAGCCAGCCCCAGTCCTCTCCCTGCGATCCGACCGCAGCCCGAGCCTCAGCTCCCAGCCCCGCCCGCCCCAGCGGGGGAGCAGACAAGCCTCTCGGGCTGGTGAGCGCCGCTCGGCGCCGAGCCTCTGTGCAGGAGTCTCTCCGATTTTCCCTCTGCGCCCCTGTTGCTGTGGGATCCGCGCTGATAGCCGCGGCTCGCGCCCTTCTCTGGAGTTCGTTTAGGCGGCGCTCTGAATCCCCTCTCCTTGCCCGCCGCGAAACAAAGAGGCAAGAAAAAGACTCTTGCCTCTTCGGCAGCCGCAGACTTTTTCCCGGACTCCCTCCGGGCTAGCTGTGGTGCGCTAACCCCTTCAGGCTGTGTTCACGCCGCCAGTCCCAGTCCTCTCCCTGCGATCCGACCGAAGCCTGAGCCTCAGCTCCCAGCCCCGCCCGCCCCGGCGGGGGAGCAGACAAGCCTCTCGGGCTGGTGAGTGCTGCTCGGCGCCGAGCCTCTGTGCGGGAACCTCTCCGCTTTGCCCTCCGCACCTCTGTGGCTGCGCTCTCCTCCGTGGCTCTGAAGCTTCCCCCCTCCGCCCCCCGCAGTCTCCGCCCGCGAAGGGGCTCCTAGTGCGTGGAAACCTTTCCTCCTTCACGGCTCCCTCCCACTGGTGCAGGTGCCGTCCCTATTCTTTTGTCTCTGTTATTTCTTTTTTCTTTTGCCCTACCCAAGTACGGGGGGAGTTTCTTGCCTTTTTGGAGGTCGGACGTTTTCTACCAGCGTTCAGTGGGTGTTCTGTAGGAGCAGTTCCACGTGTAGATGTATTTCTACTGTATCTGTGGGAAGGAATGTGATCTCCGCGTCTTACTCTTCCGCCATCTTCCCTCCCTTCCTCTGCTTTGCTTTTTGAAACTTTCTTCCTTCACAGTGGGAGAGAGATGCTTGAAGCCAAAACACAAAGTGAGGCACTGCTCTTCCCACGACAACAATAAAATGTTATTTTCCTGTGTCACCAAGAGTAAAGTGTCCGGACAGTCTTTTAGTTGGGCCATGTTGAATCAGCTAGAGGGAATAGTAGTAGCTCTTTGCTGGTCTGCTCATCAAGCCTTTCTGTCTCTTTTTTTTTGGGTAATGCACCTAGGCTCCTGCACACTGGAATGGATGGAACTGTGGTCCGCCTTGGTTCTATTATCCGTCTCCCTGGCAGCAGAAATTGATCCTAAGCATGGGCTCATGAACCATGCAAAGACCACTAGAATCCTTACGTGATATTGGTATATAGATACTGCGAGAAGGAGGCTCACGCCTTCCAATAAGGGTACTTGTTTGGCTACTGTTCCCAGGGTTCCTGCTATTCTGACTAACCTATTTTAGTTGGAGGATACATAAATACGAAGAGAAACAGTGTTGGAATGAGTGGAAGATGGACACAGAGAGAATATGTGTCCCACAGCTTGGAGTTGCTCATTCTTTTCTCTAGGTCCTAGATTTTTGTGGGCTTTTCATCAATTCTGTAACCTACTTCAATATTCAGGTGCATGGCCAACACATTTCTCTTTTGTAAAGGTTAGTTTGAGTTGGGTTTAACTTGCAACTAAATCATATTATGTTGGTCTGCGTGGGTATCTGGGTATACGTAAGTGTGTATTTCCTTCTATCATGAGAGATCCATGGGGCTGGCCATCCCTATTACCTTTTTTCCCCCAGCACCCTTATCATCTTTCTATAAAGTAATTTCAGAGATAGTCATTAACTACTGTGTCCTGGTTGTTGAAGTTGCAAAGACCAATACGAAATGGGTTCTACTCTTAATGATGTCAATCTAAAAATATTAAGAGGCAATAATCAAGCAAAAGCATTTTTTTGGGATTAAAGAATTGCAATTCAGAGTACACAGATTTGGGAACAAAAGTCACGGCGTTTTAAAGACGAAAACGGGACTGTTTACATACTTGGCTTACAAAGAATTTTGATTGGTATTGGTGGCAGAAAGCTAGTCTTGGCTAAACATGATTGGTTGCTAAGGCTATCACTAAGCAGAAGTCTGTACCTGGAGCAAGTTGCAGGTATTCTTGTGGAGTTCTTGGAATATTTGTGGTTTAGCCCAGTTCAAAAGTTCATGTTTCACCCTGTGAGGACGTGAAAGGCCCACTTCTAAATGGCCTCCTAGCTCTATTTTAAAACCCCTTGACATAAGTGACTTAATTTTATTTCATCTTTCACGTCTAGCTTTTTTGATCCGGATCTTTCTCTGAAGGCATTGCTGATCAAGCATAGATTTGCTTAGTCCTGTGTTGCTGGGATGAACATGTTCCTGAAAGTCATGTCCTACGTGGGGGTAATTTTTAAATCTCTAATGGTTATTTCAAGGAGTCAGTGTCATAAGGGTTAGGCCACATTTGAGCAACAAGAAAGCAGTCAGGAAGTGGTTGTTAGGTAGTTTCCTTGCCTGGGAACTTCATTAAGCCACCAGGAAGTTTAGATGAATACGCCTTATTTATCATTTCAGCCTGTTGAGTGACTGTAATCTTGGTGGTTGTAGAGGTTTTGGAGAAGAACTGAGTAAGTAGTAGTATAAGAAGTTTAAACACAGGTACATATAGAAAAAATTCCCCAAAATTATCACTGATCATATTTTAGATCCTGATCTTAACCTATTGCCTATACCTGAAGGAAGCCAGCTAAAAACATCAATAGGGAACCATAGGGTGCCATTAAAAGACATTGGAATGGAGAGATCTTGTGGTATTTTTCTAATTTTCTCAAGTTCTAATTCAGTTTCACCAGAAGTATTGATCCAGGTACAGCAGGGGGTGTTGGTTATGGCATAGATGTTGTCTTATTCTGCAAGGAGATAATAGAGTGTTATTCCTTGCTAGGGAACCCAAGGATTGTTGCTGCTGAGCCAAGGCTCCAGCAGTGGGGTTTGCTAATTCAGCTACAGTTAGGGGTAAATTTTTTATCAGTAGGTCATTATGGATTACACCAATCCAAGGAACAAATTCTTTGCCACTGGTAATCAATGCAGAGTAGATGGGGTTTGAAAAGAGGGTTGTCAAGTTTTATTTACTTGGGTTTTTTCTTTAACACTTGAAATGGAATACTATGGTAGCCCAAAAGACATTGTCCTGCCATACGCCAACTGTCTAGACATTCATAAGCCCATGGTTCTCCTCTGTAATCACATACAAAGGTGTAACCAGAAGGGGTACATAGTACATCACCAAGAGTATAGTTATTTATGATTTCTTTGATAGATATGGATTTAGGAATATGTTCCAGCCAAGAAGGGCAGCTGGGTAATATCCATTTGCCATACTTTAGAAGGTCCTTTAGGTAAGTCAAAATGTCCAGGAGCTGTGTGGATAGTCTACCCTGGATTGTATTTAAGACATACAATACAAACCAGTCGTGCCTCTTGAGCAGCCCTAGAAATATATCCCCATCTATTGTTTCGTGAAACTTACAAGTTTATCAACTGCCCAGTGGGTCATCTGATGAGCCATTTCCATGAGGGTCATTTTTTGGACTCTGGCAAGGCAAGTTTCTTATTTGGGCCAGACCATAAATTGTTCAGTGGATTGAAACTGTAACCATTGTCAGCCTGATAAAGATTTTCCTTGCAAGGTGCCCTAGATTGATCATCTTTAATAATGAATTTAAATATTCTATCAGGAGGTAATTAATGTTGGCTATAAGAGCCTTGGTTTTGATAGATTTTAAGGCAGCCTTCACTGGTTAATCAGCCAAATTGTTGCCTTCAGCTTCTTCTGAGTCTAATTTTGAATGTCCAGGAACTTGGACAGTGGTCAAGGCAGATGGAAGTTAGATTGAATCTAGTAATTCATTAATGAAGGATCCATTCTTAATTTGAGATTTTTCCAGAGGTTAGAAATTTTCCCGGTTTCCAGAACATGCTAAAATCATGAAGGACCCCAAAGGCATAATGATTGTCTGTATAAATGTTTGCAGTTTTACCTTTTGCAGAAGTCCAAGCTTTAGTCAAAGCCTATAGTTCAGCTTGTTGAGCTGAAGTGGCTGTCAGCAGCAGAGATGCTTTAGCCACCTCAAAAGGAGTTATAATAACATACCCAGTGCAATATTTCCCTTCATCATTTCTTAAATAGGAACCATCGGTAAACCATGAAAGTTTGGCATTCATAATAGGTTACCCCAAGGCATTTCCTTCCTTTTCACATATGAAAAGGAAGAAGGAAGTTGATAATTAGGGTGTCCGAATAATGTAGATAGGCTGAGGAACCTTTCTTTTAATTGGCAGGAGGTGCATGAACATTCTTTTCCCATTCTATAGGGTTAGATTTATCAGATTTTAGCAAGACATAGAGGGGTTGAACTATTAAGGAAAAATTAGGTATCCAATTTCTATGATATCCTACCAGCCCTAAAAATCCTCTCAGTTGTCTTTTAGTTTGTGGTTGCAGGAAGTTTAAAATGCTTTGGAATCTCTCAGGGTCCAGAAGGAGTCCCTGATCTGAAATTAAATGTCCCACATTTAACTTGAGTTCGGACAAATTGAAGTGTCTCCTTGGAGACCTTATGGCCTTTGGCTGCTAGTAGCTCGAGGAGGTGAATACTGTCCCATTCACATGCTTCCTTGCTTGGAAGGAGAGCAGAGGAGGAGGTCATCAACATACTGCCAAGGGTTGATTCATATGGGAAAGTAACATCTGCCAAGTCTGACTTTTAAAATCTGTGAAAAGTAGGATGGGCTCTGTATAGCTGTGTGACTTGACAGTCCAAGTAAATTGTTGTCCTTTCCAAGTAAAAGAAAACAAAAACTGATTTTCAGGATCTACAGGAAGACTGAAGAAGGTGCTGCAAAGATCAATTATAGTAAAGAATTTGCTTTCCATACGAAAAGAAGTTAGGAGAGTGTGGGGGTTAGGGCCAACTGGATATTGAGAAATGACAATGTTATTAATGGCTCTGAAGTCCTGGATAAATCTCCATTCTCATCCACGGTTTTTTTGTTTTTTGTTTTTTGTTTTTTTTAAACAAGGAAGATGGATGTGTTACAAGGGCTAGTGCAAGAGATTATAAGACCTTGGACATTATATTCTTTTATAATTAGTTTAATTCCTGCAAGGGTCAGATGGTCAAAAGCATCTGATGTTGGGGAGAGGCTTACTTGGATTTATTTGAATTTTTATCAAGAGTGCTGAGTGAATACACCAGGTATCTGTGGTGGCTTTTTGACCAAAGCTTTTCAGGAACTTGCTCTAAGAGGGTTAAGCTCTCATTATTTTCCTTAGTTGGTTTAAGGTTCAAAACTGTTAAGGACATTGAAAGGTCTTCAGTAGTGCCAGGTGAAATGGAGGCTAAGTTGAGTTCCAGAATTATTTCTCCCTTTTGAGAAAAAAAGATGGCAGCATGGTATTTTTCTAAAAAGTCTCATCCTAGTAAGTTGACAGGAATAAAATTGATCAATAGGAAGGAATGGTTGTCCTGAATGGGGCCCACATGGAAGGGTAAAGGAAGGGATTTGTAAGCTGTAAGGGTTTTATTAGATACTTCCACTATTTGAATGTTTTCAGTACTCTGAGGAAGGGGTTGTTTGAGTTTGGTGAGGTTGAGCATGGAAAGTGTGACTCTATATTGATTAAGACAGTAATGACCTTGTTTCTGATCATAAGGGAAGTTTCACCCGGCTGAGTAAGGGAAAGATCAGAAAAACTCCTTAATTGTCTTTGAAGGAGCTTTCATCCATGGAGGAGCTAAAGGCTTAACATTGAAGGATTGTTTAAAAGTGTTTTAGGTTAAGACAATCCTTTTTCCAATGACCAGGTTTTTTGTAAATAATGGCAAACATTTTTAGAGTTTGGAGGCTTTGATTTAGTTTGCCAAGGACTTTGGGAGGAGGCTGATGGCTGTTGAAGCTGGAAATTCATGATTTTAGTGGCCTTTCATTTATTTGATTTTTGTATGGTTTGCACCAGTTGTTTGGCCAGTTTAACCAAATCAGGAGTTGCCATAGTTTCCCAATTAAGTTGAGCTCACTTTACTAGAAGTGCAAGATCTTCATCTAGGCCATTTATGAACATAGAGTTAAAAGACCTCTAGTATAGGGGTCTCCAACCCCCAGGCTGTGGACTGCCAGTCTATGGCCTGTTAGGAACTGGGCCGCACAGCAGGAGGTGAGCAGCGGGTGAGCAGCAGGTGACCGAGCGAAGCTTTGTCTGCCACTCCCCATCACTCCCTATGGCTCGCATTACTGCCTGAACCATCTTCCCTCCCCGCCCCCCCCATGGAAAAATTGTCTTCCACGAAACCGTTCCTGGTGCCAAAAAGGGTGAGGGCCGCTGCTGTAGTAGATTCTGTGTCTATAGGGCATCGAAAGTTTTCCTTAAAAGCAATTTCAAGTCTGTTAAAATAGTCATGCATATGTTCATTAGTCCTTTGAGTGCATGCTTGGATTTTATTCCCATCAACAGGTTTTGGGAGGGACAGAGGGATGGCTTCATATAAGGCTTTTGCTCTTCTTGGTGCTTTAGATTTATCATTTGACATGGTTTATTGAAGATTTCCATACGGTGGTGGGCTGACCTTATCCCATGAGCATGTAAATTAGTTGACAGAAATAGGAAAATCCAGGTTCATAGGTTTGAATGACAATGTTAAATTTCTCTGCTAAAGAGTGAGTAATCTTGGGAAATTCCTTGGCTATAATTTGTAATTCTGCCTTAGTCCAAGGTGTATAAGCTACATTTAAAGGGGTGCCTTTATTATTCAATGTTAGGTCTTAATTTAAAGGGATGAATTTAAACCAGTTGAGTGGAAAAGGTTGGGGCTGGAGGATTGAGGGGACCTTCAGGGTCTTGAGGATACAAAGGAAATTCAGCAAAAGAAGGATAAAGAGAAGGAAGAGAGGTGGAGGGTAGAGTACAGCCTTGAATAGCAGAAGGAGGTTACAGAGAAGTGTTATGAGTCTTATGTAATTGGGAAATCTTTTTGGAGAGTTTAGAATTTATGTATTGGAGGGAAGTGATTTTGGATTCATAGACTCATTTAGAGGCTTCTAAATACCAAATTAAAGCAAGCATTCCATTCAGTTTGTTTAGTTCTATGGTTTTTAAGTTTATTGTGCAGGAAAACAAGTTTGGGGACTTCAAAAAAACTCCATTATGGCCATTGTAATTATAAGTCATCCTTGGTGTTGGTCCTTTGAGATATAAATTTAAAAGATAAAGGACCATGGTTTTTAAACATAAAACCAGCTGACTTCCCTAAGGGAGGATAATCCTCTTGGGAGGACTTAGGAAAAAACAATCTCATAATTAAAGGAGCATCTAAAAAAAAAAATTGAGAATGCACCATAGGGATGTAACCATGAGGCAGCACCACAAGATGATCATCTCCTAGGACAATTGCCCACCTGATCCCAAAGAACCTCAACCAAAGGAGGGAGGTCAGAGCCTAAGAAGACTCTCAGTTGAAGGAGATGGTGGTTTGTGGAAGTGGTGTGCACAAAAGGCTCAGGTGGGTACCGCATCTGGTTCCAGGTAACGCTGGTCCTATGGCAGTGAGGTGGCTTGAGATCCCACTTATGACACCAGTTATGTCAAACTAAAAATGTTAAGAGGCAACAATCAAGCAAAATCATTTATTTGTCATCAATGAATTGCAATGTGGGGTACACAGATTTGGGTAGCAACTCAAATAGTGTCCCGCTAGGGAGCAAAAGTCAGGGATTTTTAAAGACAAAAAAGGGAATGTCTGCATAATTCTCTTAACAGAGAATTTTGATTGGTGTTGGTGACAGAAAGCTAGTCTTGACTGAACATTATTGGTTGCTAAGGCTATCACTAAACAAAAGTCCCTTCCTGGAACAAGTTGTAGGTATTCTTGTGGAGTTCTTACAATATTTGGAATACTTGTGGTTTGGCCCTTTTCAAAAGTTCATGTTTTACCCTGTGAGGATAAGGTGAAAGGCCTACTTCCTTAATGGCCTCTTGGCTCCATTTTAAAACCCCTTGACATAGCGACTCCATTTTATTTCACGGTTCACAACGAGCATACAGACTCTTTGTGGGGACTGACATGTAGATCACAACAAAATAAGCCACATTTCCTCAAATATTTTGGAAACACTAGCCCTACAAATTATTTTGTGAAGAAAGGGATTCCTGTCTTCAAGAACTTCATGACTACATAAATTTGAAAAATACATTAAACCATAATATCTTTTTAAGTTTTACAGTGCATAAAAAACTCAGAAATGCTACAGAAATGGTACATCTTTAGCCCAATATTTCATAATTACTGAAAATGGAAACCCTTGGTTCCTGTATGACCTATTGACAGTCTATGAAATTAACGGTCCTCAGAAAGTATTTGAATAGAGATAAATAGACAGCTATGGCAGAATGGAGATGGTAGAATGAATTCACCTTGGCAGGGGATGGAAATGACTTCACAGAGGAGGTAAGAATTTGAATTGGGAATTGATGAGTGAGTTCACCAGCTTAGGAAAGGGAAAGAGTATTTTGGAAAAAGTTACAAGATGTGGAAAGTCAGAAATATAAAAATAAAACTATGGTTTATCTGGGAATATATAATATTCCCATGGGATATTGAAAAGGGTACAGAAAGGAATAATAACAAGAAAAACAAGAAAAACAAGAAAAGAAGATGGGAAAATGTAAAATGTCAGGTTAAGACAGTGGGAGCTCATGCTGTAGTGATGAGCCACTGAACATTGTTGCTTTCCTGGAGCAGGCATTTTTTTCAGTCACTTAATATTTTGGGAACAAATATTTTTTATTATCTAGGGCATTTTTTTCCCCAAGTACAGTGTTTAAAATTTTGCTCTTTGTCAGAGTAAACAGACTAAAATGGAGGAATCTGGTTTAGAAAGAATGAGTTTTGTTTTCTTCCTGTTTAAAAAAAAAAAAATAGGAGTCTTTTACCCCCAGCAACAACAAACCAAGACTTTATTGTAGTTTCAGCCTCTCCCAGAAAAGTGACCCTAGAAACAGTCAATCTGAAATTTCATGATCAACACTGGTGAGGTAATCTGCATGATAAAGACCCGGAGGACAACGGCCTGGCCTGACACAATCCTTTCTTTTCTTTTTGCCCCACCCTCCTTCTGCTTAAAAAAACCTTCCACTTTATACAGCCCCTCAAGTGCCCTTCTATTTACTAAATGAGATGCTGCCTAATTCATGAACCCTTAAATAAAGCCAATTAGAGCTTTAAATTTACTTGGTTGAATTTAATTTTTTAACATTCCAGTGTCCAAAACTTTATCTCCTCCAATATTCTGTCTTATGTATATAGAGCCTAGCTTTAAATTGGAACACGTTTGGTGATAAACAATTAATACCTTTTGCTGCCAACCATTAAGGATATTTGCATGCTATTAAGCTTTATTGAAGATAAAACTTATTGGAAAGTCCTCTTCATTCCATTGTACATGTTTAAATTCCTCTGAATCTGATTTAGAAATATCTTCCCCAGCAATTCTATCCACTCATTTATTTAATAAGTATTTTCTTAGTGCCTAATGTCTGTTAGAATCTCTGTAAGGCACTATGATGGGAGAGCTCCCAGACTCAGTGATCTTTGAGTCTAATGGAGAGATAGAGAAGTAAACAGAAATTCCAATTTAATATTGTTGTTGCAGGAAGAGGAACCCCTTCCAGGGCCCGAGAGTGGGCTCTTATCTGGCACTTGGAAATGAAGTGTCCCAGGAGACACACGTGCTGACAAAGCAAGAGACTTTATTGGGAAGGAGCACCTGGGCGGAGAGCAGCTGGGTAAGGGAACCCAGGAGGACTGCTCTGCCACGTGGCTCGTGGTCTTCGGTTTTATTGTAATGGGGTTAGTTTCTGAGTTGCCTCTGGCCAATCATTCTGACTCAGGATCCTTCCTGGTGGTGCACACATCACTCAGCCAAGATGGATTCCAGCGAGAAGGATTCTGGGAGGTTGGTAGGACTTATGGACTGGTGTCTCCTCTCTCCTTTTGACCTTTCCCGAATTCTTCTGGTTGGTGGTAGCTTGTTCGACCTTCTGCTGTAAGATAACTCATGCAAGTGATTACTATTGTGCCTGGCCAGGGTGGGTGGTTTCGGTCAGTGGTTCCCTTAACATTATGATTAGGGTAAATACAGTATTCTGGGGAGTCTCTCTGATGGGATACCAACTCTCTTCCTGTCTGTCTGTGTGAAGGGTCAGAGAGGGCTTCATGGAGGAGACCATGGCATTCAAAGTTGAATCCAAAAGGATGAACCAGATATAAGAATAAGGAATAATCCAGAAATAAGAAAATGAATGACAGTGAGGTTGTTCTGGGCAGACAGAAGAGAATGTGTCAAAGATCAGACAGGAGACCTCAGCATTCAGTTTGGCCTTGAATTTGCAAAGGAAAGGTTTTCAGGAGATAAGACTGAAGAGGTAGGCAGAGTACAAAGGACTCTCATATCATTTAAAGTTATTTTGATTTTATTCTGAAGCCTATTCAGCATTATCGAAGTGGTTTCAACACTGATTCAGTTTGCATTTAAAAAAACCTAATTCATGTTAAGTATGGAGAGTGGCAAGCCTGGAGGCTGTCAGGCTGCAGAAATGTCTAGTCAAGGCTAGAGATGGTGGTGCCCTGACTCATAGGAGGGGCAGTGGTGATGGAAAGAATGTGTTGGAGAGAGGTGGAGAAGGGGGAGACAATTGGTTTTGGTGTTTGATTGGATGTGGATATGAAGGGAAGGGAGGAGTGGAGATCTGATTGAATTTTCTACCCTATAAACTTCGGTAGCCTTTGAATGCATCAGCTGTCTGATAACTAAAAATATTTATCTCATATATTTGTTTATTTTCCCTTCTTGTTTATCTTTTTTCTAAGCATAAGACTCATAAGGGGGAGGGATGAGTTTTTACTTTATATAGTACCACAGAAAGCACATAGAGGATGCTAAAAAGAAAGATAGTTAATTTTTTTTTATGAATAAAGAGTCACATTGGCTTTTTCCTTTCTTTCTTTCTCCCTTTCTTCCTCCCTCCCTCCCTCTCTCTCACTCTTTCTTTCCTTCTCTTTTTTCTTTCCCTTCCTCCCTCTCTTTCTTTATTTCTTTCCCTCTTTCTCTCTTTTCTTCCTTCCTTCCTTCCTTTCTCTCTCTCTCTTTCTGTCTTTCTCTCTCTCTCTTTCTGTCTTTCTCTCTTTCTTTCTCTCTCTCTCTTTCTTTCCTCCCTCCCTTCCTCCCTCCCTCCCTCCCTCCTCTCTTTCTTTCCTTCCTTCCTTCCTTCTTTCTTTCCCTCCCCCCATCCCCCCCCCCATTCTTTCTTCTTTTATTCTTTCATTCTTTTTTTCAAGAAGCAATAATTGCTATTTGCCACACTGGGGTATTTCTTTCTACTTAAATACTTAAATACAAACTAATAGCATTTAACTAGATTCTTGAACTTCTCTATTACTTTATCCAGATGTTTAAAAAGTATTTTTGGTTATTCAGTTTTCTTTTCCAGTTGCCCTCTATGGTCAGCTAAGTGCTTTTTATCTTCTCTCACTAATCATTGCTATCATCTCTGGCAAAGTTATCACTGATATTCTCACTTTACAGGTCAATTCTGTCCTGTGGGAGCAAACTGAATGTAGAGTGTCTGATCTGGCTCTTCTAAAATATAAATGAGGAAAGGGAGGAATGCCACTGGTATCTCAAAACACCCTAGCTATATAGCTCCACTGAGCTTTGCATGCTCCTCATTAATCAAAAACAGGTAGTCATGGGACACTATTGCTGGATGCTCCAAAAGTATGGGCCTTGTTCAGAAAGTCTAGCTGAGCAGAGATCCTGAGGTGTCTGCAGAAGTGGGAGAGGAAGACCTGTCATTTGTTTGCTACTTGCTATGTACTAATCACTGTGCCAGCAACCGGTGGATTAGATATCTATTCCCACTTGACAGATGAGCAGACTGATGCTTAGAAATTTAACCAACTTGCTCAAAGCCACGCAAATAGCAAAAGAAACAGCTGGGATCAGCAAAGCCCTTGGTCTGTCCATTACCACTTGCTTCCTGTATTCTTTGCAACTGGCTGGGGTATAAAAACATGTTGCAGATATTTATATCACTGAGAGTGTGTGAGCAATACTGGAATGAGAAGAAGGACCCAGGAGAAAGTTGAATTGTCCCTTATTCCGCCATGTTCATTTGGAGACCTTGGTTGTGGTTCTGTCTTTGTTTCTTTCCAGGTTTCTAATGTTGAGCAATTCATTTAACTAACTTGGAGTTTACTCAGGGCTGCTGGGTCTCGTTCTGCAGTTGGTGCACTGTACACAAGCACTAGGTTGAGAGGGTGATTGTGATGATCAGCCCTGAAATGAGGCTGCATTTATCCAGAGCTTCATATAGGCTAGCAGGGGCCCTGACTTTAGTTTTCTTATTTTCAGACTAGGTAAAAATCCTCATTGAAGAAGATTATTATCTTTCAGGTAAGTAGAACAAGCACTTGTGTTCTGTTCAACATTTTACAGGAAATCTTACCATTTTCTTGAACCAATGTTTTCGGTGAGGAAATATCTCCCAAGATATTACAATGGCAGGCATGAGGAATATATCTTTGAATTTTATAAAATGAAGATTGGATTCCTAGCTCTACCACATCCTAATTTTAGGACTTTGGGCAAGTTACCTCTGTAAACTTTAAGTTCTTTGTCTGTTCAATGGGGGTCTTAATAATACCTACCACACAGGCTTGTGAAATTAAAATAAGTTAATAGATGTAAAATTTTGGGGGCAGCACCTGGCAGAAATCACAGTTATTGAGTACTTACTGCTGTGACTGTTACTTATCATTTTGTGTCTTCCTCCTAAAAGGAGCTTTCCTCACAAACAGTAAATAAGTTGTCAATTTTGACTTTTTTCCCATTGGGTATGGTATCTGATTTCTTTGCAATACTTTTTTCTGTTAGCAGGACTTCTTTTTATCAGTCAGCTCAAATTGACTTAAGCCCAAAAAAAAAAAGAAAAAAAAAGGGTTGGTGTTATATACAGCTGGAGTCAGAGGTTCAAATGATGTTGGAGGATGGAGGCCTTTCTGTCGGGTACCTGTTTTCCTGTCTTAGCTTCATGATTAAGCAGGATTTTTCTACTCTCTAGGCCCATAGTTCCTGGCTTTATACCCTCTTTTTAATTTTCAAATTCAACAGAAATCGTGTTTTTCTTTTCCCAAGCAATCTAACAAACGTCCCTGAACTGTGAATCTTGACTTTCTTGGAACATGTGTTTATTTCTGAATTGGTAGGAATACTCTGATTGGTCAGGTCGGGTGCACCTGCCTATTCCAGGAGCTGAGGGAGAAGATGGGGTCAAACAACATTCAAAAACTGGGGAGAGGTGGTTCCTCAACAGAAAAGCAGGGTGATATTGCCAGAAGAAGAGAGAAAGGGTCTTGGGAAGGCAAAAATAATGAAAAATGACAAATGTCCACCACATTCCCTCTGCCCTTTTATTTTACTATTGGCTTTCGAAATCTATTAAAAAAATGGACCATCTTACAATAATATTCCTTTAAACTATGTGGAAAAGTGATTTACATTGTAGCTTGGACAGTGTGGAGAAAACATAAAGTAAGGGAGAAAACAGTGGTTTGGGATTTTTCTAATTGTCCATCTGCCTTGCATGAGTTGTGTGACCATTGATATACACTTGTCTTTCAATATACACTTGTCTTTGATCCCAGTTGAGGAGGCTGGGATCAATTTATTAGGTGAGCTTCCAGCTCTAATTCTATGATATTCATGAAATAATGCCCATTACTGGCAATCGCTATTAACTTTATCTCTTTTTCCATCTGACAGTGGAGAATGGTGTATGTATACTTTGACAAACTTTCACATACCATGAAATATTTGATCTGTTGGCTTTTCAAAATCAGAAAGAACCCTGGTATAAGACACCAGCTTTTCTCCAGATTTGCCTAGACTAAAAACTCCCCCTACCCTTAATAGAAAATGTCATATCAGGAGAAAGTCAGGTTTTATCTTCTACTCCCATCTTCCCTCTCTGTCCCCCTTTGCCTCTGTGCAAAGGAACGGGAGAGAGGAGCTAATATTTGACTTGGATGGGGTAACTCCCAGGGTGCCCTTGGAATTTATATACTAAAGATGGCAGAGTCACTTAACCTGGTTTCCTAAATGACTGTACGGAGTAGGGCCTCACTCGCCTATCCCCCATCCTCCATTTCCACTGAACCCAACAGATTTGGACCTACTGTGGACCGTTATGTGAGTGTGAAATAATCTTTTGTTGTGTTGAGAGCCACTAGGTATTTGGTTGAATTTCTTACTGCAACCTAATCAGCCTAATTCAAAGTACCATGGATTTTGGAAGGGGAAATACTGGTTAAGACATCACAACTGCAGCTGCACATGTTGGCCCATGCTGTATTTGTTTTATTTTTTTATTGAATTTGTTGCCAATTAATTTTATATAAAATTTAGATTTCCAGCTTTTTTTGAAGAATTAGAAGAACTTGGCAATTCTTTGGCAAAATTAGAAGAACTGGCAATACTGAGACTTCGTTTCCCCAGGAAGGCAGTCTTTTGGGAGCTCAGTGATAGTTGCCTCAGTGAATGGAGCCCCTGTGCTAAGTTTTCCACAGTCCATACCATTGCCTTGCACTCCCTGACCTAGCTGGCTTCACTCATTTATTTATTTTTCCTGACCTGTGTAGGGATTTGAGCTTATGTCCCTAATCTAAAGGGTAAGCCACCAAGTGCTCAGAGGCTGGCACTAAAACTATGGCAACCATGAGTACAAAAGGTTGGGAACCTGCCTCACTTAGGAGTAAATTCTCCTGTGCCATTTTAAAAGTTGTAACACATGGTGGTTGATGGGAAAAAAGCAACAGTCTCAATGCTCAGAAGCAGATACATGAAAGAATTTGGTATGGTCTTTTCCCAGAACTTTCTATGTCAGAGAATTTGAAAATGGGAAATGATGGATTCGAAGTTTGTAGTCCCAACCAAGCTAAACCCGAGCAGTCTGCCTCATGGTGCAGGTAGGACAGAAGTCAGGATGTTTGTGACGGCCCTTCACTGTGAGGGAATTTCCGTGGCGTGATTCCATAGCAGGGCCACGTGCCAGGCAGCATGTGTTCACGTCTGTACTTTTCCTGTGTGAAGGAAAATAACGCTCTGTCCTGCTGCCCCTGGCACACTGAGGTTCAGTTCTTAATTTAAATCCTCTTAAATGTCTGGAGGAAAGACTGTGGAAATTCTCAGTCATTTGCCATCAAGGATATCAAGATGATAGGGGAGCACTAAGTGGAGAAGGATCCCTTGGGCGAACCACCTTCCTACCCAGCTGCCTGCAAGAAGCATTTCCTTTTTCTCAACCTGGGGAACCTCTAAATGGTAGTGCAGGGGGCAGCGGAGAGAGATTATTCAGAAGAGGCAGCAGGAAGAAAATAACCTCATGTATGTTTTAGTTGTGTTTCCTGGTCAGGATGCTTTCTGGAACCAGAAGCACACAGAATTCCACCTTCCCTGACCCCTACCTGTCCCCTTGTCTCCCAGGTCACTCGTCAACACATCTCCAAGTCTTGGTCTCTGGCTTGGCTGTGGGTCTGCTCCCCTGTGCTGTCCCATCGAATCTCCTGCCAAGCCCGTGGTGTTGGCGTTCTCACTGCAGGTCGTGTTTGCGTTCACTTCTCACTTATTACTCTCTTAAATTCAATTAGTACCCTCTTGCTGTGGGAGGCCAGTGTGCTCTCTGAGAGCAAGAAAGACGGAGCCCTAGAGCTAGTCTGTGGCCCTGTCTTGGCATTTTCGTGGAGGCCTTACCTCCTCTCCAATTTAAATTCACTCCACAGCGAGGGTCACAAATCAGTGGTTGTTAGAATGTATTATGAAGAAATAAACATTTATCAAATTGCTTTTCGAGAAGGTGAATAATTTAGCAAAAAAAAAAAAAAAAATGACTACTACCAGCATCACAACAAAATTGTGCTACTGACTGACAATTTATTTTATTCCTCTGAGGTGCTAGGAGCTGAAGCATGCTGAGTGAATATTGATCAGCTGGATGCAGATAAATATGGTTCTTTATAATTCTTGGGTTACTAACTTGTTGCCGATTAAGAGCTAAAAAAAAACATTTAAATGCCCCCCACAGTATTAGTATGGACCCTGGGGACCCTGGGGACCCTGGGATGCTAGCTTGCATTGCCAACTTATTTTTTAATCACCACAGAAGCACAAGTTACTGTGGGAGTACTCGGGAGAAGCCTTACTCTTTGATCTATCCGTGTAAAGCTGTGATCCCCCCAGGGAATGTTTTTCTGAACATTTATCATTATTCTCTTTTCTAATATTTATTGAGCACTGGAAGTGTGTTAGGTACCATATTATTTCTTTTATGTAACTGACCTAACAGTCCACCTAACAACCCTGTATGGTAGGTGTTGTTATTTTCATTTGACTCATGAGAAAACTGATACTCAGGGAAATTCACTTGTCCAGGGCTACACAGCTTGTGAATAGCAAAGCAGAGATTTGTGTCCAGCTCAGTCTAATTTCAAAACCCTTGCTCGTTAAACACAGCTGTATCCCATATTATTTAAGATGTGAACCACTTATGACTGGCTCTAAAACCATCTTCCATGGAAGTTTATGATTTGGAGGAGTCCATTATGGCATCTCTCTTTTCCACAAATGGGAAATGAGTAGAATTTCTCTAAGCCTAAACAGAATCAGCAACCTCTGGAAACTCACATAGGGAGGCCTTCACATGTGAACAGAGCCAGGCTGCTTGTTCGGCGTTACATCTAATTCGTTGGTCGCCCATTAAGCACCCACTGTGAGTTCATGTGTGAGGGTGAAGGCAGGACAGTGAGGGATTTGGGGCTTTGGATTGATTAGGGGGCAATGTAAGATTACGGGCATTGGAATCAGTTGCACAGTGTTGAAGTTGGAATGTAGAATCCATCACTTATCAGTTATCTAACTTTGGGTAGGTATCTTCACTTTCAGCCTAAGGCTCCTGAACTGGTAAGTAGAGTTGATGGTAATTATTGTGCTACCTATTTGTTCTCAGAGCCATTCTTCACTCTTCTGTTCTACTCCAAATCCAGGCGGGGACTGATTCCGCAAACTCCCTTGTCAGCTGACTTGTGCTGGATTTGGCCGATGGGATCCGCTGGTGGGAGAGTGGAGGGCTGGAGGAACATAGAAGTTAGGGTATTTCTCCCTCTGTCTGCTTCCTGCAGCCTCTCTGGCAGCAGCTGCATCTCTCCCAGGGCTCCAGCTCCCAGCTGACAAGTTGGTTATGGCTTCAGCTTTCATCACTGAGGTTGACCCGTGGGCTCTGGTGACGTGCTCTCTCCCTTATCTCTCCAGCCCTGAGGTAGCAGCTTCCTGTTTTGGCTCAATTCTGAGCAGCCTTACTATCCCTGTTAGGCTTCTCAACTCTCCTATCACCTTCGTGACTGATTTCCTACTTTAAATGCTCTTGGTTTGGAACACCTAGAGTGTTTTCTGTTTTCCTAACTAGACTGTGACTTAATCTTTCAGGATTAAGTAAAGAATGCATTTAAAGCCCCTACTATGTAAGAGATGTTCAAGAAACCTCAAAATGATTAGGGATCAGGGATAGAAGGAAAGTACAAAATAAAAGATGGTAAAGTGGGTTGTAAGTGAGATAGTAGAAAGTGCCTCCAGTCAGACACTGGACACTTGGGTTTAACTTCTGCCTCCGGGTTAAGCCATCTATGAGAAATTAGGTTAATACCTTAAGTGCTAAGGACCTCACTTTACCTACCTGTTCAGTAAGACATGTAAAAAATAATGTATTTCTCAGATACAAAAAGGTAGATATTAATTCGGTTGGGGATAAATGGTGGGGATCCGGGAGAACTTCATGAAGGAGGGAAAATTGGCCTGAGTCCTGAATGAAGGATGACTAACCCAGAGACTATTGATGTTACAGGCAGACTGGAAAGCTGGTGAGGGTATAAACATTCTAGATAAGGACATTAGAAAAGACCACATTAGATAGCCAGACAGCTCTTGTTAGGAACCAAACAGGAGCAAGTCTATTGCAGATGTTTTGGAATCTTCAATTAGGAGAGAAGGAATAGGTTGGATGACATTCCCAAATTCCTCCCATCTCTTTTCTTTATCCTTCACTTGTCAGAAGCCCTAATCTTAGGAGTCGTACCAAGAAATAACCAAGAGGACTTCTGGCAAGTTGAGAGCTTTGATTTCTTTGTAAAGATATTTGTCCTCTAGTTCTGCTACTCAGTGGATAATTTGGGGTTTCAAATAGACTCTCAAGAGAGATCATTCCATGGACCTAGAGATTATCATACTAAGTGAAGTAAGTCAGAAAGAGAAAGACAGGTACCACATGATATCACTTATATACGGAATCCGTGACACCAATGAACTTATCTATGAAACAGAAACAGACTCGCAGACATAGAGAACAGACTTGTGGTTGCCAAAGGGGAGGGGGAATGGGAACGGGATGGATTGGGAGTTTGGGATTTGCAGATGTCAACTATTATATGTATGATGGATAAACAACAAGGTCCTACTGTATAGCACAGGGAACTATATTCAATATTCTGTAATAAACCATAATGGAAAAGAACATGAAAAAGAATGTGTATAACTCAGTCACTTTGCTGTACAGCAGAAATTAACACAACATTGTAAATCAACTATACTTCAATTTGTGGCTTCCCTCCTGGTCCAGTGGTTAAGACTCTGCCTTCCAATGCAGGGGGCTCAGGTTCGATCCCTGGTTGGGGAACTAAGATCCCACGTGTCGTGCAGTGTGGCAAAAAACAAACAAAAAACCAAAAAAAAAACTAGACTTCAATTTAAAAAAAGATTATTTTTTATATCCTGAATCAAATAAGAGGTTGGTGGGACATTGGATATTCAAACTTTTAGGTCACGTTTGTAAACTGAGGGAGACCTGTAATAACAGCCTCTGCAGACACCCTTAGAGCCTCTCCTATTTAAGTAAGAAACTATAATCAGACATGTCAGTATTCCTGGGATGCAGACTCTTCTTCAATGCTGTGATTTATTTTAATGTCCTGAGATATATTTGAGTAAAAAAACTCCAAACAACTCATGAGTTGGAGATTGCCCTGGGACAGCTGTTTGGGAAACTCTTCCTTTAGTATTTTGGATGCATTATAATTTTTGGCATTTGCAGTGGCTGTAGGCTGAGAAAATATTTATTGGGTGCAGAACATCTTTGCATCTGTGAGTGAAACCTGTCTATGGTCTGAGGCTGGTGTTTTCCCCTGGGGGCTTTCTCACATGGTGTTTAGGAGGAAGGAGTCAAGTTGGGATGAGTGGGACTAAAGGGACGAGCATTTCCAAAAAGCTGTTGCACTTTGCAATTTGAGCTTCCACTGCCAGATAACTTGGCAGGCACCAGAAACAGCTACTGCAGGACTAGAAAGTTACATGAATACCAGAGGGAGAAAACTGATTTGCTCACTAGGAGGCTCTATTAAGTGAACATCTGTTAACTGTAAAAATCCCATGCACCAAATGGGAAAATATATAATGAAATTCAGAGCTTTTGAGCAAATTAAAATCGTAAAATACCAGTGGGCAGGAATCACTGTGTGTTTCACTATTCTGAAATTTACATGGAAACTTGGAGCAAGGTGAAACAACAGGGAAACACTTAAGATTTTTTTACTATGGGTATGGAATAGAGCTATCCTTTTGCTTTGGGAGGAAGCTGGCAGTTGGGGGAAAATGCACTCAGTGAGGAAGTTCATATGAAAAGCTCCCCAGCTGATAACTGTTGACATAATAAAAAACTGTGGCTCTGCAGTAGGAAGGCTTGAGTCAGAACAAGGAAAGTCTGGGATGTGGCTCTGTCCTTTGCAGAGTTGGGGACCATTACAGATTTGTGCTGTCCAGATGCTACTGAAATCCTAAAGGAGGGAAGGGAAAGAGCAGGGGATGCGTGGTTTTTCCATATGGTGTGCGCCCAAGACAAATGCCTTAGCAAAGTAGTATGTGGAGGGAATTGTGTTTAAAATGCTCATCTCATTTGGTGCAATGAATACAAAGGACAATGCCGGGGCAACCTTTAGATTGGGATTTGGTGCATGCTCACAGTTGTGGAAATTCCACTAGCTGTTTCCTTGGTTGTTTTGAATTGTAACCATCCTAGACTGGGCAACAAGAGAAGAACACAGGTTAACTAGGAAGAACAGATCTATGTGGAAGATAGGGTGAGGTCAGTTTAATTTCAGTACTGCATAAATCCCTGTGGCCACTTGGGCGTTTGTCATATTAATGGCTTTGAACGTTTTAGCACTAGTGGCATTGGAGTTATTTAATCTTGTGATTATCTTCGCTGATTTCCTATGGGAGCAAAGGAGGGGTAGGGAGTTAACAAGGGGATGTGAAGCATAACAAAGGGGTCAAAGGTACCTAGCACACGAGAAAAATTTTGATTATTGTCAGGTGCATATAAATGGAATGGGCTTCTGGACGGATGTGCTTTGCCCCACGTTTTGCTGAGCTCTAATTGGAGACCTAGCTTCCCTAATTGTGTGGTGAGGTCTAGTTACTCTAGTTAAGAGGGAAATTGTGTATCAGAGGGCAGAGGGTAAAGCTTTTAAATAAGGCTTCTTTCCCAAATGCCTAAGCAAGAAATTGGAACAGAAATATACTGTAGAGCTAAAAAGTCTTAAAGTGCCTCTTAAATCTTTACTACAATTACCATAATACAGAATAATAGAGCTGATGCTATTTTTAAAAGCTTTTGAAGGTTGCAAGTAGCAGCCATAAATTGTGGGTTGCAGAAAATCTGTAACTGTAGTTTTTCAGGGGCTTTTTATTTTAATGAAAGAGAAAAGGTTTTAATAAAACCAGAGAGAACTAACAGGGGACATTGTGAGATAATGGGACTGTCTCCTTAGCGCTAGAAGTGCAAAGGAGTCTAAATGATTGGCGAGTATGTGCTTATTTAAAAAAAAAAAAAATCAGATTCTCTTTCCTGGCCACATTTGGGGACATTTGGGTAAGTTTGATTTATTAGGTCAACACCATGGAGGTAGCCAAGCATGAGAACAAGAAAGAATCTGCCATTAGCTGAGATGTGAATAGTTTAGAGAAAATGAGGCAGATATTCTGGCTCCCTTTGTGAAGGAAAGAAAAAAATGCCATTAGCATACCTTGCTGTAAAGAGAAGCTCAGTAACAATGACCTGATTCACCTGGAGAAAATTGTTCCCATGTCTGCTGAGATTTGTTGTGGGTGAGAGTTCTGAAAGAAAAACTTCAGTGTGATGGGATACTTTCAGATGCCTCCCCTCCCCCACCCATTTCTACAACTAGAAAGAAAGGAGGAAATAAAGACACCTCACACAATATTATGTTTTTCTGCCTCTGCATTCTTTGCCCAGTCTTCACCACAGCAAGCTGAGCTGAAAAGTGTTTCGTAGTTTAAACCGTCTGGGGCTCCATCTACCAAACTTCCTTAACAAACCCACCTGCCATTAATAACAATGTTCTCTTGACTGTCAAATTAGTATTGACTTTTAGTTGATGAACTGTGGATACAAACATCAGTCACTGATATCAAATGGTATTGATGTTCTTGGTTAGTCTCTAATTGTGATATATATAGTGACAGTGGGGGGGGGGCAGCACCCACCCAGAGCATCTGAGGCGGCGGGGTGTATTAATTTACCTGAAAAAGTGACTTCGAAGGGGAGTTTTATTGGATGAGTTGCATAGGGATGAAAGGGAGGAGGAGAAAGTGGAAGAGGGAAGGAGGAGGAAAAGTGGAAGGTTAAGACATTTCATGTGTGGTGGGGAAAAGAAACATTTGAAGTGGACGGGCGAGTAGAGGTCAGACCAGAAAGGGTGGTGGACATGGTGCCTGATACCCAGGATCTTTCAATAAATATTTACTGGAAGAATTAATGAATATCTGGCTAGTTGTTGGCTTTTAATTGTTCAGTTAAAGGTCCATCTAGTCACTTTCTGCCTTTTTCATTTTTACTGATGGTGTCAAAGAATGCATATGTGTACATCTTTCACTCATGCCATTCTTTACCACATATGTTTTCCAAACATCTTTCAAGCCAATGCCAGTACTTTCTTCTCCACAGAGATTTCCCTTCTATTCTCTTTAGGATGTAAATATTCTGTACTATTCCATGATATGGACTCTTGGTACCATCCATGCCTCTTTCCTCCTATGATCTTGTTAGTGCAGTTATTTATAATTCTCTCTTTTCGCTTGTATGATTCTAATCTCCTTGAGGGAAGATAATCTGATTTTTTTTTTTATCCAAACAAAGTCACAAAAATTATAATCATCCTCATCAATTCACTCAGTCCCATGTAATTAATTATTTTTTTCATCTTGATCTTTTGTTAGCACTTTTATGAGTTCATCAGTTTTCCATTAGAGTTCTGAAAATGCTTATTCATTCAGTTCAGCAGTATAGTCAGTTAACAGAAACCTGTACTTGTCAGAGGCTTTTCCATGAATTCCTTGAAGATGAAACCCTTTTATAGGAACATATTTGCAGAAGCATCAGAGTACACCCAGAACTGTCTGTAAATGACAAAAGACTTAAAAATGACTATGGTTAAAGATTTGATGAAAGTTCATAATAATGCAATTGACAAGGAAATTTAGTTATTTCTGAGATATACATTTTAAACTAATAACTAGAATTATGACTTACAACATTATACTAGAACATATAAGATTTTTAGAAATTTCATGTAATGTCTGAAACATTTATATTAACATATTTCTATACAAATAACCCAAAGAAAGTTTAATATTAGTTGTCTTTTTGTTTGTTTTTTTATATTGTAGGTTCTTATTAGTCATCAGTTTTATACACATCAGTGTATACATGTCAATCCCAATCTCCCAATTCAGCACACCACCACCCCCCACCCCACTGTAGTTTTCCCTCCTTGGTGTCCATATGCCTGTTCTTTACGTCTGTGTCTCAACTTCTGCCCTGCAAACCGGCTCATCCATACCATCCTTCTAGGTTCCACATACATGCGTTAATATACGATGCTTGTTTTTCTCTTTCTGACTTACTTCACTCTGTATGACAGTCTCTCGATCCATCCACGTCTCAACAAATGTCTCAATTTTGTTCCTTTTTATGGCTGAGTAACATTCCATTGTATACATGTACCACATCTTCTTTATCCATTCGCCTGTTGATGGGCATTTAGGTTGCTTCCATGACCTGGCTATTGTAAATAGTGCTGCAATGAACATTGGGGTGCATGTGTCTTTTTGAATTATGGTTTTCTCTGGGTATATGCCCAGTAGTGGGATTGCTGGATCATATGGTAATTCTATTTTTAGTTTTTTAAGGAACTTCCATACTGTTCTCCATAGTGGCTGTATCAATTTACATTCCCACCAACAGTGCAAGAGGGTTCCCTTTTCTCTGCACCCTCTCCAGCATTTGTTGTTTGTAGATTTTCTGATGATGCCCATTCTAACTGGTGTGAGGTGATACCTCATTGTAGTTTTGATTTGCATTTCTCTAATAATTAGTGATGTTGAGCATCTTTTCATGTGCTTCGTGGCCGTCTGTATGTCTTCTTTGGAGAAATGTCTATTTAGGTCTTCTGCCCATTTTTGGATTGGGTTGTTTGTTTCTTTAATATTGAACGGCATGAGCTGTTTATATATTTTGGAGATTAATCCTTTGTCCGTTGATTCGTTTACAAATATTTTCTCCCATTTCTGAGGGTTGTCTTTTCATCTTGTATATGGTTTCCTTTGCTGTGCAAAAGCTTTGAAGTTTCATTAGGCCCCATTTGTTTATTTTTGGTTTTATTTCCATTACTCTAGGAGGTGGATCAAAAAAGACCTTGCTGTGATTTATGTCAAAGAGTGTTCTTCCTATGTTTTCCTCTAAGAGTTTTATAGTGTCTGGTCTTACATTTAGGTCTCTAATCCATTTTGAGTTTATTTTTGTGTATGGTGTTAGGGACTGTTCTAATTTCATCCTTTTATATGTAGCTGTCCAGTTTTCCCAGCACCACTTATTGAAGAGACTGTCTTTTCTCCAATGTATATCTTTGCCTTCTTTGTCATCGATTAGTTGACCATAGTTGTGTGGGTTTACCTCTGGGCTTTCTATCTTGTTCCATTGATCTGTTTCTGTTTTTGCGCCAGTACCATATTGTCTTGATTACTGTAGCTTTGTAGTATAGTCTGAAGTCAGGGAGTCTGATTCCTCCAGCTCCGTTTTTTTCCCTCAAGACTGCTTTGGCTATTCGGGGTCTTCTGTGTCTCCATACAAATTTTAAGATGATTTGTTCTAGTTCTGTAAAAAATGCCCTTGGTAATTTGATAGGGGTTGCATTGAATCTGTAGATTGCTTTGGGTAGTATAGTCATTTTCACAATATTGATTCTTCCAATCCAAGAACATGGTATATCTCTCCATCTGTTGGTATCATCTTTAATTTCTTCCATCAATGTCTTATAGTTTTCTGCATACAGGTCTTTTGTCTCCCTAGGTAGGTTTATTCCTAGGTATTTTATTCTTTTTGTTGCAATGGTAAATGGGAGTGTTTCCTTCATTTCTCTTTCAGATTTTTCATCATTAGTGTATAGGAATGCAAGAGATTTCTGTGCATTAATTTTGTATCCTGCTACTTTACCAAATTCATTGATTATCTCTAGTAGTTTTCTGGTGGCATTTTTAGGATTCTCTATGTACAGTATCATGTCATCTGCAAACAGTGACTGTTTTACTTCTTCTTTTCCAATTTGTATTCCTTTTATTTCTTTTTCTTCTCTGATTGCCATGGCTAGGACTTCCAAAACTATGTTGAATAATAGTGGTGAGAGTGGATATCCTTGTCTTGTTCCTGATCTTAGAGGAGATGCTTTCAGTTTTTCACCATTGAGAATGATGTTTGCAGTGGGTTTGTCATATATGGCCTTTATTATGTTGAGGTAGGTTCCCTCTATGCCCACTTTCTGGAGAGTTTTTATCAGAAATGGGTGTTGAATTTTGTCAAAAGCTTTTTCTGCATCTATTGAGATGATCATATGGTTTTTATTCTCAATTTGTTAATATGGTGTATCACATTGATTGATTTGCATATATTGAAGAATCCTTGCATCCCTGGGATAAATCCCACTTTATCCTGCTGTATAATCCTTTTAATGTGTTGTTGGATTCTGTTTGCTAATATTTTGTTGAGGATTTTTGCATCTATATTCATCAGTGATATTGGCCTGTAGTTTTCTTTCTTTGTGACATCTTTGTCTGGTTTTGGTATCAGGGTGATGGTGGCCTCATAGAATGCGTTTGGGAGTGTTCCTTCCTCTGCAATTTTTTTGGAAGAATTTGAGAAGGATGGGTGTTAGCTCGTCTCTACATGTTTGATAGAATTCACCTGTGAAGCCATCTGGTCCTGGACTTTTGTTTGTTGGAAGATTTTTAATCACAGTTTCAATTTCATTACTTGTGATTGGTCTGTTCCTATTTTCTGTTTCTTCCTGGTTCAGTCTTGGAAGGTTATACCTTTCTAAAAATTTGTCCATTTCTTCCAGGTTGTCCATTTTATTGGCATAGAGTTGCTTGTAGTAATCTCTTAGGATGCTTTGTATTTCTGCGGTGTCAGTTGTAACTTCTCCTTTTTCATTTCTAATTTTATGGATTTGAGTCCCCTCCCTCTTTTTCTTGAGGTGTCTGGCTAATGGTTTATCAATTTTGTTTATCTTCTCAAAGAACCAGCTTTTAGTTTTATTGATCTTTGCTATTGTTTTCTTTGTTTCTATTTCATTTATTTCTGCTCTGATCTTTATGATTTCTTTCCTTCTGCTAACTTTGGGTTTTGTTTGTTCTTCTATCTCTAGTTCCTTTAGGTGTAAGGTTAGATTGTTTACTTGAGATTTTTCTTGTTTCTTGAGGTTGGCTTGTATAGCTATAAATTTCCCTCTTAGAACTGCTTTTGCTGCATCCCATAGGTTTTGGATCATCATGTTTTCATTGTCATTTGTCTCTAGGTATTTTTTGATTTCCTCTTTGATTTCTTCAGTGATCTCTTGGTTATTTAGTAATGTATTGTTTAGCCTCCATGTGTTTGTGTTTTTTACGTTTTTGTCCCTGTAAATGATTTATAATCTCATAGCATTGTGGTCTGAAAAGATGCTTGATATGATTTCAATTTTCTTAAATTTACTGAGGCTTGATTTGTGACCCAAGATGTGATCTATCCTGGAGAATGTTCCGTGTGCACTTGAGAAGAAAGTGTAATCTGCTGTTTTTGGATGGAATGTCCTTTAAATATCAATTAAATCTATCTGGTCTATTGTGTCATTTAAAGCTTCTGTTTCCTTATTAATTTTCATTTTGGATGATCTGTCCATTGGTGTAAGTGAGGTGTTAAAGTCCCGCACTATTATCGTGTTACTGTCGATTTCCTCTTTTATAGCTGTTAGCAGTTGCCTTATGTATTGAGGTGCTCCTATGTTGGGTGCATATATATTTATAATTGTTATATCTACTTCTTGGATTGATCCCTTGATCATTATGTAGTGTCCTTCCTTGTCTCTTGTAACATTCTTTATTTTAAAGTCTATTTTATCTGATATGAGTATAGCTACTCCAGCTTTCTTTTGATTTCCATTTCCATGGAGTATCTTTTTCCATCCCCTCACTTTCAGTCTGTATGTGTCCCTAGGTCTGAAGTGGGTCTCTTGTAGACAGCATATATATGGGTCTTGTTTTTGTATCCCTTCAGCAAGCCTGTGTCTTTTGGTTGGAGCATTTAATCCATTCATGTTTAAGGTAATTATCGATATGTATGTTCCTATGACCATTTTCTTAATTGTTTTGGGTTTGTTTTGTAGGTTCTTTTCTTCTCTAAGTGTTTCCCACTTAGAGAAGTTCCTTTAGCATTTGTTGTAGAGCTGGTTTGGTGGTGCTGAATTCTCTTAGCTTTTGCTTGTCTGTAAAGCTTTTGATTTCTCCATCAAATCTGAATGAGATCCTTGCTGGGTAGAGTAATCTTGGTTGTAGGTTCTTCCCTTTCATCACTTTAAGTATGTCATTCCACTCCCTTCTGGCTTGTAGTGTTTCTGCTGAGAAATCAGCTGTTAACCTTATGGGAGTTCCCTTGTATGTTATTTGTCTTTTTTCCCTTGCTGCTTTCAATAATTTTTCTTTGTCTTTAATTTTTGCCAAGTTGATTACTATGTGTCTTGGTGTGTTTCTCCTTGGGTTTATCCTGTATGGGACTCTCTGCGCTTCCTGGACTTGGGTGGCTATTTCCTTTCCCATGTTAGGGAAGTTTTCGACTATAATCTCTTCAAATATTTTCTCTGGTCCTTTCTCTCACTCTTCTCTTTCTGGGACTCCTATAATGCGAATGTTGTTGCGTTTAATGTTGTCCCAGAGGTCTCTTAGGCTGTCCTCATTTCTTTTCATTCTTTTTTCTTTAGTCTGTTCCGCAGCAGTGAATTCCACCATTCTGTCTTTCAGGTCACTTATCTGTTCTTCTGCCTCAGTTATTCTGCTATTGACTCCTTCTAGTGTTGTTTTCATTTCAGTTATTGTATTGTTCATCTCTGTTTGTTTGTTCTTTAATTCTTCTAGGTCTTTGTTAAACATTTCTTGTATCTTCTCGATCTTTGCCTCCATTCGTTTTCCGAGGTCCTGGATCATCTTCACTATCATTATTCTGAATTCTTTTTTTGGAAGGTTGCCTATCTCCACTTCATTTAGTTGTTTTTCTGGGGTTTTATCTTGTTCCTTCGTCTGGTATGTAGCCCTCTGCCTTTTCATCTTGTCTATCTTTCTGTGAATGTGGTTTTTGTTCCACAGGCTGCAGGATTGTAGTTCTTCTTGCTTCTGCTGTCTGCCCTCTGGTGGATGAGGCTGTCTAAGAGGCTTGATGGGAGGGACTGGTGGTAGGTAGAGCTGACTGTTGCTCTGGTGGGCAGAGCTCAGTAAATCTTTAATCCACTTGACTGTTGATGGGTGGGGCTGGATTCCCTCTCTGTTGGTTGTTTTGCCTGAGGCAACGCAACACTGGAGCCTACCTGGGCTCTTTGGTTGGGCTAATGACAGACTCTGGGAGGGCTCTCGCCAAGGAGTATTTCCCAGAACTTCTGCTGCCAGTGTCCTTGTCCCCACGGTGAAACAGAGCAACCCCCTGCCTCTGCAGGAGACCCTCCAACACTAGCAGGTAGGTCTGGTTCAGTCTCTCCTGGGTTCACTGCTCCTTCCCCTGGGTCCCGATGCACACACTCCTCCAAGAGTGGGGTCTCTGTTTCCCCCAGTCCTGTCGAAGTCCTGCAATCAATTCCCACTAGGCTTCAAAGTCTGATTCTCTAGGAATTCCTCCTCCCGTTGCCGGACCCCCAGGTTGGGAAGCCTGACATGGGGCTCAGAACTTTCACTCCAGTGGGTGGACTTCTGTGGTATAAGTGTTCACCAGTCTGTGAGTCACCCACCCACCAGTTATGGGATTTGATTTTACTGTGATTGCACCCCTCCTACCGTCTCATTGTGGCTTCTCCTTTGTCTTTGGATGTGGGGTATCTTTTTTGGTGAGTTCCAGTGTCTTCTTGTCGATGATTGTTCAGCAGTTAGTTGTGATTCTGGTGTTCTCGCAAGAGGGAGTGAGAGCACGTCCTTCTACTCCGCCATCTTGGTTCCTCCTCTTCATTCCTGAGCTCAGATAATCTGAGTTTTAAAAAATTTCTCCATCTACCTAGCACAAGATTGAAGCTTAATGAATATTTATTTAAAAGCCTGAACAATTGATTCATAGATCTCATCAAAAGATCCTGTGGTATAAGGAGAGTTCCTGTTTTGTTCCTGTTTTCTCTAGTTTCTGTTAATTTCATGCTGTTATTTTTTTTTAAAAAAGAACATTAGTAACTCATTCATTTCTCTAACATATATGTAGGGAACGTCTATGTGTCAGTGCTGTGATACAAAGGTCTTGCTTGCATTTAAGCAAAAGAAGAAAGAGAGACACTTTAAAATGATAATATAATGCGATAAGGAAGCAATAAAAAAAGAGACACGTACAATGTGCTTTCAGAAAACAGTGAAAGAAAGCGTTACATGTGCCTGGAGAAGACATCATAGTAGATGCACTGGTATCATGACAGTATTTCTGGATTATCCCTTTATTCATCAACTCCAAAGTAAAGGGTAGACTTAATTTTCTCAAACTCTTACTATGAATTTGATTTTGGATGTGCTTGTTTTGGTCTCTATTTCAAACACTTTATACTTTTTAAATTATAGTAATAAGTCACATAGAAAGTTTGGAAAAAAGTGTTTAATGAAATAAATCTTTCATAATTCTGCTTGGAAATAATTACAGCTAATATTTTGGCATTCTTTTTTACTTTTTTTTCTCCTCTCTTGTCCAGGCATATGTAAATAGTCCTATATATTTAAAAATTGAGATCATATTATATACATTTTTATATCCTTACTCACCCCATTTCCATTCTGTAACACTACAGATAACATGTCTATACATATAGAGAATATGGCTTTTTTTTTGCTGGGGGCTTACCTGAAACATTCTTTTTTTTTTTAATTAATTTTTTATTGGAGTATAGTTGCTTTACAATGTTGTGAGACTATAACTTTTATTCCTTAAACTTAGATATATGAAAAACATTGCATTTCTTTCGCTTCATGTTCTTAAAATTTTTTTATTACGTAAAATTTATAAATAAAAACAGAGAGCAATGAACCCTTATGTTCCCTTCACCCAGCTACAGTAAATATCAACTAATGGCCACTGTGGTTTGATTTATACCAGTATGTATTTTTCACCTCCTCCCAAACAAATTTGCAAGTACCATAAATATTTTAGTATGGATATTGATTCCTTAATATCCTTAAATACCCAGTTAGTGCAAAATTTTTTATTAGTTAATCTGTTAAAATCAGAATGTAACTAAAATCTACACATTGAATTTGGTTGATATGTCTCTTAAGTCTCTTTATTTTCTTGAGATTTATTTGGCTAAGGAAATGTGTTGCTTATTCTGTAGTATTTCCCTCATTCTGGATCTTGCTGATTGCAACCATTAAACTTTATTTAATATGTTCCCATGTACCGTGTATTTTGCATTTAGAAGTTTGAACTGATTCAGGTTCTTATTTTTTTGGCAAAAATACAAACATATGTGGTTTGTGTACTTCCAACAAGAGATAAGTTGTTTGTCTTTATGGGATGTTCGTAGCCTAGATAATCATTGGCTAGATTTATTATTAGGGATTTGCCAAATGCTGATATTCTTTATTTTCTTTAAAGATGCCATTCTGTTGTCTTTATGTTTACATATTCTCTGATGAGAAGTCATTTATGTTTCTTTCTTTTTTTCTTCTCTGTACATAATCTGTCTGTATTTTTCACTGATTGCTTTTAAGATTTTCTCTTTATCGCTTTTTTTTTAAGCAATTTGATTATTATGTGTATCGATATGGTGTTCTTTGTATTTAGCCTGCTTGAGTTTTACAAGTATCTTTTTTTTTTTTTTTAATTTTATAGCTACTTTATTTATTTATTATTTATTTTTGGCTGTGTTGGGTCTTCGGTTCGTGCGAGGGCTTTCTCTAGTTGCGGCAAGCGGGGGCCACTCTTCATCGCGGTGCGGGGACCGCTCTTCATCGCGGTGCGCGGGCCTTTCACTATTGCGGCCCCTCCCGTTGCGGGGCACAGGCTCCAGACGCACAGGCTCAGTAGTTGTGGTTCACGGGCCCAGTTGCTCTGTGGCATGTGGGATCTTCCCAGACCAGGGCTCAAACCCGTGTCCCCTGCATTAGCAGGCAGATTCTCAACCACTGCGCCACCAGGGAAGCCCAAGCCTGCTTGAGTTTTGTTGATCTTTTTGAATCTGTGTGTTGAAAATTTTCATCAAATTTGGAAAAATTATGTCCATTATTTCTTCAAATGATTTTTCTGTTCTTGCTGCCATTCTGCTTGATATTTTCCTACAGTTTACTATGGTTCTGTTTTTCTTTGTGGTTTTTTTTTTGTTTTTGCTCTTTTTTACCTCTGTGCTTTATTTTGATACATTTTATTGCTATGTTTTCAGGTTCCCTGATTTTTTTCATTTGCAGAGTACAATTTGCTATTGAGACTTTCCAGTGAAGCTTTCATTTCAGATAATGTATTTTTCATGTCTCAAAGTTCCATTGAGATCTTATATCATCTGTTTCTCTCCTCATTATATTCCAGTTTCCTTTAAATACTGAACATTGTTGTGTTAGTTGACTTAATGTATGTGTCAACTAGTTCCATCATCAGTGTCACTACTGAGGGTTTTTTTTAAACTGATTTTTTTTCAGGTTTTGGGTTATTTATTTTATTTTGTCTTTTAAGAGGAGGTAAGTTCCATAAAGATAGGGCTTGTCTGTCTTGTTCACTGATATAACCTCAGAATGTGGAACAGGGTTTAACTAGGGTTACCCACCCTGTCAGTGGCAGAGCTGGAGTTGAAAATCTGAGTTCCTTGGTTGGGTAAAAACTGAGATGTGTATATATGAATAAATACTCACAGTACTCACTCCTTACTCTGGTCTGAGGAAATTTCTCTTATTTCTTTGGCTTTTAATTTTGTTCCCTCCCTCCCTTCCCACACCTAGCATTATTTCTTCTATGAATCTCCACCTATAGTAAGAACTCTAGACTTGGGCTTCTCTTGCTTTTTGCCCTGAAAAATACCTGAGTTGAGGAAACAAAAATAGCCTGGCCATTGCTTGAAACTGGAGGAGGGTGAAGGAAATATAGAAAGACAAAACTGAATGAACATTTGTAGAAATTATTCTCATACACACACACACACACACACACACACACACACACACATACACACATACACACACACACTCCTACACCTGATTAGTTCTTCAGTATAGAGTACTAGAAGTATGATTACAGGGTCAGAGAGTATATACGTTTACATGCTCTTGTAGCATCTTGCCAACTACTAGCATATGGAGAATTTTTGAGTTGAACACCACCCAGATTTTCTAGCCAAGAAGTAAAATGGAGAGCTCTTCAACACAGTGACTGTTCACTTTAGTGCTCTCCTTAAGTCTGTGTTCATTCAACAGGAAGTGTTCTGTCAGCATCTAAAAACCCCGTGTGTTGCCCCATTATCTAATCCAGAGTTGCACTTGCTTGTTGGGTTCCAATAGCATCCAGTTTTCACTGGTCCTGTAACCAGGCAGTTCAGTGAGTAGCTCAGAGGACATGACACGAAAAACAGAAAAGAGACATCTGTTGTACATTTACTAGACTAATCCATTTCAACTCCTCTAATAATTTCTTGTTTCTATTCCAAAGCAATATCAAGTTATTAGTGCATTAAATTTAGGTACTGAAGCACCTTGTTATTTATAGGAATACAACACATTAAAGGCAGGAGAAAAAAGGAGTCAAAGATAAAAACAATGATTAGTATTAGTGCAAGTATTGCACCCTTTTTCTTGATACTGAGATTATGTTTGGGATAGGTTTCCAAATAGGATAGCATTTGATCACTGGTCAAGCAGATGCCTGATTTCTTTTGCATTGTCTCCACAATTTTAACAATTAAATATTTTATTGTAAAAGTTTAATGTGACATTGGTTATTAAAAATTTTACTGAAGTGGTGAACAATTTCTTTATTATAACTGATTAATATTTATTAAGAGCACAATATAGAACTAGAACTCTAGATGGTTTTACAATATTATTTTTAACATACTCCCCACCTCTGTTTTGGCTCATTTCTTCTTTGATTCTGTAATTGTTAACCTTACCCTTGGAGTCTTCAGAGCTTTAAACATCCAAGTCATCTTTAACTTCTTAGTCTTTCCTCCAGCTACTATGCATCATGTTTCTTTCATAATACCTATATTTGTTTTCCAGTTTTCTGTAACAAATTGCCATGGACTTGCTGGTTTAAAACAACACAAATTTATTATTTTATAGTTTTGGAGGTCAGTAGTCCAAAATTGGTCTCACTGGAGTAAAATCAAGATGTTGGCTATGCTGTGTTCTTTCTTGAGGCTCTAAGGGAGATTCATTTTCATGCCCTTTTCCATCTCCTGGAGTCTGCCTGCATTCTTTGACTGTTGGCCCCTTCGATCTTCAAAGCCAGAGACATATGATTGAGTCTTTCTCATGTTGTATCACTCTGCCAAAGACTTTTCTGCCTCCCTCTTCCACATTTAAGGACCCTTGTGACTACACTGGGCTCACCAAGATAGTCCATGTTAAGCTTTTTATTTTAAGGTTTTCTGATTAGCAACCTTAATTCCATCTGCAATGCTAATTCTCTCTTTCCACTTAAAATAATATATTCACAGGTTCTAGGAATCAGGATATTGATATATTTGAGGAGCCATTATTCTGCCTGTCACAATAACTATCATATCCATTCCTTCTTTCATGATTACCAAGTGAATCTTTTATTTCAGGCCCATTTATTAGGATCGTTGCAATAGCCTTTGACTTTCTTCTCTGCCATTAGTTTCTCATCTCTCCAGACATCCTAATCTCCATTGGCAGACTCATCTCCATAAAGTCTAGTGTAGAGTATTTTATCTGTCCTCAAAAAGCTTCATTGGCAGCATTTTCAGTAAGGCAGTATTCCCCAAGCTCTTTTGATTATGCAGCCTATCTATACAAATTTATGTACACATTAATGTTTTTATTTAATTATAATTTTTCTTCATATGCTATTGTACTAGTGTTTTATAAACTTATACACATATGTAACATTTTCAAAAATATGTGCAAAAGATGAAATAAACAAGCTTTTAAGATAGTTAAAAATTTTGTGTATAGTACAAAATTCCCATTTCTTAGTAAAATTATTAATATTATCAGTAAGAGAAATGTGATGAAGTTATGCACCATAATTTTATGGAACTGTTGGCTTAACACTTTAATATATTGAATATCTTGGACTACATCCAGATTATTTTGATACTTGTTATAGATGTTATTAACTAAAAAAAGTTGCCTCATAATATACATACGAGAGAATACATTGTTTACTACACTGTCATGATACTCATTTTCAGTCTGCTTTGCCAGTTATATGAAAGTGTTTTTTTCACTGAAATTTGACATGTAAATTTCTGCCTTCTTTAACATTAGTCAGTTTTGCTTGCAGATTAATTAATCTTGCACAGTAATCAGTCAAACATTTTTATATTAACAAATGGCTCTAAACAGTCTGAAACTCATTTAGAAGATTTGTGTTCAAGCTAGAAAATTCCATTCCCAAATTTAAATGTATTGATATGTATTTAACTATGTGACATACTTCAGTTACTTAGGTAACAAAAATTTTTAAATGGGAAAATTCGCAAACATTAATATTTTAAATGTTTTTTCCATAGCTTTTTTTCTCTCCCCAAATAAGTTACTTTCTTAGTCATTAAAATATTAACATTTACCTTCAAGGGACAGTTAAGGCATGTATGATATTTTAAATCTATTGTCATAGAAGAGGCCTGAAAAATTGGAATTTATTTCTCTAAAAAATGTATAATTCATCTTTAATTTGACAACTCTACAACTCTTCTAAATACTCTTCATTAAGGTAACCAACAAACATCTGAGTGATATATAAGATGTTCTTGATGAGTGCTTATCTTATTATAAAATCTTATTATAAAGTATTATAAGATCTCTACTAGTTAAACATATTCACATTATCTAACATCTCAGGGCAGTTATACAAGCACTGCAGATGAGGGCAAGATTGAAGGAAATGACCTGCTCTGTCAAGATTCCTTTCAAAATTTCATGTCTGTCCAACATATGGGTCAAGTAAGGAAGCTATAGTGATCTTTGTCTTACAATTTTTAGATAAGAAATGTAAATAGATATTCTGATTTGTTCTTCCTCCCCTCAATGGTTTAATTATTTTGTAAACCCCAATTCATAGGCCTCTGTACTAGAGAATAAAATTTATACTCCCTTGTATGGAGTTCAAAGCCTTCTAAGATCTCACTTCTATTTGAAGACTCACTTGTAATTTTCTATCTTATATATTTCCTCATGCTTTTCAATCTACATAGAGTACCATACTAACCTTCTTTCCTCAATTTTTCCTTATCTCATTCTCAAAATTCCATCCACCCTTCAAGCCACAGGACGTGACTTACTGCACTTGTACAGCAAATGGTGGTTGAATGAAAGGCCTTCTGTTCACTTCTTTTGGTGTACTTTTCTTAACTTGTAGTTACATATCCATTTATTTGTTGACCTGTTTGTTTGTTGCTGTGACGAGACCAAGCTGCACAAAGACATATGGGGACTGTGGCCATCAAATAAATATTTGCACCTAGGTCTGTAACTAGCACAAAGTAGGTGCTTTGTAACAGTATACTGGGGAATGAATAAAGGTTATATCACCTGAAGCCTTCACTGATTCCTCATCCCACCAAGCCATAACTAATATTTTCCTTTTATGTTCTCAAAATCTGTACTTTGTACAGAGTAGGTACTCAATAACTATTCAAGTAGAATACGATTCAATAAGAGGCTCAGGCTTTTTGGTTGTTTGTTTTTGTGATTTTCTTTGCTTTGTAGTTGCATCTGACCCAGTGGTAAAAGCACAAGTGGAATTTTGATTGCTAGAGTGTCATATAGTTGAGATGGAAAGTTGTTTGGAAGGGTGCCTGATGCTGAACATCAAACCTGTAGTTGTTCACTTACCAAAGTCATGTTTGTGTATGTTACTTCACAGCAATGTGCAAATTGCTTATGGCTGTACCCAGTAGAATGGTGCTCGATCTGAGCTCATTTGCAGCAGTTTAAAAGCAAACTCCAGAGCCCAATATCACAACTTTTTTCTTCCTTTTTGATCTTACCTCATTAGGAGGACAGGGTAAGGGTTGTATAATGTGCTGAAATCTGTCAATACTTTGTGTGTCTTATTCATTAAAACCTTCAGATGCTGTTTTCCTAGCGGCTTCATTTACCAGGGAGGGCGAGGAGAAAAACACTAAACAGGTGTTCTTGACTTGAAAAACAGCAATTTCAAGCAACTCACAAGGGGAGAAGTTGGAAATTTTCAGATTCTGAAGTTGTCACTGAGAGATAAATTTGGGTTACACATTCGCTTCTCGTAAACAGACTTTTTTTTAACATAAATTTCTGCTGTGCACGAGGCACCTGATTTCTCTGGGGGCAGACATGCTTCACAGAGCAATCGTGCTGCAAAGAGATAGTGTATATTTTCCCAGACTTCTTCCAAATACACAAATATGAGCTGGAGGAGTAGTATGCTGAGCTGCTAATATAGAATTCTAGCTTTCCTGGCAGGGAGAAAAATACCTATGGTAAATATTTGGCTTGATTGATGGGAAAGTGTCTGAATTTTGACTAATCTAAACTCAAATGTTTCTGTAATACCATAAGAAGATTATTGGTCAAATAAACAGTGAGGTACCTTAAGTATCTTATATAAAAAGACTGCATAGTACTGTGTTTGTTTCTGAAGCAGCAGCAGCTTTCTGAAGCAAGGGGAAATTTAAAAGAGATATTTCCTATGGCAGTGCTTCTCAAAATGTGGTCCCCAGGGCAGTAGCATTAGCATTACGTAGTAGTTTGTTAGAAATGCACACTCTTGGGCCACACTCCAGAAGTACTGAATCAAAAACTCTAGGAGTAAGGTCCAGCAATCTGTGTTTTAGCAAATGTTTCAGGTGATTCTGATGTATGCATACATTGGAGAACCATTGTTTTACTGGAATTTGATTCATTAATTCATTCGACAAATATTTATTGGGTATCTAACAAATTCTAGGCGCTCTTTTTAGGCACTGACAATACAGCATTGTGAACAAATAGTCAAACTCTCGCTGTCTTGTATTTTGTATTCTAGTGAGCAATCTGGGAAAGTCAAAGGAAATGGGAATTCATTAGTTTTCTTTATGCCATGTTGGGCACTGCAAGATGCCCTTTTCCGTGACCATGGTGTTTGAAGTAGGCTTGGCATAAGTTGCAGTGTAAACATTTGGGAACTGAACCGCACTTACTTCATTTTACAGTGTTACTTTCCCTTTCATGGACAGCTCTCTTGGGACTGGTTCCAAGATCTCTATCTAGAATGGGCAGTTGATCTGCATATATTTTTGTTCCTCCAGTAATTTATAAATCATCATTCTGTGTTTGACACTCTAGTATGGGCATTGGAAGTGAATTGATTGGCATGATTCCTGACATCTGGGCTCTTATTCTATAAGGATTATCATTGAACCAAGTGGTATAAAGGACATACAACTTGTTAAAAGTCAAGAGACCGATGGCTTAGACTATTAAGTAAGTGTAAATAAACATTCTTATCATGAAAAATTGGAACAATAGTGCATCCTGAGTACTTGATGTTAGGTAGGCTAGAATCAATAGGAACTTGCTACCTTTTATCTAGCTAGTCATTTATTCAAATGCTGTTTTTCCCAACTTTGAAAATTTTCATAAGAAATAAGTCAAAAGACAAGTACAATAAAGACCTATATAATATCCTTTAAGATTTACTATCTACGTTTCCTCATTCTCTCTCTGTCTCTGTGTCTACACACACACACACACACACACACACACACACACACACACACACTGAGTTTCAACATTCCATTTGAAAATTTAAGTTGCAGATATTTAAAAATTTCAGCCATTAATAATTCAGCATGGATCTCTTAAGAATAAGGACATTTGGCTAAATTATCACAGTGTCATTGTCATTTCTAAGAAAATAACAATTCCATAAATCATTGAACATCTAAATCTTCCTCAGATAATCCCTCCACTTTGTTTTCACCATGACACTGATGTATTGAAGAGTTCAAGTCAGTTACTATGTATAATCTCCCACATTTTGATATGCTTGATTGTTTCCTTTTGGTGTCATTTAATGTGTGTATCTCTAGCCCTTGAATTCACTGTGCACTAGAGTTTGGGTCTGGAGACTCAATTGGATTTTAAGTAGATATATGACTGCCCAGAATATGGCAGTCACAGTATGGTAAGCAAAACAGATGCATTCTTGCTTTTATGAAGCTCAAATTATAACCAGGGAAGACATACACTAAACAAACATATTATGGACCTATATAAAGATAACTTCCCCTAATGGTAAGTGCTGTGATGAAAATTAAGTATGATGATGTGACAGTGAGTTAGTGACAGTTTGTTGCAGAGGGGATGGCCAAGCAAGACCTCATTGTGGAGATGATATTTGAGCTGTGATCTGAGTGGAAGTGACAGGAAGCGGGGGATAGGGGTGAAAAAAATTATTTGCTAAACCTGCTGTCTGAAACAAAGACTTCTTAGGGGATCATGAGTCTCTTGAATGAAGGAAGTACTTAAGTACCAAGGAGGTACTTAAGTACCTGGGAAGTACTTAAGAATGTGAGGAGGATAATCATGTGAGTTATTGGACAGAGGTTGGTGGGAACAGTCTTGATCAATCAGATAATAATTCCAGTGAATCATGGAGACTGTTCCCTTTTGTTAGTAGCTGCCCATATTGTTTACCTGGGTGGGTACAGTGATGTGAACGCAATGGACAAAGAGAAGAAAGTCTAAAAAAACATCAAGAATTATAATTCAAATTTGTCGAATATTATTGTCTATCTTTATCCTCACAAGTTCCTAAAATGCCAAAGAGAACTTGACTGGGAGTCATAGGCCAGAAAAATCCAGTCTTCCACTGTGGAAAGTTGGGAAAGTGGAGTTATTCTTAGTTGTTTTTTTTTTTCCATGTTTATCATCCTTCCCATCCCTTCAAAATATATGTCCTTTTATTATTCCGGTCTGTTTTTATGATTTGCTGGAGCACACTCTGGATGCATTTATGAATGTAACTTTATTAAACACATGTAGGGACTTCCCTGGTGGTGCAGTGGTTAAGAATCCGCCTCTCAATGCAGGGGACATTGGTTTGAGCCCTGGTCCGGGAAGATCCCACATGCTGCAGAGCAACTAAGCCCGTGTGCCACAACTACTGAGCCTGTGCTCTAGAGTCCGTGAGCCACAACTACTGAGCCTGTGCACCACAACTACTGAAGCCTGCGTGCCTAGAGCCCATGCTCTGCAACAAGAGAAGACACTGCAATGAGAAGCCCCCCCACCACAACGAAGAGTAGCCCCCTCTCACCGCAACTAGAGAAAGCCCGCGCACAGCAATGAAGACCCAGTGCAGCCAAAAATAAATAAATACATTTATTAAAAAAATAAGAAAATAAACACATGTAAATAAATATGAGTAATGGCATTTGTAGTGACTAGAAAGGAGAAACTGAAGAAGATGCTTTTTTTGAAGAGTTTTTGTTTGGCTCCTTGGCAGAAAAGCAATATAAACCTGGACATTCAAGTGCATTTGTATGCCATAATAGTGCGGTGGATGATTGTGTCAGATGAAATATCCACCTGCATACAGAGTACACAGCTACTAGGAAGTATCTATTGTTGATTTCTCATCTAGCATCTGACATAGCCTGTGCGTGAGGTTTTTGACAACTGTCGGAGAGCAAAGGAAATGCTACCTCTAGAAGTGCATGGGGTGGGAGCAGACTGAGCTCTGGCTGCTGAGAAGAGAATCCTCAGAGAGAGAAACACACTGGAGCAACTGACATTCCTCATAACTGTTCCTGATACGTGTTCCTCCCTTTAGGCCTCAGTCTGCCCATCTGTGAAACCCATCTGTGAAGTGTGTTTATTGAAAATGCTTGATATATTGATGTGTCAGGAAAAAGAGCTAAAAAAGAAAACATTCACCAGCTATGTAGTACTTCTAGGGATTTGTAATCAAGCTTATGGTTCTGTGCGAGTTGGATTCTGTTTGTAATTTATGTCTTTCATAGTAAAATGCTGTATGTGTGTGTGCATGCACGAGCTTGTGGTTACTTTGGAGAAGAAGAACCAAAGAGGATGAATACATTATTCCATTATAATACTAAAACATTTCAGGGACATTCATAGTTAATTTACATGCTTTCAAAAGACCATGGTCTTTCTAATAGGAATTTCTGAGATTTGGAGAACATTCTAAATATGTGTTGTCCAATATGGTAGCCACTCGCTATGTGTCACTGTGGAGCACTTGAAATGTAGCTGGTGTGAATGAGGAACTTAATTTTTAACTTAATTAATTTAAATTTAAATAGCCACATGTAGTTGGCGGCTACCGTTTTGGACAGAGCAGGTCTAAAGAGACGTGGAAGAAATACTTTTAAAAAAGTCACCCTCTGGTTATGCAGTCTGCCAATTAAATTATTTTATTTTTGGATTCTGATTATTAGTATATTCTCTTGTGTTTAAAATGTGCTCCAGTTCCCACTCTCCTGACACCTCCTTCCCCTTCCTGGTCTTCTTACACATATACACACAATTCCCTATTTTACTCTGCTGTTAATTGCTAAGCACTAACATTTTCTTTTATATCCGCACTTCCTGAGGCAGTACTATGTACATATTATGCTTCATCAAATTCTTCACCATTTGTTCTCCTTTAAAATTAAGAACTGGATGTTCACTCCTGATTTACGTTCTCAAAGGTAGCTGATGTCTTCCGTGGTGGTCACAGCCTTCTCCTTAATCTTCTCATAGTATTTCCACTATTGTCAGCCCCTGCCTTAGGACTACTCTTTAGTCTCCTTAGTGCTGCAACATCCTGAGTGTCTTCTTCTCCTATTAGTCATTTTCTTTTCTTTCCAGTTTCCTTCAATGTTATGGATGTTTACTACAGCTCAGATTTGCTATTCTAGATTCAGCCAAAAGCTCTGATTTATGTCTTCGGTGAGAAAATCTATCTAATTCTGATCTCTTCAGTGGTCTGTTTTAAAATCTTACGCTTTCTCCTTGAAATTTCTTGTTTGATGTGCAAAAATCTAAGTTTAATATTAAAACATAACTCATATTTTTCCTGTCAAAATGAACCCCCCGTCCTATGTTGAAAAGGCACCACTCTATTTCTTGTTACCCAGAGTTGAAGGGCTTGGTCATTCTTGACTTTTTATGTATTTTTATGGTCCCTCTCAATTCAGTCAACACATGCTGCTTTTATGAAATATGTAATGCTTCCTGAATTTGCATGTCATCCTTGCTGAGAGACCATGCTAATTTTCTCTGTATTACTCTAATTTGAGTATGTACTGCTGAAGCCAGCAGAGTTCCTCCTTTCTAGTGGATGTTGGGTTATAACGAGTTTTCTTTTCCACTGTCCATATCCTGGCTTAAGTTTTCCTTGGCTCATATGTGCATTATTTTCAGCCCCCTAATTGGTGTTATTACCTTCAATCTCAGTTGGGGTTGTACTAACCACTCCAGTTCTATCTCTTCTGACTGTTGTGCATGCATCTTGCCCTCCGGGTACATTGGCATGCCCAGTCTCATTGAATCACTCTTGCTTTTCCAACCATGTGCTTTTGCTTAATGCTGTTGGCTCTGCCAGAAATTAAATTGTCTTATTAGTGTATTCAAATCTTATATGCCTAAAACTTTCAAGGTTTATTTATACATTATTCACCAACTGTTTATTGAGTGTATGCTGTGTACTGGCATTGAACTAGGCACCTATGTCTTTAGTGCTCAGCTTGTAAGAAGACAGAATCTCTGCTTTCACAGAGTTTACATTATAACAGGGAATCTGACAAGTAAATATTCAGTTATGGTACCATGTGATAAACTTCCGTATCATCATCACATGGAAACCATCCCAAACCACTTTGGCTTCTCTGAACTTATGGAGATTACTCATTGGTCACTTAATTACATTACTTACTTTTATCTGTTCACCTACCGATTTTTTTATTATGTGTTAATTTCATTTCCTCTATTGGATTGCAAACTATTTGAGGGCAGAAAATACTTTGTATACCACTGAATATACCCTATGGCCTTTAGCCCACAATGTTTCATATAAAAAAGACAAATACCTGGCAGTTTGTAAGAGGGCTATATTTTACCTTTGGGAATCTTTCCTATGCACTACATAATTATTTCTCAGTCAACATAAAATACAGAAATCTGATAACAGAGAAGGTGAGATTTGTTTATACTCATTCTACATTGAATGATGGATTTAAACATGCAAATTGAATTACTTATGCTATTTAAAGTATATTATGTATTACAAAATGTTAAGTGCTTATATTTCAGAATTCCCTGATACAAAATACTCATAAATCTTAAAAATGAAGAACATCAATTAGAATTGAATTTCCAAACTACTGTGAATTTATGCTAAAAATCAGAAGCCAAGAGTAAAATATTATAGTTGTTAGATTATAAAATCAGATGTTGATTTTTAAAAAATAAGTCTTTTGTTAATATAGTTGGACTTATGAAGCCCTAATTGGATAAAGCAGATTTTTCTGATAGAGTGATCTTTAAAGGTAAATGTAAATGACCAAAACTTTTCAGTATTCTCATCAATTAAATAATTTATTATTGCATTTTAATCTAATCCTGGCTTACTCCCAGATGTTGATTATATTTCCTGTTAAATTAAATTTTCATAGGAACTTTTTTCTCTTTGCTTCTAGTTTAATTTTTAAAAACCTCTTTATTAAGTTGTAATTGACATAGACTACACATATTTAAAGTGTAAAATTTGAGACATTTGGACATATTTATATACCAGTGAAGCCATCAGCACAATCAGGTTAATGAAAATATTCATCACTCTCAAAAGTTTCCTCATTCCCCTTTGTAATTCCTCTGGACTTTTCTCCATCTCCCCTACCAAAGGCACCCATTAATCTGTTTTCTGTCCATGTAGTTTTGCATTTTTAAAGAATTTGATGTAAATGAAATCATACAGCATTTGCTCTTTCCTGTCTGGTTTCTTTTCTTGTAGTATAATTGTTTTAAGATTCATCCATGTTATAGTTTAACAGGAGTTCACTACTTTGTGTTTGCTGAGTAGAAACACAACTGATTTTTGTGTATTGATTGTGTATCCTACAGCTTTACTGAATTTGTTTACTAGTTCTAACAGGTTATTTTTGTGTGGAATCTTTAGGGTTTTCTATATATAATATCATGTCCACTGCAAGTAGAGAGAATTTTATTCCTTTCTTTCCGATTTAGTTTCCTTTTTTTTTCCTTTTCCTACCTAATTGCTCTGGCTAGGACTTCCAGTGCTATGTTGAATTGTTTAGTGTTTAATGTATAGATCTTTTACATCTTTGGTCAGATTTATCCTTAAATACAATATTTCATACTTTTTATGCCATTGTAAATGGTATTCTAAAAACATTTGAAATTCTGATTATTTGTTGATAGAATAGAGAAGTACAATTGGTTTTTATGTACTGATCTTTCATCCTGCACCTTAGTAAACTCATTTATTAGTTCTAGTAGCTTTTTGTAGCGTTCATTGGATTTCCTATATAGACAATCATGTTTTGCTGTGAATAAAGATTTTTACATGTTCCTTTCTAATCTTTATGCTTTGCTTTTCCTTCCCTGATTGCACTGCCTAGAACCTCTATTACAGTGTTGAATAGAAATAGTGAGCGTGGACATCCTGTATTAATCCTCATCTGAGGAGCACCATTTGGTTTTTCAACATTAAGTAACATAGGCTAGATGTAAGTTCCTTGTCAGATACATGATTTTTTCAAATGTTTTCTCCCATTCTGTGGCTTGTCTTCATTCTTTGCATGGTATTACCTGTTGTAAAAATGTTTAAATTTGAGGTAATCCAATTAAATATTTTCCTTTGGTGACTTTCTTTATTATTCTTTTAATTCTGTAGTGTCTATAGGAGTATCTCCCATCATTCATGATACTGTTTTTTTCCCAATACCCAAGCTATTTATCATTTATTCCATCATTCCTGATATTAATTTGTGTTAATTTGTGTCTTCCTTCTTTTTTATATCATTTGCCTGGTAAGATATTTATCAGTATCTTATATCAATACCTTGATAGATGTGTTTATCAAGATCTCAAAAAGCCAAGTTTTAATTTTATTGGATTTTAAAAATTGTTTTTGTTTTCTTCTTTTTTGGTATCTGCACTAATTTTTATTATTTCCTTTATGATTCTTACTTTGGGTTTTATATGCTGCTCTTTTTCATATGTTTTAAGGTGAAATCTGAGGTCTTTGATTTGAGATATTTCTTCTTTAGTGCTTTAGATTTTCCAAAAGTACTGCTTTAGAGATAGCCTGGAAATTTTTATATGCTGTGTTATTCACTGCAAAATACTTGCAAATTTCAATTTAGATTTGTTCTCTGACTCATGGGATATTTAGAAGTATGTTATTTAGTTTCTGAATATTTGGGGATTTTCTAGAGATCTTTCTCTTATTGATATCTTAATTTCATTATGGTCATGGAACATATTTTGTATGACTTGAATAATTAAAAATTTATAACATTTTATGATGCAGAATGTGGTAAGTCTTTTGTGTGCACTTGAAAAGAATGTGTATTCTTCTGTAGTTGGGTGGAGTGTTCTATTAATGTCAGTGAAGTCAAGTTGATTGTGGTGTTTTATATATCCTAACTGATTTTCTGTGTATTTGTTCTATCAATTGTTTAAAGAGTATTAAAATCTCCAACTATAATTGTGGATTTACCTATTTCTCCTTGCAACTTACTTTTAAAAAAAAGTGTTATAACACTTTCTTCTTAAGTGCAAAATTATTTAGCACATCAGGTCTTCCTGATGAACCAATCTCTTTATTTTTTGAAGTAAACTTCTTTATCCTAGGTAGTAGTCTTTGTTCTGGTCTCAGTTTTGTCCAATATTACAGAGTCACTGCAGCTTTCTTTTTTTTTTTAATTGTGGTAACATTGGTTTATAACACTATATAAGTTTCATGTGACCAACATTATACTTTGACTTCTGTATATACTACAGTGCGTTCACCACTAAAAGTTTAGTTTTCATTCATCTCTATACAGTTGATCCCCCCTTTACCCATTTCACCTAAACCCCCTTTTGCCTTTGTTAACTACTACTCTGTTGTCTGTATCTGTGTGTTTGTTTTTCTTTGGTTTGGTGTGTTCATTTATTTTGTGTTGTTGAATATTCCACTCATGAGTGAAATCATATGGTATTTGTCATTTCTGACTTATTTCACTTAGCGTAATACCATCACGGTCCACCCATGTTGTCACAAATGACAAGATTTCATCTATTTTTATGGCTGAGTAGTATTCCATTGTATGTATATGCCACATCTTCTTTCTCCATTCATCCACTGATGAACACCTAAGTGGTTTCCATGTGTTGGTTACTGTAAATAGTGCTGCGATGAATATAGGGGTGTGGATATCTTTTCACCTTAGTGTTTTCCTATTATTTGAATAGGTAGCCTGAAATGGAATAACTGGATCATATGGTAGCTGTATTCTTAATTTTTTGAGGAATCTCCATACTTTTTTTTCCCATAGTGGCTGCACTAATTTACATTCCCACTAACAATGTAGGAGGGTTCCCTTTCCTCCACACCCTCTCTTAACATGTGTCATTTCTTGCTTTTTTGATGATAGCCATTCTAACAGACATGAGGTGATAGTTCATCGTGGTTGTGATTTGCATTTCCCTAATAATTAGTGATGTTGAATGTCTTTTCATATGCCTGTTGGGCGTTTGTATGTCTTCTTTGGATAAATGTCTGTTAAGATTTTATGCTCATTTTTAATCAGGTTATTTTGTTGTTGTTGAGTTGTATGAGTTCTTTATATATTTTGGATTTTAATTCCTTACTGAATATATGATTTGCAAATATAATCTTTTATTTGGTAGGTTGTCTTTTCATTGTGTTGATTGTTTGTGCAGAAGCTTTTTAGTTCAATGTAGTCCTATTTATTTATTTTTGATTTTGTTTCCCTTGCCTGAGGAGACATATTCAGAAAGACTGCTAAGACCAATGTCAAAGAGCACACTGCCTCTGTTTTCCTCTAGAAGTTATATGGTTTCTGGTCTTACATTCAAGTCTTTAATACATCTTGAGTTGATTTTTGTGTATGGTATAAGGTAGTGGTCTAGTTTTATTCTTTTGCATGAGGCGGTTCAGATTTCCCAGCACCATTTATTGAAGTCTGTCATTTTCCCATTTATATTCTCTGCTCCTTTGCTATAAATTAATTGTTTGTATATGTGTGTATTTATTTCTAGGTTCTCAATTCTGTTCCGTTGATCTGTGTCTATTTTTCTGACTATACCATGCCGTTTGATTATTTTGTTAGTCTATTTTTTTAGTGTAGTTTTGATAGCTTTGTAGTACAGTTTGAAATCAGGGATTGTGGTAACTCCAGCTTTGTACATTTTTTTTCAGGATTGCTTTGGCTACCGGGTCTTTTTTATTTCTATATAAATTTTAGGATTTTTAATTCTATTTCCATGAAAAATGTCATTGGAATTTTGATAGGAATTGAATGTGTAGATTACTTTAGGTAATATGGACATTTTAACAATGTTAATTCTTCCAATCCATGAGCGTGGACTCTCTTACCTTTTCTTTGTGTCTTCTTCAGTTTATTTCAACAATGTCTTATAGTTTTCAGTATATAGTTCTTTCGCCTCCTTGCTTAAATTTATTCCTAGGTATTTTATTCTTTTTGTTGCAATTGTAAATGGGATTGTTTTCTTAATTTCTCTTTCTGCTAGCTCATTGTTAGCATATAAAAATGCAACAGATTTTTGTGTATCAATTTTATACCTTGCAACTATATTGTATTCATTTATTATTTCTAATAGTATTTTGATAGCATCTTTAGGGTTTTTAATATATATATAAAAAATCATGTCACCCACAAATTTCAATGGTAAAAGTTTTATTTCTTTCTTCCTTCCTTTTGCTCTGACTGGAACTTCCAATACTGTATTGAATAAGAGTGGTGAGAGTGGCATCCTTGTCTTGTTCCTGATCTTTTTAGGGATAGCTTTCAGTTTTTTACTCTTGAGTGTGATGTTAGGTGTGGGTTTGTCATATACAGCCTTTATTATGTTGAGGTATTTTATATGCACTTTATTGAGAGTTTTTATCATAAATTGGTGTTGAATCTTATCAAATGCTTTTTCTGCATCTATTGAGATATTCATATGATTTTTATCCTTTACTTCGTTAATGTGGTATATCATGTTGATTGATTTGTGAATGTTGAACCATCCGTGCATCCCTGTAATAAATCTTACTTGATCATGTATGTTTCTTCTAATGTATTGTTGTATTTGGTTTGTTAGTATTTTGTTGAGGATTTTTCCATCTACATTATCAGAGATATTGGCCTGTAATTTTCATTTTTTGTGTTGTCTTCGTGTGGTTTTAGTATCAGGGTAATGTTGGCCTTGTAAAATGAGTTAGAAACTTCTTTTCAATTTTTTGGAAGCATTTGAAGGTAGGTATTATATCTTCTTTGAATGTTTGGTAGAATTCACCTATGAAGCTGTCTGGTCCTGGACTTATTTTTTTCAGAGGTTTTTGATTACTTTTTCAATCTTCTTATTAGTGATCAGTGTATTCACTTTTTCTCTTTCTTTATTATTCAGTCTTGGAAAGTTGTATGATTCTAAAAATTTATCCATTTCTTCTACGTTGTCCAATTTGTTGATGTATAGGTATTCTTAGTATTCTCATATAATCGTTTGTATTTCTGTGATATCTATTTTAATTTCATCTCTTTCATTTTTGATTTTATTTATCTGAGCTTTCTCTGTATTTTTCTTAGTGAGTCTAGCTAATGGTGTGTCAATTTTATCTTTTCAAAGAACCTGCTCTTATTTTTATTGATCTTTTCTTTTATCTTTATAGTCTCTATTTTATTTATTTCTGCTCTGATTTTATTATTTCCTTTCTTCTAACTTTGGGCTTCATTTGTTCTTCCTTTTCTAGTTCCTTTAGATGTAAGGATAGAGTGTTTATTTGAGCTTTTCCTTGTCTTGAGATAGACCTATATTGCTCTAAACTTCCCTCTTAGTACCCTTTTTACTTTATCCCATATATTTTGTATTTTCCATTTTCATTTTCATTTGTCTTCAGGTATTATTTTTTTCTCTTTCTCCTTTAACTTCTTTGGTGACCCAATAGTTGTTCAGTAGAATGTTGTTCAGTCTCCACATATTTGTGATTTTTCTATCTTTCTTCTTGTAGTAGATTTCCAGTTTCATACAATTGTGGTTGGAAAAAACACTTGATATGATTTAAATCTACTTAAATTTAATGAGACTTGAATCCCAGCATATGGTCTATCCTTGACAGAGTTCCATGTGCACTTGAGAAAGTGTATTCTGCAGCATTTGGATGGAATGTTCTGCACATTCTATGAAACCTATGTGGTCTAATGTTTCATTTAAGGCTGCTGTTTCCTTGTTGACTTTCTTTCTAGATGAGCCATCCATTTATGTAAGTGTGGTGTTAAAGTGCCCTATTATTATTTTGTTGCTGTCAATTTTTCCCTTTATGTCTGTTAATAATTGTTTTATATATGTTAGGTGCATATTTTAATCACTGTTATGTCTTCTTGATGAATTATCTCTTTTATTATTGTACACTGTCCATCTTTGTCTCTTGTTACCTGTTTTGGCTTGAAGTGTATTTTCTTTGATATGAATATGGCTATACCTGCTTTCTTTTGGCTGCTATTAGCTTAGAGTATTGTCTTCTATCTCTTCACTTTGAGCCTATGTTTGTCTTAAGAACCGAGATGAGTCTTCTGAGGCAGTGTATAGTTGGTTGTTATTTATTAATCAATCCAGCTACTCTGTCTTTTGATTGGAGAATTCTATTCATTTACTAAATGTAAATGATTATTGATAAATGAAGACTTAGTATTGCCATTTTATTTTTTGTTTTCTGTTTGCTCTATATCTCCATGTTTCTTTTTCCTTGTTTCTGTCTGCCATTTTGGTTTGGTGGTTTTCTATGATGTTTTCCTCAGTTTCCCTTTTTTTTTTAATGTCTCTGCTCTAGATTTATGTTTTGTAGTTACCATCGGGTTTGTATAAAATATCTCATAGATAAAATATTCCTTTTCCTGCCTGTAGCATCTGATCTTCAGTTGTCTCTATGAATTCCATCCTTTTCCCTTCTCATTTTATGTTTTTGTTTTTTCAAATTATCACTTTTTATGTTGTTTGTTACCAAATTGAAGTAGTTATAGTTATTTTTATTCCTTTAAAAAACCTAGTCTGATTTAGAATTTCAATTTTCTGATTCTGTCTGTCTATTTATCATCTTACTCAACATTTTGTGTACTTTGGCCTTTTTGTTTCAGGTAGAAGAGCTGTAAGGCAAGTCTAGTATTGATGAACTCCCTCAGCTCTTATTTGCTTGGGAAAGCCTTTATTTCTCCTTCATATCTGAATGATAACTGTGCTGGAAAGAGTATGTTTTTTGTGGACAGTTTTGTCTTTCAATATTTTGAGAATGTTATTCCACTCCCTCGTGGCTTATAGAATTTCTGTTGAGAAATCTGCTGATAGCGTAATGGGGGTTACTTTGTAGGTTACCATCCTTTTTTTCTGTGGCTGCCTTTAAAATTTTTTCTTTGTTGTTGACTTTTGGCAGTTTTCATATAATGTGTCTTGGAAAAGGTCTTTTTGCATTGAGGTTTCTTAATAGGTTTTCTCTTAACTTCATTGACTTGTAGATGCAGTTCATTCCCCAGGTTTGGGAGGTTCTCAGCTATTATTTCTTTAAATAAACTCTCTATGCCCTTCTCCCTCTCTCCTCCTTCTAGGATACCCATTAGCGTTATGTTGCCCTTCCTAAATGTGCTGGATAGATCTCTTAGGATTTCCTCATTTCTTTTAGATCTTAATTCTCTCTCCTTTTCTACGAGGATCATTTCTAGATTTGTATCTTCAGGCTTGCTAATTCTCTCTTCCATATGGTCTGCTCTATTTCCAGTGCTCTCTCATGTGTTCTTTATCTCATTTATTGCATCTTCAGCTTCAGAATTTCTGTTGGTTCTCTTTTAGATTTAAATCTCTTTGGTAAAGTTTTCCTTCTGTTTACTAATTTCATTTCTGAGCTCCTCGAACTGCCTTTCTGAGTTTTTTGTAGCTTGTGCATTTCTTCATGACAGCTATTTTGAATTCTCTATCTGTTAGATCACTGTATCCATGACTTTGGTTTTTGGAGAATTGTCATTTTCTTTTTGTGATTTAGCGTTACTGTGGATTTTCGTGGCACTTTGTGAGTTGTTCCTCTGCTGTTGCATTCGAAGTAGCAAACACTTCGCTTCTTTAGGTAAAGCTTTTTTTACTTGATTGTAAAAATTCAACAGATTAGTATTTAGAGACCCTTCTTTTGTTTTTCAGTAGGTGGCGCTATAGCACAAGTTTTTGGTTTCTCCTACCTGAGCTGCCTCTGGTTGTATCGCTCTGCGATAATCCGTTCTTTCCACCCTCCACTGCCTCTGCCAGAGGTCTTGCCCTGTGCCCTTACTGTTGCTTCTTGTGCCTTCGGGCTGGCTTCTGCCTTGCTGTAGCCAGTGTTGCTGCTGTTGTTGGTGTAGCTTCCTGGGGTGCCCAGATGGTGGGCACCTGCACTACCTCAGGGGTAGCCTGGGTCACAGACTCTGCCTCTACCATATCCAGGTTTGTTAGGTTCATGGGCACTGCCTCTTGGGTGTGGGGGCTGGAGTCGCAGGTGCCTTTGCAGCTAGAGGGATGGAGTGAGAGGCCAGACTGCCTCTCTTGCCCTGTTCTCAGCAGTGGAGTGTGCTGCTGCAGTCAGGGGACTAGAGTTGTATGCATGGCCTCCCCTGCTACTCCTGGGTTCTCAGGGGCCACAGGGTCACCCCTTGTGCTGGGGGGAGATGGGATCCCCAGCATCGCCTCTGTTGTTCCCGCCTTCTGCTTCCTCTGTGTGTTCCATTCCACCCATCTTTAGATGTGCACATGTGTGGACCTCTCCAGTGTATGTTGGGCAGAAGAACCTTTATGATGTTATGGACGTTTTACTGGGTATATATTGAAGGGGACAGAGAAAGGGAGCAGTGTCTTATGATGCAGTGATGCTCATGTCACCCCCTCCACCTTTTTTTTGATTAGTGTTACCATGGTATGTGTCTATTTTATCACTGCTTTTAACCCATTAGTGCTTTAGATTTGAAGTGCATTTCCAAAAGAAGCACATAATTGGATTTTGCTTTGTATCCAATCTGACAGTATTTGTCTTTTAAGTGTTTAGAACATTGATATTTTCTGTGATGATCAATAAAATTTAAATCTACCATATTGCTCTTTTCCCACGTGTGCTTTCTTGCCTTTTCTCTTTTTTTTTCCCCTGCCTTCTTTGGTAATAATTGGGTAGTGTTTATGATTCCCTCTCCTCTCCTTTGTTGACTTACTAGCTATGATTCTTTACTTTGTTATTTTAATGATTGCTTTAGAATTTGTGGCATCCATATTTGACTCATCACAGTCTACCTTCAAGTAATATTATGCCACTTCACATGTCATGTAGGAACCTTACAATAGTATACTTTCATTTTTGACTCCCTGCCTTTGTGATATTTTTGTCATACTTTTAAGTATATTATAAACATCATACCACATTTTTAATTATTATTTTTGCTTAGGCAGTCAATTATTGTTTATAGAGATTTAAATAACAGAAATTGCATATTTATCCAGATAGCCACCATTTCTTGTATCTTTCATTTATTTGTGTAGATTCATATTTCCAACTGGTATTGTTTACTGATATTTCTGCTTGATGGATTTTCTTTAACATTTCTTGTAATGCAGATATGCTGGTGATGAATTCTTTCAACTGTTGTATGAAAAAGTCTTCATTTTGCTTTCATTTCTTGTTGAATCGACTTTATTTTTAAAAACTGTTTAGGTTCACAGCAAAATTAAGAGGAAAGCAAAGAGATGGCCCGTGTATCCCCTGCCCCCATATATGTATAACCTCCTCCCCCCACTATTAGCATCCCCAACCAGAGTGGTACGTGTTTTAAATATGATGAACCTACATTGACACATCATTATCACCCAGAATCCACAGTTTATATTAGACTTCACTCTTGGTGTTGCAAATTCTATAGGTTTAAATGTATAATGGCATATATCCACCATTGCAGTATTATAAAAGTTTCAGGGTTTTTTTTTTTTTTTCAACTCACCGCCTTTGCTTTATTGCTAAGCACTTCAGACAGACTTAGAGATGTCTTCTTTGAGGAAAGAGTCCAGCAAGATCAAGAATCCAGAAGAGACCAAGACTGTGAAACAGATGTGTTGGGCTGGAAAATCCCCTTGACCACAAGAATGAGGAAATTGTGGTCGCTTTGTCTTCTACCCAGTCAGGGCCCAAAGCTCCTGCTATACCTTATCTTGAAGTGTCAGCAGGAGAATGGTTGTAGCTGCTCAGCCTGGGGCCCACCTATCTCTTACCTCAAATCTCCCCTGAGTGACGTGCACCCCAAGAACTCTTTATTGGGAGGATGAGGGGCGGAGGTCTGTCTTCTGTAGCTTCTTCAGTCTGGCACTGGGCTCGTGGACCCTATCTAATTGGGGCCACGGAACTCTCGCCCTGTCTTGTCCAGGGGCCCCAGGGTGACTTCTGCTGTTTTTCCGGTAGGATCTATGTCAGGGAGTGGCTGGAATCCCTGCATCACCATCATCTTGATATGGAATTGTTGCAACTGGGAAGAAACAAAATTAATAAGCAGATTAAAAAGGCAGGGGGGGGCTTCCCTGGTGGCGCAGTGGTTGAGAATCTGCCTGCTAATGCAGGGGACACGGGTTCGAGCCCTGGTCTGGGAAGATCCCACATGCCACGGAGCAGCTGGGCCCGTGAGCCACAATTGCTGAGCCTGCGCGTCTGGAGCCTGTGCCCTGCGACGGGAGGGGCCGCGATAGAGAAAGGCCCGCGCACCGCGATGAAGAGCGGTCCCCGCACCGCGATGAAGAGTGGCCCCCGCTTGCCGCAACTGGAGAAAGCCCTCGCACGAACCGAAGACCCAACACAGCCAAAAATAAATAAATAAATAAATAAATAAATAAATAAATAAGAAAATCCTTTAAAAAAAAAAAAAAAAAAAAAAAGGCAGGGGCCAAAGTTCAGTAAAAGGATTATGGCAACTAGAGGCCCAAGCAGGGGGTAAGAACCAGGTCACATTTTGGTAACATCTCCTTAATTGCAGTCTAGATAGTCAGCACTTGGGTTACCCTGCCCAAAGGAATGAAGCCATTTGGCGTCGTCATATGTTCTTGACGTCCTTTTCTACTAGCCCAGTGTTATTGATGTAGGTGCAACGTGTCTTATTGATAACTGCACATACTCCTTGTTTGGCTAGGAGGAAGTCCAAGGCCAGTCTATTAGCCATCACTTTATTAGCCAAGGAACTTAGAGACAGTGAGAGTCTGGTGAGTGCGCTCCCTGTGGATTCACTCAGGACAGACAGGGCATCTGAAAGATTGTGGAACAATGCTTCGTGATAAACAAAGCCTCCCCAAGGGGCCACCAAACCAAGGGCAGCTCCATTTCCTGTCGAAAGGAGGCCAATTGCCCTTTTGCCCCAGGGGTGGGTGATGTTATAGATGGTAATACCTGGGTTTGTTTGGTTACTCAGTTGGCCTAGTGTTACATTGTCCTGTAAACAGAGCATTGTCTGTACAAGGAAAGGCCACAGCTAATCCCAGGAAAGGGAAAGAGGGATTGGATTTTTTTGAAGAGGACAGTCAGTTTATATCTGGACCACAAAGGAATAGATGTCCGGGAGGGGCACATGCCTGACATACTGTTGTGGAATTAAACCACTTCAGTAGAGAGTCTGCCCAAGGGGGTTCCAGTGCAGTTGGAGGAGAGGATCCCACCATTGAATAAGGGTGTATGAGTCTTTTCGAAGGCTTTCGGAGAGGCAAAAAACATGTATCACACGTGGGGAAGATGTGTGTCAGACGCTTGGCTCCAGGCCTGTCCAGGAGAGACACATCCCACCGGCCGGCTGATCTTGGGGGCGCCAATGAGTGGCATTGCCTGTTTGGTCTTCGCAGTTAAAATTAGGGGTAATGGTGGTGATGCCAGCCGCCGGTGCATTGCAGATTTTAGTTCCAGGCTTCTGGCAGGGGCAGCAAGATGAGTTACTTATCAATGCGGTTGTCATTTGGCTTGGGGATCACCTTCTTGGGCAGGTTCACGGGAATAGCTGGGATGTGTGTCTTCAGGTTCCTTGAACCCAGGGATCCGAGTCAGGGCACCAAGGCCCCTAGACTGACGCTGGTTTACCTCAAGGTCTCCAGCCGGATCACCGACAGCCCTGTACAGAGAAGCAGATCTGGAGATTCCGACTTCCCGATGGAACTGGGAGGAGGGGGAAGCAGAAACGTGTCGAAGGCTGAGGACCAAGATGGGGCTCAGGCGGAGGCTGGACCCGGGGGGCTAGGTTGGCTGGTGGGTTTGGGCCACCTCCCCAGCCCCTCCGGGCCCGGTTCCTCCCTCGACCGTGGCACACGGAACCACGGAGGACAACCTCTCCAACCTCATACTTGATCCGGAAGGCAAAAGTTTCAGTTTTTTTTAGGAAAAGCCTTCTGTGTCTCTTGCCTATTCATCCTTCCCTCCCCCAACCCCTGGCAACCACCAAAACCAGTTTTTATTTTTTACAGTCTCCATATCTTTGCCTTTTCCGGAATGTCATATATTGGAATCGTACAGTATGTAGCTTTTATAGACTGCTTCTTTCACCTAGTAATACGCATTTAAGGTCCTCCATGTCTTTCCATTGCTTGATGGCTCACTTCTTTTTAGCAGAATAATATTCTGTTGTCTGGATGTGCCACAGTTTATCTGTTCAGCTACTGAAAGACATACTGGTTGCTTCCAAGTTTTGAATAAAGCTGCTATAAATATTGGTATGCAGTTTTTTGTGTGGACATAAATTCTTGACTCCTTTGAGTATGATGTTCTTCATGTTCAGAGACTGTACCCATTACAGGAGACACCCCGTCTTTCACCTTTGATCCACCTTTTCCAGTCCTAGCCTGCTATCTTGCTGCTGGGGCCCTTGATTATTCTACTATAGCTTATCCAATGTTGATATTTATTAAATACTATTTAATACCATTTTAGGGTTGATTCATCTTCTGTTTGACTTACAGACTGGGAGTCTTGAACTGTAAGAGATATAATTTTCTAAAAGCCTATAACTTCTTAACTACAATTACCAAGTTTTTTTTTAGTCACTTGTTTTAATCCTTTAATTTCACCCTTTGGCATTTTCACAGCTCATCAGCACAGTGGAAGTGAGGAATAATTTTGGTTAAATATATCTTTCTCTTTTTCTTCTTTGAGAAACGCTACTATGACAATGCATTTATTGTGTTAATGTCTTTAAAATCTCATAAAATATATTTGATTATATTCGCCTGTATTTGCCTAATAAGCGTCTCTTGTTCTAAAAAACTAAGTAAGTGTTTTGAGTATCAAATGTTAAGTTGGAGCAAATTCACATTATTGAACTGGATTTTTTAAACATGAGGAGTTTTAAATCTGAGTTATGTGGATTTAGTTATTGCATGTAATAAAATATGGTCACTGTGTAGGCTAATTTTATTAACCATTCTAAATAAATGAGGAATTACATGAAAACAAGATTCAGGAAGTTTTGAGAGTATATTCATTTCACCAGTGTAGGAGAAATTCTTAAGGCTGACCTGTTGGCAGAGTGTCCAGTTGGATAGAATGATTGTTGAAAATGCTGCCTTGAATAGAACTGTACTCATGCCATATGAGGTTGATAACCATCTTATTTTCCATCATCGTAAGTCTTTGGTTGTCTGAAAGGTACTATGCAAAATCCAAAATTTTATCACCTCTTAAATCTCTGATGGTCAAGATTGATTACGAGTGATTTTTTAAATTCTTTTTTTCTGCTGCTTTGCTGAATTTATATACAATGTATGTGTAGTTTATGTGTAGGTTTCTAAAAAAATTAAAAACCCTTTTGCGTACAGAAAATATTTTCTTAATTTATGATCGATAGATTAATATACTCCAACTAACTTCAAAGACTTGTGCTTTAAAAGCTTTTAAATGCAACCATTTCCTTAATCAGAGAATTATTTGGGTAAGTTTAGCATTGGGTTAGAGTAGAGGAATAGAAAAGAAATGTAAATGTGACATACTTTTGAAATTACCGGCAATGGCATTCTTGTCTCTCCCATTACCAATAGTTAATGTTTTGGGCACTTCAGATTGCCATATCTTTAATGAGAATTAGCTCCTACAGGACCTAAATATCAAGGGCTTGGTGACAGTAGTTTATTTTACCATCAGCAAGATAAGTAAATCTCAGCATTCCAGATGCCATAGAATTCCTATAGCCACTGCAGAGAGCTGACTATATTGACATCTGGTCACTTGGCAATTATAGCCTTTGCATGAGAAGTTGCTGTTCAAGGTGATTTCTTTCTCATGCATTCTAAATACCAGCAATACCAGGGCTGATGCAAAGTCCCTGTCAAATTCTCCAGACTCCTGATATATGACCATTGGTCAGTAGTTTCAAGCTAGCATTTTCAGTGTACTTCCAAACATCAAGCTTTTCTATAGGGCTTCTGGAGCTGGAAAGGTGGCCTGGAGGGGAGGGGTTGGGGGAAGCTTACCACAACCAATTGCTAAATTTGAAGGTTAAGTTTGCTTTAAATATTATTTTTGTAAGAAGGAAAATTACCCGTTAATCTTATTCTATGATCCTTGGGCCCAAGAAAATTAGAAGAAGGAGAGCCTTTGTTAAATACACACAAGGGTATATTTCTTTCCTTTTGCGTATAAACATTGGGAGTGATTAATTGTGGTTTTCCCATCATATCTTACAAAGTCCAAAAACTAAAGGAGGGCTGATTATTTATTAGCTTGAAGTATAATCATCTCGTGGCGTGAAAATTTCCTTGGGCAATTTTTGACAGCAGTGAGATGAATGGTTCAATGATGTATACTAATTGTAATTTACAATTATGCCTTTGAACGCTGTCATAGAAATGATCTCATGTATTGGGGAGTCACACTAGATGTGTTCATGTAGATGAAAGACAGTTGATTAGATTTATTTAATATTGTTTTAGGAGTGAAAACTAAGGTCAGTAAATAAAACTTACGGAAATAATAGGTGGAAGAATTTACCAGAAAATTGAGTTATTTTAAAAAATGGAATTAGCTCTCTCTCTAGGTAGTGAATTCCCTGTTGCTAAATTGGATGGTCAGTATTGGGACAGGTAGCCTCTGATATCAATCTCATTTATTGAATATTTGCTATGTGTCTACATTGTAGTAATAAACTCAAAGGCTTCCTAGGACAGGTAAACCCAGGTTAAGGCCGTGGAGTGTGGTGTCTGGGGCAAAGTGGAGAATGCCTTCACTGCTTAAAGTCACTTAAATTCAAATAAAAAATAAAGTCCACTGTGCTGGCCAAACAAAAGATGTAACTAACCTACTGCATTTACTGTGGTAGGCTTATTCATATACAGGAGTTTTATTTTATCATTAAATTCAACACTACATTATTCTGGTTTTACAAATACAGGACCTGACACTGGGTAATTTGGCTGTGCTCAAATAACTATTCAGTGGAAGAACTAGAATCATGGTATCGTGGTTAATTCATTTTATCTACCTGATAACACAGACCTTAAGAGGTTAAACTGCTTCTCTAATATTCCCAGGTATTTTCCGAAAAAGCCCAAACTGGTACATGGTCCGTTTTATTCCAAGTCAGTTTGGATTCTTTCATTGACATCTGTTGATGGCAGCGCCGTTTTTTAGATGATGACACAGTAGGTACTTGGGAAGGGTTATCTGTATATAATTTCAGGCTTGGCACCATAAGGAAAATGAGAGAGGGTGACACAGACAGAAGCATTTATTTAACTATTTAAATAAAATAGTTGACCATAGGTAAGGTATGGTGAGTGTAATGGGTTGAATAGTGTCCTCCCAAAGTTGATGTCCACTCAGGACCTCAGAATGGGTTTGGAAATAGGGTCTTTGCAGCTATAATTAGTTAAGGATCTAGAGGTGAAATCATCTTGCAATTAGAGTGGACCGAAACCCAGTGACTGTTGCCCTTATAAGAGCAGAGGACACATAGAGAGACACTCAGGCACAGAGGAGGCAGAAACATTGAGAAGAAAGCCATGTAAAGGTGGAGGCAGATACTGGGGTTAAACGATGCTACAAACCAAGGAGTACCGAGGAATGCCAGCAACAACCAGAATCTGGGATAGCGGCCTGGGGCAGACTGTTCCTTAGAGCGCCCGGCAGGAACCAACCCTGCTGTCATCTTGATTTCAGAATTCTAGACTCCATAACTGCACATAACAAATTTCTGTTGTTTTAACCCACAAAATTTGTGGCAGTTGGTTATAGCAGCCTCAGGAAACGAAAATGGTAAGATACTCCAAAAAGTCTTTCTGTCCCTCAATGCCCACTCCCACGCACACATAAACATATGTGCTTTCCAGCTCTGAGTCCCTGGGTCCCTGGAAATAACATCACTAGAATTCTTTTTAAGTATATTATTAATAAATTCCTATCAAAATAAAAATATCTTACCTGGGAAGAGTAGCATATCAAACCTTAACTGAATAGCAGAATTCTTTTAAAAAATGATGATTGTTTCTAATATCTTACTGTAGACCCTCTTATGCTGGTTCAGACAGTATTTTAACTGGATTTGAGTGAGGATATTTGAAGGTAAAAGTCAAGTGCTTCTGGCTTTTAGTTTCTGAGAGTTGCAATTATTATAAATCATGACTATATCTTTAAAGCATACTTTATATCATATTAATGTACTAAAATTCATGGTGATACAGAATACTTGATTCTAGTTTGCAGCCCAAAGGAAGGTATTTTTAAAGCAGTAGATTTAAATTTGGTATTGAATGTGTTCTTTATTTTTTAAGTGTAGTAGGACTACAAACTCATGTGCTAGCTGAAAATCTGAGAAGATACTTAGGCCTATATTTCTTACCGCTTTAGGTTACTTGGAAGGGTAAATATTTTAATGGTTACACTTTCTGTCTACTTTCTGTTCAGGTACTCACATGCAGGCTTTATTAAGCATAAAGAAATAAACCAAGTCTAAATTTATGATGTCTTTTTATTCATAATAGAATAAAGCATAATTTTTACTTCCTCTACATAAAATGCACATACATCTCCCCTACAAATTTGAATTATTTTTCTCATTTTCTTAGAGATGATGATTTCTTTTTCTTTTTTTAGCATCTTTATTGGAGTATAATTGCTTTACAATGTTGTGTTAGTTTCTGCTATATAACAAAGTGAATCAGCTATACGTATGTATATATCCCTATATCCCCTCCCTCTTGCATCTGCCTCCCACCCTCCCTATGCCACCCCTCTAGGTGGTCACAAAGCACAGAGCTGATCTCCCTGTGCTGTGCGGCTGCTTCCCACTAGCTATCTATTTTACATTTGGTAGTATATATATGTTAGTGCTACTCTCTCACTTCGTCCCAGCTTACCCTTCCCCCTCCCCAAGTTCTCAAGTCCATTCTCTACGTCTGCGTCTTTATTCCTGTCCTGCCCCTAGGTTCATCAGAACCATTTTTCTTTTAGATTCCATATATATGTGTTAGCATATGGTATTTGTTTTAGAGATGATGATTTCTTAAGAAAAATTCTAGCAGAACTTCTGAAGTGATATTGAGAGAGGAGAAGCAAGGGTGAATGATGAATTTAGGTGTTATTTCATGTTTTTAAGCCTAAGACTTACACAAGCTCTTTTGTCCTATCACTGCAGTGCTTTGAAATTTCTGGTATTTTCTTGGCTCACCTTCTTTGGCTCTGTAAATACTATTTCTGTATTACTGTAGATTGGGGTTTCATACATTGCACTATTGATGATTTGCACCAGGTAATTCATTGTTTTGGGGTGCTGTCTTGTGTATTATAGGATATTTAGCAGCACTTCTGGTTTTACCCGCTAGTTGCCAGTAGTGACAACCCAAAACATCTCCAGACATTACCAAACGCCCCTGGGGAGCAAAATCATCCCTAGTTGAGAAGCACTGAGGTTTACATGCATTTTCTCCTTGACGTTAAACCTCTCAAAGAACTTCCTGAGGGTTTGGGAATGGTTAGTTGCATTCTTTGATTTTTCCCCATATCATTCATATTACAGACTACCAGAATTTTAGAATTAATTCTGAAGCTTCATTATACAAATTCAATTCAAGATTCAAAAAGCTATGACTTGCCTCACCCAGCCACAGAATGGTAGAAATTATCTTAGATCCTATAACTCTTTACATCTTCTAATCCTTGTTTACCTTCCCCTGTTTTATGATTACTAATGCTAGTATACATTTTAATTTTTCCTTACTCTTAGGTCTAAAAATCTTTCCATCTTTATCCACCATTTTCTCAGTAATTCTTTGTCATTGTCTAGCGTTCCAGTCTCTCCACTCTGCTCCATGTTTCTAGTTTCTAGTTTAGTGCAGTAGACAAATTAATACACTTTTTTTTTTCTTGCACTTGAATGATGCTTTAGGTTCATTAGGTCTTTTTTTTTTCTATTTAATCATTTCATTCATTCATTTGCCAAGTATTTATTGAGTGTTTTATAGAATCAGGCCCTGTGCAAGATTCTGGGCGTCTAGTAATGAATGAGACTGCTTGTCACTGTTGAACCAAAGATAACTTTTGGTACAAACAGATTTAAAATATCTTAATAGGGCATTAATCAAACTTCTCTTGGCTTACTCTTTCCTATATTTCTCATTAGCTGAAATCTGGTTTTGTAGCCATTGGTAGGTCTGACATTTCTCTTCTTTCATGTTCTCTACTTTCAGTGGCCAAGCACTTTAAATAATAATGTTAGTTACCAAATGATCTGTGGGGACCTCCCCCCTCCCATCCATGAACTTCTGGCTATTGTCTTCTCCCCACTTCTTCAGAAAACCCATGTATTGTTCTCCTCCTCAAAGTGGAGTCTCATTTTGTCATTCCCTTACTTAACTATCTGATCCTCTGAGGATTTGCTAGTTCATCGTTGACCTATAGTGCTACAATTTTTCAGTCAGTTACTTTGTGGAAGAGTGTTGTAAGATAGAAATAGTATGTGACTCATATGTACTTTTACATTTTCTTGTTGCCCATAAAAAAGATAAACAGTTGAATTAATAATGTATTTTATTTAACCTAATATAACCAAATATTTACCATTTCAACATATCAGTATAAAAATAATTAATGAGATATTTTATGTTCCTTGAAATCTAATGTTTGTTTTCTACTTAAAGCACATCTCACCTTGGACTAGCCATATCATAAGAACTCAAAACCCCCATGTGGCTAGTGGATAATCTGTTGGATGTCAGAGGTTTGGAATATTAACTTCTCCGGTCTACCACTGCAAAAGTACAGAAAGTCCCAGCCAAGGTGTTATGGTGTCCCCAAGATTGGCATACCCTCCCACTCCAGAGATGTGTTTTCTTTTAATCGTCTTTTAAGTTTTTTCATATTGTCATTAGAAGATCCATTTAAGTGTGTGTTCCATGGAAAGGAAAGAGTTAGGTCTGTTGGATTCCTCACTGTAGTGAGTGTAATAGTCTGGGGCTTACACTATTATGTCCCTATAAAGCATGCTGTACATCTCGTAACAAGACTGCCATTCATTTTTTCAATAAATCCTGCACAGGGGGTATTAGGGTCTGTGAACTGACAACTGACTTACTGCCTGGAAAATTATTCTTTATTGATTTATATTGCATGGAGCAGACTGCAGATCTATAGTGTCTCTAATCAGAGAGAAAATGCTAAAGTTAGTGTCATTCTTATTTAGACAGGCAATTCTAAGGAGGAGAATTGGTTTAGCACCTCTAGGTGACATCTACATGTTATTCAGTTTTTAATTCCTGTAATCCGTGAATTATAATACATAAAGAAAGTGAGACCAGGATAATTAATTTAAAAAAAGCCAAAGATTCGTTTCTGCAAATAAGTATTTTAAATGTCCACCTGACATTCTCTTTCTATGTGGAATGGGACACCTTGGCTTGATTTTTCTCTGTATCATATCTGGCTTGTTATCCACATATTGAAAATGCAAGTGTTTTAAATGAGAAAGACCTTTCAAATAGAGAGTGCTCTAAGTTGATAAATCAAGTTAGGGGAGGTTTCTAAAAAATATATTACAATGATTTACTTAATTTCTACAAGCTACTACTTCAGGAAGCTCTCTAAGATTGGGAAGGGGCTGAAATCACCTGCCATCTTGCCCTGCCTTTTTGAGCCTCTTTCAGTAATCTGTTCTAATCAAGAGGCTTCTGTCCAGTACATAACCTGAATTTAATTTAAATGCAAAAAGACAAAATACAGCAGCATGTCAGATCATTGGTTGGGCAGAGGGCAGTGGAATCAGTAGGTTGCTATACCTGTATATACTCTGGGTATGTGAATTGGCTTTGGTTGTTCTACAACTTCCTTGAAATTGTATGTAAAACATGTACATGTGTGGTTTTGTTTCTTCTGTTTTTTTCCCCTAGGGAGAGGGTCTGTATATCAGATTCTTAAATTGATTTAGGACCTTCAAAAAAATCTCAGATGCACATTGTGTGTTCACTGTTGAATCCACAGCACTTAGCACAGTACTTAGCATAAAGCAGGTCTCTAAATATTTGTTGGATAAATGAATGCTCTCAAGTTGTGTCAACATGTCAAGTGCGTTTCCTGCAATACTCTAGTTTCTCCAAAGGAAACATTTTTTACTTCGCCTGGTTTCTTGTAGTGCCTACCAAATGTAGTCACCCACAGTATTTATATTTAAAGGTAAGCTAAGATTGCCATTTGGAATGTGGAGCGCAAGCTTTTGATCTGATCATGCCAAGTGACATCTTTCCATTTCCTATAGCTTTTCTTTCTACTATTCCTATTTTATTTTTCTGCCCTGGCTCCCAAATCTCTTTCCTTTCCTTTGATGCACCCTAAAATGGTAGATTCAAGTGGGAACTTGGGAAGATTTCCCCCCTGAAAGGTTAATGATGAAAGACATTGTTTTGACATCCATTCAAAGACACTTTTTATTTGATTCAATGGGAAATTAAAGTTTGTTTATTTATTCAAAAGGTGTATATTAATTGCGAATCACATTCTGTGCTTGGCCCTGGGGACACAGCTGCACACACATACAGACCTTGTCCTTAGGGTGCTTACAATTTAATATGGAAATGACTATATACAGATTTTTAGCCAAAGACTCTGTGGTTTGGTTTTATGTCAAGTAATTTCACCAATAGGAAACTTGGATGCAGTTCATTACCTTGATCTCTTTTGAACCGAGTATATTTTAAAAGCTTTTTATTGGTGCTTATGGGCTCATCATGGTGCCTTGGGTGACATACAGAGTCCTGTGGAGCAGAATCTGAGCAGTTGAATTTGATTTTTGACTGCTGGACCCTCCTTTGGGGAGTGGGTTAAGGCATTTTTAAAAAATAAACAAAGCCAGACTACTCCTTTGTCACTTTATTTTTCTGTCTTCCAACCTAAGACAACAAAAACAAAAGCACGGTCTTCCCTAGAAATAATCTCTAATTCTAAACTTTTCTACCATGAAGGACATGTCTAGATCTTTTATTTACCGTACAGCACACCATGAGGTTTAGTATTTTTCCTTATTCTATTACTTAAAAAAAAAAAGCCAAATGACAGAGATACTGGGTCTTTAAAAACTGAAAACTAGATATTTTTTGGTTGTTGTAGACAAGCAATTTAATGAAAATGCTACTGAAATGCTTTTTCCTCTATGAAAACTAGTAAATCAATTACAAAAGCAATTTCCTTACACAGTATGATTTTATTGTGTTTGACCAGGGCATTTGATGAGTATTAGTTCTTGCTGAGAGCAAAGAGTAAATTTTATTTCAAGCTTTTCTTTCATGCAAACAGCGAGAGAAGTATCAGAAGGGCAGTTGGACAGTAGCCTTGCCTGGTTGGTGTGCACAGAGGATGGGGGAACCCATGGGCTGGTGTGAATGCCTCATTGTCTACACTGAGAAAGGCAAGAGAGAGACTCTTTTTTTCTAATAAAAATGGGGGGAATGATAGCAAATTCTCACGTCTGGGTTTATTTCCTACAGGAGCAAGTACTGTAGTATTTCTTCCTTCTTCCTGTGAGACTTTCCTCTATTAAATAAACACATGCCTACCCCCAATTCAAACAAAACATATAAATGTACAACAAGAGAGAAAAAAAATCTAGGTCTGATGTGTGAATATACTGGAGTGGGAGATTAGAAACTGTGGATTTCATTTCTACCCCTGAGCTTGATTATCCTTGGTCGAAATATATAAGAGCAAAAAAAAAAAAGGGCCTGCAAGCAAGAGCACCACCTAAACGAGCTCCAGAGATGGGTGCGAGCCACGGCTATCAGCGCGGACCCCAGAGACAGGCATGAAACGTTAATGCTGCTGCTGCAGCCACGAAGAAGCCTGTGTGCAAGCACAGGTCAGTATCCACACGCTGCCCCCCCACCCCGCGCTGGGATCCTGTGCAACCTGCCACTGCCAGGGTCCCGTGATCCAGGGACAACTTCCCCGGGAGAACGCACAGCGTGCCTCAGGCTGTTGCAACGTCACACTGGCCTCTGCTGCCACAGGCTCGCCCCGCATTCCAATTATGACTACCATAACTTTCCCTCCCCCCGGCCTGAGTGAGCCAGAGCCCCCTAATGAGCCGCTGCTTTAACCCTCTCCTGTCTGGGTGGGAACAGAAGCCTGAGGGCAACCTACAAGCAGAGGTGCGGCCAAACCAAAGCTGAACCCCAGGAGCTGTGCGAACAAAGAAGAGAAAGGGAAATTTCTCCGTGCAGCCTCAGGAGCAGCGGGTTAAATCCCCACAATCAACTTGATGTACCCTGCATCTGTGGAATATCTGAATAGACAACGAATCAACCCAAAACTGAGGTGGTGGACTTGAGGAGCAACTGTAGACGTGGGGTTTGATGTCTGCGACTGACTTGTTTCTGATTTTTATGTTTATCTTAATATATTTTTAGCGCTTGTTATCATTGGTGGATTTGTTTATTGGTTTGGCTGCTCTCTGCTTTTTTTTAATTAATTTTTTTATTTTAATAGTTTTATTTATTTATTATTATTTTTTTCTTTCTATTTTTTCTTTTTTTCTCCCTTTTCTTCTGAGCTGTGTGGCTGACAGGGTCTTGGTGCTCTGGCCTGGTGTTAGGCCTGAGCCTCTGAGGTGGGAGAGCCGAGTTCAGGACATTGGACCACCAGAAACCTCCTGGCTCCACGTAATGTCAGTCAGCAAGAGCTCTCCCAGAGATCTCTGTCTCAACGCTAAGACCCAGCTCCACCAAACGGCCAGCAAGCTCCAGTGCTGGATGCCCTATGCCAAACAACTAACAAGACAGGAACACAACCCCATCCATTAGAAGAGAGGCTACCTAAAATCATACTAAGTTCACAGACACTCTAAAACACAGCACCGGACATGGTCCTGCCCACCAGAAAGACAAGATCCAGCCCCACCCACCAGAACACAGGCACCAGTCCCCTCCACCAGGAAGCCTACACAACCCACTGAACCAACCTTACCCACTGGGGGCAGACACGAAAAACAATGGGCACTACGAACCTGCAGCCTGGAAAAAGGGGACCCCAAGCACAGTAATTTAAGCAAAATGAGAAGACAGAGAAATACGCAGCAGATGAAGTAGCAAGGTGAAAACCCACCAGACCAAACAAGTGAAGAGGAAATAGGCAGTCTACCTGAAAAAGAATTCAGAGTAATGATAGTAAAGATGATCCAAAATCTTGGAAGTGAAATGGAGAAAATACAAGAAACGTTTAACAAGGACCTAGAAGAACTAAAGAGCAAACAAGCAATGATGATAAATGAAATTAAAAATTCTTTGGAAGGTATCAGTAGCAGAATAACTGAGGCAGAAAAATGGATAAATGACCTGGAAGATAAAATAGTGGAAATAACTACCACGGAGCAAAATAAAGAAAAAAGAATGAAAAGAATTGAGGACAGTCTCAGAGACCTCTGGGACAACATTAAATGCACCAACATTTGAATTATAGGGGTCCCAGAAGAGGAGGAGAAAAAGAAAGGGACTGAGAAAATATTTGAAGAGATTATAGTTGAAAACTTCCCTGATTTTGGGAAAGGAAATAATCAAGTCCAGGAAGTGCAGAGTGTCCCATATAGGATGAATCCAAGGAGAAACACACCAAGAAACATATTAATCAAAATCAAACTATCAAAAATTAAAGAAAAAATATTAAAAGCAGCAAGGGAAAAACAACAAATAACCTACAAGGGAATCCCCATAAGGTTAACAGCTGATCTTTCAGCAGAAACTCTGCAAGCCAGAAGGGAGTGGCAGGACATATTTAAAGTGATGAAAGGGAAAAACCTACAACCAAGATTACTCTACCTAGCAAGGATCTCATTCAGATTTGATAGAGATTAAAACCTCTACAGGCAAGCAAAAGTTAAGAGAATTCAGCACCACCAAACCAGCTTTACAACAAATGCTAAAGGAACTTCTCTAGGCAGGAAACACAACAGTAGGAAAAGACCTACAAAAACAAACCCAAAACAATTAAGAAAATGGTAATAGGAACATCCATATCAATAATTACCTTAAATGTAAATGGATTAAATGCTCCAACCAAAAGATATAGACTGGCTGAATGGATACAAAAACAAGACCCGTACATATGCTGTCTACAAGAGACCCACTTCAGACCTAGGGACACATACAGACTGAAAGTGAAGGTTGGAAGAAAATATTCCATGCAAATGGAAATCAAAAGAAAGCTTGAGTAGCAATTCTCATATCAGACAAAATAGATTTTAAAGAATATTACAAGAGCAAAAGAAGAACACTATATAATGATCAAGGGATCAATCTAAGAAGAAGATATAACAATTGTAAATATTTATACACCCAACATAGGAACACCTCAATACATAAGGCAAATGCTAACAGCCATAAAAGGGGAAATCGACAGTAACACGATAATCGTAGGGGACTTTAACACCCCACTTTCACCAATGGAGAGATCATCCAAAATGAACATAAGGAAACACAAGCTTTATATGACACATTGAACCAAACCAGATGGACTTAATTGATATTTATAGGACATTCCATCCAGAAACAACAGAGTACACTTTCTTCTCAAGGGCTCATGGAACATTCTCCAGGATAGACAATGTCTTGAGTCACAAATCAAGCCTTGGTAAATTTAAGAAAATTGAAATCGTATCAGGTATCTTTTCCAACCACAACACCAAGAGACTGGATATTAAATACAGGAGAAAAACTAAAAAATACAAACACATGGAGACTAAACAATACACTACTAAATAACCAAGAGATCACTGAAGAAATCAAAGAGGAAATCAAAAACTACCTAGAAACAAATGACAATGAAAACACGACGACCCAAAACCTATGGGATGCAGCAAAAGCAGTTCTAAGAGAGAAGTTTATAGCAATATAATCCTACCTTAAGAAACAAGAAACATCTCAAATAAACAACCTAACCTTACACCTAAAGCAATTAGAAAAAGAAGAACAACAAAACCCCAAAGTTAGCAGAAGGAAGGAAATCATAAAGATCAGATCAGAAATAAATGAAAAAGAAATGAAGGAAACAATAGCAAAGATCAATAAAACTCAAAGCTGGTTTTTTGAGAAGATAAACAAAATTGATAAACCATTAGCCAGACTCATCAAGGAGAAAAGGGAGAAGACTCAAATCAATAGAATTAGAAATGAAAAAGGAGAAGTAACAACTGAAACTGCAGAAATACAACGAATCATGAGGGATTACTACAAGCAACTCTATGCCAATAAAATGGACAACCTGGAAGAAATGGACAAATCCTTAGAAGAGCACAACCTTCCGAGACTGAACCAGGAAGAAATACAAGATATGAACAGATGAATCACAAGCACTGAAATTGAAACCGTGATTAAAAGTCTTCCAACAAACAAAAGCCCAGGACCAGATGGCTTCACAGGCGAATTCTATCAAACATTTAGAGAAGAGCTAACACCTAACATTCTCAAACTCTTCCAAAATACAGCAGTGGGAGGAACACTCCCAAACTCATTCTAGGAGGCCACCATCACTCTGATACCAAAACCAGACAAAGATGTCACAAAAAAAGAAGACTACAGACCAATATCACTGAATCAACATAGATGCAAAAATCCTCAACAAAATACTAGCAAACAGAATCCAATAGCACTTTAGAAGGATCAGATACCATGATCAAGTGGGGTTTATCCCAGGAATGCAAGGATTCTTCCATATATGCAAATCAATCAATGTGATACACCATATTAACAAATTGAAGGCTAGAAACCATATAATAATCTCAATAGATGCAGAAATAGCTTTTGACAAAATTCAACACCAATTTATATAAAAAGTCTCTAGAGAGTAGGCATAGAGGGAACTTACCTCAACATAAATATGACAAACCCACAGCCAACATTGTTCTCAATGGTGAAAAACAAACCATTTCCTCTAAAATCAGGAACAAGGCAAGGATATTGGGTCACCACTATTATTCAACATAGTTTTGGAAGTGTTAGCTACAGCAATCAGAGAAGAGAAATAAAGGAATCCAAACTGGAAAAGAAGTAAATCTGTCACTGTTTGCAGATGACATGTTACTATAAATAGAGAATCCTAAATATGCTACCAGGAAACTACTAGAGCTAATCAATGAATTTGGTAAAGTAGCAGGATATAAAATTAACGCACAGAAATCTCTTGCATTCCTATACACTAATGAAAAATCTGAAAGAGAAATGAAGGAAACACTCCCATTTACCATTGCAACAAAAAGAATAAAATACCAAGGATTAACCTACCTAAGGAGACAAAAGACCTGTATGCAGAAAACTATAAGGCACTGATGAAAGAAATTAAAGATGATACAAACAGATGGAGAGAAATACTATGTTCTTAGATTGGAGGAATCAACATTGTGAAAATAACTCTACTACCCAAAGCAATCTACAGATTCATTGCAATCCCTATCAAACTACCAATGGCTTTTCACAGAACTAGAACAAAAAATTTCACAATTTGTGTGGAAACACAAAAGACCCTGAATAGCCAAAGCAGTCTTGAGAAAGAAAAATGGAGCTGGGAGAATCAGGCTCCATGACTTCAGACTGTACTACAAAGCTACAGTAGTCAAGCCAGTATGTTACTGACACAAAAACAGAAATACAGATCAATGGAACAGGATAGAAAGCCCAGAGATAAACCCACACACATATGGTCACCTTATCTTTGATAAAGGAGGCAAGAATATACAATGGAGGAAAGACAGCCTCTTCAATAAGTGGTGCTGGGAAAACTGGACAGCTACATGTAAAAGAGTGAAATTAGAATACTTCCTAACACCATACACAAAAATAAACTCAAAATGGATTAAAGACCTAAATGTAAGGCCAGACACTATAAAACTCTCAGAGGAAAACATAGGAAGAACACTCTGACAGAAATCACAGCAAGATCTTTTTTGACCCACCTCCTGGTTGGAAATGGAAATAAAAACAAAAATAAACAGATGGGACTTAATGAAACAAAAGCTTTTGCACAGCAAAGGAAACCATAAACAAGACGAAAAGACAACCCTCAGAATGGGAGAAAATATTCGCAAATGAGGCAACTGACAAAGGATTCATCTCCAAAATTTACAAGCAGCTCATGCAGCTCAATATCAAAAAAACAAACACCTCAATCCAAAAGTGGGCAGAAGACCTAAATAGACATTTCTCCAAAGAAGATATACAGATTGCCAACAAACACATGAAAGGATGCTCAACATCACTAATCATTAGAGAAATGCAAATCAAAACTACAGTGAGGTACCCCCTCACACCAGTCAGAATGGCCATCATCAAAAAATCTACAAACAAATGCTGGAGAGAGTGTGGAGAAAAGGGAACCCTCTTGCACTGTTGGTGGGAATGTAAATTGATACAGCCACTATGGAGAACAGTATGGAGGTTCCTTTAAAAACTGAAAATAGAACTACCATACGACCCAGCAATCCCACTCCTGGGCATATACCCTGAGAAAACCATCATTCAAAAAGAGTCATGTACCACAATGTTCATTGCAGCTCTATTTACAATAGCCAGGACATGGAAGCAACCTAAGTGTCCATCAACAGATGAATGGATAAAGAAGATGTGGAACATATGTACAATGGAATATTCCTCAGCCATAAAAAGAAATGAAATTGAGTTATTTGTAGTGAGATGGATGGACCTAGAGTGTGTCATACAGAGTGAAGTAAGTCAGAAAGAGAAAAATACCGTGTGCTAACACATATATATGGAATACAAAAAAAAAAAAAAAAAGATTCTGAAGAACCTAGGGGCAGGACAGGAATAAAGACACAGACGTAGATAATGGACCTGAGGACACGGGGAGGAGGAAGGGTAAACTTGGATGAAGTGAGAGAATAGCATTGACATATATACACTACCAAATGTGAAATAGATAGCTAGTGGGAAGCAGCCGCATAGCACAGGGAGATCAGTTCGGTTCTTTATGTCCACCTAGAGGGGTGGGATAGGGAGGGTGGGAGGGAGATGCCAGAGGGAGGGGATATGGGGATATATGTATACATATAGCTGATTCACTTTGCTATACAGCAGAAACTAACACAACATTGTAAAGCAATTATACTTGAATAAATCTGTTAAAAATAAAAAAAGGCCTGCAAACAATTTACTGTGTGCCTAGTTACTGTCCTAGGAGTCATGTGACACATGTACCCCCTTCCCTTGTCCGCAGTATTTTTTGTATCAGCCACAGATGATTGGAATTTTGCCGCATAGTAGTTAAGAGCCTGGACATTGACCCAGTGTTTCTTAGTCTGTTTTCTCACCCTAAAATGCTGACCATAGTAGCATCTATGTCCTTCTAACTCATAGCGTTGTAATGAGAATTAAATGCGATAATGGGTATGCTCAACAGATGTTAGGCACAGAAATTGCTAGAATGACTGTGACATGGTATTTTATTATAGGAATCCAGAGAAAGGGGGTAGAACAATTTGCTTAATGACTTCTCCCATTCCTCTACATCCCATGCTCAGAAGGTCTTCCCTTCTCGATGCTGCCTCAGCACCTTCTGTAGTATCTTATAACGTTATATTAAAACTATCTATTTAATTACTATCCACCCCGCTTCCTCAACATGCAAGCTCCTACATGGTATATAGTCTATTACTTAATATTGTTTTCTCAGCACCTGCTTCTATTCTTGGAGCAGAGAGAGAGCTGAAAAATATTCTTAAAACAAGCAATGGAAAGCAGAAAAAAGTCAAGAGCTTGAGTGGTCTTTTTGAAGATAGTATGAGAAATTAATTGCAAGAAATGAACACATTCAAGGTAGTGGCAGCAGAGTAAGGGCAGGCTAGAGGTGGGGGAAGGAAAAACCTACAATTAGAGAAAGAAGAACAACAGTGCAAGAGGGTTCCCTTTACATTCCCACCAACAGTGCAAGAGGGTTCCCTTTTCTCCACACACTCTCCAGGATTTACTGTTTGTAGATTTTTTGATGATGGCCATTCTGACCGGTGTGAGATGATATCTCATTGTAGTTTTGATTTGCATTTCTCTAATGATTAATGATATTGAGCATTCTTTCATGTGTCTGTTGGCAATCTGTATATCTTCTTTGGAGAAATGTCTGTTTAGGTCTTCTGCCCATTTTTGGATTGGGTTGTTTGTTTTTTTGTTATTGAGCTGCATGAGTTGCTTGTAAATTTTGGAGATTAATCTTTTGTCAGTTGCTTCATTTGCAAATATTTTCTCCCATTCTGAGGATTGTCTTTTGGTCTTGTTTATGGTTTCCTTTGCTGTGAAAAAGCTTTTAAGTTTCATTAGGTCCCATTTGTTTATTTTTATTTCCATTTCTCTAGGAAGTGGGTCAAAAAGGATCTTGCTGTGATTTATGTCATAGAGTGTTCTGCCTATGTTTTCCTCTAAGAGTTTGATGACGTCTGGCCTTACATTAAGGTCATTAATCCATTTTCAGTTTATTTTTGTGTATGGTGTTAGGGAGTGTTCTAATTTCATTCTTTTACATGTAGCTGTCCAGTTTTCCCAGCACCACTTATTGAAGAGGCTGTCTTTTCTCCACTGTATATTATTGCCTCCTTTATCAAAGATAAGGTGACCATATGTGTGTGGGTTTATCTCTGGGCTTTCTATCCTGTTCCATTGAACTATATTTCTGTTTCTGTGCCAGTACCATACTCTCTTGATTACTGTAGTTTTGTAGTATAGTCTGAAGTCTGGAAGCCTGATTCCTCCAGCTCCGTTTTTCTTTCTCAAGATTGCTTTGGCTATTCGGGGTCTTTTGTGTTTCCAAATTGTGAAATTTGTTGTTCTAGTTCTGTGAAAAATGGCATTGGTAGTTTGATAGGGATTGCAATGAATCTGTAGATTGCTTTGGGTAGTAGAATCATTTTCACAATGTTGATTCTTCCAATCCAAGAACATGGTATATCTCTCCATCTATTTGTATCATCTTCAATTTCTTTCATCAGTGCCTTATAATTTTCTGCATACAGGTCTTTTGTCTCCTTAGGTAGGTTTATACCTAGATATTTTATTCTTTTTGTTGCAATGGTAAATGAGAGTGTTTCCTTAATTTCACTTTCAGATTTTTCATCATTAGTGTATAGGAATGCTAGAGATTTCTGTGCATTAATTTTGTATCCTGCTAGTTTACCAAATTCATTGATTAGCTCTAGTAGTTTCCTGGTAGCATCTTTAGGATTCTCTGTGTATAGTGTCATGTCATCTGCAAACAGTGACAGCTTTACTTCTTCTTTTCCAATTTGGATTCCTTTTATTTCTTTTTCTTCTCTGATTGCTGTGGCTAGAACTTCCAAAACTATGTTGAATAATAGTAGTGGGAGTGGGCAACCTTGCCTTTTTCCTGATCTTAGTGGAAATGGTTTCAGTTTTTCACCATTGAGGACGATGTTGGCTGTGGGTTTGTCATATATGGCCTTTATTATGTTGAGGAAAGTTCCCTTTATGCCTTCTTTCTGGAGGGTTTTTATCATAAATGGGTGTTGAATTTTGTTGAAAGCTTTCTCTGCATCTATTGAGATGATCATATGGTTTTTCTCCTTCAATTTGTTAATATGGTGTGTCACATTGATTCATTTGCGTATATCGAAGAATCCTTGCATTCCTGGGATAAACCCCACTTGATCATGGTGTATGATCCTTTTAATGTGCTGTTGGATTCTGTTTGCTAGTATTTTGATGAGGATTTTTGCATCTATGTTCATCAGTGATATTGGCCTGTAGTTTTCTTTCTTTGTGACATCTTTGTCTGGTATTGGTATCAGAGTGATGGTGGCTGTGTAGAATGAGTTTGGGAGTGTTCCTCCCTCTGCTATATTTTGGAAGAGTTTGAGAAGGATAGGTGTTAGCTCTTCTCTAAATGTTTGATAGAATTCGCCTGTGAAGCCATCTGGTCCTGGGCTTTTGTTTGCTGTAAGGTTTTTAATCACAGTTTCAATTTCAATTGGTCTGTTCAAATTTTGTATTTCTTCCTGGTTCAGTCTCGGAAGGTTGTGCTCTTCTAAGGATTTGTCCATTTCTTCCAGGTTGTCCATTTTATTGGCATAGAGTTGCTTGTAGTAATCCCTCATGATTCTTTGTATTTCTGCAGTTTCAGTTGTTACTTCTCCTTTTTCATTTCTAATTCTATTGATTTGAGTCTTCTCCCTTTTTTCCTTGATGAGTCTGGCTAATGGTTTATCAATTTTGTTTATCTTCTCAAAAAACCAGCTTTGAGTTTTATTGATCTTTGCTATCGTTTCCTTCATTTCTTTTTCATTTATTTCTGATCTGATCTTTATGATTTCTTTCCTTCTGCTAACTTTGGGGTTTTGTTGTTCTTCTTTCTCTAATTGCTTTAGGTGTAAGGTTAGGTTGTTTATTTGAGATGTTTCTTGTTTCTTAAGGTAGGATTATATTGCTATAAACTTCTCTCTTAGAACTGCTTTTGCTGCATCCCATAGGTTTTGGGTCGTCGTGTTTTCATTGTCATTTGTTTCTAGGTAGTTTTTGATTTTCTCTTTGATTTCTTCAGTGATCTCTTGGTTATTAAGTAGTGTGTTGTTTAGCCTCCATGTGTTTGTATTTCTTACAGATTTTTCCCTGTAATTGATATCTAGTCTCATAGCATTGTGGTCGGAAAAGATACTTGATATGATTTCAGTTTTCTTAAATTTACCAAGGCTTGATTTGTGACCCAAGATATGATCTGTCCTGGAGAATGTTCCATGAGCACTTGAGAAGAACGTGTATTCTGTTGTTTTTGGACGGAATGTCCTATAAATATCAATTAAGTCCATCTGGTTTAATGTATCATTAACAGCTTGTGTTTCCTTATTTATTTTCATTTTTGGTGATCTGTCCATTGGTGAAAGTGGGGTGTTAAAGTCCCCTACTATGATTGTGTTACTGTCAATTTCCCCTTTTATGGCTGTTAGTTTTTGCCTTATGTATTGAGGTGCTCCTATGTTGGGTGCATAAATATTTACAATTGTTATATCTTCTTCTTGGATTGATCCCTTGATCATTATGTAGTGTCCTTCTTGGTCTCTTGTAATAGTGTTTGTTTTAAAGTCTATTTTGTCTCATATGAGAATTGCTACTCCAGCTTTCTTTTGATTTCCATTTGCATGCAGTATCTTTTTCCATCCCCTCACTTTCAGTCTGTATGTGTCCCTAGGTCTGAAGTGGGTCTCTTGTAGACAGCGTATATAGGGGTCTTGTTTTGGTATCCTTTCAGCCAATCTACGTCTTTTGGTTGGAGCATTTAGTCCATTTACATTTAAGGTAATTATTGATATGTATGTTCCTATTACCATTTTCTTAATTGTTTTGGGTTTATTATTGTAGGTCTTTTCCTTCTCTTGTGTTTCCTGCCTAGAGAAGTTCCTTTAGCATTTGTTGTAAAGCTGGTTTGGTGGTGCTGAATTCTCTTTGCTTTCGCTTGTCTGTAAAGGTTTTAATTTCTCTATCAAATCTGAATGAGATCCTTGCTGGGTAGAGTAATCTTGGTTGTACGTTTTTCTCCTTCATCATTTTAAATATGTCCTGCCACTCCCTTCTGGCTTGCAGAGTTTCTGCTGAAAGACCAGCTGTTAACCGTATGGGGATTCCCTTATGTGTTATTTGTTGTTTTTCCCTTGCTGCTTTTATATTTGTTCTTTGTGTTTAATTTTTGATAGTTTGATTTATATGTGTCTTGGCGTGTTTCTCCTTGGATTTATCCTGTATGGGACTCTCTGTGCTTGCTGGACTTGATTAACTATTTCCTTTCCCATATTAGGGAAGTTTTCAACTATAATCTCTTTAAGTATTTTCTCAGTCCCTTACTTTTTCACTTCTTCTTCTGGGACCCCTATAATTTGCATGTTGGTGCATTTAATGTTGTCCCAGAGGTCTCTGAGACTGTCCTCAGTTCTTTTCATTCTTTTTTCTTTATTCTGCTCTGCAGTAGTTATTTCCACTATTTTATCTTCCAGGTCACTTATCCGTTCTTCTGCCTCAGTTATTCTGCTATTGATCCCTTCTAGACAATTTTTAATGTCATTTATTGTGTTGTTCATCATTGTTTGTTTGCTCTTTAGTTCTTCTATGTCCTTCTTAAACGTTTCTTTTATTTTCTCTATTCTATTTCCAAGATTTTGGATCATCTTTACTATCATTATTCTCAATTCTTTTTCAGGTAGACTGCCTATTTCCTCTTCATGTGTTAGGTCTGGTGGGTTTTTATCTTGCTCCTTCATCTGCTGTGTGTTTCTCTGTCTTCTCATTTTGCTTAACTTACTGTGTTTGGGGTCCCCTTTTTGCAGGCTGCAGGTTTATAGTTTCCATTGTTTTGGTGTCTGTCCCCAGTGGCTAAGGTTGGTTCAGTGGGTTGTGTAGCCTTCCTGGTGGAGGGGACTAGTGCCTGTGTTCTGGTGGATGAAGCCGGATCATGTCTTTCTGGTGGGGTGGTCCACGTCTGGTGGTGTGTTTTGGGTTGCCTGTGGCCTTATTATGATTTTAGGCAGCCTCTCTTCTAATGGATGGGGCTGTGTTCCTGTCTTGCTAGTTGTTTGGCATAGGGTGTCCAGCAGTGTAGCTTGCTTGTCGTTGAGTGAAGCTGGGTCTTGGCGTTGAGATGGAGATCTCTGGGAGATATTTGCCATTTGATATTACATGGAGCTGGGGGGTCTCTTGTGGACCAGTGTCCTGAAGTTGGCTCTCCCACCTCAGAGGCACAGCACTGACTCCTGGCTGGAGCACCAAGAGCCTTTCATCCACACGGCTCAGAATAAAAGGGAGAAAAAATAGAAAGAAAGAGGTTAAAATAAAATAAAATCATGTAAAAGAAAATAAAGTTATTAAAATAAAAAATAAAAATTATTAAGAAAAACATTTTAAAAAGTAAAAAAAAGGAAGAGAAACCGGACGGACAGAACCCTAGGACAAATGGTGAAAGCAAAGCTATACAGACAAAATCACACACAGAGGCATACACATACACGCTCACAAAAAGAGTAAAAGGGGAAAAAATAATATATCTTTTCTTCCAAAGTCCACCTCCTCAATTTGGGATGATTCGTTGTCTATTCAGGTATTCCACAGATGCAGGGTACATCACGTTGATTGTGGAGCTTTAATCCGCTGCTCCTGAGGCTGCTGGGAGAAATTTCCCTTTCTCTTCTTTGTTCGCACAGCTCCAGGGGTTTAGCTTTGGATTTGGACCCGCCTCTGTGTGTAGGTCGCCTGAGGGCGTCTGTTCTTCGCTCAGACAGGACAGGGTTGAAGGAGCACCTGCTTCGGGGGCTCTGGCTCACTGAGGCTGGCGGGAGGGAGGGGTACGGATGCAGGGCGAGCCTGCGGCGGCAGAGGCTGGCGTGAAGTTGCACCAGCCTGAGGTGCGCCGTGCATTCTCCCGGGGAAGTTGTCCCTGGATCACGGGACCCTGGCGGTGGTGGGCTGCACAGGCTCCTGGGAGGGGCGTGGCACACTATTTTTTGAAGAACTGAGAAAGTACAGCAATATATCTAGCAGAGTAAAATGTTAGGGAAGCCAGGAGAGCAGAGCATTATGAGAAACAGGGAGCATGTAGAGCTAAGAGGTTAAAGAAGACTGGAACAACAAAGCATTTATTGGATTTAAGAGCAGGAAGGTCATATTTGTTACTTTAGTATGAGTGATTACAGGGAGAAAATAGAAATCATCCAGTGGAAATTCTCACTACTTGCTACCCTAAAGCCTGCAATCCTATGCTGCCCATGTTGTGAAGGTTCCAAAATATCATTCTTTCTGTGGCTCAAACCCTAACATTGGACAAGGGAAAACTCTCTCGCTGAATAGAACCTTAGGCTGGTACCCAACCCTGCCTTGCAACGACACTTTATTTCCAGGCTCACCTTGAATAAAGTATTCTCATTTGGTGCTTGAAGTCTAGAACTTGCTTCTCCCTCTGTCATGAATTGCTAGAGGCTAGGTGAAACTTTATCCTACCCCCAATGTCTTTTTACTTGGAGATATTTTTCCAGAGAGGGCATGATAAGTCATCTGTAGTGTCCCCTGATTTATTCTCATTAGGCACTAGGCAGAACCTTGTTCAGTGCCTACCGTATAGATTTTATTTTATCAGTGTTTATATTGAATAAATGAGTGAAAGAATAAATGAATACAGGAGTGCATGAGTTACCATATAAAGTAGGATTTTGGTTAAAGCCCTTTGTTTTCAATTTCCATTCTGATTTGTTAAATAGAAGTAACATTGGTTTCATGTACAACATTAATATTTCTACTTTTGTATACACTGCAGCATGATCACCACCAAAAATTTAATTTCCATCTGTTGCTATACAGTTGCCTGCTTTTACCTATTTCTTCCTTCCCCCAGTCCCTTCCCCTCTGGTAACTACTACTCTGTTCTCTGTATCTACGTGTTTGTTTTGGCTTGTAAATTTATTTATTTAGTTTTGTTTGTTTGTTTTTATCTCATATAGGAATAAAAATACGGTATTTGTCTTCCCCATATGACTTATATCACTTAGCATAATACTCTCAAGACCCATTCATGTTGTTGCAGATGGCAAGATTTCATCTTTTTTTGTGGCTGAGTAGTAGTATATTTTATAGATGTATATACCACAATTTTTAAAATCCATTCATCCATTAATGGACACTTAGATTGTTTCCATATCTTGGATATTGTAAATAATGCTGTGATGACCATAGAGGTGCAGAATCTTTTCAACTTAGTGTTTCATATTCTTTGAATAAATACCCAGATGTGAGATAGCTAGACCATATGGTAGTTGTATTCTTAATTTTTTGAGGAATGTCCATACTGTTTTCCATAATGGCTGTACCCAATTTACATTCCCACCAACAGTGTAAGAGGGTTCCCTTTTTCCACATCCTTACTAACACTTGTTTTTTCCTTTCTTTTCTTTTTTTTTTTTTTTGATAATAGTCGTTCTAATAGGCTTGAGGAGGTATCTCATTGTGGTTTTTTTTTTTTAACATCTTTATTGGAGTATAATTGCTTTACAATGGTGTGTTAGTTTCTGCTTTATAACAAAGTGAATCTGTTATACATATACATATGTTCCCATATCTCTTCCCTCTTGTATCTCCCTCCCTCCCACCCTCCCTATCCCACCCCTCTAGGTGGTCACAAAGCACTGAGCTGATCTCCCTGTGCTGTGCGGTTGCTTTCCACTGGTTATCTATTTTACATTTGGTAGTGTATATATGACCATGCCACTCTCTCACCCTGTCACATCTTACCCCTCCCCCTCCCCATATCCTCAAGTCCATTCTCTAATAGGTCTACATCTTTATTCCCGTCTTGCCCCTAGGTTCTTCAGGACCTTTTTTTTTTTTTTTCCTTAGATTCCATATATATGTGTTAGCATACTGTATTTGTTTTTCTCTTTCTGACTTACTTCACTCTGTATGACAGACTCTAACTCCATCCACCTCACTACAAATAACTCAATTTCATTTCTTTTTATGGCTGAGTAATATTCCATTGTATATATGTGCCACATCTTCTTTATCCATTCATCCGATGATGGACACTAAGGTTGCTTCCATGTCCTCGCTATTGTAAATAGAGCTGCAATGAACATTTTGGTACATGTCATTGTGGTTTTGATTTGCATTTCCCTAATAGTTGGTAATGTTAGCCATCTTTACATGTGCTTATTGGCCATCTGTTTATTTTCTTTGGAAAAATGTCTATTCATATCCTATTACCATTTCTTTAATTGGGTTTTTGTTGTAGTTGTTGTGAGTTGTATGAGTTGTTCATATATTTTGGATATTAACCCCTTATTAGGTATATGATTTGCAAATATCTTACTGCATTCAGTAGGTTGTCTTTTCATTTTGTTTCCTTTCCTGTGCAGAAGCTTTTTAGTTTGATATAGTCCCACTTGTTCATTTTTGCTTTTGTTTCCCTTGCCTGAGGAGACCTGTCCAGAAAGATATTGCTAAGACTTGTGTCAAAGAGTGTACTATGTTTTCTTCTAGAAATGTCATGATTTCAGGTCTTACATTCAAGTCTTTAATCCATTTTGAGCAGTTTTTGTGTATGGTGTGAGATATTGGTCTAGTTTCATTTTTTTTTTTTTTTGGCATGTGGCTGTTTGGTTTTCCCAGCACCATTTATTGAAGAGACTGTCCTTTCTCCAAGTATGTTCTTTGCCTGTTCGTCGTATTTTAATTGCCCACATATATGTGAGTTTATTTATGCACTCTCAGTTTTGTTCTTCTGATCTATATATCTGTTTTTCTGCCATTACCATGCTGTTTTGATTACATAGCTTTGTAACATAGCTTGAAATCAAGGAGTGTGATACCTCCAGCTTTGTTCTGCTTTCTCAGGATTGCTTTAGGTATCCTGGGTCTTTTATGGTTCCCTATAAATTTTAGGATTTTTTGTTCTATTTCTGTGAAAAACATTTTTGCAATTTTGATAGGGGTGCATTGAATCTGTAGATTGCTGTAAGCAATAGGGACATTTTAACACTGTTAATTCTTCCAATCCATAAGCACAAAATATCTTTCCATTTCTTTGTGTCTTGTTCAATTTCTTTCAAAAATGTCTTATAGTTTTCATTATATAGGTCTTTGACCTCCCTGGTTAAAATTTTTTTTTTTTAATTTTTATTTATTTATTTATTTATTTATTTATTTATGGCTATGTTGGGTCTTCGTTTCTGTGCGAGGGCTTTCTCTAGTTGCGGCAAGCGGGGGCCACTCTTCATCGTGGTGCTTGGGCCTCTCACTATCGCGGCCTCTCTTGTTGCGGAGCACAGGCTCCAGACGCGCAGGCTCAGCAATTGTGGCTCACGGGCCTAGTTGCTCTGTGGCATGTGGGATCTTCCCAGACCAGGGCTCGAACCAGTGTCCCCTGCATTGGCAGGCAGATTCTCAACCACTGCGCCACCAGGGAAGCCCCTCCCTGGTTAAATTTATTTCTAGGTATTTTATGCTTTTTGTTGTGACTGTAAATGGGATTGTTTTCTTAATTTCTCTTTTGGCTAGCTCATTGTTAGCATATAAAAATGCAACAAATTTTTAATGTTGATTTGTACCCTACAACTTTACTGTATTCATTGATTATTTCTAATAGTTTTTTGGTAGAGTCTTTAGGATTTTTCTATATCTAAAATTATGTCATCCACAAGTAGTGACAGTTTTACTTCTTCCTTTCCAATTTGGATGCCTTTTATTTCTTTTTCTTGACTAATTGCTCTGGTGAAGACTTTTAGTACTGCATTGAATAAGAGTGGTGAAGGTGGGCATCCTTGTCTTGTTCCTAATCTTAAAGAGATAGCTTTTAGTTTTTCACCATTGAGTATGATGTTAACTGTGGTTTTGTCCTATATGGCCTTTATTATGATGAGGTATTTTCTTTCTATATCCATTTTATTGAGTTTTTTTATCATAAATGATTGTCGAATCTTGTCATATGCTTTTTCTGCATCTGTTGAGATGATCATATGATTTTTATCCTTCATTTTGTTAATGTGGTATATCATATTGATTGATTTGCAGATGCTGAACCATCCTCACATCCCTGGAATAAATCCCACTTCATCATGGTATATGATCCTTTTAATGTATTGTTGTATTTGGTTTGCTACTACTTTGTTGAGGATTTTCCATTTATGTTTATCAGATATACTGGCCTGTAGTTTTTTTGTGTTGGTTTTGGCCTCATAAAATGAGGTAGGAAGCATTCCCTTCTTTTCAGGTTTTTGAAGAGTTTGAGAATGATAGGTATTAAATCTTTGATGTTTGGGAGAACTCACCAGTGAAGCTGTCTGATCCTGGACTTTTGTTTTTTCAGAGGTTTTTGATTACTGTTCAATCTCCTTACTATTAATTGGTGTTTTCAGCTTTTCTATCTCTTCCTAATTCAGTCTTGGTAAATTGTATGATTCTAAGAATTTATCCACTTCTTCTAGGCTGTCCAATTTTTTGACAGTATTCTTTTCTAACCTTTTGTGTTTCTTTGGTGTCCATTGTTATTTCTCCTCTTTTGTTTCTGATTTTATTTATCAGAGCCTTCTGTCTTTTTTTCTTAGTGAGTCTAGCTAATGGTGTCTCAATTTTGTTTATCTTTTCAAAGAACCAGCTCCTATTTTCATTGATCTTTTCTATTGTCTTTTTAATATGTATTTCATTTATTTCCACTCTGATCTGTATTATTTCCTTCCTTCTACTGACTTTGGGCTTCATTTGTTCTTCTTTTTCCAGTTCCTTTAGGTGTAAGGTTCAATTGTTTATTTGAGCTTTTCTTGTGTTTTGAGGTAGGCCTGTATTACTATGAACTTCCTTCTTCGTATTGATTTTGCTGCATCTCATAGATTTTGATATATTGTATTTTAAATTTCATTTGTCTTCAGGTATTTTTTAAAATCTTTGATTTCCTTTTTCAACTCAATAATTATCAATAGCATGTTGTTTAGTCTCCATCTATTTGTGATTTTTCTAGCTTTCTTCTTGTAGTTGATTTCTAGTTTCATACCATTGTGATTGGAAAAGATGCTTGATATGATTTCAGTCTTCTCAAATTTATTGCTTCTTTTGTATCACAGTATATGATCCGTCTTTGAGATTGTTCCATTGTGCACTTGAGAAGAATGGGTATCCTGCTGCATTTGGGTGGAATGTTCTATATAAATCTATTAAGTCCATCTGGTCTAATATTTCATTTAAAGGCACCATTTTCTTCTTTACTCTCTGTTTGGATGATCTGTCCATTGATAAAAGTGAGGTGTTATAGTCCCTTAATATTACTGTCTTGCTGTCAGTTTCTCCCTTTAGGTCTGTTAATAATTGTTTTATATATTTTGGTGCCCGTGTGTTAGGTGCATATATAAATAATAACAGTTACATATTCTTGATGAATTGTCCCCTTTATCATTAGATGCTGTCCATCTTTGTCTTCTGTTACTTTTTTAGCTGAATTCTGTTTTACCTGGTATAAGTATGGCTATACCCACTTCCTTTTGGCTGTCATTAGCTTGGAGTATCAAATTCTATCCCTTTACCTTGAGCCTATGTTTGTCTTTACAGCTGAGGTAAGTCTTCTGGATACAGCATATAGTTGTGTTGTTTTTTAATGTATCTAGCCACTCTATGTCTTGTGATTGGTGAGTTCAATCTATTTACATTTATGGTGCTTATTGATAAATGAGGACTCAGTAGTGCCATTTTATGTTTTGTTTTCTGGTGCTCTGTCTCCAGTGTTTCTTTTTTCTTGTGATTCTGTCTGCCATTTTGGTTTGGTGGTTTTCTGTCATCTTTCTCTCATTATCCTCTTTTTTATGTTTAGTATCTCTGCTCTCGATTTATGTTTTGTGGTTACTGCGAGGTTTGTATAAATGTCTCATAGATAAAACAGTCCTTTTTCTGCTGAAAGCATCTTATTTTCAATTACCTGTATGGATTCTATCATTTTCCTTTCCCCCTTTTATGTTTGTGTTGTCTCAAATTATTGATTTTTATGTTCAATTTGTTACCAAATTGAAGTAGCCATAGTTATTTTTACTGTTTTTTAACCTTTAACCTTTGTGCTTTAATTAAGTGTTCAACACCTATTATGATATAGAGTTGCATTTTTCTGATTCTGTTTATCACCTTGCCCAAAATTTTATGTACTCTTGCCTTTTTGTTTCAGGTAGAAGAACTCCTTTAAAAACTTCTTGTAAGGCAGGTCTAGTGTTGATGAACTCCCTCAGCTTTTGTTTGTCTAGGAAAGCCTTTATTTCTTCTTCACATCTGAATGATAGCTGTGCTGGATAGAATATTCTTGACTGACAGTTTTTATCTTTCAGTATTTTGAGAATGTCATTCTACTCCTTCTTGGCTTGTAGAGTTCCTGCTGAGAAATTTGCTGGTAGCCTAATGGGGGTTCCTTTGTAAGTTACCGTACTTTCTCCCTGGCTGCCCTTAAAATTCTTTCTTTGTCATTGACTTTGACAGTTTTAATATAATGTGCTTGGAGAAGGTCTTTTTGTGTTGAGATTATTAGTTGTTTCCTTAGCTTCATGAGCTTGTAAATCCAGTTCCTTCCCCAGGTTTGGGAAGTGCTCAGCTATTATTTCTTTAAATAAACTCTCTACTGTCTTCTCCCTATCTTCTCCTTCTGAGATACCCCTTATTCTTCTGTTATCCTTCCTAAAAGGGTTGGAGTGTTCTTTGAATATTTCCTTGCTATTTTTAGATATTATCTCCTCTTCTACCTGTATCATTTCTAGATTTGAATCTTTGAGCTTGCACATTTTCTCTTCCACATTGTCTTCTCTATTTCCAGTGCTTTCTAATGTTCTTCATCTCATTTACTGAGTTCTTTAGCTCCAGAATTTCCATTTGATTCTTTTTTAGAGTTAAAAAATCTCTTTGGTTGAATATTACTTTTGTTCATTAATTTTATTCCTGAGCTCATTAAACTGCCTTTCTGAGTTTTCTTTCAGCTTGTTGAGTTTCTTCATGACAGCTATTTTGAGTTCTTTATTAGTTAGACCACAATATTCTGTGACTTAAATTTGGTTTCTGGGGGAATTTTCATTTTCTTTTGTGATACAGTATTACTGTGATTTTTTTTTTTTTTTAATGCTTGACGGGTTATTTCTCTGCCAGCCCATTTGAAGTTGCAAACTCTTTTCTTTTTTAGGTAGGTCTTCTCCCCCCGTCCCCCCACTGGATTCTAAGGATTCAACTAGTTAGAAATTAGGTGCCTTTATTTTCCCCCAGTAGGTGTGTTGTAGCACAAGTTTTTGGTTTCTCTTACCTGTAATTATATTCGAGAATTGGCACTTTCTATACTCCACTACCTCCGTAAGAGGTGTCACCCAATGCCCTGGTTGTTGCTGCTGTGCCTGCCTGTGGGGTCATTGGTTTTTTGCCGCTGTTGGTGTCATTGGTATTGTTCCTTGGGGCACTGGGATGGTGGGTGTTTCTGCCACATCTAGGGTCTCCTGAGTCACATGCTCCACTGCTGCTAGGGGAGGGGAGAGTAGGACAGGAGCTAGGGTTGTGGGTGCCTCTGCCGTGTATGGGGTTTTCATGTTCCAGGGTGCCACAATTGTGGATGGGGTGGGGGGTTGGAGTTGTGAGTGCCTCCGTGAATGAAGGGATGAGGTTGCAGTTTCCTCTGTTGCTTCTGTCTGGTTCCTGTGTCTGTGGGCTCCACTGTGGCCGAGGCATGGGCATTGTGTCCATTGCCTCCCCTGATGCTACTGGCTTCTCTGGGGTTGCAGGCTTGGCTACCGTGGCTGAAGGTCAGGGATCATAGTCACCTTCCACCTTTCACCTGATTCTGCCTCTTCTGTGTGTCCCACTTTTCACACCTTTAGATGTACAGACATCTGGAATTCTCTGGCATCCTGGTATGTTGGGCAGAGGCACCTTTGCTGAGTTGTGAGGGTTTTACTGGTTGTAGACTGAGGGGGAGAGACCAAGAGAGTGTCTCAAGCTGCCATGATGCTGAAGTCACTCCTTCATTCTGTTTCTTTCTGTAAGTACTCAAACCTATATGAAGGGGTTATGTGGCTGGTAATTGCTGACAAGTAGTTGTGGATGCAAAGCTGGGGGAGTTAGAGCTCTGGATTGTTGCTATAAATATAAGAAAGACTTTGAATACAAGAAAGAGGAAAGTCATCTCTTCCAAATTGATTTAGAAAGTGGCCAGTAAGTTTTTAAAAAGGCAATAAAAACTCTGATTATCAATTCTAAAGTCAGTTTTGGAACCCGGAAACAAAACTGTGTTTTGAACATCCCTCTGTTAGTGCCACATTCTACAAAGTTTTACATTACTCATTTGCATGTTTGCTTCTCACCCAAGGCTCTGAGCTCCTCCAGGGCAGAAATAGCATCTGCCTCTTTGTATCTTCTGTTGCACATAACACATAATAGGTGCTTGGTAACTTTCTTTTTGAAGAATGAAACAAGTTAGGAGATGATAAATTGGGGACAATGTTTAAGAGACAGAAGTAAAATGGAAAGTTTGGTTGAGAATTGATTGAATACTGATTAAAGGAAAGGCAGAATACTTGAAATTACAGCTTCAGATTTTAGCTGAACTCTTCAGCTCTCCTCAGTATAAAATAAGGGTTTATAAGATGTAACTTGTTTGATAAGGCATATTTGAGGGCTCTGAACAAAAGTGGTAAGTAATTCAGGCCTCTGTTGAGGATATATAATACGTGATTCCCCAGAAGAACGAGTTTTCTTATGCAAGGGGTTTCTTAAAGCAGGGGGTGGTTGCCAAGGACTATGGGAAACTCTTAACAAAGCATAGAATCACTTTTTCCAGGGATAATGCAGTGAAAGCTAAAAGAGAAGAGCTGAAAGGCATCGTAGTGGAGCTCCAGAGTCAAGAGTTCTACTTCTCTCTTTTCCTCCATACGAATGGTGTCTCCTCTGCAATCTGACTTGAGTCCACCAAGAATAATACCATATGCCCTTCATTTCTATATGCTTCAGCGTCTTCAAGAAGCCTAAGATTTCCCAGGTCGTCTTTCAAGACCTGGAGTTGCATTCTTATTTGGCTCTGCACATCCACTAATCTGACTTCATCTTCATCCTCTTTGGCCTCTTTCCACTCTTTCTAAAGGTGTAGTGTCTTTATCATTGGCAGTTAGAGTTCATTGTCTCTCTCTCTTCTCCCCCAAAGTTTCCAGTCTTGAAATCCAAAGGGTCAGACTGCACTTCCCTGCTACCCCTCCTTTGTTGTAGTCTTCATGGACACATAACTTCTCACTTTGTGAAGATTTTAACTCCTAGCTCCCTGTCCTTTTCTCTCATACTTTCCCATCATCATTGTGACTGATTTTAATTTTCCTGTTAATAATTCTTCTACCGCCCTGATTTCCAAATTCCTTGACTTCTTCTCTTCCAGGGAACCTGTCCTCTACCTTCTACAGTCGTATCCTTCCTTAGCTGAACCCTAGACTGTCAGATACTCTAAAATTACAACTCTTCCATAATTTTAATTACAAGCATCTTACTCTCCAGCCATCATCTTTCTTGCTCACTCCCTCTAAAACACGTGGCAACCATTCTTTCACTCTGTTGGCTTTACACTAACATCACATTTTCATTGCTATTCTCTCCTTCATACCTTACTTAGCTTGAGTTCTCTGGCCTAACTGTGAAATATCTCTGCTCAAACCTTGTACTGCAATTCAGGGTTTGACCATTGCTTGACCCTATGTCTGATCCAGTCTTGTACCTGCTCATTAGGACTGGGTCACTCCTAACCCTGAGCTAGTTTGACACTAAGTTACTTTATGCCATCTTGTTGAGAATCAGACCCTGTTTTACTCTTGCACAAATGACCAGTCATGCTGAGATAATGACCAATCCTGAGAAAGGCTTTCATTGCTTTCTTCTGTAATCAAAAAGTGCTTTTCAGAATCCTATCTTCCTGGGATAGAAATTCCTCCTTCTTGTCCTATATCTAGCCGAAGACTTCACACTCAGAGAAACTTACTGTCCACTCCAGAGTGACTTTCCCTTGCATGGCAGACTAATACATTCAGCTTTGATATTTCTGGTCTTTGGTTATTCTTGAACAGGTCTGCCATTTTAATCACTTCCCTAATACACTCTCAACTATGTTGTCCTTTCGTCTTCTACCCCTTCATTGTATTTACATAGAAACATGTATGGTTGAATCCAACTCTCTACGTACTATGCTTCTGGACCTAGATGGTTGAACATGACTGGAGAACAAAGCTATGTTGAATAGTCTTACTTGAAATCCATGGCCGCTTTATTCAAGTGGACTTATCTACTGTTCAGCCATCCTACCTCGTTTTCCTAGTCCATTCATTCTTTTACTCTCCTAGACGACTATTTCCTTTTCATCTCATTTTCATTAAACTTTCAACACATACTGTCTCATCTTCATTCTCATTTGATAACCTTGCTTCCTAGTTCACTGAGAAAGTAAAAGCACTTAAAAGAAAATTTCTACATGGTCCCATTCTGGCATCTGCCAGTCAACTTGGAACTATATCCATGTAGTCTGCCTTTCCTTTATTTTTAGGAATGAAACCTCAGTGTTTCTCTCTAAGGCCAAACTCAGCACTTGTGCTTCAGCAGTTTCCCCCCTCACTTCCTTTTTACTGATTTATTCTAATAGCATGCAAATATGCTATAATTTCTCACATCTGAAAAAACATTTCCTGGCTTCACATTTCCCTCTAGCTTCTGCCCTATTTTCTGACCCCCTTTCCTATAAAACTCCTTGAAAGAGGTGTCTATTTGCTTGCTCCCAAATTCCTTGAACATACTCAAAACAGTTTTTATCCCCATCACTCCACTGAAAGCACTTGTCAGAAAAATCCAATGACCTCCACATGGCTAAAAACCAATGGCCACATCTTAGTCTTCATCTTTCTTGACCTCAGATATAACACTTGGATTCTGGGTTACTGTTTTCCTCTTAGAAATTAGATACTTCTCTATCTCCTTTGCTAATGTTTCCTCATCTCATCTTAGTCCTTGGATCTCTTCCCTTCTCTATTTACTCTCACTCCAGAGTGATCTTATCCAGACTCTTGCTTTTAAAACTATTTAAAAACTGGTGATTTCTAAATCTGTATCTGCAGCCTGGACCAATATGAACTCAGCTATCTGGCTGCTATCCCAACAGTTCCATTTGGATGACAAATTGGCATCTCATACTTTATATGTCTGCAGTTTAACTGCCGATTCCTCTCTCCTTCCCAACCTGTTTCTTCTTGTCTTCTCCATCTCAGTAAAGAATAACTTCATCCTTCCAACTGCTTATACCAAAATCTTGGATTTGCCCATGACCCTTGCCTTTTTCTCCAGTTCTACTTCCAATGAGAAAATCTAGTTGGCCCTACCTTTAATTTATATACAGAATTCTGATATTTTCTAATTATATCTACTGCTATCTTACTGATTTAACAACCATAATTTCTCACTTGAATGACTGCAATAGTCTCCTAACTGTTCTCTTTCCTATGCTGACGTCCATTTGCAATCCAGTAGTCAAAATGATTCTTTTGAAACACGTCAGATCACAGCATCTTCCAGTGGTTTCCAATAACATGGACATACCACTCAGAGCAAAAGAAAATTTTATTACAATGGCTTACAACACGTTTTGATATCTGGTCCTTTGTGATCTCCCAGATACCATGTCCTACAATTTTCCCCTATGCTTCCTAAACTTTAGCCATACTGACCTCCTTCCCCTTCCTCAAACCTGCCAAGCACACCTCCACCTCATGGCCCAACCTCACACACATACTCTTCCTTCTGCCTGACACTTTCATTCTCCAGTAATCACATGGCTTTCTCTCTCCTAGTTGTGGTCAAATATTGCTTATTTGATAAGCCTTCTTTTTTTATCTTATTGCTTATTGGATAAAAGCCTTCTTTTATCACCATAAATAAAAATTCCCCCTCCCCCTATTCCTTTTCTTCCTTATCTTGCCTTATTTTTCTCTTCGTTTATCATTTATATTTTATACTTACTCTTGTTTATTTGTTTACCATCTGCCTCCTAAGCAGTAAACTTGGAGTTGTGAACCCCAGGCCATCATGAGGGGCCCTGCTGTGTTCTAGTGGCCAGCACAAAGCAAGTGCTTATTATGTATTTGTTAAATTAATTGATATGAGATCGTTCTCTCTCTTGGTTTCCTGACTTTGGCTTGCAAAATGCTGTTGTTTTATTAAAACGCTGCACACAGTACTCACCAAGAAACCCCAGATTATCTTTTCCCTTCACATTCAGCTATTTCTAGTTTGTCATTGGGTTTGGTGATTTACCCTGCATGTCATTTCCCAAATGCTTTTCCACTTGACTTTTTTTTTTTTTTTTTTTTTGTAAAGCAAGAAAACAAGTACATAAGCAAATAGAAAATACTCATAATGAATTTTATTAGAGTGAGGTAAAAATTGCGAAATATTTGTGGAGTAACAATGGCTTTTGGTGATGTTTAAAATGGCCGGAGGTTTGGCCAAGTTGGGGAGATCTGGAGGGGATGCTACACACGTACTGCAGTAGAGTAGAAGCCTTGAGGAGGAGACCACATTTGCAGGAATAAGTTGGAATCCATCCAGAATGGGTTGTCAGAAATCTTTGCAGGCATTCCAGTTGATTTAAAATGTTGCAATTAGCACTAAAACCCATTATTTATCTATTTCAACCTTGTCATCGGAATGCCATCTACTCGTTAAAAGGCACACTTTGTATAAAGCTCATGATCATTCTGCCCCTGGCCTGAGGATTTGGTCCTATTACCCCTTTGCTGGGAAGGGGTCCTTTCCTCTTGTGGCAGTTGGGGAGATGGCAACCTCAGCCCAGATCACAGATGGTGATTGAAAACGATGCGATTCAACCTTCTTAGGTGACCTTGACTTGGCTGCTCACAGGTCTCTCCGTGCTCCATAAATTACAGGTAATTACGCAGAAATAGGAGATCAGCTCATTCCCTTGAGTTATATGTGAAGTGCAACTGATTTCACTTAAGGCTGAGCAGCAGTAAAGTATATTAATATCGGCTTAATTTGTGGTAATTGAGGTAGCAATAAAGAATTATCCCTGGAATATTTTATTCCCATGATCATCTGAGTGTTTAAACTATGGAAGTGTTTTTTTTTTTGGTCATAGTATAAAATGTCCCACTCTCTCCCATCAGGAACTTAGTGTAATTAGTGTCTGGCAGACAACACTGTGTTCAGTCGTTTGCCCTGTCCCTTGGATGCATTTTTATTAACCAAACGGTCAAGTAACCTTATTTATTATTCTAGATAGAAGCATTTTGGTCTCATTAACATGGATAATTTTCTCCAAACTTATGTAGTCATGCTGCAGCCAAAGCTCCCTTTATGACAATTAAAATATACTGTTTTTTTCTTCTGGTGCCCTACTATACAATTAAGGTACCATTCAAATCAGTAAATTTATTAGTGTATTAACACACTAATTGGATTACAAACACATCCTCTTATTTATGAAATGTTTATGATTTAATTGACTTGTTTAAACTAATTTTCATCTCCCTTTGCAATTATAACTTGTTGTTAATTGAACTTATTTACACATGGAATACTGATACTGCATTCCCTTGTACCAAGGAAATACATCTAAAGGTCTCATCAGAGGGTTAGGTTTTGGCTCTATTCATTGGGCACCTGAAACTGCTACTAGAGATAATAATCATCATGTAATATTCATTTGCTGAAATATGTAAGAATTAATTGCAGTAACTTGTAGGACAAATAAGTATGATTCCATTAGTCTATAATTATTCATTTATTTATGCACACTATATGTGGAAGAGTTATTGCTTAAAAAACAGTCATTTCCTCCCTCTCTATTTAGGTAGGGGTCTATAACTGCAGTGGCCATGTCCAATGTCACAGAGATAATGGACACAGTGACATGTTTTAGAATGCTGTTATTTTGTGCTGCTGTTTCCAAGTCTGGAATGCTCTCTGAATTAAAGATTTTTAAAGGAGACAAGGAGACATGCACGTTTATGGGAAGTAATTTCAAATGCATTATAATGCGCAATGGTAGCGATTTACATCCTTGGGGTAAAAATCATGACTTGAGTTTAAAACCATATTGTCTTGGAAAAAGGTAGCTAAGACATAAAACAGAATTGTCTGTGGTGATTTTGAGGACCTTTGGTACTATGGTTTTCCAACTTGCAACTTTGAATTTCCTCTTTGTCATTACTCTTGTTGTAAGATATAAGCCACATGCAGAAAAGTACATAAAACAAAGATGAATACCTGTGTGACCACTTCCCAGGTTAAGGAATTGATTGTCACCAGCATGCCCGAACCCCTCTTCCCGTCCCTTCCAGTGTTTCTCAAAGGTCGCCATCATCCTGACTTGTAGGGGAATTACTGCTCTGCTTTTCCTTTTAAGTTTATACCTAAGTATCTATTCCTGAATATAAATTTTCCAACTTTATATGGACAGTCACACACCACATATTCTTTTGTGTCTGGATTCTTTGGCTCAATAATATGTTTGTGAGTATATGTTCAATATCCAAGTTGTTATGTGTAGCTGTAGTTAGCTTATTTTTATTGCTGTATACTATTGCATTATATGAACATAACACAAATGATATATCTGTTCCATTGTCGATCAACATTCTGGTTGTTTTAAGCTGAGAGCTATGACATAGATATAATGCTGAATTTGGGTATGTACTTTGGAGTGAAATTAGTAGGTCAGAGTCGTGCAATTTACTTCCTAAAAGTAGCTTATGAGAGTTTCCATTGTTCCACATTCTTGTTAACCCTTATATTGTCAATCTTTTTAGCTGGTGCAATAGTATTTAGTTCTGATTTTAATTTACATTTTCCTGATGACTAATGATGTGCAACACCTTTTCATATTTATATTAGCTGTTTAGATGTAAGTTTCCAATTATTCAGTATTTTTATTTACTGAAGTCTCTTTTGGGCTTTCTGCCCAAGGCTTCTCAGATCTTCCCTCTATTCCCACGCAGTGCCTGCCCCACCTTGCTGGACCATGTCCTGAGGTTTCTATACCCTTAACATATTTTCACCCATAATTATATGAGCACTTCTCCTCTCTCAAGTATTTTTCCCAACCTGCATTTCTAAACCCATCTCTGTTTGGAGCCTGGGGAAGCCTTCTCTTTAAGAGCAGTTGGAATTCTATAATGCAACATATCTGCTTTAAAATAAATAATGCCTGTGGTTACTTACCCTGTGAAGATTTTTACCTTTGTTTCCTGAGTTTTCATCAAAATTCCTATTGGCCTCTCAATAATTCTTAGAAAGAATTAACAAAAAAATATATAAAGTATATATAATTGTTATCTCCCATGTTTGGCAGGCATATAGTGATGTAATACTCACACCTTCATTGTGAACAGTCTGCTCATGATAATTTAGGTATTCTCTGAGACATAATACGTGTTTTTTCTCTACCATCCTTTTATTTCCTTTTGCTTTCTTACAAACAGATTTGTTATCATCCATGTTTGTACTGTGTTCAAGACAATCTAGGTTTTTTCTATCGTGATCCCCAAATTTCTTCCATCCTCTTTCCATTTCCTAATTACAAAACCATTTTCACATTTTTACGTGTTTGTTATAGCATCATCCCACTTCCAGGTACCAGTATCTGTATTGTTTTCTTTTGCTGTTCTAACAGATTACCACAAAGGTAGTGGCTTAAATTAGTACCTTATGGTTCTGAAGATCAGAAATCTTAAAAGGATCTCACTGGTAAAATCAAGGTATTGGCAGGGCTACATTGTTTTCTGGAGACTTTAGGGGAGAATCTGTTTTCTTGCCTTTTCCATGGAGATTCTGTAGACCACGTACTTTCCTCAGCTCATGGCCCCTTCCTTTCTCACATCCCTCTGACACTCAATTTCCTGACTTTCTTTTTCTCTTACAAGGATCCTTGTGATTACATTCAGATAATCCAGGATAATCTCTCCATCTCAAGGTCATGGTAGTTGGCAACCTTAATTCCATCTGCAAACTTAATACCCTTGACACGTAACATAAAATATTCCCAGGTTCTAGGGACTAGGACGTGGACATCTTTATTCTATCACAGTTTTCATATGGAGAAAGGGTTAGAAAACATCATGAATCTCAGATGCCTTTTACTATATGAAATCTTTGTCTTGCCTAAACTGATGTCCTTGAATTTGTTTATAACTTTGCTTTCCAAGCAGAGAATTGACCTGAATATCATAAAACATTGTAGATAAAAACTTTCACAGAGTAAAAAAATTCATGGGAGAAAAAGTGAGAGTATGATAATGGTCAAAATAGATAATTTCAAATCTGAAGTTGGCATAGTTTGTTTGGGAAGTCCCTTTTACCCTCAGGCAGATCTCACAGCTTGAAACAAATCTGTTACACTGCAGACATATTTATCATTTTCACCACTTCATTCGATTTGCGTTATAAGAAATTCATTTGGAGATGCTGGAGAATACTTCTCAAATGCATGCTGTTGATTAAACAGGGCAGAGTAGCTGTGGACCAGAATTGGTAAAGAGTTATAGAGGGAGAAGGCAGTGGGAGTTGATGTGAGTAATGGTGTCTATCCATGCCTTGAAAAATCCTCTTTAAATTACACTTGTGAGTGGACAGGAGAGCGCCTTCTCTTGAAGCCACCATCAATCCTCTGCCCAGGTTGCAGTTCTCTTTAATACATCAGCCTCTTCCCTTCTAGCACACTTGCTCTTCTGCTGTCTGGAGGTAAGATGCTGTAGTCTTCATGGTGACAGAAGGACATGAGGGCCATTGATTCAAGAGTGAAATCAAAGGACAGAATATTTAGCCTCAAATCCTCTAGAAAATTAAGTCAACCTCCTAGGGTGAAGGTTTTCTCAGTAGAAGGTGTATGAAATTGGGTTGAATTGAAATTTTGGCTGATTCTTTTTTAAAGGAGGGGAGAGTCCACTGATTAGTCATCTTCCTTTGCTACTTCTTAGGGCATATTCTCATGTTTCTAGCTATTGTTCAGGAGTCGTTTTTAATGGCAACATTTACAATGTAGTCCTGTAGTAGAAGCAATACAACTAGTAGTTAGGAGCACAGTTTGAGTGATATAGACTTATTCAAATCCCAGCTCTACCACTAGAGAGCTGTGTGGCCTTAGGCAAATTAATTTTCTTATCTGTAAAATGGGAATAATCATATCTAACACGTTGGGTGGTTATTATGATTAAATGTGGGACGATACACGTAAAGCACTTACTGAAGAGCTTCTGTATAGTATCTTGATAGTATCATTATCATCATCTTCCTCCTTCAGGCTTCTTCAGTTCTTTCAGGAGCCACAAAATAAATTTAACTGTGTTGGAAGCTGAGTGTAAGAGCTGGTGTGTGTGAAAACTGTAACAAATTGGTGACAAAGGAACTTAAGTTAAAAATTACTTACAACACTTGGTGCACCAAATAAAATATGACTGTGGAAACAACCTTGACATTCAGGCAGACAGTTAACTGCCTTTGTCAGAGATCTTTCATCACCAATGACCACACTGTAGGGGAGACTTAGGCTGTGGACATACCAGGAATTCAGAGACTGATTCTACTGCTATGGGAACCACCTTTTCATTAGGGTCATTTCAGCTGACCCTAAACTATGAAATAAAAATATCTGTATCTACCTTATAAGAATGCTGTGAGGATTAGCGCTAATGTCTGTAAAATATCTAGCAAGGGCTTGGAAACTATAGGTACATAATAGATGATAGGACTGTATTCTCTCAAAAACAAACTTTCAACAGATTCTCAACTTCTACGGTACCTGTTAGAGTTATTTTAGTCTTTCTAGAATGCCATCTCTGTCCCCTCCATGGTGAAAGTGATTCTTATTTCTTTATTCTATCACAAAACCCCACATAATCAGCTGTATCCAGGTTTAGTAGGGCACAGGGGAAAGGGGAAAGATTCCATTGTCCAGTTACATAAATACAAAAATCTATTCATGCTATGTCAAGAATAAAAATCTTAGCATGTATTGTCTCACAGAACCAACTTTATACATTACGGTCAGATTTTGTAAAATAGTATTCATACTTCTATGTGGGTACACTATGCTTTTGTGGGTACTTATAGGGCTGTAAACACTGTTTCTAGGGGAAATCACTCCAACCAAGCAGATTATACTTGAGGTGCAACCTAATAGAGTGGTAAAAAGTATAGGTTCAGGAGTCAGAGAGCCCTTCATCGAAATCCTGGGTTTACCACTTAGCGGCTAAGTGACAGAGTGAGTTTCTTAATCTCTCTGTCCTTCAGTTTCTCCATCTGTAAATGGGGATGGCATAAATACATCCCTCATGCAGTATTTGGAGGAAGAAATGAAATAATATATGTCACACTTAATAAGCACATAGTAAGATATCAAGTATTAGCTGTTTAATATTACTGTTGTTATTGTAGGTTATGTTTAAACACTCTTTTTAGAGTTTGCCAATGTTTATATTTATATTCTTGGAAATGAGAGGGCAATTGAGAGAGGCCATTTGAGATACAAAACACAATTTCCTAAATGAATATGTTATTTTATGCATTTACCCAGCAGTTGAGAACCTTAAGATGAAAGTGTCTGATGGTCTTATATTTAATTATTGTTGTTCCCAACTTTAACCCTGAATAATGCCAAAAGCAGACATGTAAGAGAGACATCAGAAATGAAAACCTAATAATGACCTTAGAATAGTGATAAATATTTTGTTATCTTGTTATAGTGGAGTTTATTTTAAAATATATATATTTTGGAGTCTAATATAGTGTGGCCTTTTCCTAATACTTTAAACAAAATGTAAGTAAGAAAATATAATGCTTTCTATTATATTGTAATTGATTCTCCTATATCTTTACATGTACAGACACACTCTTGTGTTTTCTCAGCCCTTGTATCTTTCATTAAATGAAATAACATGGACATAATATTAAATAAAAGAACAAGGGTGAAAATAACTCAGCAGTTTGTGTCTGTGGCATTTTCTATTACTTATCCCGGGAGGCACTAAAGCGTGGCTTTTGTTGATTCACAGTAGGAAATAAAAGTTAAAGCAGTTGACTATGTAATCCGTCTTTCCATACACAAATTAAATATCTCTCTCAGTGTTTACATGGTGCTTATTGCAGAATATAGAGAAATATGCCTTAGCACATCATCTAAGCAATTTTTCACTTGATATTTAGCAAGATATTAGATGCATTTTATAGACTGAAAATAGTGATAATACTTAGAATAAAACTGGATGTGCAATGCTGGTTATCTAAAGGTTATGGGATAAACTATAATGTATATAGGAAGGATCCTATATAAGCTGTATTAACTATATTTTCTTATTTTCTGTATTGTTCTCTTATGGCAAACAGGGCCTCACTGATAGGGGTGGAGGGTGAGGGAGCAGGAAGGGGAAAGAGACTGCCCCATTCCTAGAGATAAGGAATACTTGCCTGGCAGTGTCCCTTTGATATGCAAAGCAACCAATCCTGAGTACTACCCCCTTCTGCATCCTTTTGTCAGGCTCTTGCAGTCTGGGACACAATCCTCTTGCCCTGAATCACCCCAATTCTAGGTACTAGATGACTGGAGACAACCCTATAGCCCGCAGTCCACTGAAGTTATTCAGACCATCTAGTCCTAAGCCTACTCAGCTGCTTACATTTTCTTGCTCATACCCTCATGAAAACCACAATAAAGGTTTTGACCCACCTTTTCCTCCTTTCTCCTCACTCCTTTTACCTCCTGATTGACCCTGGTGTTTCTCTTTGTGGCCCTGCGTGGTATGCCCCCCTGCTCTTAGGAACTGTGGGTAACAAACTATCTTTTCAATGACAATCATCTCCTAATCTATTGACCTGAATAAAAACAAAATCCAAGGTTCATTTTAAAACATAAATCCAGGACATTTTTATAATTAAGATTAGCTTTGGTGTCTACAGAATGACAGAAGAAAACATTTTTTCCCCCAAAGCATGGTTGGGAAAGAAAACAGTAATGAAAGAGAGTGTCTTTTTCCCTTCCTTCATTCATTCGTTCTTTCTCCCAACACCTTTTGATTATCTTTATGTGTTAGATATGACTTTAAGCATGGGGATACAGCTTTGGGGGAAATAAATCTCTCAGGGAGCCCAATCCAGTGGGAGAACGACAGAAACAACGTTGAGTTTAATCTAGGGTGCTAAGCACAAGAATAGAGGCACGTCCAAGAGAGTGGCCAAGTAACCACTGAAGTGAGATAACAGGCTGAAAATAATGAAGGCAAGAAATATTTCCAAGAGAAAATGATATTCAGTTGAGATTTCCTTTTCCTTATTCTTCTTTAAAAGTAATGTTTGTTGAGCTAAAATGTACATATGATAAAATACAACTTTGAAAAGTGTTCAGTTCCGTGACTTGACAAATGTATACAGTTATATAACCACCAGCACAATCAAGGTATAACATTTCCGTCACCGCAAAATTGTTCTCTTTTGTCTCTTTGCAGTCAGGCTTCTGCTCTTAACCCCTAGTCGCTGGAAATCACTGATCTGTTTTCTGACCCAGTAGTTTTGCCTTTCTCAGAACGTCACATGAATGAATTTATACAAATGCGTGTGTGTGTATTTTTCCCCTTTTATTCTGTTTCTTGATTTATGTGCCTGTCTAGTACCATACTGTTTTGATTACTGTTGCTTTCTGGGATGTCTGGAAATGTAGTCTCATAAATTCTACAACTCTGTTCTTCATTTTCAAAATTGTTGGGGTTTTTTAAATTTCCTTTGTCTTTCCCTATTAATTTTAGAATCAGCTCCTCAATTTCTACAAAGATTCTCCTGATATTTTGAATGAGTTTGCAATAGGCCAACTTTAGAAGAATTGACATCTTCCTAATAATGAGTTTTCTAAACCACAGTCATGATTCCTTATGTATTTATTTAGGTCTTTAAAATTTGTTCTCAGCAGTGCTTTGTAGATTTTGGTGTACAGCTCTTGCACATATCCTGTTTAATTTATCCCTAAGTGTTTTATGTTTTGATGCTGTTATATATAGTATTATTTCTTTAATTCCAGTTTCCAACTGTTTGTTGGAAAAGTACAGCTGGTTTTATAGATCTCCACTCTGACCTTCCAGCTTCTGCCATGCAGTAGAGGTTTTGTTTTATTACATGGTTAAATATGAGAAACAAAGCAAAATAAGATGAAATACTCAGCTATGATCTGTTTATATATTTTTATCCTTTTCATTTACCTGGGAACAATTACCTCCCAAGAATAGTTAGGGACTACTAACTCATTTCTTGGTACCAATGGAAGAAATGTTCATTGCTCTCCCTACTTGGTGTGCCGGATGGTTGTGCTGTGGCCGGTGAGGTGCGTGAAGTTTCCAGATCACTAGTTGGAGGAATCACTGGGTAACATGGACAATTATTGGTTAAGTATATGTGAAATATATTCAGGAAAGAGAGACCAAGAATATTGAGAGTGTTCTGAACATTACTGTTACAGTGATATTGATGTTTATTATATGGACATATATACAACTATGTTTTTATATGTATTTATTACTTAATTTTTGAATAAATCTTTTTGGGTGCAATGAGCTCAAAAACTGAAAGTGCATACTTAAAAAAATTAAGTACTAAATTTTTTTTCAAAAAAGTTGATAAAGAACATTTAGCTTATGCTAAATATTTGTTGACAATTACTACCCACCTTGGGGACCACAGTGATATTCGTGACTAAATAGGAAACAGAAGACAAATATGCTAAGGAAGGAACAGAATTTACTTCAAAAGTTAATAATTATATTAAAAAGAATGTGCCTGAAGACTGTGATTTAATATGCAGCTGCAGATGGTATGTTTACATCACTCTGTGAAATATCATTTATCATTTAAATAAAATGGCTGTTTAAAATAGCTTTTATTCAATTTTTATTCCAGATTATCTTGTACAAGTATGAAAACTTAAGCAGTAGCTGTGAATGTGTTAGCTGTATTAGCAGAAGAATATCTCCAGTCATTAAATGATGTCAGGTTTATACCAGAGTGTTCAGATCCTTCAAACAGAAGACTAGTTAATTCCAGTAGTGCATCAAAATTTTTTTTTTCCCATTCAATTTATGGAATCAAAGTTAAGCCTTTGGACATTCATTCTGTCAAATGTGAAATGTCTGATATTATGGTGGATGCTTTTGTGAAATTCCGTTAAAAGGTTCACCATTCAAAATAAAATTATTTGGTTTGCTGTATTACTAAAAAGTGTGGAGCATAGCATCATAGGACAACAATATTGTTACTAAATTAAGAAAATTTGGAGCCGTGTGCTTGGTATTCATCATGGTGAGCACGTAATTTATCATTGTTCCTAGTCTATAAATGGTAGCAGAAGCAAGAGTTGTCACATTTATACAGTTTAAATACATACACAATTTAGAGTAACTGAACTACAAAATTTTTATGTGGGAAGCTCTTCTGAATAAGAGCAAAAAAGTAATTTTAGCTGACAGATGCGATTTCCATCTTTGCTGCCCACCATCAATCAGATATTAGAAATGTTTTAGGCTCTGAAATATTTGGAAATAAACATAAATGTTCTTCCATGATATTGAACTTTTTTTGACAATGAGTCATCTAAAATTTTTACATTTTATTCAAAATTAGTTGGAAATATTTAATCAATGTATTATGAATGGAGCACCAAGAAACATCAGTTCTTAATTCTTTTTATCCAATAGTGATCGTTCAGAACAAAATTTATGAACAGGAAACTATTACAATGCATCTCTGTTAAAACAAGGGACGATCAGAAAAAATTAAATATTATTCCCCCAATGGTGTACAAAATTTCAATTTGAAATTCTGTAATTATACTTTGGAATATTTCAAATGGTGGGAAACAGTCTCTGATGGAGCTCCTAATTTTAACTTAATAGGAATAAACATTTATATTCCATACTGGAACTGATTGAGTTTGAGTAGTTCTATGAGTTTTCAGCCTTTATATTTGGTGAAAGATGTTAAGAATATCTAAAAATAGAGAAGACTTATTTGAAGATTTTTATTTTGTAAAAATGGTTGTGAAGAAAGATTCTCTTAATGGAGGCAAAAAGTCAGCACCTATAAATATATTGGGTTGAAATATTTACAATATTCAAATGTTGGAAATGAGAATATTCTCCATTTAGCAGAGTTTGTTCTGCTTACCTTGGAACCTAAATAGAGAATGGTAGAGAGGAACCAATTGAAAGTGTCAACAATTTAAAATCTATTAACTGTAAAATGCAAATTTGAAGATTGCAAACAGTTTGTTAATAAAGTAATAAAAAGATTATATTGGAAAATATATACTTAGAACAATACCTGTGACATGGTATGAGGGACATATAAGATAGGAATGATTATTCTTCTTATGCTACTTTTAAATGTACAGATAATTAATAGAAACCAATTAGCTTAAATTAACATGTGTATGTTTTTATTTTTAGAAATAATTTTATTCATTTTTGGAAATAAGTTTTGAATAGAGCTATTTTATAGTCTGACAATATAATGAAGCAAAATTGTTGGTCAATAAATGCATATTCCAGAAAGTATATATTTTAATGATCTTAGTTCTGCTTTCATTCCCCATATTTTCTCAATTATGTGGCCACTTATCAGTTTAACATTCAGAGATAATTGGCATTATCACATTGGTATATATCTTTCCGAAGATGTATATTTCTTAAAAAAGTCTTAAAATATAATTCATCTTCTTACTACAAGATTCTTCGAGTTAAATATTTTTAACTAGTTGCTAGAGGTTGCATATTAATATAAGAAAATAACACATTGCTAACATTTTAGCAAAATATTTCACAACTACAAAATGAGTATTCAGCATATAAAATCTATTTAATTTATGAATCCTTGTCTTACCTTGTCCTTGCCATTTCTATTATATTCCTTCCATATTTTCATTACTCTTTGTATCATTACTATATAGGGCAGGGGTCAGCAAACTGTGTTCTCTATGCCAAATTGGATAGAGACCAGTAGCTTCCAAAGCCCAAAATATTTACTATCTTGATTTTTACAGAAAAAGTTTGCTTTCCCTGGTATAGGGGGAAAGTGATTTAAAGAGTATTCTAAGGAGAGTTCAGTCAATGGAAATGGTACCTTCTACCTGCTAGACCTACCAATAGAAAAATACGGGCTGGCTTTACATCAGATTTAGGAAAAATAAAAGCATCTGATGAAAAGTTATGATTCATTTTAATGAATAGGTTACATAAAAAGCATATAATTAAGCATATTTTATTATTTGATTTATAGACTGAATTTTTATTAGTTTATGGTTTGTTTTTGCTATATTAGCAGTTAACATCTGTTAAAAACAAAACAAGATTCAGCAATGTCATTGAAGAAGGAAGCTCCAGAACATTATTCCAGCATGACTTTCTTATCCCCACTTCTCAGCCTCTCTACAAGTGCACACATATATGCATGTGCTTGAGACACTAGCACATGACACACAAGGGTACACATATATACAAATATTTACATAAATATTATTGTAAGTATAAGTTTATGTGGGCATTTACCCATGGCCTATAACATATTATACTATATACTATACTGTAAGTTGGCTTGTTCAGTTAAAACATTGTGACCAGTTTTCCATAAAACTGCATCTTAGTTTTAATTTTTGATATTTTCCCATTGCATGTATGAACTACAATTAATTTAATCTCTTTCCTAATTGGGGGAACTTCAATTGATTCAGTTATTTACTATTATAAACATTATGTAATGACTATCTTGTAGTTAAATTTTGCACATCTTCCTAATTCATTTTCTTTAATTTCTAGAAGTGGAATTTATGAAACAAAGAATATCAGTATATCAATACTTTATTTTTTATTGCTGAGTGGTATTCCATTGTGTGGCTAAGCCACAATTGGTTTATCCATTGTCTTCTTCATGGACATTTGGGTTGTTGTAGTGTTTGGCTATTATGAATAAGCTTGCTGTAAACATTTTTGTACAAGTTTTTGGATAGACATATGGTTTTATTTCTCTTGAGTAGATACCCAGGACTAGACATGCTGGGTCATAAGCTAGATCTATGTTTTATTTGTCAAAAAATGTCAGCAGTCCTCCGAAGTGGTTGCATCTTTCACATTCTTACCAACCAAGAGACCATGGTTCCACATCCTCACCAGTATTCTGTTTTTAGCCATCAATCATGTTTGAAGTAGTATCTCAATGTGTTTTTTAATTTGTTTTTCCTTGGTGACTAATAATGTTGAGTACATTTTCTTGTTTTCCTTAGACAATTAAATTTGTTTTGTTGTCAACTATCTACGTCTTGTATTGATTTTATAAATTAGGAATTTTAGGGTATTTTTGTTGGTAATTTATAGTTCTTTCTTTCTTCTGCATACAAGTTCTTTGTCAGGTATATGTGCTGCAACTCTTTTTTCCATGTCTGTGGCTTGTTTATTCATTTCTTACTTGGGGTCTTTTGATGGGTGAACATTTTATTGAAGTTCACTTTATCACTTTTTGGGTGTTACTTGTGCTTTTGTGTCCTGTCCAAGCCTATCCCATGATTCCCACAATCACAGAAATATTCTTTTATGTTCTTTTCTAAAGACTTTTTGTTTTTAATGATTACATTTTGGTTCTACGATCCATCAGATTTTCCATATGAATGGCTAAAGGAGTTGAACTCGAAAATTTCTGCTCAGATTTTCAGTTTCTTAGCCTCTCGATTAAGGTGATTGGCAAATGCTGATAGAGATGACTGGATAAATGACCCTGAATGTTGGACTCTGGATAAAAAATTTTATCCACATTCCTAGTTGTTCTCAGGAGGAGGCTTTTTCCAAAGCAAGAGAGTCCAGTAGGGTCAGAGAGGAGGTTATTCCCCTTGTTTTCAATTTCTCAGTTTTCCCATATACCCAGAGGTTGTTCTCTGTTTGTTTACATTGATGTTTGTCAGAAATATAGATTTAAACTCAATTCTGTTAGTTTTTTTGAGTGTATATATATATATATATATGTGTATGTATTTCCGAGAAAAGACAAAAAAAAAAAAATGAGTGAGGGAGAGAAGAATTCTCTATAATTTAGTTTTCCCAGCTGGAAGCTTGGTGAAGAATAGGGAAGATCCTGTGGCTGGCTGGATGTATCTGTGGGGAAGTGATCCTTTAAAGAGAAAGGGATTTTGTTTTTAAACTTTTAATTTTATATTGGAGTAGGGTTGATTAACAATGTTGTGATAGTTTCAGGTGTACAGCAAAGGGATTCAGTTATACATGTATATGTGTATGTATATCCATATACATGTGTCTAATTGTTTTCAGATCCTGAGAAAGGGATTTTATTGTGTGGTTTGCTGAAATCAGCTGGGACTAACTCCTTCTTTTGCCAGCAGCAGCCCCCATGTTACTCAGTTTATTATTTGTAACAGGTGCCAGTTACCATCCTCACAGTGGGACTTGTGATACATGGCCTGGAGTGCATGGTAAACACTCTAGAAGCTTCAGGAAGTGTTCCACTTATCTGTGGCTACCTAACAAATGACCCCGAAATTTGTTAGTTTAAAACAACAAACACTTTATTACATCTTATGATTTTCTGAGTTGAGGATTTAGGACTTATGATTTTTAGTTGAGGGCTTGGCTGGGTGATTCTTCCATGTGGTATGGATGGCGGTCACCTCACAGTATTCAGCTGGTGGAGGGCTGCTCTTGCCCCTCCAGGACGGCTTCACTGTCATTCAGGTGCCTTGGTGGGGATGGTTGGAAGGCTGGACTCAGCTGGAACCGTCAACCAGATTGCTCATAGAGGTCTCTCCGTGATGGCAGCCTTGCAGTGGTCAGACTTCCAATGAATAAGGCAGAAGATGCATAGCCTTTTATGAGCTACCCTCTAGAAGTCATTCAGCATCACTTCTGGTATATCTTATTAGTTGAAGCATCTACTAATTTACCTCACTTCAAGGGGTGGGTATGTAAGCCCCACTTTTTGATGAAAGAAGTATCAAAGATTTTGCATCCGCTTTCAAAACTACCACAATCTGCCTTCAAACTGGCTTGAGATCCAGGATCTCATTTTAAATCATGTCCGGGAGCAGATGAAGCTCTTTGAGTTCAGTTACTTGGGCACAATTCTTGTTCTGAAGAATTGTGAACTTAAGGAATAATGCCTTGTCTCCCTCCCACCCTCAAGACACATATAGGCAAGATACCGTGATGGGAACTAGCCACATTAGACACTCCTGTTCAGTAAAGGAGGGGTATGGGAGGTATATGGCAGTCACTAGTAGAGCACTTCTGAAATTCAGCTGTGTACATATTGTCAGTTTCGTGAATGGGGCTCAGTCTTGCTCTCTGTGAATGATTCCATGCAACTCTTGGTTCTGCCTTCTGAGTAGTACTTTCCCTAAAACATAGCCAATATTGCAGCTAAGTAACTTTCTTCATCTGTTCTCTGCCTATAGATTTTCGCATTTTTATGAGTCTTAGAAGCACTGTTGTCTTGTTGACAATGTAAGGCATGCTATTAGTGTTCCTTAGAAGCTTCTCTGTATAAGTGAAAGGGTGTTTGAGGTACTGACTTAAATCTTTCTCACATCTTAAGGAAGGATTTTACAGCCAAAACCTTGGGTTCTTTGAGGCTGTGTTTTATTGGCAATGCTCTGAATTTGATCTTTTCCCTAAGGCTAAATCTTTTAGAACATTGGGTTGCTTATAAAGACTCTCCTGGACCCTTTACATTTCCTTCCAATTCTGTTCAAAAACTGAAGAGTTCATTCTTTGATCAGTTGCTTCCCCCTTTCATTGTATTATAGGCATTGAGGATAGGTCAGATGGTATCTCCAACACTGTCCAGAAATCTCCTTAGTAAGTCACTGAATTCATTAAGTATATGTCCTATTTTCCATGTTAGCCCAGGGGACAGTGTTGCCAAACTTTTTGCTATTGCATAACAAGAATTTCTTTTCCTCCAGCCTCCAAAATATTTTTTCTCACTTCAAGCCCTTTGACAGCCAGCTTGAGTCCTATCATGCTTTTATTCATTGCCTGTTTCCCAGATTCACACCCCATGTTGTACCTTTAGTGTTACCATTTCTGTTATCAAATTCTGTACCTGCATACCAAACTGCCCCAAAACATAGGGACTTAAGCCAACAGGCTTTTTATTATTTCTCTTAAATTTCTGGGTCAAGCATTCAGGCAAGGCATGACTTGATTTTTCTTTTGATCAAGGGGTTATTGATGGAGGTCATTCCATGACATTCTGCTAGTAAAAGAGCTGGTTGGGCATACTGGCTTCAATTACACATCTGGCACCTTGGCATGGATGCCTGGAGGCAAGACTTAGCCGGGAGTGTTGACCAGAGTGCCTACACATGGCTCCTCCAACATGGGCTGTTCGGAGCAGTAAGGCATTTTACATGGAGGCCCAGGGCTCCCTTAGAGGGTGTTCCATTGAACAGAGCACAGGCTGCATGATGTTAGCCATTGAAAAAAATTTTGGAAGTCGCAGTTACATTTGCTGTGCTCTGTTAGTCAAAGCACAAAATGAGATTTCATAGATTCCCACATTTTAATGCTGCCATGTAAAAAACCTGCTCTAATTTCAATAGGATTAATTCTTTTTCCCCCTCCCCGCCCCCCCCCCCCCCCGATCTCATTTGCTTCTCTGAGTATGAGGTTTGAGAATAGTTCTGCTGGGGGCTCCTTCACTTACTCCCCATCTTGGCATTTCCTTTGTGTAATGGAAATTCCAGTCTCTAGTCCTTCCTTCCAGTATTCATAGAATTGCCTGAAAATATCTAGCACTTGTATGGAACAGTTAAAAAAATTTTTTTCTAGTTGTAATAGAGATTTGTTCTACCATATTTCTTAACTGATTTTAAGGAAATTTGAAGGTAAGGAGTGCGGACATCTATCCATAGGCTCATGTTTTCATCTGGAACATGAAAAATAAAGTTTTAAACCATGTTTAGAATTAAAGAGGTAAATTAATTTTTAAAGACATTAAATTCAAGGTACCTAAGGGATACTCACAGGAAGGTCTCTAATTGCTATTTAGAATAATGAACAGAATTATTTATTGAAACCCAAGCTTTAACATAATACTAAGCTCAGCTAGTTTTTGTAAATGAAAAGATGCTCGTTTCCTTTCTTCTAATCTCTTCCTTAGTTTCAAAAACATAGATGAGCTTCAAGGAGAGGATACAAATCTTCTACTTCAACTAGTTCACACTCTAGTTGAATATAATTAAACCAGTATCTTAGGAATCATTATTATACGTTATATAAGAACCTTAAGAGTTTCTAGGAAACTGGAACGTTCATTTGTTTTAAAAATTAATTGTTATTAAGGAATGGTTTGGGAGGCCAATTCATGGGAGGAGAGAGAGAAATAATAGTAATCACCATGGAAATTGAGCCTAGACTTCCTTTAATTGTTTGTTTTACTCATTCATTTGCTGATTTAATTATTTGTGCATCATTCTATCCATATGACCATCCAGTTATTGAAATTTTGAATTCTTTCCTTCTTTAGGGGTCTTGATGATAAACAACAGAAATCATGAGTGACTAATTTAAGCAGAAAAGTGATTTATTTGTAGAAAACTGTGCAGCTCGTAGAGTCAAAGACCTGGACTGAGAATGCAAAGAAAACGACAACACAGACCTTGGTAAGGTAGGTGCCAGAGCTTGTCCATGGTCTTTTTATGATATAATTGTCAATACTGGACTCCTGATAGCGCAGATGCCGCTGTGAATAATCTCTGTCTCATATGCTTTTGTTTTCATTCCCGTGGCTTCAGAGTCCTGGGCAAGGGTGTCCAGTTGGCCAATCCTAGGTCTCATGCTCCAGACCTAATTTCTAGGTATCAGAAAATGAGAATTTCTTTTACCATATGGCTCCTGTCAGCCCTGATTACTACCAATACTCATGCACTGGAGTTTTCACCAGAAGTCAGAGGGTTTTTGGATGCTGGATTACTAAACAACAAATGGCAAATGTTAACTCTGGCCACTCATTTGTCAGATTCTGTATGGATTGCTAGAGATGCAGTAGTGACCAAGAAATGTTCCCTGCTCTAAAGAATCTCCCAGTATGATAATAAAGAGGTGACAAATTAGTGATTTATATTAGAGCACAGGGCATAGCTTCTGGACCAATTAGAGGGAGTGCTGGCCTGGCCTAGTTTCTGGGAGGCAGTCCAGCAAGTAAGATAAAGCTTCTTGGAGCACCTAAGCTCAGAACGAGAGGATAAATAGAAGTTAGCCAGTCTTGGGGGTGTTGAAGAGAGGTGCTCCGTGCGGTATTTAAGCTGCTTATTGCGCAAGTGCCCTTTATTCTGGCACTCTGCACTTTGGGGAAGAAATGACAGGGGCAGACAGTCCAGGAGGCCTTGACCAGATTAGGGAATGATAGATACTCTTCTGCATTCTTCTTTGAATTACATTTGATCGCATACATTTCTCACCACTGAGCCCATACACACACTCGGTAAAGACTGTCACTGTGTCATAAGCTTTATGTGCATTATCTCCTTTACTTCACCAACCCTACCAAAGTAGATATTACCTCCATTTTACAAGAGTTGAAACAGACACACGTGAAGGTTCAGCTGTTTTCCCAGGGTTACTTGGCTAACAGTAGTTCTGTCAGAAATTGAATCCAAGGTATTTTCACTCTAAAGCTAATTCTCTCACCTCAAACTGGATTCCTATTGTCTTATTCCCATTATAGTGCTTTAGATCCATAAATGCTCTTATTTCTTTGCTTGTGGAGTGTATTTAGTACTTGGAGGCTCTGCTCTATGGATGATAGGAACAGGTCACCTTTCCTTTATGCCTGCCATCTGCAGGATATGCATACATGAAAGGCCCATCTTATGTCACCCATTCCTTGTTCCAAGTGACTCTTGACTGGGTCCCACAGTGCTCACTGACTCAGTTAATTCTATTGGACTTTTGACAGAGATTTTCCTATTAGTTGGTAAAACACACTCCAGACATTCCAGTTTTGCTTTTTCAAAATGAAGGAGTGAAAGTAAGGACTTAGTTCAGAATGAAAAGACTCTCCTTCCATTCAGTAGAAGGGAGAACCAGAAGGAGTGTGGGGAAAGGGACAGACATGAGACAGGTGGCAGGCGTGCTTGACCCTAGAAAGAGGGGTAGACAGAGGGTATAGTTTCTGGTTCTAATTCCTAATTCTGGGTTCTTATGAGGAAAGATGAACTTTGTGTCTTTAGTTTTGTGACCTACTCTTTTAACTTTTATACACACACATACACACACATTGTTGGGAGGTGGAGTGGGCTTTTGTTTGCTAAAAAACCCAGTGAATTCTAAACACCTGATTAAAAAATGAAACCTGCATTTGGCATCACAAAGAACCATAAAATGGTTTCATTGAATTTTTCTTTAAAAACTTCAGTACACAGGTGAGTGTACAGACGGGCAGTTCTATACTTAGTTTCTATTGGCAGTGGTTCTACAAGAGGAATTGATTCCATGGCTCCTAAAACCTTTGTTAATATTCACTTGAAGAGAAAATCCAGCAGAATCACGCTTTTTTTTTTTTTTTGATGGTTGATGCATACTAGATGAACATTCTTTCATCAAATACTCATGTTTAAAAAGTGGATCTGGCACATAAGTTAAATATGTATGGAGAGAAAAAAAGAGAAAGGGGGACAAAAAAATTACAACATTTTAAAATTGTAATTGAAGAATAAGTCCATTTATATTATGATCAGAGATTAGTTTAAAAAATGAACTCAAAAGTAGTTCACCCTTAACTAATTACAGCATTTCAAAGAGAAAGAACATCTAGTTCTTATAAATTACCTTGGGCTCAAGATCCATATTCTTTATTTCTACCTGATCTTCAGTGTCTGAAACAATCATGTTCCCATGTGACTCAATTTTTGCAACAGACATCTCAATATATAACTGGAGATTTCCTTTTCCGTTTCATAATATCTCATTATGTTTTCTATAGGAGTTTTCTTAGTAGTCTGATTTATTGATAAAATAGTTTTGCTGATTACCAGAATTGCCAGTAGTATTTTTTGCTCCCATTTCAAGTAAATAAACCCTTAAAAAATTATTCTGAATCTGGACTGAGAAAGCTGAGGAAAAATCTGCAGTTACTATTTTATGTTTGTTTTGTATCACACATTGTAGAGTGCTAAGAGAAGAGCAAATGCTTTAATTAAAAGGAACAATTTTCTTAGGAAAAACAATTGCTGTGTTTGCTAACCGAAGTGAATGTGTTGCATAGCCAAACTGGGGCTTTAATATATGCCAGCTTTTTAAACACCAGCTGAACCAGTGGTACTTGTGACTGTATATTTATTCAGTGTAATTGATAAAAATGTTTAATTAAATATTATGAAGGGTAATTCTCTAACTTTTCTTATCAGATAAATTGAAACCACGAGCTTCTGAGATTATTCTTGTATAATTAAACAAAAACACCCAAAGAACAGAAAAGCCATGCTGCCAAAGTACGAGAGGTTTTAAACCACTTTTTTTTAAAATATTAATGAATATTTATTTAACAAATACATTTTTTTAAACATCTTTATTGGAGTATAATTGCTTGACAATGGTGTGTTAGTTTCTGCTTTATAACAAAATGAATCAGCTATACATATACTAAACCACTTTTTTATTTTAATAGATCTTTTTTTTTTTAAAGGGCAAGAGAGTTTTTTTGTTTTTGTTTTTGTTTTAATAAATTTTATTTATTTATTTTGGCTGCGTTGGATCTTCGCTGCTGCCCAGGGGCTCTCTATAGTTGCAGTAGCAGGGGCTACTCTTCATTGCAGTGCGTGGGCCTCTCACCGCGGTGGCTTCTCCTGCCGCGGAGCACGGGCTCCAGGCACAAGGGCTCAGTAGTTGTGGCCTGTGGGCTCTAGAGCACAGGCTCAGTAGCCATGGCTCACGGGCTTAGTTGCTCCGCAGCATGTGGGATCCTCCCGGACCAGGGCTTGAATCCGTGTCCCCTGCATTGGCAGGTGGACTCCCAACCACCATGCCACCAGGGAAGTCCTTTAAAAGATCTTTATTGGAGTATAATTGCTTCACAATACTGTGTTAGTTTCTGTTGTACACCAAAGTGAATCAGCCATATGCATACTTATGTCCCCATATCCCCTCCTTCTTGAGCTCCCTCCCATCCTCCCTACCCCACCCCTCTAGGTCAAAGCAGAGCACCGAGCTGATCTTCCTGTGCTATGCTGCTGCTTCCCACTAGCCAACTATTTTACATTCTGTAGTGTATATATGTTGATGCTACTCTCACTTTGCCCCAGTTTCCCCCTCCCACCCCATGTCCTCAAGTCCATTCTCTATGTCTACATCTTTATTCCTTCCCTGCAACTAAGTTCATCAGTATCAGTTCTTTTTTTTTTAGATTCCACATATATGTGTTAGCATATGGTATTTGTTTTTCTCTTTCTGACTTCACTCTATATGACAGACTCTAGATCCATCTACCTCACTACAAATAACTCAATTTTGTTTATTTTTATGGCTGAGTAATATTCCATTGTATATATGTGCCACATCTTCTTTATCCATTCATCTGTCTATGGACACTTAGGTTGCTTCCATGTCCTGGCTATTGTAAATAGAGCTGCAATGAACATTGTGGTACATGACTCTTTTTGAATTATGGTTTTCTCAAGGTATATGCCCAGTAGTGGGATTGCTGTGTTGTATGGTAGTTCTATTTTTAGTTTTTTAAGGGACCTCCATACTGTTCTCCATAGTGGCTGTATCAATTTACATTCCCACCAACAGTGCAAGAGGGTTCCCTTTTCTCCACACCCTCTCCAGCATTTATTGTTTCTAGATTTTTTGATGATGGCCATTCTGACTGGTATGAGGTGATACCTCATTGTAGTTTTGATTTGCATTTCTCTAATGATTAGTGATGTTGAGCATCCTTTCATGTGTTTGTTGACAATCTGTATATCTTCTTTGGAGAAATGTCTATTTAGGTCTTCTGCCCATTGTTGGATTGGGTTGTTTGTTTTTTTGATATTGAGCTGCATGAGGTGCTTGTAAATTTTGGAGATTAATCCTTTGTCCGTTAATTCCTTTGCAAATATTTTCTCCCATTCTGAGGGTTGCCTTTTCATCTTGTTTATGTTTTCCTTTGCAGTGCAAAAGCTTTTAAGTTTCATTAGGTCCCATTTGTTTATTTTTGTTTTTATTTCCATTTCTCTAGGAGGTGGGTCAAAAAGGATCTTGCTGTGTGATTTATGTCATAGAGTGTTCTGCCTATGTTTTCCTCTAAGAGTTTTATAGTGTCTGGCCTTACATTTAGGTCTTTAATCCATTTTGAGTTTATTTTTGTGTATGGTGTTAGGAGTGTTCTAATTTCATCCTTTGACATGTAGCTGTCCAGTTTTCCCAGCACCACTTATTGAAGAAGCTGTTTTTTCTCCATCGTATATTCTTGTCTCCTTTGTCAAAAATAAGGTGACCATATGTGCGTGGGTTTATCTCTGGGCTTTCTATCCCATTCCATTGATCTATATTTCTGTTTTTGTGCCAGTACCATATTGTCTTGATTACTGTAGCTTTGTAGTATAGTCTGAAGTCAGGGAGCCTGATTCCTCCAGTTCAGTTTTTCTTTCTCAAGATTGCTTTGGCTATGTGGGGTCTTTTGTGTTTCCACACAAATTGTGAAATTTTTTGTTCTAGTTCTGTGAAAAATGCCATTGGTAGTTTGATAGGGATTGCATTGAATCTGTAGATTGCTTTGGGTAGTATAGTCATTTTCACAATGTTGATTCTTCCAATCCAAGAACATGGTATATCTCTCCATGTTTGTATCATCTTTAATTTCTTCCATCAGTGTCTTATAGTTTTCTGCATACAGGTCTTTTGTCTCCTTAGGTAGGTTTATTCCTAGATATTTTATTCTTTTTGTTGTAGTGGTAAATGGGAGTGTTTCCTTAATTTCTCTTTCATATTTTTCATCATTAGTGTAAAGGAATGCAAGAGATTTCTGTGCATTAATTTTGTATCCTGCCACTTTACCAAATTCATTGATTAGCTCTGGTATTTTTCTGGTGGCATCTTTAGGAATCTCTATGCATAGTATCATGTCATCTGCAAACAGTGACAGTTTTACTTCTTCTTTTCTGATTTGGATTCCTTTTATTTCTTTTTATTCTCTGATTGCTGTGGCTAAAACTTCCAAAACTATGTTGAATAAGAGTAGTGAGAGTTGGCAACCTTGTCTGGTTCCTGATCTTAGTGGAAATGGCTTCAGTTTTTCACCATTGAGAATGATGTTGGCTGTGGGTTTGTCATATATGACCTTTATTATGTTGAGGTAGGTTCCCTCTATGCCCATTTTCTGGAGAGTTTTTATCATAAATGGGTGTTGAAATTTGTCAAAAGCTTTTTCTGCATCTATTGAGATGATCATGTGGTTTTTATTCCTTAATTTTTTAATGTGGTGTATCATATTGATTGATTTTGCGTATACTGAACAATCCTTGCATCCCTGAGATAAATCCACTTGATCATGGTGTATCATCCTTTTAATGTGTTGTTGGATTCTGTTTGCTAGTATTTTGTTCAGGATTTTTGCATCTGTGTTTATCAGTGATATTGGTGTATAATTTTCTTTCTTTTGTGATTTTTTTTTCTGGTTTTGGTATCAGGGTGATGGTGGCTTCGTAGAATGAATTTGAGAGTGTTTCTCCCTCTGCAATTTTTTGGAAGAGTTTGAGACGGATCGGTGTTAGCTCTTCTCAGAATGTTTGATAGAATTTGCTTGTGAAGCCGTCTGGTCCTGGACTTTTGTCTGTTGGAAGATTTTTATTTTTTATTTTTTATTTGTTTTAATTTATTTCTTTTCTTTTTTTTTTTTTCCAATCCCAATCGCCCAATTCAGCACACCACCATCCCCACCTCACCGCACTTTCCCCCCCTTGGTGTCCATATGTCCATTCTCTACATCTGTGTCTCAACCTCTGCCCTGCAAACTGGCTCATCTGTACCATTTTTCTAGGTTCCACATACATGCATTAATATATGATATTTGTTTTTCTCTTTCTGACTTACTTCACTCTGTATGACAGTCTCTAGATCCATCCACGTCTCAACAAATGACTCAATTTCGTTCCTTTTTATGGCTGAGTAATATTCCATTGTATATATGTACCACAACTTCTTTATCCATTCATCTTTCGATGGGCATTTAGGTTGCTTCCATGACCTGGCTATTGTAAATAGTGCTGCAATGAATATTCGGGTGCATGTGTCTTTTTGAATTACGGTTTTCTCTGGGTATATGCCCAGTAGTGGGATTGCTGGGTCATATGGTAATTCTATTTTTAGTTTTTTAAGGAACCTCCATATTGTTCTCCATAGTGGCTGTATCAATTTACATTCCCACCAACAGTGCAAGAGGGTTCCCTTTTCTCCACACCCTCTCCAGCATTTGTTGTTTGTAGATTTTCTGATGATGCCCATTCTAACAGGAGTGAGGTGATACCTCATTGTAGTTTTGATTTGCATTTCTCTAATAATTAGTGATGTTGAGCATCTTTTCATGTGCTTCGTGGCCGTCTGTATGTCTTCTTTGGAGAAATGTCTATTTAGGTCTTCTGCCCATTTTTGGATTGGGGTGTTTGTTTCTTTGATATTGAGCTGAATGAGCTGTTTATATATTTTGGAGATAAATCCTTTGTCCGTTGATTCATTTGCAAATATTTTCTCCCATTCTGAGGGTTGTCTTTTCACCTTGTTTATGGTTTCCTTTGCTGTGCAAAAGCTTTGAAGTTTCATTAGGTCCCACTTGTTTATTTTTGTTTTTATTTCCATTACTCTAGGAGGTGGATCAAAAAAGATCTTGCTGTGATTTATGTCAAAGAGTGTTCTTCCTATGTTTTCCTCTAAGAGTTTTATAGTGTCCAGTCTTATATTTAGGTCTCTAATCCATTTTGAGTTTATTTTTGTGTATGGTGTTAGGGAGTATTCTAATTTCATTCTTTTACATGTAGCTGTCCAGTTTTCCCAGCACCACTTATTGAAGAGACTGTCTTTTCTCCATTGTATATCTTTGCCTCCTTTGTCATAGATTAGTTGACCATAGGTGCGTGGGTTAATCTCTGGGCTTTCTATCTTGTTCCATTGATCTATGTTTCTGTTTTTGTGCCAGTACCATATTGTCTTGATTACTGTAGCTTTGTAGTATAGTCTGAAGTCAGGGAGTCTGATTCCTCCAGCTCCATTTTTTTGCCTCAAGACTGCTTTGGCTATTCGGGGTCTTTTGTGTCTCCATACAAATTTTAAGATGATTTGTTCTAGCTCCGTAAAAAATGCCATTGGTAATTTGATAGGGATTGCATTGAATCTGTAGATTGCTTTGGGTAGTATACTCATTTTCACAATGTTGATTCTTCCAATCCAAGAACATGGTATATCTCTCCATCTGTTGGTATCATCTTTAATTTCTTTCATCAGTGTCTTATAGTTTTCTGCATACAGGTCTTTTGTCTCCCTAGGTAGGTTTATTCCTAGGTATTTTATTCTTTTTGTTGCAATGGTAAATGGGAGTGTTTCCATAATTTCTCTTTCAGATTTTTTATCATTAGTGTATAGGAATGCAAGAGATTTCTGTGCATTAATTTTGTATCCTGCAACTTTACCATATTCATTAATTAGCTCTAGCAGTTTTTTGGTGGCAGTTTTAGGATTCTCTATGTATAGTATCATGTCATCCGCAAACAGTGACAGTTTTACTTCTTCTTTTCCAATTTGTATTCCTTTTATTTCTTTTTCTTCTCTGCTGTGGCTAGTACTTCCAGAACTATGTTGAATAATAGTGGTGAGAGTGGACATCCTTGTCTCATTCCTGATCTTAGAGGAAATGCTTTCAGGTTTTCACCATTGAGAATGATGTTTGCTGTGGGTTTGTCATATATGGCCTTTATTATGTTGAGGTAGGTTCCCTCTATGCCCACCTTCTGGAGAGTTTTTATCAGAAATGGGTGTTGAATTTTGTCAAAAGCTTTTTCTGCATCTATTGAGATGATCATATGGTTTTTATTCTTCAATTTGTTAATATGGTGTATCACATTGATTGATTTGCGTATATTGAAGAATCCTTGCATCCCTGGGATAAATCCCACTTGATCGTGGTGTATGATCCTTTTAATGTGTTGTTGGATTCTGTTTGCTAGTATTTTGTTGAGGATTTTTACATCTATATTCATCAGTGATATTGGTCTGTAAGTTTCTTTTTTTGTCGTGTCTTTGTTTGGTTTTGGTATCAGGGTGATGGTGGCCTCATAGAATGAGTTTGGGAGTGTTCCTTCCTCTGCAATTTTTTGGAAGAGTTTGAGAAGGATGGGTGTTAGCTCTTCTCTAAATGTTTGATAGAATTCACCTGTGAAGCCATCTGGTCCTGGACTTTTGTTTGTTGGAAGATTTTAAATCACAGTTTCAATTTCATTACTTGTGATTGGTCTGTTCATATTTTCTATTTCTTCCTGGTTCAGTCTTGGAAGGTGATACCTTTCTAAGAATTTGTCCATTTCTTCCAGGTTGTCCATTTTATTGGCATAAAGTTGCTTGTAGTAGTCTCTTAGGATGCTTTGTATTTCTGCGGTGTCTGTTGTAACTTCTCCTTTTTCATTTCTGATTTTATTGATTTGAGTCCTCTCCCTCTTTTTCTTGATGAGTCTGGCTAATGGCTTATCAATTTTGTTTATCTTCTCAAAGAACCAACTTTTAGTTTTATTGATCTTTGCTATTGTTTTCTTTGTTTCTATTTCATTTATTTCTGCTCTGATCTTTATGATTTCTTTCCTTCTGCTAACTTTGGGTTTTGTTTGTTCTTCTTTCTCTAGTTTCTTTAGGTGTAAGGTTAGATTGTTTACTTGAGATTTTTCTGTTTCTTTAGGTAGGCTTGTATAGCTATAAACTTCCCTCTTAGAACCGCTTTTGCTGCATCCCATAGGTTTTGGGTCGTCGTGTTTTCATTATCATTTGTCTCTAGGTATTTTTTAATTTCCTCTTTGATTTCTTCAGTGATCTCTTGGTTATTTAGTAACGTATTGTTTAGCCTCCATGTGTTTGTGTTTTTTACGTTTTTTTCCCTGTAATTCATTTCTAATCTCATAGCGTTGTGGTCAGAAAAGATGCTTGATATGATTTCAATTTTCTTAAATTTACTGAGGCTTGATTTGTGACCCAAGATGTGATCTATCCTGGAGAATGTTCCGTGCGCACTTGAGAAGAACGTGTAATCTGCTGTTTTTGGATGGAATGTCCTATATATATCAATTAAATCTATCTGGTCTATTGTGTCATTCAAAGCTTCTGTTTCCTTATTTATTTTCATTTTGGATGATCTGTCCATTGGTGTAAGTGAGGTGTTAAAGTCCCCCACTATGATTGTGTTACTGTCGATTTCCTCTTTTATAGCTGTTAGCAGTTGCCTTATGTATTGAGGTGCTCCTATGTTGGGTGCACATATATTTAGAATTGTTATATCTTCTTCTTGGATTGATCCCTGGATCATTATGTAGTGTCCTTCCTTGTCTCTTGTAACATTCTTTATTTTAAAGTCTATTTTATCTGATATGAGTATAGCTACTCCAGCTTTCTTTTGATTTCCATTTGCATGGAATATCTTTTTCCATCCCCTCACTTTCAGTCTGTATGTGTCCCTAGGTCTGAAGTGGGTCTCTTGTAGACAGCATATATATGGGTCTTGTTTTTGTATCCATTCAGCCAGTCTATGTCTTTTGGTTGGGGCATTTAATCCATTCACGTTTAAGGTAATTATCGATATGTATGTTCCTATGACCATTTTCTTAATTGTTTTGGGTTTGTTTTTGTAGGTCCTTTTCTTCTCTTGTGTTTCCCACTTAGAGAAGTTCCTTTAGCATTTGTTGTAGAGCTGGTTTGGTGGTGCTGAATTCTCTTAGCTTTTGCTTGTCTGTAAAGCTTTTGATTTCTCCATCAAATCTAAATGAGATCCTTGCCGGGTAGAGTAATCTTGGTTGTAGGTTCTTCCCTTTCATCACTTTAAGTATATCATGCCACTCCCTTCTGGCTTGCAGAATTTCTGCTGAGAAATCAGCTGTTAACCTTATGGGAGTTCCCTTGTATGTTATTTGTCGTTTTTCCCTTGTTGCTTTCAATAATTTTTCTTTGTCTTTAATTTTTGCCCTTTGATTACTATGTGTCTCGGCGTGTTTCTCCTTGGGTTTATTCTGTATGGGACTCTCTGCGCTTCCTGGACTTGGGTGGCTATTTCCTTTCCCATGTTAGGGAAGTTTTCGACTATAATCTCTTCAAATATTTTCTCTGGTCCTTTCTCTCGCTCTTCTCCTTCTGGGACCCCTATAATGCGAATGTTGTTGCGTTTAATGTTGTCCCAGAGGTCTCTTAGGCTGTCTTCATTTCTTTTTATTCTTTTTTCTTTAGTCTGTTCCGCAGCAGTGAATTCCACCATTCTGTCTTCCAGGTCACTTATCTGTTCTTCTGCCTCAGTTATTCTGCTATTGATTCCTTCTAGTGTAGTTTTCATTTCAGTTATTGTATTGGTCATCTCTGTTTGTTTGTTCTTTAATTCTTTTTTTTTTTTTTTTTTAATTCTTCTAGGTCTTTGTTAATCATTTCTTGCATCTTCTCAATCTTTGCCTCCATTCTTATTCCGAGGTCCTGGATCATCTTCACTATCATTATTCTGAATTCTTTTTCTGGAAGGTTGCGTATCTCCACTTCATTTAGTTGTTTTTCTGGGGTTTTTTCTTGTTCCTTCATCTGGTACATAGCCCTCTGCCTTTTCATCTTCTCTATCTTTCTGTAACTGTGGTTTTTGGTCCACATGCTGCAGGATTGTAGTTTTTCTTGCTTCTGCTGTCTGCCCTCTGGTGGTTGAGGCTATCTAAGAGGCTTGATGGGAGGCTCTGGTGGTGGGTACAGCTGACTGTTGCTGTGGCAGTCAGAGCTCAGTAAAACCTTAATCCACTTGACTGTTGATGGGTGGGGCCGGGTTCCCTCCCTGTTGCTGTGGCGGTCAGAGCTCAGTAAAACCTTAATCCACTTGACTGTTTTTTTTTTTTTTTTTTTTTTTTTATTCTTTTTTTTTTTTTTTTCCACACACACACACTGTATTTTATTTTTACAAGAGATAGATAGACTGACACCAAGCATTGTACATGGATGACCACAACAAAAGCAACAATGATTGCAATTACCAAACATGAAACACACTTATACTATGTCATAACATTGACATTCAGTCCAGTAATCCTCCACTGTAACAGCTCCTTTACTTTGCAGTGAAAATTGATTTGTGTATTCTTTTCCTCTGAGTCCTTGTGGGATTTTTTTTTTTTTTAATTCAGACAGAAAGTCACAAAAATTATACTCATCCTCATCAGTTCACTCAGTCCCATGTAATTAATTTCTTTTTTTTCATCTTGATCTTTTGTTAGCACTTTTATGAGTTCATCAGTTTTTCATTAGAGTTCTGAAAATGCTTATTCATTCAGTTCAGCAGTACAGTCAGTTACCAGAAACCTGTACTTGTCAGAGTCTTTTCCATGAATTTCTTGAAGATGAAACTCTTTTATAGGAACATATTTGCAAAATCATCAGAGTACACCCAGAACTGTCTGTAAATGACAAAAGACTTAAAAATGACCATGGTTAAAGATTTGATGAAAGTTCATAATAATGCAGTTGACAAGAAAATTAGTTATTTCTGAGATATACATTTTAAAGTAATAACTAGGATTATTACTTATAACATTATACCAGAACATATAAGATTTTTAGACGTTTCCTGTAATGTCTGAAACATTTATATTAACATATTTCCATACAAATACAAATATAAGATTTTTAGAAATTTCATGTAATGTCTGAAACATTTATATTAACATATTTCCATACATATTTCCATACAAATACAAATATAAGATTTTTAGAAATTTCATGTAATGTCTGAAACATTTATATTAACATATTTCCATACATATTTCCATACAAATACAAATATAAGATTTTTAGAAATTTCATGTAATGTCTGAAACATTTATATTAACATATTTCCATACATATTTCCATACAAATACAAATATAAGATTTTTAGAAATTTCATGTACTGTCTGAAACATTTATATTAACATATTTCCATACAAATACAAATATAAGATTTTTAGAAATTTCATGTAATGTCTGAAACATTTATATTAACATATTTCCATACAAATAACCCAATGAAAGTTTAGTATTAGTTGTTTTGTTTGTTTTTTTATACTGCAGGTTCTTATTAGGCATCAGTTTTATACACATCAGTGTATACATGTCAATCCCAATCGCCCAATTCAGCACATCACCATCCCCACCTCATCGCAGTTTTCCCCCCTTGGTGTCCATATGTCCATTCTCTACATCTGTGTCTCAACTTCTGCCCTGCAAACTGGCTCATCTGTACCATTTTTCTACGTTCCACATACATGCATTAACATACGATATTTGTTTTTCTCTTTCTGACTTACTTCACTCTGTATGACAGTCTCTAGATCCATCCACTTCTCAACAAATGACTCAATTTCGTTCCTTTTTATGGCTGAATAATATTCCATCGTATATATGTACCACAACTTCTTTATCCATTCGTCTGTTGATGGGCATTTAGGTTGCTTCCATGACCTGGCTATTGTAAATAGTGCTGCAATGAACATTCGGGTGCACGTGTCTTTTTGAATTACGGTTTTCTCTGGGTATATGCCCAGTAGTGGGATTGCTGGGTCATATGGTAATTCTATTTTTAGTTTTTTAAGGAACCTCCATATTGTTCTCCATAGTGGCTGTATCAATTTACATTCCCACCAACAGTGCAAGAGGGTTCCCTTTTCTCCACACCCTCTCCAGCATTTGTTGTTTGTAGATTTTCTGATGATGCCCATTCTAACAGGAGTGAGGTGATACCTCATTGTAGTTTTGATTTGCATTTCTCTAATAATTAGTGATGTTGAGCATCTTTTCATGTGCTTCGTGGCCGTCTGTATGTCTTCTTTGGAGAAATGTCTATTTAGGTCTTCTGCCCATTTTTGGATTGGGGTGTTTGTTTCTTTGATATTGAGCTGAATGAGCTGTTTATATATTTTGGAGATTAATCCTTTGTCCGTTGATTCATTTGCAAATATTTTCTCCCATTCTGAGGGTTGTCTTTTCGTCTTGTTTATGGTTTCCTTTGCTGTGCAAAAGCTTTGAAGTTTCATTAGGTCCCACTTGTTTATTTTTGTTTTTATTTCCATTACTCTAGGAGGTGGATCGAAAAAGATCTTGCTGTGATTTATGTCAAAGAGTGTTCTTCCTATGTTTTCCTCTAAGAGTTTTATAGTGTCCAGTCTTATATTTAGGTCTCTAATCCATTTTGAGTTTATTTTTGTGTATGGTGTTAGGGAGTATTCTAGTTTCATTCTTTTACATGTGGCTGTCCAGTTTTCCCAGCACCACTTATTGAAGAGACTGTCTTTTCTCCATTGTATATCTTTGCCTCCTTTGTCATAGATTAGTTGACCATAGGTGCGTGGGTTAATCTCTGGGCTTTCTATATTGTTCCATTGATCTATGTTTCTGTTTTTGTGCCAGTACCATATTGTCTTGATTACTGTAGCTTTGTAGTATAGTCTGAAGTCAGGGAGTCTGATTCCTCCAGCTCCATTTTTTTGCCTCAAGACTGCTTTGGCTATTCGGGGTCTTTTGTGTCTCCATACAAATTTTAAGATGATTTGTTCTAGCTCCGTAAAAAATGCCATTGGTAATTTGATAGGGATTGCATTGAATCTGTAGATTGCTTTGGGTAGTATACTCATTTTCACAATGTTGATTCTTCCAATCCAAGAACATGGTATATCTCTCCATCTGTTGGTATCATCTTTAATTTCTTTCATCAGTGTCTTATAGTTTTCTGCATACAGGTCTTTTGTCTCCCTAGGTAGGTTTATTCCTAGGTATTTTATTCTTTTTGTTGCAATGGTAAATGGGAGTGTTTCCATAATTTCTCTTTCAGATTTTTCATCATTAGTGTATAGGAATGCAAGAGATTTCTGTGCATTAATTTTGTAACCTGCAACTTTACCATATTCATTAATTAGCTCTAGCAGTTTTCTGGTGGCAGTTTTAGGATTCTCTATGTATAGTATCATGTCATCCGCAAACAGTGACAGTTTTACTTCTTCTTTTCCAATTTGTATTCCTTTTATTTCTTTTTCTTCTCTGATTGCCGTGGCTAGGACTTCCAGAACTATGTTGAATAATAGTGGTGAGAGTGGACATCCTTGTCTCGTTCCTGATATTAGAGGAAATGCTTTCAGTTTTTCACCATTGAGAATGATGTTTGCTGTGGGTTTGTCATATATGGCCTTTATTATGTTGAGGTAGGTTCCCTCTATGCCCACTTTCTGGAGAGTTTTTATCATAAATGGGTGTTGAATTTTGTCAAAAGCTTTTTCTGCATCTATTGAGATGATCATATGGTTTTTATTCTTCAATTTGTTAATATGGTGTATCACATTGATTGATTTGCGTATATTGAAGAATCCTTGCATCCCTGGGATAAATCCCACTTGATCGTGGTGTATGATCCTTTTAATGTGTTGTTGGATTCTGTTTGCTAGTATTTTGTTGAGGATTTTTGCATCTATATTCATCAGTGATATTGGTCTGTAATTTTCTTTTTTTGTAGTGTCTTTGTCTGGTTTTGGTATCAGGGTGATGGTGGCCTCATAGAATGAGTTTGGGAGAGTTCCTTCCTCTGCAATTTTTTGGAAGAGTTTGAGAAGGATGGGTGTTAGCTCTTCTCTAAATGTTTGATAGAATTCACCTGTGAAGCCATCTGGTCCTGGACTTTTGTTTGTTGGAAGATTTTTAATCACAGTTTCAATTTCATTACTTGTGATTGGTCTGTTGATATTTTCTGTTTCTTCCTGGTTCAGTCTTGGAAGGTTATACCTTTCTAAGAATTTGTCCATTTCTTCCAGGTTGTCCATTTTATTGGCATAAAGTTGCTTGTAGTAGTCTCTTAGGATGTTTTGTATTTCTGCGGTGTCTGTTGTAACTTCTCCTTTTTCATTTCTGATTTTATTGATTTGAGTCCTCTCCCTCTTTTTCTTGATGAGTCTGGCTAATGGCTTATCAATTTTGTTTATCTTCTCAAAGAACCAACTTTTAGTTTTATTGATCTTTGCTATTGTTTTCTTTGTTTCTATTTCATTTATTTCTGCTCTGATCTTTATGATTTCTTTCCTTCTGCTAACTTTGGGTTTTGTTTGTTCTTCTTTCTCTAGTTTCTTTAGGTGTAAAGTTAGATTGTTTACTTGAGATTTTTCTTGTTTCTTTAGGTAGGTTTGTATAGCTATAAACTTCCCTCTTAGAACCGCTTTTGCTGCATCCCATAGGTTTTGGGTCGTCGTGTTTTCATTGTCATTTGTCTCTAGGTATTTTTTTATTTCCTGTTTGATTTCTTCAGTGATCTCTTGGTTATTTAGTAACGTATTGTTTAGCCTCCATGTGTTTGTCTTTTTTACGTTTTTTTCCCTGTAATTCATTTCTAATCTCATAGCGTTGTGGTCAGAAAAGATGCTTGATATGATTTCAATTTTCTTAAATTTACTGAGGCTTGATTTGTGACCCAAGATGTGATCTATCCTGGAGAATGTTCCGTGTGCACTTGAGAAGAACGTGTAATCTGCCGTTTTTGGATGGAATGTCCTATATATATCAATTAAATCTATCTGGTCTATTGTGTCATTTAAAGCTTCTGTTTCCTTATTTATTTTCATTTTGGATGATCTGTCCATTGGTGTAAGTGAGGTGTTAAAGTCCCCCACTATTATTGTGTTACTGTCGATTTCCTCTTTTATGGCTGTTAGCAGTTGCCTTATGTATTGAGGTGCTCCTATGTTGGGTGCATATATATTTATAATTGTTATATCTTCTTCTTGGATTGATCCCTGGATCATTATGTAGTGTCCTTCCTTGTCTCTTGTAACATTCTTTATTTTAAAGTCTATTTTATCTGATATGAGTATAGCTACTCCAGCTTTCTTTTGATTTCCATTTGCATGGAATATCTTTTTCCATCCCCTCACTTTCAGTCTGTATGTGTCCCTAGGTCTGAAGTGGGTCTCTTGTAGACAGCATATATATGGGTCTTGTTTTTGTATCCATTCAGCCAGTCTATGTCTTTTGGTTGGGGCATTTAATCCATTCACGTTTAAGGTACCCAGCAATCCCACTTGACTGTTGATGGATGGGGCTGGGTTCCCTCCCTGTTGGTTGTTTTGCCTGAGGCAACCCAACACTGGAGCCTACCCGTGCTCTTTGGTGGGGTTAATGGCAGACTCTGGGAGGGCTCACGCCAAGGAGAACTTCACAGAACCTCTGCTGCCAGTGTCCTTATCCCCACGGTGAAACAGAGCCACCACCCGCCTCTGCAGGAGACCCCCGAACACCAGCAGGTAGGTCTGGTTCAGTCTCCCCCAGGGTCACTGCTCCTTCCCCTGGGTCCCGATGCACACATTACTTTGTGTGTGCCCTCCAAGAGTGGGGTCTCTGTTTCCCCCAGTCCTGTGAAAGTCCTGCAATCATTTCCCACTAGGCTTCAAAGTCTGATTCTCTAGGAATTCCTCCTCCCGTTGCCGGACCCCCAGGTTGGGAAGCCTGAGGTGGGGCTCAGAACCTTCACTCCAGTGGGTGGACTTCTGTGGTATAAGTGTTCGCCAGTCTGTGAGTCACCCACCCAGCAGTTATGGGATTTGATTTTACTCTGATTGCACCCCTCCTACCGTCTCACTGTGGCTTCTCCTCTGTCCTTGGACGTGGGGTATCCTCCTTGGTGAAGTCCAGGGTCTTCCTGTCAATGATTGTCCAGCAGCCAGTTGTGATTCTGGAGCTCTCGCAAGAGGGAATGAGAGCACGTCCTTCTACTCCGCCATCTTGGTTAATCCTTTAGCAATTGGTGTTGGAGCTCGTCAGCTCGTCCAGATGCATCTTTCCATTCCACCAAGGAAAAGTGTTCGTTGGCAGCCAGTGGCAAGCAAGGCTATTTCTTTTTTTGTTTATTTATTTTTGACTGCGTTGGGTCTTCGCTGCTGCACACGGGCTTTCTCTAGTTGTGATAAGTGGGGGCTACTCTTTATTGTGCTGCGTGGGCTTCTCATTGTGGTTGGTTCTCTTTTTGTGGAGCATGGGGTCAAGGCGTGCAGGCTCAGTAATTGTGGCACACGGGCTTAGTTGCTCCGTGGCATGTGGAATCTTCCCAGACCAGGGATCAAACGAATGTCCCCTGCATTGGTAGGTGGATTCTTAACCACTGTGCCACCAGGGAAGTCCCAAGTTTTTTAATTATGGTTTCAATTTCATTACTTGTGGTAGGTCTGTTTATATTTTCTAATTCTTCCTGGTTCAGTCTTGGAAAATTGTACCTTTCCTAGAATTTGTCTGTTTCTTCATGGTTGTACATTTTATTGGTATAGAGTTGTTTGTAGTAGTCTTTTATAATCCTTTGTATTTATGCGATGTCAGTTGTAACTTCTCCTTTTTCATTTCTAATTTTATTGATTTGCATCCTCTCCCTTTTTTTCATGATGGGTCTGGCTAAGGGTTTATCAATTTTGTTTATCTTCTCAAAGAACCAGCTTTTAGTTTTATTGATCTTTGCTATTGTTTTTTTCTTTTCTATTTCATTTATTTCTGCTCTGATCTTTATGATTTCTTTCCTTCTACTGACTTTGGTTGTTCTTTGTTCTTCTTTCTCTAGTTGTTTAAGTGTAGGGTTAGATTGTTTATTTGAGATTTTTCTTGTTTCTTGAGGTGAGATTGAATTGCTGTAAACTTCCCTCTTACAACTGCTTTTGCTGTGTCCCATAGATTTTGGGTTGTCATGTTTTCGTTGTCATTTGTTGCTATGTATTTTTTAATTTATTCTTTGATTTCTTCAGTGATCTCTTGCTTATTTAGTAGTGCACTGTTTAGCCTCCATGTATTTGTGTGTTTTACAGTTTTTTTCCTGTAATTGATTTCCAATCTCATAGCATGGTCAGAAAAGATGCTTGATACGATTTGAATTTTCTTAAATTTTCCGAGGCTTGATTTGTGACCCAAGATGTGAACTGTCCTGGAGAATGTTCCATGTGCACTTGAGAAGAACGTGTATTCTGCCACATTTGGGTGGAATGTTCTACAAATATCAATTAAATCTATCTAGTCTATTGTGTCATTTAAAGCTTGTGTGTCCTTATTTATATTCTGTTTGGATGATCTGTCCATTGGGTAAGAGGGGTGTTAAACCACTTTTGTTTGTAAAAACACTGGATAGTAATTGCCCATCTTGTTTCTTGTAACTGCCCTCCCTCTCTTTCTTTCTCCCATCATTATGTATCTATATGTGATAAGAATTGAAGAAAATATGGACTTTTCATCAAAGGGTTTTTGGACTAACTGCAGAGTATTGATTATCTGATAAATAACACAGATAGTAAATGCATAGGGAAGAAGGAAGTAAATTATATTCTCAAACTGTTGGGGGAAACTCTATTCGAAGCGATTCATGTTTTAAAAGTTTCCTGATTAAACAAATAGACTGCACTGTTGACTTTATTTTAATTTCTTTGCTTCTTCAAGAGAGGGTGGATATTTTACTAGTAGTCCAACTTTAAATTGGCCTCACGTCTCAGCATTAGTCATATATCATAGCCATATCATCCTCAGGTTAAATATTTATTTCTGCTCTTGTATATTTTAGCAAATGGGCATTAAATACTCTTCCAAAGGTATTTAATTCTTTGACAGAATAATTTGCACAAGTGTTCAAATGTCTAACAGCTAAAAACAGGTGTACCCTGATCCTTCCCAACCAACTTCCTGCTGCTACATCGCTTTCAGAAAAATTACTTTAATCCAGTTTAGCTGTTTCATCTGGGATTTACCTCCATGTCTTTTAAAAACACGGTTATCCTGCATACCTATTTAGTTATTTATTTATTTATATTTTTGCTGCGTTGGGTCTTCATTGCTGTGCACGGCCTTTCTGTAGTTGTGGTGAATGGGGTCCACTCTTCATTGTGGTGCGCAGGCTTCTCACTGTGGTGGCTTCTCTCGTTGTGGAGCACAGGCTCTAGGCGCATGGGCTTCAGTAGTTGTGGCACGCAACAAACTTCTTTGTTAAAGAAGTTTCTTCTGTGGGCTAGAGAGCCACCCAGGAGTGACAGTTTACCTGACTCACTTGTTAGCTGTGCACCTTATGCAGTTATGTAACTTCTTTGTGTTATAGTTTCCTAATCTGTAAAAGGAGAATGATCGCAGTGCCTTCCTCATTAGAATGTTCAGAAGATTCAATAGCTCTGGACTCTTAGTAGGAGTTCAGTGTATAAACGCTACTATTATTATTATTTGTTCTCTATTCCCCAGGGGAAATAATACTGATAATATTAGTAGTTGTCATTTGGTGATCTGTTAGGTAAATTTTGCTACTAACTTCCACTATCTATTCAATCCTCCCACCATGGGCAAGTAAATATTATCATCTCCATTTTGCAGATAAAGAAGCAGAAGTTTAGCTAGGTTAAGAAACCTCTCTAAGCTCACAAAGGTCAGTGAATCAGGATTTGAATCTAGAGAGTTTAATTCTGAGATGTCTGATTCTTAATCAGGCTGCTCTTCTCTGACTTGGATCCTCCCATTGCTGGGCTGGGAATGAGTTTCAGGTGTGCTGAAGGGCTTCCTTCAGTCCTGGGAGGAACTTTTACATCAGTGTGCCCCTCAAGTAGTTTTATATGTGTATTTATGTGTATACTGTGAACATAAAACAGTGGGAAAGGAGAATGGTAGGCACTCAGAAGATGCTGGTGAATTGAAGAAAGAGATAAACTTGTTTTAAAGATTTTTGATTGGAAAGACTTCCATTCTCATCTCCTACCAGTGCCCACCATTTACTCCATCCTTCAGCCCCATGAGGCAGTCTGTGCACTTGACAAATATTCCCTCCATCACATATGCCCCTCTCCATTTGATTCTTTTCTACCTGCCCAGGATCTACTTTTGCTCATGGGACAGAGTGGGATTTGTGAAATAGGTATTTCATTAAGTAGTGACTCTTCCGCTAGACAAAGAGAGCCACTCTAAAGTTCAGCCGTGCTCCCACACAGTTTTTGCATACCTGGGTTGTGATTCTCATCACTTTGGCAGAAACTGGCCCTGTAATGGTCAGGCCTGCTGGACTGCAGGCTCCTTCAGGATGCAGTAGTTTAGTTTTTTGTCTCTATTCCCTTAAATGTGGTTTGAGACCCATATTATCCTCATCAGTGTCTGCTACTTTAATGGAATCAAAATCTTTAAGATAGTCAAATTATTGTTTTTAGTTTGAAACCTTTTCTTTGGATTAGGAAGATGGAACATGAGTTTTGGACACCATTTACAGTATTTATGGTTTGCAAGTTCTATTTTGATGGCAGTATTGTATTTTTGACAAGTAGAAACCTGTAACAAACTTTTTAAAGGCTGTGAGATGTGAATTAAACAGTCTAGGGTACCCATCAAAATCTAGATGTAAATTTTGCTTGAGACTGATTATTTTTTAATTGATAACTTGGTCTTGTGAGTGTTGTTGAAGCTCACATATACAAAGAAAGAAGAATACAAATGCAAGTGATCTGTGAATGATTTGACAACTTTCCAGCATTACAGAGATTGGAGTATTTAAATCCTTCCTTCACATTCCAGTGGTTTCTTAATCACCCATGGTATGAAAGACTTTCTTAGACTTCTACTGAAGCAGGTCTGATTAGGGAAGGAGGATTTTTACATATTCTGAGACATCTTAAAATATACAAGGTTAGTTATCCAGGAAATTATTGTCTGGGAGTAGGATTCTATTTGATGGTTTTGATTTATAATCACTGGACCTTATATTGAAAAGAAGGATATTCCAAGAATACCAAGATGTGATGAACATGATTTGAAGATTTTTGAGTGGAAAAAGGTTTTCATTCTAATAAAAGAAAAAAGAAGAGAATTGTAATCTTGAAATGTCCTGTGGCCTGCTGATATATTTTTTCCCTGTCTTTGTTATCATCAGCGTTTCTTAATATGTTTTCTTTTTAAATTGCAATAACTCCTGGAATTTTAATATTCTAATCAAAGTTAGTGGTGTCCTACTGAAAGGAGACAAATGAACAGCTAAAGTTGCAGCATCACCATTCAGAAACCTCATTGTATTTATAAGGAGCTTTAAAAAAAAAAAAACAGGCTCTGAGATCTGACAGATTCAAGAGTCGTTTCTTTCCTCTTTATTTCTTCCTTTATTAAGCTAACTTGCTCATGAATTATAGCCATTTTAGTAAATTTCGTATTGATGGTGTATTAGTCATTTTTAATGAAATTTTCTTTCTGTGTGAGGCAGTTTGACCATAGTTCCATCACCATAGCAACCAGTTGTTGGTATTAATAGTGCCAGAGCCATGGATTTTATTCCCAAAATTGACCCCTTAATATTACACTATTTTAGGCTTTCAGGTACATCCAGGCCAGTGTTTTCCAAGTGCATGTTTCAACAGAAACCCTGAAAGGTATTGTAAATGAGTTCATCAAATACCCCTGGTATTTGGGGTAGAAGGGGCATACCACCCACAGACTTTTCAAAGTGTGGACTATAGACCTATATTCCTATTGATAGGCCTATAAATACTTGAAGTGCTGTTAAAAGTGCAGATTTGGGGACCATTAAGCTGACCTAATGAATTAGAATCTTTGGGAGTTCTAGAAACTACATGTCAAGCAAGTAAACCAAGTGTAGTCTGCTTACTGTGGGACACCAGAAATAATAGCATTTTCACTTATGGAGGGCAGCAGGTCATCATTAAATCTGTTAGTTATAAATAGCTGATTTTCAAATGCTTTCTTAAAACCCCAGTGGTTTCTTAATCATCTGTGGAATAAAGACTTTTCTAGACTTTTAATTTTTTATCATATTAAAAAACACATAGGGCTTCCCTGGTGGCGCAGTGGTTGAGAATCTGCCTGCCAATGCAGGGGACACGGGTTCAAGCCCTGGTCTGGGAGGATCCCACATGCCGCGGAGCAACTGGGCCTGTGAGCCACAATACTGAGCCTGCGCATCTGGAGCCTGTGCTCCGCAACAAGAGGCCGCGACAGTGGGAGGCCTGCACACCGCGATGAAGAGTGGCCCCCGCTTGCTGCAACTAGAGAAAGCCCTCGCACAGAAACAAAGACCCAACACACCCAAAAATAAATAAATAAAGTACGTGCCGAAAAAAAAAACCAAAAAAACACATAACATGAGATCTACCCTCTTAACAAAATTTGAAATGTACACTATAGCCTTGTGAACTCTGAACACAATGTTGTACAGCCGATCACTAGAACATTTTCATCTTCAATGACTGAGACTTTATACCTATTGAACAGCCACTTCCGACTCCCACTAGATTATCTTAGGCTTTTGATAGAGCAGTTCTTTTTTTTTTTAATTTTTATTGGAGTATAGTTGATGTACAATGTTGTGTTAGTTTTTGCTGTACAGCAAAGTGAATCAGGTATACATATACATATATCCACTCTTTTTTAGATTATTTTCCCATGTAGGTCATTACAGAATATTGAACAGAGTTCCCTGTGCTATTCAGTAGGTCTTTATTAGTTACCTATTTTATATATAGTAGTGTGTATATGTCAGTCCCAATCTCCCAACGTATCCCTCCCCACCCCCCTTACTCCCTGGTAACCATAAGTTTGTTTTCTACATCTGTGACTCTATTTCTGTTTTGTAAATAAGCACTTCTGGTCAGAGAAGAGGGATTCTCTTCGTTCCATTCAAATACACAAAATGTCAAAAATTCAAAAGTACATTTAATTCAGTGGTCCAGTCAGATAGGCACAGACACATTTGTACTTTACTTTCGTACTATTTTTTTCACCAATGTTACCTGCTTGAAAGTTGTGTAGCACGTGGAAAGGATCAGAATGAATGACAGAATCTACAACTTAGAGTCAGTTTAAGAATCAGAAGAAAAACACGTGAGTTGTGAGTTATTGTTTCTTTTGTGTAGCACAGTAGACAAGTGATAGAGAAATCTAGACAAGTAATAACACCTGATATTTAATATGGATTCATCCTTCTCTGAGGACACATTTTCATTGTTTCCTTAACCTGGGTAGATGCATGGTTATGATCTGTTTGGGGGTAGCCAGCAGCTGTGGTCCCTAATAAACATACATAATTTGCTTCATTTCTGTTCAGGCTTTTACAAATGTACCTGATGATATGGCAACAAACAAATATCAAATGACTATCAATTAAACATATACAAGACACTGCTGGTAACTGAATAGGTTATAAATATAATCTTTATACTCCAGAGACAAACAATGTATGTTTTCTCTGGGTTATTCCACTTGTAAAGGTTGTGTTAGGATCAAAGCTCAGATTTTTCTGAAACCAAATGCAAGTCTACATCATGGGGTTGTATCTTTTGGAAAGAAATACAGGGAGGGAGGGAGAAAGGGAGAAAGGAAAAGAGACCATCCATTAAATAATGCTTTTTGGAATTGAAGTTTAGACACCTTAGAAGGAACATATTGACCTTTCCCTCCTTTTTTTTTTTCATGCAAATCAAAGCAATGGGCAATGAACACATTATAAATCCAGCAAGTACACAATATGAACATAGATTTCACAACCCTTTTGAAATTGAAGACTTGAGGGGTCATTGCTTTGTCACTTTTCAGTCACAGAGAATAATCTCTTCATTTCCACCCTTTTGAACCTTTAGTTTTAGACACATGTGCAGAGAATTCTGCTAAATTATAAGGGCAAGTCATTTTAAAGGTTAAAGGATGAGATACAGTTAGCCTCTAAATTCAGACCTGATTATTGAAGTCAGATTATCCTTTGGTTTAGAACAATGTAACCAGACATTTTAATGTATAAGTGTGTTCACTGGTGGACAATTAGAGTTGTCAGTTAAGTCGTCAATTGAAGAGGCAGGTTAAACTGAAATTGGTAGTGTCTTTCTGACCTTGTGCTTAGAAACATCTCTCTGGAAATACAATCGTGAGTTTTGAATTGGTGAGGGAAGTAGCAGAATCTAATTATGGCTAAAGTACCACTGCCTGCATTCTTTTCATATACATCACAAACAACTGACCCATGAAATGATGGATACTGGATAGATATTCTAGAAAGGCATCAGTAATTGGTACTCAGGTAACCAAGAGGATCAAGCAATTTTTGTAGCCTATAATATGTTTTTGAAATAGAGTCCTGGTTGGGAAGAAAGAAGGATAAAAGAAAACATTGTTTTGTTTACCTTTATCCCTCTCCCATTTTATATGCATGTTTCTGAAATCTGCAAGGAGAATTCTGGTTCTCACCTGAGCATGAAAATAGCAGCTTCCTATCTCATGGCTAATTAGTCATTTTTAATGATCTCTATTCACTCTGAGACTCTTTGTCCAAAGCGCCTGCCACCATGGCAACCAGTTACTTAAAAACTGCATTAGGCTAAAAACAAACATTTGTGTGGGAAGAAAACTGTTTTTTTCTTTCAAATTTGTATTTAATTGAATGAGTGGTAATGGCAGGTGAGATGAGAGATAATTAACCCATACTATCAAGAGTTTCTAGGAGTAAAGACTCCGGTGAAGCATTCCTGGTCCAACCTCAACCTGCAAATAGCAACTAGGGATGTATGAATTCCAAGACAAGCAAGACAACAAAGGCAGGGTCTTTACATGGGTGTGGTCAGCTAATTTGGGGATGAAAAACAGTCAACATTTTGATCCAAGTCATTACTGAAGATTAGTAGTAATAAGTTCTCTTGTTCAGAAGACAGTTATTCTTAGTAATTAGATGTCCTGATAGCATTTAATTTTGCACTTTGGCTTATCTATAAGGAATGTTTTATATTCTTAAGAATGGCAAATGTGAAAATGGATATGAGGGAAAAATTATTAAAGATGGGTAGATTCATTAATGATACTATCAATAGTTCCCACTCTAAAACCTTATTAATTTTTCCTCTTTCCCCTTTTTCTAAAATATTGTATTTTGCTCCTTTACAACCTTGCAATTAATTGGGGCAGGAGGATAGTTCTCTCTACTACATGTAAAGTTACGTCCAAAAACATGTTAGTGAAGTAAAACTAGATGGAGACAATTATAACCTAATAACTAAGACTTTGCCTTAATTCAAATTCACAATATATTATGTAATTTCATTGCTAAATTTGTGAATATGAATTGAATGATATTTTCAGTTCTTTATCTCTACTTTCCCTCCCACATGAAAACCTAGTAAATGTTTAGTATATTGGAAAAAGTATTTACTTCTGTTTTTGTTTGAAATTAATATATAAACTAACAATTAGATGAAATTGATGTTGTTTTTCCATAAATAGTATACTTAATTATAAGGAGATCGGAAATCTACAAGGAGAAAATTGGCCACCCTTAGCCATTTCCCAAGAGCCTTAGTCTATATATTAAGTGACATTTTTTCGAAAGATTGAGTTGCACAAATTAAAAAATATATACACAAAGCAATGGACTGCCAGTTTGCATCCTGAGGTACTTCAATGAAATGTATTGTTATAAAATCTTAACCAGCTAGATTGCCAAAGAAAGAGGGATTCTGATAGGTTGAATTTTCTACTTAACTGAAAATGAATCAGAAGGACATTTTTTTGGTTTCAGTTTTGTTGCTAAAGAGTTCCAAATTCAAATTTCCTGCATCTTTCTCTTAAAATGTTCTGATGTAATTTTTAATTGCATTCTTTGGTGAGACTCTTGCTGGGGCAGTGTGTCATAATTCTGAACAATAATTTTCAGTGTATAATTCTAGAGATATAAATGATAAAGTGGATAGGGATAAATGTACCCTGACCCCTGGTCCAGAGATTCCCAAACTCTATAACGGCCACCTATTCCTGAGGCACGACTGACTTGATAAACCCTGTCTTCTTCCAATACGTCCTACGGTTTAAGCATATGCAGTTCTCTAATGAATAATGAATTATTAATTCATTTGTAAGTGCTACTGAATTCATTGTAACATGGTCATTACAGTTTTCCTTAGAAAAACTGGCTAGAAGTATTAACTTCTATTATGTGGAGAGAACAGTCAATAATATTTTTACATGATGATGAGCTGATATTTATTGACTGTTAACCGCAGATCAGATACTTTTCTAAACACTTTACATGTATTATCTCATTTAAGTTCTCATTAACTATCACATCGGTAGTTGGTAGTTTAATTTCCATTTTACAAGTAGAGAAACCAAGGCACAGAGAGATGAATTATCTGGTCCAAGTGCATATAGCTATATATTGGTCATTAATGAGATGTTTAAAAAAAAAAAAGGTCTTCCTAATTGAAAAACTGGGGATCTACTCCTCTAGATGACAGCATACGTTAAAAAAAATCCTTGGAAGACTTTGTTTTGGTCATTTGTCAGTTGCTAAAGTTCAAGGTGAGATAACAAGTCTGGTTGGTAATATGTAGTAATTGGGCTCAGGTTAGCCATGGTTTATTCCGAGTGGGTATGAGAGAGGTCTGTTTATTGGTCTCCAAGGCAATCAGGAGATGTATGTTGATGGGAAACATAACTGTGTCAGCTGGAGTGCATCTGCTTAGTATTCCTTGAGGATACCTGCTTTAGCCCTGTTTGAGGTATTCAGCACTGCGGCAGTCATAGTCTCTGTGGCCTCAGCAGAATCCAGGCGCTTATTTGCCGGGCAGACCTGAAATAACTGTTATTTATTTATAGCCTCTGGCATTGTCTGAAACATGCTGCAACACAACTAGGTTAACAACTTCAAGTTAATGTAAACAATCTGAAAATGAAGGCACCAGATGCTGAATTGCAATTATGGCCGGGCAAAGAAGAAGGATGGGAAGAGGTAAAGGCACAGGCCATACACAGACTGCAGGGTCCATGAGCCATTCCTTAGGGGAAGCTGACAATGACTGGTTGTTGTGGGGTGCTTGATGCTATGAAGGGTGTCTTTTGTAAGCTTGTGCTGCTCACCATTTGGACATGACATTTATAAGGGAAGGGAGTCAGACTAAGAGACAGAATTTTATGACAGAATGTTCCACTCAGAATTTGAGCCACTGTTCGAAACTCTGTAATGCACTCACAGCAAGTGCCAGTCCTTGAAATGGCCTTCGTGATCTGCTCTCCTGCTTCCTCTCTGAGTGCATCTGCTTCCACTCTATTCTTTACTTACTCCATTCCAGTCACAGGGCCACTTCCTTGATGTTCCTTGAACGTGCCTTGCATGCTTTCACCTCAGTCCTTTACTCGCTGTTCCCTTGGCCTGAAACTGGCATGTCTTACTCCCTATTTCCTGCAGATGTTTGCTCAGAGGTCACCTTATCAAAGAGCTATTCCTGACCATGTATTCCAGTTATCTGTTGCTGCGTATCAAACTACCCCAAAACATAGTGACTTTAAGCGGCATTTTTATTATAGCTCACAATTTTGTGGGTGAGGAATTTGGGCAGGTCTTGGCTGGAAGAATCTATTGAAATTGATATTGACAGAGGTCATTCAGGGCTATTTAGTGGGTGAATGGGCTTGGAGGGAGGCTTCATTCACATGCCTGGCACTTTGGCAGGGATGATGGAAGGCTGGTCTCAACTAGGATGGTTTTCCAGTGTATTAGTTATCTCTTGCTGCATAACAAAGTACCCCAAAATGTAGTGGCTTAAAATAACAAACATTATTATCTCGAAGTTTCTGTGGGTCAGAAGTCTAGGTGGAACTTAGCTGAGTCCTCTGGCTCAGGGTTTCTCACATGGAAGGCAATCAAGGTGTTTTCTGGGGTTGCAGTTACCTTGTCTCGCCTGGGGAAGAAGCAGAATCCAAACTCAAGCAGCTGTTAGCAGGTCTCAAGTCCTTGCTGGTTGTTGGTCAGAGATATTAGTTCCCTGCTACATGGGCCTCTCTGTAGGTTGACCACAACATCACAACATGGCAACTTGCATTCCCCGAAGTGAGAGATCTGGTGCAGGGCAAGGGTTGCAGTGGGCAGGAGATTGATCAAACAAGACAGAAGACATTGGTTTTTGGAACCTAATGGGTGGATGTGACATTTCAACATGTTTGTGGTATTTATTCTCTTTGTTAGAAGTGAGTCACTAGGTCCAGCCCTTACTCAAGGGGAGGGGAATACACAAGGATATGAATGTTAGGAAGTTGGGATCATTGGGAGCCAGTTTAGATGCTGTCTACCACAACCAGAGTGTCTATGCATGACCTCTCCCATGTGATGCTCTCAGCAGCTCCCAGAAAGACTGTTCCAAGAGACCTGGGTAGGAGCCACAAGGATTGTTATGTTCTAGCTGCGCAAGTCTCAGAAAATCACTTTCACTGGATCCTATTATTGAAGAAAGTCATCAAGGCTAGCACAGGTTCGAGGGTAAGGGAATCAGACTCAACATCTTAATGTAAGGAGTGGCAAAGAATTTGCAGTCATCCTTCACTTACCGTAATACTCTGTATAATATAGCATGCCTCTCCCCACCACGTAGCAATTATATTCCTTAGCCCTTTTATTTTTTCTCCATAGCACTGTATTTTTAAAATTTTGTTTACTGTCTGTCTCTAATAACTAGACAGTGAGCTCCCTGAGGTCAGGGAATTTGCCCTTTTGTTCACTGATATAACTCTGGAATTTACAGTAGTGCCTGGTACATACCAGGTTTTCAGTAAATATTTAGTACAGTTATATGGGCCTACCAGGCCTTACATGATCTAGTCTGACTACTTCTCCAGTCCTTTCCTCTAGGTTAATATTCTCTAGCCAGACTGACTTTTTTTTTGGTTGTTGTTATTTTTCCTAAAGCATGCAAAGTTTATTCCTGTCTCACAGGCTTTGTACCAGATATCTCAGCTTTTACTTGATTTCCAAATGACTGGGTACTTTTTGGCATTTGGGTCTAAGTTTAAGTGTGATGCTTCAGGGAGAACTTCTGTATTATCAAGTCCCTGGTCATCATTTTCTGTTATATCATCTAGTTTTATTTTCTTCATTGTACTTACAACTAATACATTCTGGTACATTGTCTGTTTTCTCCAAAGCTCTATTTTTAGCACCTAGAACAGTGTCTGGCTAACTGTAAGCCCTCAATATAGTTTTGTTGAATAAAACAAATCTATTGGTAATTAGTGTATGATAATGCTGATTTTTTTCTTATAAAATTTAGCTCACATTCAGTGCCTGTAAGTCTTCCTTGCTGGCATCACTTGCCCCCGTCTTTTATAGCTATTATCATGAAATCACTGAATGTCATTACACCACTTTTCTTAGTGACAGTAAAATATCTACTCAAGATGGGCCTAATGACCTGGAAGTAATTGCAAGAGTGTGCAAACAAAGAGAGTTGCCAGTTGGCCAACAGGGCTGATATTTTATGCACAGAGCCTTGTCCCCATGGCAACAAATCTGTTCCTGTACTTGATTTTAGACCTATCATGTGAATTGATAATTAAAACTTGGGAGAGCTTGGGAAAAAAACACCTGGAGACTAAGATCCTTTTAGAAAGCGTTATGTCCAACATTGTGGAGGCAGAATAGAGAGCAACACTGAGTGCATTTGTGGGCTACATTTTGAACCTAGCAAATTTTCAGGACGTAGAGATATCTTCTTGCTTTAAAATCTGCACTCTTCTCTGTCCCCTTTTCCCCCCCAGCTTCAAAGCCATTTATTTTTTATAGACAATAAAATAACAGTCCCTCTGTCACTCTGAAATTTAGGAGAAAGTGATGAGCTCAGCATCAGTGGGAAGTTTTTGCTTCATTGCGTGGGCCCATCCAAATGACTGTGGAGGTAGTGGTGAGGTGAAAGAACAGAGGTCACTGGAATTCAGGAGTCTCATGAGTCTCATGCCTATTCCTCTTTGACAATGTAGAAGCATGACGATTTCAACCTAGTCTGTTTTAGTCCATTATATGTCCCTCGACTGACCCAAATGCCTCCTTTTTTTGGTAAAATTTATTTATTTATTTATTTATTTTTGGCTGTGTGGCTGTGTTGGGTCTTCGTAGCTGTGCGCAGGCTTTCTCTAGTTGCGGCAAGTGGGGGCTACTCTTCGTCGTGGTGTGCGGGCTTCTCGTTGTGGTGGCTTCTCTTGTTGTGGAGCATGGGCTCTAGGTGCATGGGCTTCAGTAGTTGCGGCACAGGGGCTCACTAGTTGTGGCTCGCAGGCTCTAGAGCGCAGGCTCAGTAGTTGTGGCGCACAGGCTTAGTTGCTCCGCGGCATGTGTGATCTTCCCGGACCAGGGCTCGAACCCGTGTCCCCTGCATTGGCAGGTGGATTCTTAACCACTGTGCCACCAGGGAAGCCCCCCAAATGCCTCCTTAAGCATACATTTCTAGTACCAATATCGACCAGCAAATCATACATGTTGAAAAGTAACTATTTAAATCACAACTAATTTTCCCAAAATGAGAAGATTAAATGACAGGAAGAATTGGGTGGATCAGAGATAATAGTTCATGAATTCCAGGCTCAGGTCACTGGATTCTGTTAAGTTGTGTCCTTTCTCCAGGGAGAATCACAATATTTTAAGGGTAGGTTATTTGGTGAGAGAGCTCTCTGAATTAGGAGCTTGTCTAGTGCTTTTTCTGTACAACGACAGAGCCTCAGACACACACACACACATACACACACACACACACACACAGTACATGTATGTATACACACGTAGGGAAACCGGTCATGTCTTTTATGAACATGGTAACCAATATCATAAGGTTTTTTAATGGGAGATGAACATAGTCCTGAACCCTTGTGCTTCAGGTTCAAAGTCAAGAAGGTTAGTAGCTCCCACAGGTGGAAAGGTTTTGGCTTTAGTTATATACTAATAGGTGAATAGTGCCAGAAGTTATTTAGAATTGCCTTTCAAATTTATCTTGTCATTTGCTAACAATAGTTTTTCGTCTTTTTCAAGAAGGTAATAAATCTTTTATTCTCCTGATCTTTCTCATTTCTAACTTCCAATCTCCTGCCGAAATGTTTCTTTAAAGCCTGTCTGAAAATCGACAAATCGTAGGATGGCTCTTAGAAGGCAATGAGCTCCTCATGTAAAAGTCACTGAAACAGGAGTTGGAAGTCTTTTGTTCTAGATTCCCCAGCTCTAACTTTTGGTGACTTTTGGCGACTTTTGGCAACTCATTAAAGCAGACTTATTTTCTTTCACATTAATGTATTGTAGAAGTTATTGTGAGGTTAAAAGAAGAGGTATGTGAGAAAGTGTTTTGAAAATATAAAATGCCAAAGGAATATAGGTATTATTATTTGTGTGTAGGTATATTTATTTATGTGTAATGTCTGATGATAGATACAGCTTAACTAGTACTGTTGGATACACAGAAATGAGACCCTATGTAAAAAAAGACGCCATCTTTTCCAAAATGGAATTTACCGTGTATACTACTAACTGTTCTGTATAACCCAGTGTTTTAAGTGCTATGTTCAAAGTTTAAAAAAAAATGTAACAAGGGAAGAAGGCAGACAGATCTAGACTGTTTGGATGTATTGGAAAATGTTTCCTGAGTGGAAGTTGGTAGTAGAGAATTACGTTTAGATTAAGAGAAATGTCAGTAATGGTTTTTTACTACATTGTAAATTCCCTGAGGACAGGGTCCAAGTTGTTTCACTGTTGTATTTCAGTGCCCTGAAAGGTAGCAGGTGCTTAACTAATGTTTGAGAATGAAAGAATTAAGTGTAATTAAGGAGTGTCCACTGAAATAAAAACGCACAGTGTAAAATTGTGAGTTAAGTTTTGTTCAGGGGCCTTACTGAGCATGATAACCCAGGAGACAGCCTCTCAGATACCTTTGAAGATCTGCTCCAAAGAGGGAAGGGAGGAGCCCAGTTATATATGAACTTTTTTTTTTGCTGGGAAAATACGTGGTCAAGCATAAAAATATTACTGCTAATTGCAAAGAATAGACGTTTTAAGTTAATGATTTTAGTGCTCTTAGGTGCAAGAATCTGGGGGTCATTGAAAATTTTCCTTAGATATGTATCTTACTATCTAAGGACAGCACAGAATACTTTCTGTTTTTCTCCATCCTGAATTCCCCTCAGGGTGCACTGTGGGTGGGCGAGTGCAGTGGCTAATGGCTTGATCCCTGCAGAACTGGAACGGTAGGCAACATTTTTCTCTTCATAGAAGCAACTAATATTTTGAGGTATCTGAAATGTAGGAAGAGTTGAGGGCTGTTTTATAGATGAAGTCAGAAAGGAAGATGGATACTATGTCATGGCTTCTGAATAACCTTGGTTTCCTTTTATTCTATCCTTTTTGATTAAGACATTTTGATAATGCTTATAATGGTGAAATGGTAATAGTAACACCCACACAATGTATGAGGTAGCTTCTACTTTTTCCATTTCACAAGTGAGTGTAATGAGATTTAGAGAGGTTAAGTATTTTGCATGAGGCTACAAAGCCAGTAGTAGCAAATCTTTAATAGAAGGGAGACAGAAACAGAGGCTATGGTAGTTCATCCGTATGTATTACTTTCACTCTGAGGGGCCTTTAGATCTTCTCTGTGTCTTCTGGATGATCTTGCACGGTGGTCTGCTAAGTGAGTGAAACATTGTTGTATTAAACTTTGAACATAGACTCCCTCTGAATCACAAAGATGACAACGATTGGGATGTCAGATTCCAACTTACTTTAATATCCATCTCTCCAATTTTAGTTTAAATACAAAGGAAAAAAAGTGATCCTTGAGGTCATTTCTGGATTACATCACATTGCCTTTAATTATCTTAGTCTAAAATTCTCAGAAATTGAGGAGAAGCAAGATTCTGATTAAAATCCCTGTTCTTTCATGCCAGGAGCTTTCGAGGAGTAAAGGAGGCACCTCCCCTCCTCCTGTCTTATTGATCATCCACCAAAATAGAATGCTGACATCATACGTGCATCTGTTCGTTTCATAATCAACGTCATCAACTTCATGCAGTCCTAACTCGTGTTTATTTAGGGCTTTACTCTATAGCAGGCATCCTGCTAAGCACTTTGAATATGTTACATGCTTATGTGCACACAGCGGCCTAGGAGGTTACAGATCCCGGGAAGAGACTGGCACTTATACAGAGATCCTCTGTAGGTTAGATTGTGAGCCTGAGTTAATTAGTCAGGGATGCAAAGTCTTTGTGTAAGTGAGGTGGATGCTGAGAGAAAGCAGGTCCAGTTTCAGCATATCTTAGCATATTTCCTATGTGTTCCAGAGTCCTTAACAGGAGATCACCCAGAACTACTGGTAAGCTTTTGGCAGACCTGAGATCATCATTTTTGCCATGCCACAGTCATTTTTTGTGTCACCATTCAGAAAGTTGCACAAACTATGTTCCCTTTTAAGGGAATCTTTCCAATAATGAGACACTCATGATTCTGAAACCAAACTTAGTAATATCAAATCTATATCCTTAACTGGAAGCAGAAAGTAGATTATAGCTTCCTCTAGTTTTCTTGAACTACGTAAATCCATTTCCCTGAAGTCTACTTCAACTCTGGTTTAATAATCTTTTATCTGAGTGGTTCTGATGCTAAGTTCATATGAAGACTATGAAAACAAATCCATTTTCTTACAGCTAAATATTATTATTATTCTCACTTTAAGATGAGGAAATTGAGACTCAGAGATTAGGGAATGTGCACATGGTCTTACAGATAATAATGACAGAGTTTTGGTGTTGAAACCAGCCTGAGCTCTTAACAATTACCCTATTCTGTCTAGTTTTTTTTTTTTTCAATTTATTTATTTATTTTTGGCTGTGTTGGGTCTTCGTTTCTGTGTGAGGGCTTTCTCTAGTTGTGGCAAGCGGGGGCCACTCTTCATCGCGGTGCTCGGGCCTCTCACTATCGCGGCCTCTCTTGTTGCGGAGCACAGGCTCCAGACGCGCAGGCTCAGTAGTTGTGGCTCACGGGCCCAGTCGCTCCGCGGCATGTGGGATCTTCCCAGACCAGGGCTCGAACCCGTGTCCCCTGCATTGGCAGGCAGATTCTCAACCACTGCGCCACCAGGGAAGCCCCTCTGTCTAGTTTTTAAAGGAAATGATGCCTGGGCTTATCCTATGTTGTTTTGTGGGATTGTTGTGTAGCTCTTGATGTAACATTCGAGGAGGATGAAAGAAATTATTTAAAATGTAAAATCTCTGTATGAATTGGGATTTCCTATAAATATAATCACTGCTCAGGTATGAATAAAACAATAGACTATCAGAGAATCATTGTAATTTCCTCATCTTTTATTTAAAAATGCTCTGTTTTTATCCATTTTATCTTGAATGGTGTGAGGTATTTGTATGGGTATTATGTGCTTTATAAAAGGAAAAGACAGGGACCTCATTTTTTATTTGGATGATTATATGCAGCAGATGTTTGTGTCCAAGATGGTTAAAAGCAAGGGCATAGAAATAGAAGCAAAAGGGAATGAAAGTATACGTCATCTGCAGAAATTCTGTAAAAAGTGCCTGAAAAGTTCTTTTTTGCTTTTCCCCCCAATCTGTGCCTTGCCCAGTCTTCAAAGACTTCTTTGAGCACAAATCTTGACAAAGGCTTCTCTGACCATTTCAAATCTCAGTAGTATGGGACTTCTTGCATGAATTCACAATGAGATTAGACCTGTATAATACGAATTATTTTCCATTACATTCGTCAACATTTATTTGATTCTAAGTTATTGAAGAATAACTCATAGTTCTTATGAGGGATGGTAACCTGAATTAAATTATACCTTGATTTTAAGGTATACCCTATTTTATTTTTTATAAATTTATTTATTTTTGGCTGCGTTGGGTCTTCGTTGCTGCGCATGGGCTTTCTCTAGTTGCAGCGAGCGGGGGCTACTCTTTGTTGCAGTGCGCAGGCTTCTCATGCAGTGGCTTCTCTTGTTGCAGAGCACGGGCTCTAGGTGCGCAGGCTTCAGTAGTTGTGGCTCACAGGCTCAGTGGTTGTGGCTCGCGGGCTCTACAGCGCAGGCTCAGTAGTTGTGGCGCATGGGCTTAGTTGCTCCGCGGCATGTGTGATCTTCCCGGACCAGGGCTCAAACCCATGTCCCCTGCACTGGCAGACGGATTCTTAACCACTGCGCCACCAGGGAAGTCCCAAGATATACCCTACTTTTAGACATGTGAAGATTTTTAAAACCATTGAAAGTTAGAATCTAAAAAGTGAGGCAAATAGGTATTTATCAGTGTGCTTTAAAAAAAGTTTTTAAAAAAAACTTTAAAAAAATCTATATCTTTTTTCTATAGATTTTATTATGTTTATCAAAATCAGGGATTAATATATTTTAAGCTTTGTAGTACCTAGTACCAGTACTGAATACATGTACCTCTTTTTTTGGGTGGGGATAGTAGCTTTATCAAGATATAATTTACATACCATACAATTTGCCTATTTAAACTATACAATTCAGTGGTATTTACTATATTCACAGAATTGTGCAAGCATCACAACCACAATTTTAGAACATTTTTATCACCCCCCAAAAGAAACCCTATTCCCTTTAGCTGTTATTCTCCAATCCCCGGACCTCTCATTCCAAGGCAATCATTAACTTTCTGTCTCTATAGATTTGCCTATTCTGAACATTTCATAAAATAATATGTGGTCTTTTGTAACTGTATTATTTCACTTAGCATAATGTTTTGAAGCTTAACCAATGTTGAAGAATGTATCAGGATTTCATTTCTTTTTGTTGCTGAATAATATTGCATCTCATGGGTGTACCACATTTTGTTTATCCATATATACCACATAATAATGAACATTTAGGTTGTTCCTGCATTTTGCCTATTATTAATAATGCTGTATTTGTTTTTGTTTGGATATATGTGTTCATTTCCCTTCAGTATAAACCTAGGAGTGAAATTGCTTGGTAAAACAGTAATTCTGTGTTTAAATTTTTGATGATTTGACAAACTGATTTCCAAAGCAGCTGCACCGTTTTACATTCCCACAAGCAATGTATAGTGGTTCCAAGTTTTCTGCATCTTTATGAACTCCTGTTGTTATCTGACTTTTTGTTTCGAGCCATACTAGTGGGGGTGAAGTGGTATCTCATTGTGCTTTTGATTTGCATTTCCCTAATAACTAGTGAAATTGAGCGTCTTTTCACATGCTTGTTGGTCATTTGTATATCTTCTTTGGAGAAATGTCTAGTCAATCCTTTGCTCATTTTGTAATTGGGTTATTAGTCTTTTTATTATTGAGTTGTAAGAACTCTTTATATATTTTAGATACAAGTACCTTGTCAGATATATGGTTTGCAAATAGTTTCTCCCATTCTGTAGGTCATGATTTCACTTTCCTAATACTGTTTTTTTTTCAAGCACAAATGTTTTTAATTTGATGAAATTCAATTTATCTTTTTAAAATTTTGTTGCTTATGCTTGGTGTCATGCTTAAGAAACTGCTACCAAATCCAAAGCTGACTTCTGGATACTCAGTTCTATTCCTTTGATCTATATATCTATCCTATGCTGGTACCATGCTGTCTTGATTACAGCTGCTTTGTACTAACTTTTAAAATCAGGAAGTATGAGTTCTCCAGCTTTGTTCTTCCTTCTCAAGATGGTTTTGGCTATTCTGAGTCCCTTGAATTTCCATATGAATTTTAGGATTAGCTTGTCTATTTCTACAAAGAAACTAGTTGGAATTCTATAGAAATTGCAGTGAATCTGTGTATCAATTTGGAAAGTTTTGCCATCTTAACCATATTAAATCTTCTGAACCATGATTATGGGATGTCTTTCCATTCATTTAAAGCTTCTTTAATTTCTTTCAACAATGTTTTGTAGTTATCAGAGTAGGAATCTAACATTTCTTTTGTTAAATTTATTTCTAAGCAGCACTTTATTCTTTTTGATGTTATTGTTAAATGGAACTATTTTCTTAATTTCATTTTTAGATTGTTCATTGCTATAGTATAGGAATTTTATTGGGTTTTTATATTGATCTTGTATCCTCTAACCTTGTTGAACTCATTTAGTAGTTTTAATAGTAGATTCCTTAGAATTTTCTATGTGTAAGTTCATATCATCTGTAAATATAATTTTATTTCTTCTTTTCCAGTTTAAATGCCCTTTATTTCATTTTCTTGTCCTAATGTCCTGACTACAATCCTCAGTAAAATGTTTAGTAGAAGTAAAGAGAGCAAACATTCTTATCTTGTTCCTGATCTTTAGAGAAAAGCATCCAGCCTTTCATAATTAAGTTGATGTTAGCTGTGGGTTTTTCATAGGTGCCCTTTATCATGTTGAGTGAGTTTTCTTCTATTCCTAGATTGTTGAGTGTTTTTATTATGGAAGGGTGTTGGGTTTTCTGCAAATGCTTTTTCTGCAATTTAGTGATGATTATGTGGTTTTGGTTTTTAATTTTATCGGTTGATATGTTCTATTACATTAATTGATTTTATGCATATTTATCCTTGCCTTCCTGGGATAAAGCCCAGTTGGTCATGGTGTATAATCTTTTTTCATGTTGTTGGGTTTGGTTTGCTAGTATTCTGTTGAAGATTTGTTTGTCAGTATTCACAAGAGATATTGGTCTATAGTTTCCTTATGATGTCTTTTCAATTCTTTAAATATTTTCTAGAATTCAGCAGTGAAATCATCTATACCTGGGCTTTTCTTTGTAGGTATATTTTTGATTACTGATTCAATCTCTTTATTTTCATAGTCTACTCATATTTTCTATTTCCTTTTATAAAGATCATATTTTAGTTAGGTATGTTTTGAGTAAATAAAAACCCACTGACAGGGCTTCCCTGGTGGCGCAGTGGTTGGGAATCTGCCTGCCAATGCAGGGAACACGGGTTCGAGCCCTGGTCTGGGAAGATCCCACATGCTGCGGAGCAACTAGGCCCGTGAGCCATAACTGCTGAGCCTGCGTGTCTGGAGCCTGTGCTCCGCAACGGGAGAGGCCGTGACGGTGAGAGGCCCGCACACTGCGATGAAGAGTGGCCCCCGCTCGCCACAGCTGGAGAAAGCCCTCGCACAGAAACGAAGACCCAACACAGCCATAAACAAACAAACAAACAAACATATTAAAAAAAAACCCACTGACAAATACCTTCTCAGAACCCATAAAATGCTTGCTTTTATGTGTGGAGCAGATTAGTATACGTCAACTTAAGTTCTTCAAAATATGACCCTTTTTAATATAAATATTTCTGAAGTTTTCTTTATTTCTTTGGTATCAATTGGTTTTATCTCATATTTTCATATTGCATTTCAATTTACAAATAATTTTCACATTAAAATGTCATTTAATCTCACTAATTATTATTCCTCTTTACAGATGAAAACCAACCCTCAGAAGGTTTATGTGATCAGCCATGGTCCTAGAGCTAGTGAATCTCATTACTGGGGTTTAAAAATAGGTCCTTTTATTCCATATCCTGTAGTTTCTCCCTTCCCCCCATATTCATAATGGATAGGTTGATTACCAATTTGGACTTAACAATTTCCCAACTTATATTTCAATCTATAATACCACATTTTTAAAGAAAATTATGAGGACTGACCAAAGATACACTGATTTTTCTTCCAGTCTCTCTTACAGCTTCAAACTTTGTAGTTTTGAAAACTCTGAGCTAGGATATTTCTCCTTTTGGCTATGATAGAATAGCTTGTATCTTACTAACCCACAATGCAGAACAATCATAAAGGATAAGTAAAAATACGAAAGGCATAGTAAAGCAACCAAAGCATCCAGGACTTAGGTGTTAAAGATTCTGAAGAAAAGGGTGGGGTAAACCTAACCTTCTCCTCCACTTTTCCTTAAAATTGTTCTCTGGTTCATAAGTAGTATGGGCAGAGAACAGTGGCTCAGAGCTTTTGGCTGTCCCCTCAGGTTGAGTAGATGGAAGATGGAAATCAGGGTTATGAAGGAAGTCAGAACTGCAGAGGCTGAGGTTCTAGAGAGAAGGAAACAGCAAAAACCAAATGGATCTGACATTCTGTGGTTCTTGCCTAATTGAGGCATTTATTGATCCATATTCTGGGCAGGACAGAGGACTAAAAAGCCAAGCAGAAAGGAATGGAGGCTAAAAATCTCGGTGAAGTTTCTACTGGAGTCTTGATCTTAGCAATTCAAAAACT